>NC_086285.1:34622472-35253292 GCF_963924245.1 Chroicocephalus ridibundus
ATGAACGTCAGGAGCAGGTTCCTGGTTCACAACCTTTTTACATCTTGAAACTATTAAACATAAACCACCCCCTAATAAGCAGTGATAGCGCATTTTGCAAGGGAGCTGTAAAACAGATAAGGCAGATAAGAAACCTGACTTAAAGTTTTCTCTCCGGCTCAAGGGGAATTTCCTGCTCCATGCCCATGAAATCCATCTACAGGAGAGAGAATAACAGGAATCGAATGAAGGTGTGAAGGTACGACTCCTCTTGCACAATAATTGCAAGTTGTAAGTGATAAGAAGGAACGGTAACTGTGTTTTTAGATGAGCATTTTCTGACTCCCCTAACAAAGCTGTGGTGCTCCTCCTGCCTATTTATGGCCCCTTTGGTTGAGGAAGGCATTTTATCTCTCTCTGTTAGTGGTGATATCCAGTTATCTGCCTGCCACTGTATAGACTGTTCCGGCCTATTTGCTAGTAATTGTTATAAGAAGTTTTAAGTCTAAATTGATCTTGATAACTGTCACATTAAATGGAGAGGAAATTTAGTAGCAAAGTTCAGACTAAACATTGGTCAAACCAGTCACCAAATACATCCCATCTGCATATCCCACACCAGCCCATAACCCTCAAGGGCCTTGTGGCGAGAGGGACACTTCATACCCCAAAATTTCACTTGTCTATTTCAAATTATATTTTTACCATCACTTTCCAGATTTTAATGGTTGATTTTGTAGCCGGAGCTCAATGCTAGGGCTCAGTATGTCTTGGCTAGGTTTACTTTACTGTGATTGACTTAACCAATCATCTGCTCAGACACTGTTCCCCTGTTTCTTTATATAAAATAAGGGAGATAAAAGGTTTTGCTGCTTCACTAGGAAGCTGAGGCCCAGGCAATAATGTAATGCTTCCAAAACATTTTTAGTCTCAGATGACGGTCATTATCAAAACTCAAGATATTACTAATTTAGGGCTGTTAAGTAATAACAGCTCCAAGAATAAAACTCTTCCCGCTGTGGGGGGGTAATGGGTGGATACTGAGCGTGACCAGAGAGGGGAGGGAAACATCTGCGTTTTCCTTTGATGCCCAGGGATTTTTTGGTTTGCTCTGCAAGTTCTTACAGAGCCAAGATTGCGCCACTGACCGCCTTTTCTCACGGGTGGCACACAGAGCAGCAGCAAGGCCACCTGTCCTCGGTGACCTTTGAGAGGCATAAGGCAGGGACAAACACAACTGAACCTTGACAGCAGCTGCCCTAGAAAGCTGGTGGGGCCAGTGATGGCAGAAAGGAGGAGTTATTTGAGGCTGAGGACAGAGGGGAGAAAGAATAGCCACAGGAATTAGAGCAGGAGCTACCCTGGTTGCCACGGTGCCTTTCTATAGGGCTGTTTATTACTACACAGCATGCGACAGAGGACACGTCTTTTATAGTGGGAGGTAAACAGCAATGACCTCAGCACAGCGCTTCAAGTGTTTAATTAGATTGCCCTTCACAGTTTTACCACCCGTTTCAGCTAGAGCCCAGACTGCAAATGCCGGCTGCTGCAAAGTCAGGCTGAGCATGTTCGTACATGCGTGTGTCCTTGCATACTGATAATTCACCAGTTTGTTCGTCTTTTTCTTACAGTGTTCCCACTGGTGTATCCCAACTCTTTTACTGTCGTGGCAGGGCTGCTACTGAGGTAAGAAACAGTCCTGGCTTCAGCTACTGAGATCTTTTTCCTCTGTTTTAAATAAATCGTTCAACATAAAAGAGAGCAAATGAAGGAGGGAAGGTGACTTTTTCATAAAATGCAATAGTAACTCTTCCACTTTTCCATGGTGGTTTGGGGTTTTTTTGCATTTATTGCCTATGGGTTTGTAGCCCTTAAAACGATTGTGCTTTGAACCCTGATAACCTGTTCAGTATCAGGTACACATCTGACTTTTCTCTCTGTACAACCTGGCCACTTCACGCTTTCTTTGCATTCTCACAGCACTTCTGTGGATCAGGAAAGCTGTATTTCATAAATTCCATTTCATAAACAGAAAAATACTTAATAACTTCAATAAAATCCTCCTTTTTTTTTTTTCATTAAATGGGGGAAGAATATTATCTACCCAAGATCGTGCAAGTTAATGGTTAGAGAACTAGAAAAGCAAACAAATCCTAACTTCCTAGATCATGTCACCTCTATCAATTGTTTTCTAAAAAATTCAGAGCAAAGTTCCTATTACAAACCCAGGGGAGTAAGAAAATAATGGGAATAAGGGATCTAAAGTAAGGAAGGTTTTGAGTGGAGTATCAGTTTAATTCTCTACGTTCATTTCTTTGAATCAAGGTTGAATCAGCCACTTCAGTGTCTGATTTGCCTCTCCTATCAACCCTTTAGCTTCTGCTGAAAGAACTTCAGTCTAGTTTAATTCAGGATATGCACATAAAAGCAGATGCTGGTAATACAATAACATTTCTTCTGTATTCGAATTTTCAAATACTATCCTAAGGAAGTTACTTTGAACCTTCATTTTGCAATATTTTTAGGAAAGCTTTTGGAGTGTAGTATTTTGAAGACTATAAAAATAATCTAGCCATTTGGAGAATCTTAATTAATAAAATTATATATCAAAAGCCATTGCCTTTTTGTAGCTATATAAAAATTAATTTGCCCACAAAATAATTTTAAATACATTTTGAAAACTTCCCTGAATGCTACATTTAGTGCAAGGCGCTCTTCCTACTGAAATCCATGGGAAGAGATTCCTACTTCGTGGAGGCGACAACCACCAGGAAATAACCTGAGGTCTACTCAGTGCCATAGAAATATTGATGCTATCATGACAGCAGCGTTTTAGAAATACTTCATGGTTTCTCACTCCTACTATTCATCGATACGGAATTTTAAAGTTATAACATATCCTTTCCGCTGTCATTGTGACACTTAGAAATAAAGCAAAGGAAAATAAGGTAGACATCTCTCCTTGACCCTCTACTCAACTTGTAACTCTTCCTTGCCAGTTATGGTGGCAATATTATGATACATTGGTGTAGACAAATTTCATTGTTTTATTTTCTTGTATTAAATCTGCCTTAATGGGTAGTAGGATAAGTCTTGCCCGTGATACTGAAGTCTTTCTTCTTCAATGAAGACATTTTAATGAGGACATCAGTAACAGCAAATTTTCTCCAACACAGTAACATTCCTGGCTTTGTATAAAATAGACCATCAAAGCAGAAGAAATTAATACGTATGGTTTAAAAACTATGGATTTTACCTAGTCTCTTTTCATGTGTGTGACCACTGATAGAACAAGCCACACGACTTTTCTGCATGTAAATACTCAAATCACTAAATGCAAGTCCATAATATTTACCAAATTCCTCCGTGTTGTTGATTACTGTAAACTCTTATAATGCTTTCAAAACACATGTTGACATGTGAAATGAAATATCATCAAAAGGAAACAGCCACAAACACTGTTTTTTATAATGCAAGGTTCAACTAAGTCAGATGATCTTTTTTGAAAGAATGAGCCTTAAGTACTGAGTCTCAGGCAGCAAGAAGCAGAGTTATCCTAAACTCAACCTAATTTTTTTGTCCCCAGTAGAATGTCAACTATGACTACTGTGATTTCTCCAGTACAACATTTCAAGAGGATGCTAGAGCTGAATGGATTCTGTGCTTTGTTTATTGAAGAAAACAACATCCTTACTGAAATTTTTGATCATCCTGAACCATGTTCTTCACAGGCTTTCACCTGGGGAAAAAATGGTTTGACATTTGCAAAAATGCCATGATGTACCCCTTACGTTCATGTTGGGATACAGTTTCCACATTCAGACACATCATTTTAGATGTCTGCTTGTAAAGAAGGTGCCCAGCGCCCATTACTGTCAATGAAGATCTAGTCTGTAGGTCAAGTGAGATATCCAGGGTGCAGAAATCTGGTCGTCTCACTTTAAAGCAGATATCTATCTAATATCTATATTATTGACAAGACTCCTGTTGGCCATAATGGGAATTTGGAAATACAGTTACGCAGTATGCATACTGATACATGGGCATCAAGATCCAGTTACATGAATGTAGGTATCTGAGTCTGTCAGCTGAATCCCATTCCCCGTGTAGGCTGTAGAAGAGCCAAGTGCAGTCCTGTAATTTTCCAAAAAAGAATTTTAATCCTCCCCCACTAGCAAGGAGAATTTGCTAATCACCAGGTGTCTAATCTCGCCTGTAAAACCGCTTCATGCTGTGTACATAACTCAGCGCTAATTGGGCCAAAAACAGGACTCCAAGTGCCCTTCCAGCTATTGGACATCCCACCAGCATGCCTGCGTCTCCTCTCTCCCACTGCATCAGAGCTTGCATCCTGGCCCTGGGGCACCCTTTTCCCCTGGGAGACTCAGAGCCAGACCTGTGACCCACATCCAGCAGCGCAGGAATTTAAGTGTTGGGTGTCCCACAGTGTTCTGAGCGGCTGGGGGAGAGGGCTTCTTGCCCTCCTTCTTGAACATTTTTAGCAGTTCAGTAAATCTTGGCTTTGTTCTGTTCTGTGGCTGGGCTTTTACGTGCTTTTGGTGAGGGAGGGATTGTTCCCTGTTGGACTCTGATTGAAGCTATCGTAAACGCTGGGGTCTGGGGCTGGAAGCGAGACAGTAATAGCTTTCTTGATTAAAAAATAAATAAATCTCTCAGGAGAAATAACTGGTTCGGAGCCTAGATTCATTTTTACCAGGTTTAAATGTAGGGGAACATTGCAGAATGTTGCTGTTCCACAACACTACAATACAAATGGGTTGGAGGTGTAAAAGTGAACGATAAATGTTTAGATTATGTCTTCTTACTGGTTACAGGATAGCATCCAATACAGAGTAAAAAAAAAAACAAAAAAAAACCCCAATGCATTCACAGTGACACTGTCTGAAAACTCCTCCTGATTGCTGTCCTGGACATATGGTATGAATTTACTTGTAATTCATTAAAAGCTTTTTTGAATGACATCAAAAAGGGAAACACAGAGTGCATATTGACTTCAAGGATATTTAGTAATAAGTAGTGCAGCTGGGATCTTCTAATTTTTTCCATAAGTATTAGTTCATCAGACAGTACAACTGGGTCCTAGTGAATGACATAGACTGTTATAAAGAGGAACATGAGGAAAAAATCTTTTCATTTCCTTTATCTTTGACCTAAATAAATTTATATCCATTAATGAATCAAAGTATATTTGAGTAGCAACATTTTAAAACTGAATTTCTTCTTTTTTCTTTGACTTTACTTTCGTGAAACTGATCTCAAATAGTTACTTTTTAGAATGTCTGTTTTACTATCATTCTGCACTGCAGCTAAAGATCCCTTAAAACAAGGTATTGCTTCTCTGAACATAAGTTATTTTATGGGCCAGTTAATTAACTCATATGCTACCTGAATTCATTCCTGTACTAAGTCATTCATTAGACAATTCTGAGACCATTCAGGAGCCTGAAGTAGCTTTTGGTAGGATAGCATAGATAATCTGACATCCTTTTGAAAAGAATGAAGGAGAATTAAAAAATACATGGTAGCAGCTACAGTTACTTTTCAATGTTCCTATCCTTTCTCTCATAATCACAGGCACATAAAAGAAGATCAATACATTTCAAAAGCTAGCCTCTGATAGCCTAATCTTGTTTGGCAGTCTGTTGCTAACTAGAAAAGCCTAACCGTTTCCTGAATCTTTAAGAGCTATTCAGGTATGTTCTTGTGCATACCTTGGAAGCACAAACTCCTCATTAAAAGGAAATACCCTTCATCAGACCTTTTTGATGCCCGTGTTAATTTAGATCCAACCAGAAGTTCACTAGAGTTCTTGCAATCTGTTTAGAAAGCTGTACAACAGAAGGGAAGTTGGGTGAAAGCCTTGGCATGGCTGTGCAGTGGTGCATACAGAAATGTAAACTTACATAACTAGTTTAATATTGCAAACACAGTTAGAGCTAAAAGTTCAGCACTGCATGAAAACAGTACAGACAGTCCTGATCTGGGCTTTACATCAACAGGACAAAAAACAGGATCTGTATTTCACTAGCCCTCTTAGTTGCCTCAGCACTCCCCGGTCCATGAGAAGGGTATTCTTCACTCTTGTGAGCATAAATTGTTAACAGTGACACTGGAATAAACATGCTCTGAGACATTGCTCACTTGTCAGCTGAAGGGTTGGGTCAGGAACTTATGGGAAAAGGATATACTTTGGGTTGGAAGGGACCTTTAAAGGTCCCTTAAAGGTTTCATGGTTTCAACAGCTTTTATCCACTTTTCTCAGAAATAGCCCCTCTGAAGTGGACTGGCCACATTTCTGTGGCCTCCCCCTTAGTGTGAGTGTGGGAAAGCAACGGAAGATCGGCGAGGAGGATGGTAAATACGCTCAAGTGACTCGCATCTGGGGTGCTGTGAAACACATATATCACACTAATTGTTATTCAGTCTCGGGTGCTTGCAAGAAAAACACTTGCACTTAGCTAACACAAGTCTGTGATGGACTCAGGGATGCCCTACCTAGCCGCTTGAGAATCCTGGCCTGGTGTTGAAGAAGATCAAAGCACAGTGGGAAAACCATGCCTGTTTGAACCCTTGAAATACCGGCAAGAACAGGGAGTCCGCGCGCGCTCTTGCTAACAAGGACTCTCGCTGACAAGGACTCTTGCTAACAAGGACTCTCGCTGACAAGGACTCTTGCTAACAAGGACTCTCTCTCGTGCTGCAGTGCCCGCGTCCCCTGCTTGCGTGCCTCTGCCCAGGTGTTGCTTCAGAGATACCCTGGTCTGTGAGGTATCGAGATTAAATTTGTTCTTTGTTTTCCATCCGTGGTTTGTGGTTGTTCCTGCGCCCTGCCTGCATCGGCTCACACAATGAGTTTCCTTTGCTTCTCATGTGGTGCACTCAAAATCCTAAGGCGTATTGATTACTTCTTGTCTTTTAACAGTCCATAGTGCTGTGTGTGAGTGCTGAACTGTCACAGTGATCTAACACAGAAAGGGATTTTTATGGTTCAAAGTGAAGGGTACACATTGCGCATTCCAGGATATATCACGACAGTGTGCAGAAATGACGGCATGAGGACTACGTTCCAAGACTGCAGAAGATGGAAAGATCCAAAACTCGCCTAAAGAAATAAGTTGTTGGGAGCAAACTCAGGAATAAACTGTTCTCAAAACCAAGCTCCACTTTCACCTGAAAGTGAACTAATTGGTTCCCTCCAAAAAGAAGACTGGAAGTTAATATATATGCCATGTCAATGACCCACCCCAGGATATGGACCAGGTAGTGAAGTCACTCTGCCATGTGTCCAATTGCCCCTCTTTTACCAGCAGAAACCTTCACCAAAACTGTCACTGGCTGTTCCACAGACTCAGTTTATACCTAACTTCATGTCTTTAACCAAAATACAAGATGTACCACCTCTGTTCTGTTTATTGGCACATTAGAGAAAATAGAGCCGATGAGGACCTCAGAAAACAGCTTCATCTTTCTCCAATCCTCAAGGCAAAACCATCTATACCAAGTTTTTCCTTGTAGATAATTGCTTGACTTGACCTGGGGAAAAAAAAAACACTCAAAAAACCCCCCCCAAAAACCAATGTAGACACCAACAGCTCCATCAGTAATCTGTCCTAGTGCTTAACTATCCATAGAGTTAATACCGTTTTCCTACTATCTATTTTTTGTCCTTCTTACTGTAATTCAGTGATGCGGTAGATGTGGAAGACACTGGATTATATTGTTTTTGCAACAATCTCTCGTATTTTTCTAAAATGAATTGCATGTTTTCCAAGACACCAAAGCCAATTCCATCTGTCTTTCCTCAGAGGCCATGTCTTTTATACTCCTTCAATTTTGCTTTCTTCCATAATTTCAATCACCCACATTTTTCTTGAAATAACCAGAATTAGACACACTATTCCAGCTGAGGACTTAACAGTGCTAAGCAGAGAAAACACTACTCCATGTGTTTTGCATATGACTCTTCTGTGCATTTTGTTTTTCACAGCAGTTGGACATTTTTGGCTTCTGTTCAGTTTTCCATCCGGTGTATGTCCTAGGTGTTATTCTGCAGAAAAGCTGCCTACAAAGTCATTCCCAACCTCTACTTATTGATAGATTATTCCTACACAAGGATCTTGTGCTTCTACATGAAAGAACAAGCTCTTATTTGTGTTTGAAGTCCACAACAAGTTTGTATTAATTGCCAACTCTTGCCTGCGTTGCCCAACAGATGTCCAGGCATGTAATGGTTTCTTTAGTCCTTTCCTTTAGCTAGACTAACAAAACATCATCTTTCTAATGTTCCTGGTCTAGCAGACCAAAAAAAAATTGGTTTGTCTTTCTCCTGGTATAGAGAAGGCGCTAAAATAAGTTCCTTGCTTACATAAGGCAGTTTTTCCTTCCTTTCCCTTTCACTCCTCCTGTCTTTCTGAAATAGGTTTATACCTTAACAGTCAGTCCTGTGAGTTATCTCTATAGGTCTTTATCAGCCTAAGTCACCATTTTGATAATGTATGAGGTTTTCCTGCTTAAGGTACATCAAGGGTTTGACAGAACGACTGCCTTCTGTGCTTCCTATGATCTTAGAACTTATATCACTCTATTACTAAGGAAAAAAAAAGGTATTTTCTCTTCTTTTATAGAAAGCAATGAACCACATTTTCTTGTCTTTTTTTTAAAGGCAAGAAGAATTACAGCAATTACTTCAGAAATCTGCAAATTCTTCATACTTATCAGTTAAGTCTCCTCTAAAACAGACATGCAAACTTCATAGGACAGAATAAACTGCGTTTCCTTGGTTTTGTTCTTCGAGCAAATGTGTACTACCGAGAACTTGTAAAACTGTTTCAGACTCAATAAATTCTGCAAGTTGTTCTGATTAGAAACAATTATGATTAACTAGATATCTTTGACTAACTCTGTTTAGTTAAAAGAGCCAGATATGTTCCCGCTCCCCATTTTCCAGAAAGCCACAAATAACTGCTTTGCTTGGTTACAGCGTTAGGACTTTTAGACAACATAGCTCAGTCTCTCTCAGACAGTTCAGAAAGTGTTGTGATGTATTTCTTTACCTGATTTTTAATTCTTCCAACACTCACTCCTACCCAGACTTTCTCCACCCATTGCACCAAATCCCTGATATCTTTTGCAGTTGCCTATGCTACAGTAGCATACATATAACTTGGTTTTGGTTAGAACAATTACATTTTAGTTAGCTATAAATCTAACTATACAGCTATGTAGCTAGCTTTATAGCTATAGAGCTATAGTTAGAAAGAAACTAGAAAACTTCGTAACTTCTAGTTTGCAGATGTGATTAAAAGCCTCAAACTTTTCGACTTAGTATTTCGGAACAACTTAGTGGTGCATGCATCCACAGCACTACTTCATACATTTAGGCATTGCAGAACATGTCACAGTAGTACAAAAAGCCTGAAGTAATCAAGGTGCATGTCAACGGGCGAGACTTTCCTTTTCCTTTTAAAACCAGTTAACTAGCTTAACCAATGGTGTGTTACCTTAGTAACCAGAATTTACCCCACTCTCATTGCCCCAGATGGTAGTCTGAAACTGTGGGCTTTCTAGTTTGTACTAGCCCAGCTAGGTTTCGCGTGGATCACTGTGACAGAGAATGGGGAAAAAACTGTGTCTTCTAAAAGGCACAGAAGCCCACAGCTGCTCCAGAAGAGGGTCCTTTTCATTCCCTGTGGGTACTCGGCACTGCCAGTTCGCGTAGCCCAACCTGGATCAGTCCAGCAGTGATGGAGAAAACCCTACCTCCCCCACCCCACAGACATTAAGATTGGGCAGAATCTTTCTATTTGTTTTTGTATAGACAAAAGTTAGCTGTGTAGGATATATTTGTAAGTCTTATATCATAACCCAAATGGCCAACATCCATAACCTATTTTTCAGTGAAGAACTTTGGGTGATAATGAGCCACCCTTTTTATGCCCACCAAAATATGACCCTATCTCAGACTAAGGCTGCAAGTACTGTGACATGATTGTAACTCCTACCCGTTGTTATTAATAATATCACTGTTGAGCTTGACTACAACAGATAAGTCCCTGTACTGCTGGAGAAATGTGGGAGTTGATTACAACTAATGGTGACAAACCCACAAAGCCTACAAGACCTACAGTACAAATGTTCCATTTCAGGCCGATTTCTGACAAATAAAGAAGAAAACAGGACTTTTTTATTTTAAAGTGATTCTGGTAAATCCTTTCTGGCTGAATCACAAGCATAACACAGACACAAAAGTCACACAGCAGCTAAGAGTAAAGATCAGTAAGTAAAGATAAAGGTCTTTCATAGCTCCATCCTGTTAATTACAACCCAGCTGCATGGGAAAGGTAGGTGATCAGCTGCAATTAAGGTAGCAGTCAAATACAAGCCCTGACACCTCACCTGTGGCTTGTGAGTTTGGGCTAGGTGTCTTGGTGGTGCTCTTCTGGTCTGCTGCAGACGTCAAAAAGCAGCAAGCAGCTACGATGCTTGTAGAACGCAATACACCTTCTTTGTGTTTGAGTATTGTTTTGAGGAGATGTTCCAGTAAAGTTGGGTGTCTACTATTTTTCACATACCATTCTCTTCAGTCATAGTACTTTGCTGGGGAAATGAGCTCTTGTGTTTTGAGGGTCTTTCTGGTGGGGTTTTTCGTTTGTTTGCTCTTAATAATGTTGTGCTTATGGTTAATAGTTCTTTAAAGTGGGTATTTTTTTCTAGTTCAGCCAGTTATGGCTGGTGTTAATTAACAATAGTTGACTGTGTTTAATTTTGCTTTTACTGTCATTGACTGCTTTTGGACAGATGAACCAAACACATGGAGGCACAGGTGAATGTTGTCTGTTTGGAATAGAATACTTTTCAGATGCAGCAAGTATTTTCCAAAGTTACACTAATATTTTTGGATAAAAGAAGAAATAGTATTTCCCCTCCAAATCACAGCATGATATTTAATCATAACATCCCCCCCCAAAAAAAAATTACAAGGGCATTACTGTAAACTACCGTTTCTTGTGTTGCTTCTCTGCCTTCTTTTATTGATGGCAGTCTTCTCTGCTTGACACATGCATGTTTTAGTCTCAGATTTTTGCTTCTGTGAAAATGTCAGATTGTGCTAACTTATTTTTTATTTAAGCACAGAGTAGTTATCTGTAATTAGACTGCAAGTGCATGTTTCTCACTAAGTTAGATCAGGAATCTTTTTCTAGGAAACTACTTCTCACTCCTCCTTTTGTTCATTTTCTTTTTTAATCTGTTTGTTTATGGTTTTCATTCCCCCCACTTGGCGATGCTCATTAGCCTACATAGAGTATAACATCACTCCCAAAGGAAGAAAGCCGGGGGGGAGTGGTGCTGGTGTGACTTTCTTCTCAACGTTCCATGCTTCTCTTTTCTGCTCTATCAGTTGCTTGCTCATCCTTTTTGGACTGTCTTTTCTATGCAGGGGAACTCTGAGGGTTTTTCTTACCAGGCAGGCAGCACATAGAGCAATGGATCTCAATCCTTATTGATATTTTATTGCTGCTGTGTATGAATAACTGTTAATGAAGCTTTGAAAAGTGAAAGTGTACGTGTTTCAGAGGTATCAAACACTCCCTAAGCTGACAGTGATCCTAATTAAGATGCTGGAATATTTAGCAGCTCTGAAAACTAGTCCAAGAGGTTCTTTGGCTCATACTGCCTTCATTCCTCTACTTTGCTATCTCTGTGCTCTGTTGGTCCCACACCTATCATAAAATCCAGGCATTTGCTTTCTAAGTGGGATGTTCCTATGTTTAAAACTTTATATGCAATGATAGTTTCTTTTGAAAATAACAGTTATTCACCTGTTTTAGCAAAAACTGAGACATGATGAAGAGTTGTTCTTGCTCCCATTGAGATGAATAAGAATAAAAACCTGTTGCCTTCAGTGAAGGAAATACTGCATACAGCTGTGAACCTTGTGGCTGGGGCAATGAAGTAGTTCAGCTTGCTACGCTGTCTCTTCTGCCAAAACCTATAAATGCAGATTCTTCATGGCTGGAGAAGCCAAATCTTTTCATAAATTTTCTGGAACAGAGAACGCAGCAGCTAATGTGTGTTATGCAGGGTTAATGCTGTGTCTGTAATATAAATCCTGGCTAATGCTAACGAGATAAGAAAGTACCAAAAAAAAAAAAAATAGGTCTGACATGTAGGAGTTTGAATCTAAGTGAACATACAGGGTCCCAGTGGGCAGGAGATGATGCTCCTAAATAACATCTTTTCTTCTGAGACTCTTTCAGGGCATCATAACCAATATGTAAAATGTAATTTGAATTCTCTGGGGAAGGCACAGAAGGGAAGCTTAGATTAGGCTGAGTCTTGAACTTGTTACTTGAGCATAACTTCAGCCGAGTAACCTGTTCAATTCTCTGGGGCTGAGCTTTGGAATAATGCTGTTTGAGCGGACAGGAAAATAACTAGGAGTTTATTTTTCACAAACACTTTTAAAGTGTTTAATAAAGGTATTACTGGAAGCAAATGATACAGATGCCAATATGTGTGGGTGGGGAAGCTGAAGAACTCTGATTTTTAGGGTTGTGCAGAAAATCTAATTTGTTTACCTGATTCCTTTAAAACAGAAAAAAAAAAAAACACCAAAAAAAACAATGAAACAAAAAAAATCCAACACCCTCTGAGCTAACTCAAAACAAGAACAGTCTTACCTGTTGCCAAATCAAAACTCTACACAAATTGTGGGGAGGACGTGGGAAATAAATGAGCAAACTGTGATGCTGAGCTTCTGTAATAAAAATAGTGAATTTAGCCAGCCTTGAGCTTCATGTCATTTAGAAGCGTAAAGTCTTTTAATAACATTTCTTAGTTTAAATTCACCCTCATATCTTTACTTTTAGTTGAAATTCACCAAACGCGGTGAAGGCATTCCCCAAAGTTGCTCTGACCTCGCAGGTAGCTTTCACCAACCTGCCTTTTTCCACCGGACAAGTGACTCTTCTTCAAATTCCCCCACCACCTCTGCTTATCAGCGGAGCTTTCCGAACTAAAATTCTGGTTTTTCAGTAACAGTGAGACTCAAGGTGGAATGCGGGGCTCCGATAAGGGTGGCTTGCCGTGTGTGGTTTCCGATGGGGCTGCGGGGGGAGTGGGAACCCACCGCCCGAAATCGCCCACCGGGGTCTCTCCGGGTCCCTCCGCTCCTGCCCGGCTGCGGCACCGACCTTCACCTGAAACCCGAGCCGCGGGAGGGAGGGATGGAAGGAGGGCGGGAGGTGCCCGCCGCTATAAAGGCGGTGTCTGGGGCGCGGGCAGCCCGCCCCGCAGGGACCGGGCCGGGGCCGGGGTCGCCGCGGCGGATCGGGGGACACCGCGCCCGGCGACCGTAAGGGGCCGTAGTCACCCACGCGTGTGGGCACAGCGTGGGGTGGAAAGGTAAGCTGAAACAACGGGAGCAGAGGGGGGAACACAGCCAGAAACCTATCAAAAAGGACGCTTCAAAAGAAAAATATTTTTTTTTTGTGTTCAAGTCGACTATGCACTTAAGATTATTATTTTAGCCTATATCAAAATTTTTCCCCTTTTTTTCTTAAAATCTATGTATGTGATACATCAAGAGGAAGAGCCTAGGGAAACTTGGAGCATCATTCATTTACTGCCTCTAAATCTTCCTCTGTAAGTGTCTGGCATAATGCGTACGTGTACCTTTAGACTTTATCATTATAATCACGATTCTCTTACAACTGTTCAATAAGTTTTAATAAACGCAAAATCACAAGGGAAATCCTCTATTCTGTAATAGGTCATCCGTAACAGTTTGCGTCTGAATGATCTAGGGATTTATCAGAAATGACTACTGAAACAGGCTACTGAGTTAGGTTCCATTGTTCTAGTTTGCACCATTCTTAATATTTCATTGAAAGTAGTTCTTTATCATACTGTTATGCATTTCTTTTAGACATTATATATAAGTGAGACAATGCTGAGATCAAAAACGTAACATAATGAGTCATGGAAAAACCCACAAATATTTTAATGTGAACTCTTTAAATATCAACTATTTCTGAATGTTTTTTTGCTTTTTTAATGTAGGTTTTGATTAATGTGACTTTATCTCATAAGCATACAACAAAGAACAATGAAGGATTGCTTTGTAAATTCCACAGAAAAGGACCTCTCCGATGCTGGTAAGCCAAAGGCATGAAAGCGGTGTATATGTTTGAGGAATATATTCCACAGCTCCAATTCTAAAGGTGCATTATAAGTCTTTTCTAATTGCCGTAGTGGTTTTATAGGAGATACCACAGTGAGTTTACAGTCAGATAGAGCTACTACCTAGAAAATATTTATACATGAATCATTCCACCAAGTTCAACAAAATTAATTCATGTGGGTAAAACTATTTAGGTGGGTCCTAACCTCAGCATGAAAATGCTCCTAAAATAAGCTCAGTAAGGTGGAAGCACGTTATTGACTTCAAACGGTTGTCTAAACCAGTCTTTGTAGACTGACTGACATTAAAAGCAGTGTGCAGATAATTCTATTCACAGTGAGTCAGCAGCTAATGTAAATGTAAATTGGGGATGGCTGGTGTGTGGAGCCCTTTTGTACCCATGCAATTCACAGCTGGCTCCCTACTGTGGTTCCTCATCAGTTTCTTTATCCATCTGTTACATCTCGTTTTATGGGTTTGGAATCATAGCCTTTCTGGGGTATGATTCCTCTCTTGTCTAGATTTCTAAAGCCTCTAGCACAAAGGAAGTGGGATGCATGGCAACTACTGCCATACAAAGAAATAATGAAGATGGTTATTACAGGCAAAGACATGATTCTTCAGTTAACCTGCATCTATTCTGTATTACCTACAGCAATTATAGAATCATAAAAGAGTTTAGGTTGGAAGGGACCTTAAAGACCATCTAGTTCCAACCCTCCTGCCATGGGCAGGGACACCACCCACTAGACCAGGTTGCTCAAAGTCCCATCCAGCCTGGCCTTGAACACTTCCAAGGGGCATCCACAGCTTCTCTGGGCAATCTGTTTTAGTGTTTCACCACCCTCTCAGTAAATTTCTTCCTAATATGTAATCTAAATCTACCCTCTTTCAGTTTAAAACCGTTGCCCCTCATCCTATCACTACACTCCCTCATAATAAGTTCCTTCCCATCTCTCCTGTAGTCCCCCTTCAGGTACTGAAAAGTACCTTCACTATAAGCAATTCCATCTATTTCAGTAGGGCTTCTCCTTGTTTGCATTCAGTTCTGTAGGCGTTTGCAGAATTAATTAATTCTTGCTTTCAGTTTTTGATAACCTTTCTGGATAAATATATTTTAATTGTAAAAATGAAGTTTGTTTCCATCTCAGAAATGGAGCTGGAAGTTTTTTCTGGAGTAGAGGAGATTAATTGAATTGAAAGGAAGTTTCAAGAAAAATTCACCAGGGTGCTCCACAAACATGAGGAAAAACTAGTCTTTAAGATTTAATGCAAAATAATCAGCAGTGAGAGTTGCATGAAACTGGTAAAAACATGGGATATTATGCTTAAAAAGTCTGGGGTTTATTTCACAGAATCTGCAAGAAAAGGGTACGACAACCCTTCTTTCCAACATGATGAAAATCTTGAACAAAGTGACCAGTTAAAGCCCAGAAAAAAAAGGTAGGTATTTGAACTTAACACATTGGCCACTGGGGGAAGTGGAGGGGGGGGAAGTTAATACAGCTTTGGTAGAAAAACCTCATCTTAATTAGTCTCTTGTATTTTCCTCTAGGAAGGAAAATGAGAAGGCAGAGAAAAAGGTGGTTGGCATTTTTGAATTGGTTAGTGTCCAGTTTGAAGGTCGGCTTTATATTTCCTTTTCCTTATTTGGCATTGAGAGTTATTTATTTATGAATAATAGGCAATCAAAACTGGAGAAGAAGCCTGTGACCTATGAAATACTATTGCTGGTGTTAGGCCTCTTTAAAATTTGGCCTGTTAGGTCAGATTGCCACCTCAGTGTATTGGTAGCACTTAAAGTAGTCCAACCTTAGTGCCATTAGAATCGTAGAATGTGTTGGGTTGGAAGGGACTTTAAAGGTCATCTAGTCCAATCCCCCTGCAGTAAGCAGGGACATCTTCGACCTTCATTAGAGGCTGACGCTCACCCCTGCTGGGGCTGATCTAGGACAGGCCCTTGCCTTGGCTCTACTTATAATGAATTTATCCTGTCTTTGACCTCTGAGGGATCTGCTGTCTGAGAGAACCAGCGGCATGGTTTTGTGTTAGTTTTCTACACAACAGCTATTCTCAAATAACTCTTTACACGGGGACTTGTTTATTCTGGAATGAGAACTTTTTTTCTTCTCTGGTTTATTCGATGTCCATTTACACTTTGGAAGAGGGTTAGGACAGTCAGGAATAAAATGTTCTGATTTCAGATCAACCACATCCAGGAATAGCTATGGCAGTTTAAATCCACATCCTTCTTTAAAGCAAACAAATGTTCAAGAGTGGACAAGCCATAAGATACAATCTCTGCTGCAAACATTTTCTACTAGTAGATATAACCCAGGTGCTGGTCAATAACTCACTATTGTTTACATTTCAAAGGCATTATCTTAGTAAATATGTAACTTACTGGAACAGAAAATGCAATATATTGTACAGAGAAGATCATCACTTAGAAACATGTAGGATATAACGCTTTGGGGTTTTTTCCTGCTGAGTTGAGGAAGAACTGTTTGTCCTGCCAATATTCCCTTAGCAGCCTTAGTGAGAACTGATTTAACAACGTGCAGGACCTACTACAAAATTCTTATTTTCTGAGTTTACCTTCAGTTAGACTGTTGTCGCTACTTAGAATATGTAGGTAGAAACAAAGTGGGTTCTGTAAGTCTGCTGTACTGCAGCAAATACTTGAACTGTCTGGCATAACTTCATTCCTTTTTTTTTTTTCTCTCTGTTTTTTAATGTTCGCGTAGTTTTGCTACGCTGATTGGGTGGATGTCCTTTTGATGGTAGTTGGTTTGATCGCAGCTGCTGCAAATGGTACTGGATTGCCACTTATGATCATTGTCTTTGGAGAGATGACAAACAGCTTCGTGCTAAGCGGCGTGAAATCAAACATGTCAGAAGGTAAAAAGTTAAAATTGGACTTCTCTAAATACCAGTTATGTTTTGCTACAGGAGCCAAGATTGGGGTTTTTCCCCCAGACTAGGCACTGGTTCACGTCTGAAGAAGTATATAATGAGGAAAATTCATCCTGCTGCAAATTAGACAATTGTTTTTATCGATCTTTAATGGCTTGAGCAGGACAAAAGCAGTGAATTGGCTATGTTCTTTATGAATGAACTTCAACTTTGGTGAGATAGTGAGGAGCATGACTGCCTTCTGTATCATCAGTCATCAGGCACCACAATTACTAGAAGTTCAGAAAAACTAAATGTGTATTTGACAAACCATTTTGCAAAACCCCTCTTGCAAAATACAAAACATTCAAAAACTGATGACCCTAGATTGCCATGATTTGTCTTCTACATATAATACTTTCCACAAATATTGCTACTTTTTTTTTCCCCCTTCACAGATACTTCAGTAAATAGTTCCAGCTGTCCATCAATTCCAGGCGTAGATATAGAAGCTGAAATGACAAAGTAAGAGTCTTTGTAGTTATTCTGTTAACAGAGTATTGAAGGATTTTCTTTCACTGTTTTATGCCTTTTGAGCAGAAGCCAAATGTTTGCCTTCTCGAAAAGGCTTCCCAATAATGTATTGCAGGCTTCAGGATTTACTTTGATGGGGTAAATTGAAGACAAGTTGTTGCTCTCACAAGATGCAGTGAGGATCCTGTAGCCTTTTGTTGCCTTTATCACAGGTTTGCTTACTACTACGTGGGAATTGGCTGTGCTGTGTTGATCCTGAGCACCATCCAAGTGTGGACGTTTTTGATTGCTGCTACGAGGCAGACAGCCAGGATCCGGCAGAAGTTCTTTTTTGCAGTGCTCCATCAGGAGATGGCTTGGTTTGACACTACCCAGATAGGAACGCTGAACACCAGGCTGACAGAGTGAGGGCTCTGTTCATTTTTTACCCCCTCTAAGTATGACATTTAAAAGAAAACTGCCGTTTATCTTTTATGGAATAGCCTATAGAGAGTTAAAAACAAAACAAAAACACGCAAACAAATCCAAACCTAAAGTGTGAAATATTACAGCTCCGAGGGAGAAATTCATCATCCTTTTCAGCTTCATTTGTGCAGTTTCTGTGATACATGCATTGGAAAGGGTTTTTGCTGTAAAATGCCTGACATTGGCTTTCAAATGTCCATGAATTATATGGCAGACAGTACTAGATAAACAGCTCTGCTGTCTCCAGCTAGTTTACAAACACTGCAAGCTCTGACACTTTATTGAATGGAAATAAACTTGCATTTACATCCACCCGGATCTCAGACTGGACTCTGTCCAGTCAGTTAAAATCTTTGGAGCTTTTCCATAGACTTAAATAGATTTAGGGATGAGGACCGTGTGCTCCAAAATGCAATGGGACTATATGCATGAACACAGATATTTAATTTATTTTTTTTTTAATTATTTGGACAGAGCTGTGTCCTGAAAGGTATAAGAGAAGCTGAAATGAAACCACTCTCAGCTCTAGCATCTGTATGTGCTGAGAAGGAAAGTTGTATGAAAAACAGAGGTTTTTCCAAATAATGTTTGTTCTCACAGAATGGAGATAACCCTTGATCTGAGCCTGTAGCCAAAATTAAGAACATAAAATGCTTCAGAAAGCTGAGGGGGAGGAATAATTTGTAGATGGTCACGGGAGGTGAGGAGGCTGTTTGGCTCTTTATTTGTATGGCTCCATTTGGATGCTGGATAAGGAAACTAGGTCATTTGTGACCTAGTGACAGGGCGCAGAAACAGCAGAGAATGACGGAAAATACAGAAAATGAGTCCTAGGAGGTTTCTGCTGTGTTTTGGCCACACAAGAGACTAATGGTACCGTTCAGTAGCTGTGGTTAGAAATTTCACTCTGCCAGTTAGGAAATGGCAAAGCTTCTGACATGAGGCCACACAGCATGAGACGGAGGGGGAGGGAGTTAGAATGAAAAGCATTCAAAGCTAACAAATCTTTTTTATTATTATTGTTATTTAAAGTGACATCAACACCATCCACGAAGGCATCGGAGACAAGATCTGTATATTTGTACAGTTTTTTGCCACATTTCTGGCAGGGATTATTATAGGATTCATCCACGGGTGGAAGCTGACACTGGTGATTTTGTCAGTCAGCCCTCTGCTTGCTGCGTCAGCAGCAGTTTGGTCAACTGTAAGTGTGTGGGGATTAATAAACAAAGCAAACCAGAAAAAAAAGGTTACAAGTCTTATGTACAGGAAAGGAGCAGAGAATGGGAGAAACCTAGTGTGGTTTCTAAGTTGGGAGGTTGGCCCCATGCTTACTTTATTTCCACTCCTCCTGTAGCTTTTCTTTGGGTTCCCAAGCACGTACTTGCATGTGGTATTCCTTCTGTCCACATACTCTGTCCTCGTGCCATGCGGCAGAGGATAATCTGCACCAGACCATCTTTCCTTGCACAGCACTTTCCTCATGCAGAGCGCTGGGGAAGCCCAGGCACACGCTAACGACCCTCACCCTTCACTCTTAACACAAATGCCTTTCAAGCTCTTTCCGTCTGCACATATATGATACCACGTCTCTTGGAAATAATTTACTCAGTTTCATGCTGTGCACAGAGTAGGTACCAGGACACATCTACAGCTAATGCAGACTGGAGTGATACAAGCTAAAGAAGTATCTGGAGATCAGATAGGAAAATATTTTCCCCTTGTGATTTGTTGTAGCCATGTTAATGGGTACTGCTTGTATTCCTGGGTGGTTACTTACATATAAGGGGTTTTTTCTACTTAAAGCATTTTACTTAAGCTAGGAAGAAGAGCGTAAGAAGCTGTAATGTCTACTCTTGCTCTAGCTTCTGAACACCTCAGACACCCCCCAGAGCAACCACGGCTCATCTCCCTGACCCCACAGGCATCACAGTGCAGTGCACAGGGGTATCCTCAGCTTGAGAGGAAAGTGGGTCAGTCGTGAAGCTCGTCTGATGTAGTCTTTCACTTCAATGAGTACACAGTGAGAGACTGAGCTGAATTTGGGGGAAATTCAGGGCACAGTTGACCCTCTCTTTTCTAAAACCTCGCCTTGTGCCTTGAACATTCATCATTCTTATTCACCGCAATACAGTGTGCATACCCTTTCAGCAGGCTGCAATAACATCTGTTTTTCAACTTTGCAGCTCCTGGCATCCCTTACTGCTAAAGAGCTGTCTGCTTATGCCAAAGCAGGAGCTGTGGCAGAAGAAATTTTGACAGCAATCAGGACTGTTGTAGCTTTCAATGGACAGCAAAAGGCACTGGCAAAGTAAGTTTTTGAAATAATAATTATATTTAAAATATGGAAAAGGAGTTTGGGTTGGGTTTGTGGGGTGGTTTGTTTGCTGGGTTTTTTTGGAGAGGCAGAGGAATGGGATTCTCCTTAGTGTTATTTTATCCTTCTATTAGGTTAGCTGTCTACTTACAAAGATCTGTAAATAGACCCAGTCAGTGAATACAGCCTATTTTGTGTTATCACTGCAGCACACACTCAAATTTCTCCTCCAATTGAGATCTGGAGTTGAATTTAAAGTGAAAGTGGTGAGAAGGTTATCTTTACCTAGCAGTCAAATGCAGCAAAGCATGTGATTAATTGCTTAACTTCTAGAACATGTGCACTGCTGTTCTGATCTTTGATTAACGAGTTTATATTTAAGCTTCACTGGATAACAGCCTTAAGTAAAATCACTTCACTGGCTTTTATTGCTCTAGTGATTTGCACATAACATTAGTAGATGGCCTAATGCAGTGTTGGCCCTAGTCACATGGAAAAGGTGAGGTGGATATGGCTGACCACAAATTTATTCACATATCATAAACAATGACATTCAGTATACAAATACAGGGCATCACCAATACTATGCAGTTGGGAAAGGCAAGCCAGAAGACCTGATCCATATGATCCATTAATTTCTTCTGTTTTTCAACTCTTATGTTTGCCCAAGTCTTGCGCAAGTTTTCTAAGGTGATGTTAGCCTTAGCTTGGGGTCCTATAGCCTGCTCCTTCATTTATCATCTTCCAAGGGATGAGCTATGACTATCTTATAGCACTGTATTCTGCTTGGGATTTTTCTTTAAGTTACAACCATATTAAGACCCTTTCTGCTCACACAGTAAAGGTAAAAAAAGTCCTAAGATGGACTAAATCAGTTGTTCCTCCTCTCCCCATCTTCCTCTTGGTCCCCACAAATTCCGATGTCTGAAAATCCAATAGTAGGAGCTGCTTCAAACTACTTTTACTTCTTTTTTTTTTTTTTTTTTTTGAGGTCTAGAGATAAAGTAACTCATACCCAGGTAACTCCATGCCAGTAAGACATTTTCTTTCCTCCACAGTTGAGCAGTCAGCCTCTTCCACAGCTCCACCTCCATTTAATGTAAAAAAAGCATGGAACTGTTGGTTCTCCTAGGAACATCTTCTGATAGGGACAAACTGCTACCAGGGACTGACTAGGGCATTTTGCTAAGCATGGATTGTGACTCCTACTCAGCTATATGGCTCCAGAGTTAGGATAAGCAACCTTTCACTGCACAGTGCATCCACTGACCCCAAGTGTTTACACTTGCAAGGGACCTTGGGTCACGGGCTTCTGGCAGTGGCTTGGCTCTTCCTCTGTAGTCGAGTGATCATGTGTACTTGGTACAATGCTTAAACCCAGTTCTCATCTCCCTGGTGGTCCTGTGATGCTGCTGACTTGAAGGTAGGGCTTAGTTTTAAGAACACAACCAAGCCAAAACATTTAAATATATCTGAGTAACAAATACAGCATTAATAGCATGTAAGCAATTTACATGAACAAAATTAATGCACATTGTTTTAAGATTCCTTCCTGGCTGACTGAATTTCACGTCTTCCTACTTTGGGGACCCTTTGTATAGAAAATATGTATTAGTAAAAAAGTGCAAGCTGCTGAGCATGTCGCTAACAAGTGAAAAGATATACTATTCCTAGACTATACTTTCCATAATGAGCTTGAGTAAGTGAAAGCTGTTAACTGGAAACTATAGATGAATGAATGTGAACTATCCTTAGAAGGAATAATTTTCTCCTTGAACTTGTCAGTTCTTATACTAGTCTTCCATGTCCACTTGTTTGCTATATTGCCGTATTAATCAGTGAACTAGCCTAAGGGAAAGTTTCCTGGCTTCCCTGAATGGCCAGTTAGAGAACAACTCCAGTGTTAGAGGTAGCTCTGACTTCTATTCATTTACCTGCCTTCATTCATAGTGCCTGGAATTTGGTTTTGGTTTTGCCTTTTTTAAAATGTGGAAAACTAAACCTTACCTTCGATAGGTAATGTCGATAAAACCTTTTCAAGGTTTCCTTTCAGGACTAATGCAAACAAATGGCTCAAGAGTGGTATCTTGTCTTCCATCATGATAACGAAGTCATGCTTCTCAATTGTTTTCTAAATACGTCTTCCATAGTGGTATGAGAATATTGTCAGCATATGTGAGAGAAAATTTATCCAAAAAAATTATATCCTAACTGGTCATCTGTCAAAAAAAAAAAAAATCTGTATTTTCTTTGTGAGACTTTAATAGATTTTATGGCAAAAAAACTTTTAATTAAAAAAGGGCACTGGGAAATATCCATCAGAATGGCATGTGGTACCTGTCAAATTAATGGTTTCCTTATCCACTTTCAGATATGATGCTAACTTAGAAATGGCTAGAAGTGTTGGAGTGAAAAAATCCATTACGACCAACACATCTCTAGGTGTTTCACAGTTTCTTATCTTTGGATCCTATGCACTTGCATTTTGGTATGGAACCAAGCTCACTGCCGAGGAGGAAGATTATGACATTGGCCGTGTGTTAATTGTAAGTACAGCAAAGCAGCTTTGAAAAATGCTCTGTAATTCCAAGAAAATAAGTTATGTAAATAATAATAAAATTATCTCTATTTTCAGCCCAGTGCTTGTTAAATTAGCTGTTAAAGACTCACTTGCTATAAAGGAACTGAAAAGGAGGCATTTTTCTTACCTAGCTTTTGATATAACGTTTGAACAGGGCACCTTGAATTCCCACTCTTGAATTCACAGTGCAGAGGCAAAAGTATATCTGCAAGGGATTATTTTTCTCACTTGCCTTGGACCCTATTTTTGGGCAGGATGAACAACCTAGAGCTGGAGCTTAGGGTGCAAAGACAAGTAAACTGAACTACCAGCAAAATTCCAGCTAGCCACTAGGGTTAATGAGTCCCACTGGTGTGCTGAATATGTACTGGGAAGTCCTCATCATCTCATTTAGCCACAATGTCTTCTCTGCATTTTGTTGTTTACTTGCAAGCATTTACTGTACATTACCAATATGTCTAAGTTGGTATTGGTTTGAGGATTTTTTGCTGTCTTCTTCCTGTCAAAAGTTTGGCTACATGCTTAACTTTTGCACTCAAATGTCTTCTGACGTTTGACTCCTCAGTATGGTTCCTCACAGCATGTTAAGTTAATTGTATGTTGGTCCCATGGGTGGGATTTCATTTAAGAAACTTTGGACTAAGTTTTGTAAGCCTCTTGACTTTGGGAACATCTGGAAAGCAACAGCAAAAGCCTTTTGTTCTATTTATAGGCAATAGAAAATGCAAAAAACATCATAAAGAAAAGCCATTCATGCCACAAAAGCATTTGTCAGTAGTTACCATTCACTTCAGGAAAATGGGAAATGGACAGGAGCGACTTGGAAATGCACCTTTCACTTTTGTATTACTGGTGGCTCTGTAATCACCATTGACTGCGATGCTTCCTTCCGTCTCCCACAGGTGTTCTTCTCTGTGCTCATCGGAGCCTTCTCCCTGGGCCAGGCGGCTCCCAACCTGGAGAGCGTGGCTAATGCACGTGGGGCTGCCTATGAAGTATATCAGATTATCAATAAGGTAAGTATCTAAGTAAGTAGAAAAGAAGGCTTTCCACCACACTTAATTTCTGACCCCACCACCACCTTTTTTTTTTCCTTGAGAGATGTCACAAAAGCACTCAAAAGGCCCTAAATCATAAAATCTATAGAAGCCTACCACTGAAACCCATAATATTTCCATTCATATCGAGAAAAGTGCCTCTTTATTTGTTATGATGAATGTTGGGAAACCTGGCATGTGTACCTGAGATTTATGGGTTGAGTCTTTCTCTAATATTAGACTTGCAACTCCAGAGGGAAAGAAGCAAGGCATTATACTATTTTTAAAAAAATGAATATATGCACAATTTGAGCTGAGCTGGTTTTTTTGAGGTGGGGGGAGTTGGTGAGGAGGGGATTAAAAGTGCTATTGAAAGCTATAATAATATAAATCCCACATTGTTATTATCTTAGTCTTGCTGTGTTATGCAGCAATTGGATATCTCTGTATATAAAATATTTTAAACAAGTAGGACTAGAAAGATCTCGCAGAAATGGTTACATCGTTGTTGATGTGAATATAAAATCCTCCTATATGGATAACCGAGGGCCATATTTTGGCTGCCAGATAGTACAACTAAGCTCTGCAATTACAGATTTTCTCCTGTGGATTTTTTTTGCATTTGAAAATGTACTATATTTGTCAAAGTAGAATTGACAGTTAGATGTTCCCCTGCGTTCAGCATCCTGCAAGTAAAACGCAGCAGCTCTGCAATGGTGTACTGCGGTGTAAACCAGCAGCTGAGAAAGTAAAGGAGAGAACAAAGTATCCAGCTGAAACAACAGTCCCAAAAGTGTAATAACCAGCA
The DNA here is from genome assembly GCF_963924245.1 of Chroicocephalus ridibundus. Lineage (NCBI taxonomy): Eukaryota > Metazoa > Chordata > Aves > Charadriiformes > Laridae > Chroicocephalus > Chroicocephalus ridibundus. Next base: position 34,647,292 of record NC_086285.1, read on the forward strand.
GTATATTTTAAAAACCTCTTTCCAGAAACGGCTCATAGATAGCAGTTCTAAGGAAGGCTACAAACCAGACAAACTCGTAGGAGAAATTGAATTCAGAAACATCCATTTCAGTTACCCATCCAGACCTGACGTTAAAGTAAGTGTTCATTTTAGATTTATCTACTGTACTGAAATTCTGCAGCCTATGTCTGTATTATTTGTCTGATCTTGTTGTTCTTGAATGCAAAATGCATTCCTGTCTTGGGAGACAAGACATTTTTTCCCCCAATATTGTGCAAAGGCAAAGCTCTAGAACCACTGCCACTGGCTACTTGCTCACCATTCTCCTCTGCTGGACACATCTAAGAAGATTACGTGTTGCTCCTAGTCTGAATTTCTGCGAACAAGAGCTCTGATAAACCAAACAAGATTTTTTTTTTCTTTAAGATCTGTCATTAAAACTTCCAGACTTTACACAGTTAAACCAGGAAGCTGCTCTTTCCAGCCCCTTGGTTGTTCTGAGTTGCTGTGATATGCCATGTGAAAAATGACCTGTGAGATGGGCTTTACAACAATATGACATCAAATGGATTGAAACATCTTAAATATACATTTGGAAGCCAAATGTTATTTTGGGCAGATGTTAAAACTGCTGTTCAATAAACAGATGTCCCTATTCTTTGCCATTTGAATGTCCCTTAGTATCGTTATTGTGCGGTGCTCTGTACGTCATGTCATGGTGATTACTTTTGTGGCGATACAGTTGGTTTGACCTCTCTACCATATTCAACAGTTCATAATCCTTTGAAGACCTTGATAAAGGCAAAAGGAAATGCTGCTGTTGTTCCTTGATGAAGAAAAAGGTAGAAATAGAGATTTCAAATGTCAACAATTAAAAGCTGGACATGCCGATTAAGTGGTGAGAATGGGAAAGTTCATATCACTGTAGCTATTTCTTCAGATGGCTGTTCCCACCTCACTCGTCTGAGGTCTGTCCCACCGTGCATCAAAGCTGTTTCCAGGACATCAGGGTTGCTGAAGGACAACCCCAGAGCTATGCTTTCTGCCTAACTGAAGTCAGCGCAATGCATCTTCTTTCACTCTTGGCTCAGAAACCAGAAGTGACAAAGCAGGCTCTTCCTTCTTCTTCCTAAAAATGTTATTCAGGCCGATAAGCTATGTTATGGGTCTGCATGCCAAATGGGAGGGAAATAAGAAATATTTTGTCATCCTTCCCAAATCTACTGAGTCAGCAGCTCTTCCTTCTAGGAGTATCAATGCTATTTTATAAAGCCAAAAGGAATCAGCAAAGATATGTAGAAGTTAACCGCAATCTCTCAAGCAATTCGTATAACACGGTGTAATCTCCTCTGTCTAGCCTAAACCAAATCAAAGAGATCTAAGGAGTCTAGTTATTGTCAATTTTAATCTTGACAACACCTTGCCCGATAAAAGAGAGTCAGAAATAGCCTATTAGGTGGTTGTGACTATTTGCATCTGGAGAAATCGTGGTATCCAGAATATAGTTCTTACTTGATAATGCAGGCACCATGATATCAGCTTCTTGGAGATACAAACCCTGCTGGATGTAGCACAGGGAGAGGAGAGCAGTATTGCAACTATTTTAATCTCTCATTGAAAAAACATGTGTAGGCAAAATTATAAATCAGCCTGGTATAAACAAGAAGAGTTCCCATAGCAGCCAAATATTTTGGCAATTACACAGCATTACTTGTATATGACACGGACATCTTTTGAGGTAAAATGTTCCTAAATGTGAAAATGGCAACAAAGATACCATTAATCTGTAATTATTCCCCAGGTTGCTGAGGCTGTTAACAATAAGGATTGGGATTTATTAAGGCCTCTCCAGCAGTTACCTTGTCAAAACAGCTATTTATATTCTAAAAACAGAAGAAAGCAGGCTTTTTTTTCAGCAATAATATTTAGCACCTTAGAAGTATTTTTCTGTGAGATTCATAACTAAGTGTTATGCTACTATCTAAGCATTGGAAAACAGGACAGCAGGAGAACATAAGATCCCGAGCCTGCTACCAGATCACACAAATTGGAGAAAACGAGCTATCAAGTTGAGAGTACTGTGGCTGTGTCTATATTAGTTGATTTGAGTGTGCTGGGGAATTTTCCCAGGCACTGGAATGCAGTGGTCTATGCAAGGGAACTCTTAAAATGTTTCTTGGCATGAACTTGGCCTGTTCCAGTTATCAATCTTCTCAAATAATTCCCAGGCTTGGTTTGGTAGACAGAAGGATCCAGGAACCATTCCCAAAAGGCAGGTTACATGTAGCCATCCTGTTTTGGAGGCTGACACACTTCACAAGGATAGATGCAGGCTCTTTCATATCAGTGACCCAGAATGTTCCCAGGTAAAATTAACTTACTAAAATTGCCATACCTTCAGACTGTGCCCCTTATTACTGTCTTGATTATTGCTACAGTTACCTTGACAGGCTGTTCTCTAGTCAAACTTCTCAAACTTGTCAAAATAATATTATTTATTTACGTGTTTGTTTTCTTCACAGATCCTCAAAGGTCTAAATTTAAGAGTTCAAACTGGGAAGACCATTGCTTTAGTTGGTGCCAGTGGCTGTGGAAAAAGCACTACTGTTCAGTTGCTGCAGAGATTCTACGATCCTGTCCAGGGAGACGTGAGTGCCTGCAAGCATACTGTAGAAACTGAGAGCTATTAGGATAAGCATGAGTTTCCCATATTGACTGAACCTTTATTTTCATTTTCATTGAATTTGGGCATATCTCTGTATAGTTCAGTATTTCCACAATTTAAATTTAAAATGAACTATCTTCTTCTGTTGGCTTGACTTCATTATTCTCCTTGCAGTATTATGCCGGAAGTAGTAAATACCACACATCTTTGAATAGATGCAAGATCTGAATTTAAAATTATTTTCACCAACAATTGGCTTTTAAGGTTCTGAAAACTTTTTTAATCAAACAGTGCTCTGCTGTATTTTGCATCCTTTTAATTGAATGTAAACTAAAATCTGGAGAGAGTTTACCTATTTTAATGGCTGTTTTCTTGGCTCATTTTTCTTTATTTGCTAACCCACAGTCAAAGTTTCCGTTGTTACATGTTGTACATCTGCTCTACCACTAAACATTTGATCCAGTCAGTAAATGGTAAATACTTTTCATAAGAAATTTCCTAAGGAATAAAGGAGGAAAATAAACAATATGTTTTTAAGGAAAATGTTCTTTTTGTACTTAATATTTGAAGACTGCTACTTAGTAGTTGTTACTGCTAGTTGGAACTAGATAAGCATTTCAAATATTAAACACTGAACTATCACTAAAGAATGTATCGAGGTGGCTATCTATTATCAACACAGTTGTTTCTTAAACTTATTGTTTCTGTGGCTGTTCATCCCTGTTCATCAGTTTGCTGTTCCTCTCCTGTCAGTGTCCATAGGACCACAGTGCAAATGATCTAGGTTAAAAATAACTTTCCCTTCCTTTTTAGTCATCTTGGATTATTTCTTTGATCTAGTGTAAAGCACAGCCATAGAAGCAATTGTGTAGCCACAACTGTGAGGGCAGCAAACTGGCACAGGGGCATGAGAACAGGGTAAAAAGTACGCATGGTTATTGAAAGGGAAAAAAAAGTCAACAAAAAGCTCCCCTGATATCTTCTCTGCTTATGCTGCTTCTCATCGTTTTCTAGCTTATGCAGTGGATGGAAAAACTACAGTTGTAACTTCTCCCTCAACATAGCTTTCTACTAACAACAATATTTTTTTTCTTTTTTTTTGTCCTTGTAGCTGATGCTTAAGTCAAGTAATAGTAATTAATTGACTTATTACTAACAGAATGCATTTCCTCAACTTTGACATGCACTTTTCCTCTCAGATTACCTTAGATGGTCAGGATATTCGGACGCTTAATGTAAAGTGGCTAAGAGAAAATATTGGTGTTGTGAGCCAGGAGCCTGTTTTGTTTGCAACAACAATAGCTGAGAACATTCGCTACGGCCGAGAAGATATTTCTGATGCTGAAATTGAGCAAGCAGCCAAGGAAGCCAATGCTTTTGACTTCATATCTAGGCTGCCTGATGTGAGTTCATGAACTTCTTTTAAGTGTAAGAATGAAAGGTCCATTTAGGCTGGTGTCCTGTTTCTTAGAGGGAGAGCATGGGAATTCAAGTTGTAATATAACTTCCCAAAATACTCTTATAGCCTCCAGCAGCTTTCAGTTCAGGGACTTTCTGGACTAGATATTGTGCCTTTGTTTGGTTGCCCTCAAAGGATTTGTGCCTAAGTCTGGAAAAAATGTCAATGCCTTAACTCAGGCGAAAGGAAGCTTCACAGCTGTATTACCATCCCTACCCATCTTATGAGGCATGGGAAGAGTTGGGCTTTTAAAGAGAAGATGCAGAAATTCAAAATCCTTTTTCAGGAGCTGTCTGTACATTCAAGAGGTAATGGAGAGTGGAAGTAAATAAGTATGCCCTGAACCAAGGCCATTTTCAGTAGCTGGGAGCTTGAGCTCTCCCTCTTCCTGAGATTCACAGCTTTGAGCCCTCTCCTAGCAATAGGTACCTCACTCCTTTCAGGGTGAGGGCAGGAAGCGAGATCAGTCATTCAAAACACATCCTCACGAATGGATGATGATACGTCCTTCCTTTTGGTTCTGCAGTTAAAAAGGTGTGGACAAAGTGCCCACCTGGGATTTGATTTCAAATTCTTCTACTACTGCAGAGACCTCAACCTCCATCTCTCAAACATATGCCATTTCTAGCCATGTTAGTCTGCTCCAAGGTTTTTTCTTGTCAGGAAGAGTTATTTGATCATATTTACTCTTAAATAGCTATATAATAAAAGACTACCATAGACTTTGAGACTTGCCACTTCGGAGTGAGTGACACAGTCAGTAGGAACCAAGCCTTGTCTCCAAGGGGGGGTGTCTCTGGTTTAGAGGAGGCAACGTTAGAGGTCCTGGTGGGTCCCTGTGATCCTAACCCTGTTGGACAGCTAGGTAGTCATCAGTAAATAAAGTGATGTCTTTTACGGGCTTGTCTTTAGAAAACCCAGGGTTTGGAGCACTCTCTGAGCAAGCTGTAAAGATCAGGACTTTGCATGCCTAACTTTGAATTTACAGTTCTTCAAAGTATGTAATGGGGGTAGGAGGGCTTAGCTGAGGGCTAGATGGATGGATGTAGTTGCATGTTTGCTCTGCCCATGCTAAAGTCAGCCAGACAAATCCACCTCTTGTCCAGAAGCTGAGTGCTTACAATCGCATGGTGAAGCAAAGATTTCACTTAAGTCATTCCACAACTTCTGTTTTATTTTCTCCTTTCTCAGAAATTTAACACGATGGTAGGTGAAAGAGGGGCTCAGCTGAGCGGGGGACAGAAGCAGCGAATAGCTATTGCCCGTGCCCTGGCACGAAATCCCAAAATTCTTCTTCTGGATGAAGCTACATCTGCACTTGATACTCAGAGTGAATCCATAGTGCAAGCAGCTCTCGATAAGGTAGGAGTCATGTTATTGTAGCTACCAATCACCATAAAAAGGTGCAACAGCACTTAAGAAAAATTAACATACAATTTTCTATTGGAATAAAGAGCACAGGAAAATAAAATTTGGATGGATGTTTCAATATCAGTGTTTTAACAGGGAGTTTAAATGTTCAAAATTTTACTTAGGAATTATGTCTATTTGGTTTTTTTAGTGTTATTGCTAAATACCAAGACACTTACACTCACGTGTAACTGTAACTTGGGTCTCCTGCACTCCCTTCCTCAAATCACAATTGTTCATTTGCTGGTGAAATTTTGATGGCATCTTATTAAGGCAAGGTGTGCAGACTGAATGGCCTTTTTCAGGTAGATTAATAGAAATGTATAGTATAATATTCTTAGTAGTCATTCGTTGAACACTTGCTTCATAATTTTCAGAAAGCTCTTGGGATTTATCCTTTTTCTTTCTTTACAGAGACTGAATGCAAATCACAGAACAAAAGCAGAGCCGGTTACAAATATTGAGTCTCTGCCCGTCTCATGTCTTTTTTATCAGCCCCGCAGCTTTAGGGTAGGCTCTGCAGAGGACCAGAGCTGTCAGAGCTCATACCCCGTGTCTCTGTCCCATCAGCTTACAGACCCTTCCTCACAGCCCTCCTTCGTCAGCAGTTTCCACCAAGATATAGTGGAGCCTGGAGGCTTTGATTAAAAAAGAAATTCATGTTTGGGCCGGAATGTTTTTTTCATTTATCTAATATTTATTTTAATGTATTTTTAAAAGCTAAGTGAAAAATCCTGCCTTTCATTTCAGTAGTTATGCACAGAGAGATATGAGTTACAAGTATGGCTCAAGAGAAATACAGAATTTACCTCCTTCATTGCCAGTCAGTTTGAATCTGAGGTAAAATGTAGCTGTCGGTTATATTCACATGACTATACCGATATTATTAGTATCGAGGTAACATGTGGATGCAAAAATAATATTCATCTAATCTAATTTGTGTATAAATTATATTATTGCTGCAAACTTAAGCACTAAAAGATTGCCACTTCAGCCATAATTTAGCCTTCTTCTGCATGTTCTTTAATTCCATGATCAAATGCTAACGTTTTCCAGAAGCTTATTGCTTCATTTAGTGCATAACATAGAGGGAGATCACTCAATTAAGGGGACTGTTCTATATACTCTTCCTCATCTTTCAGCACGTTCCCAGAACACACCAAAATGAGCCCTGAATCGTAATTTATTCATCTTTTCACAGTTTTTTGATGTCCACCAATGTAGTCCCCAAATGGGATTTACAAATTTCTTCTCAACATCCCCGAGTGGAAAAAGTGGTGCTAATATCGCTCATTATTTTCACAGCTGAGGACCCGAGATATTAACCTCACAAAGGCACGCCGTTTCTGAGCAGCCATATGCAGATGCTTGTAGTCTGCTGTTTTTCAGATAACTTTGCATCTTGTAAAGCATTCGGCTTGTTCTGATCTCAGCTCCCAGCTGCAGCGGTGAAGGCTCTGCACCTCTGCGCAACAGGGCACAGGCGTGAAAATGGCACCAAGACAGATCTCCTGTGACAGGCTTTGAGTGACTCTGATCTGTGAGAACTTGATGGCAGGTGTGGGGGAAGAATCCAAACCTCCATGGAAGCATTCATCTACTGAAACTGTCCTCATCTTCTCCACACCCCTGTTCCTGTGCCCATATGATGTACCACTTCTGCAGCAAGTAACTTCCAGCAGGCTCCTTGACTGCAGAACGTATTTGCTGTGTGAGGTCCCCTTGGATTTCTCCTCCTGCCCCCAAGCCACTGTCCGCTCCAGGCGTCAGCAAGGAGGCAAGCCGCTCTCTCCAGCAGCCGCAAGCTGGCCTGCGCTCATTTGCTGCACACGCCACTGGTCTGTGTGTGGGAGCTGGAGAGTGTTGGAGCATGTAACCTGCGGACCAAGGCTTCGGCGGCTCTCGCTGCCAAATCCCAGCAGGCCCCTGCAAGGAATGTATTAGTTGACAATTTGAGTTGTAGCTGATTTCAAAAGACTGGGAGAGAGCTTTAGGGAGTGGCTAAAACCCATTTCTGACCCCAGATGTGCTCCATTCCTCTACGTTTTCCTGCTAAGTCTTGTGAGAAGTCATGTTAATGTTGTACTTCCAAAAATATGCATGGACAGCACATAAAGAAAATATCCTTTCTTTATTTACAAGCTGTCCTAGCTTTATTTTGAGAGAGATCTAACTGTGCTCTCTGCATTTCCCTCCTGTGCGTGGATACACATGGAAACATTTTCTGGGCAACTTAAGCTCAAACAGTTCAACTTTCGTAAAATGTCAAGTAGCCTTAATTATAACCTTTAATACATGTATTGTCTGTCTAATAAAGTTAATGTGGTATTCTCTGCCTAAATTACACAAGTGAAAGTGTCCTTAGACTGGTAAACAGGAGACCTGAAAGCAGGAAAAAAAGTCTTGGCCTTAGAAGAAAGAATTCTTTTTAAAGTTTGGATTTATTTCACATTATAAATGCCTAAAATAACTTCGTTTTATTTCTGTGCTCTTTTGTTGCCCATTTTAATGTAAACTGCTTTTGTTGTTTATTCTGTAAGGCTCGGGCTGGCCGTACCACCATTGTGATTGCTCACAGACTGTCTACCATCAGGAGTGCTGACACCATTGCTGGATTTGAGAAAGGCATCGTGGTTGAACAAGGAACACACAGTGAACTCATGTTGCAGAAGGGAGTCTACTATTCTCTTGTAATGCAGCAGGTAAGAGCAAATTTGTTTATTTTCTTTCTCCATTTCACAAAGTTGTGAGATGCTGGGATGTGGAGTGATTTTCTCTCTGTAGTTCCTGCCTGTTGTCCAGCTGGCGGCTGCTCAGTCACTCTAGTCTGGGCACGGACACGGGCTTGGAATTCTTGGGGGTTTTACCCATGGAAGTGTTTCATCTTTGCACAATCCAGTATGTCAAAAACATAAGTGAGTTTAAGGCACAGACTACATAATTATGGCATAGCCACAGAATTGTTAGGTTCCAGGTGGATTCCATAGACTGCTTAAAGAAAAAGAGAAAAGCGGGGGGCAGAATCAGGACCAAATAGTCTACTGCTCTGCCATTACAGACTAAAATATAAGTGGCCTATAGGCAGCAGTGATCACATGATTGAAAGAGCAACACTCATGAGGAAAAAAAGAAAAACTTACTTCTCCCTGCTCAAAAGGCCTCGTGATTGCGTATCCTGAATTCTCACTAGGGTTGCAGCAATAATCTTCAAGGTGATGGGACTTCAGAAGAAAGTGAAGACACAGGGGCTGAAGAATATGAGGAAAATGGCAGAAATGATCGTGTGGAGGACCTGACTCTTCAAGATCATTTTGAAGAATCGGCGATCTCTGGGAGAGGCAGCATTCGAAGAAGATCCAGCAGATACAAGAGCAAGAGGTGCTCTTCTAAGAAAAAGTTCTCTGGGAAAAAGAAAAAAAAAGAGCTTGAGGTCGGTATTAAACTTTAGTTTAGAATTTTAATGGTAACATAAACACAAAGCACAAAATTTTAATTACTTTTCTATAGCTGGCTGCCATGCAACCTTTACTCTGGTGCTATTACAGTCAGTACTCACCAGCCTGAGTATTTGTCCTAGGAATATGGGGACAACCGCGTACATCTTACCAAAAAAACTTCATTTTAACACTATTGACTTAGTGTGGAGCTGGAAAAAACTTGTGCTGTTGATTTCCTATTTTGTACTGCTTGAACTACAGCATTTTTTTGCATGAAATGTATTGGAAGAGTTGTTTGGCATTTTGCGGGCTCGTTTTGTTGTGGGTTTTTTTAAACCTGATTTCAGGACCCTTGACGTGAAGAAATAAAATGTAAATTCTGAAGTAAAACCGTGGATCCTTTTAAATCTATGGAAACTAGGATCTCATCTGTAATACAGCATCAGATTATTCAAACTACTTATGGAAGCCTTAGTGTAATTTGTATCTATTGATATTCCTTCTCACTAAAATATAGCTTCCAGCTAATACGTATTTGAAATAGCACAAAAGAGCTGGATGCGTTCCTATTATCACAAAAAAGTTATGCAACTACAAAAGATACTTTCTGTCTGTGTATTAATACTGCTTAAGACCTCAGAGGAACTAGTGTGTGTTCATGCTCAAGACTTCAGTATTCATTACATCCACAAAAAATTAGGCAATAAAGCATCCAGCGGTTGTAGTTATTTCAGAAAGCTCAGCCCACTTTTATGGTTGAGGCTTAGCCACCCTCATTCAGCATCCAAAACATGGGATAAAATAACCAGGAAGCAAAAGCAACTTACTCAAAACACTGCCTAATATTTTGTCTCATTTCCAATGTTTTTATTTTTTGCTTTTCCAGAACTCTCCCTATGGAGGCATAGGCACTTGAATAAGCAGAACAGGGCAATTTTTTCTACTTTCAAAGGAGATACAGGCTAACTGACTGTTACATATGCCTCTTTCATGCTTTTGGTAATGATGCATAGGCTATAGTTTGCAAAAGAGAAAGACGACCTCTCTACCCAATTGTGTTACTGCCAGCCCACTAGCATTTAGCTGAACCGAAGGGATCTTTTCTGTGCTCCGAACAGTGAGACTTTTAGTTCTTTATAAAGATTCAAGTGTTAGTTGCCATTCATGGTGACCAGTCCTATCTGACTTTCAATGAACTGTCCTGGCCCTTCTCCTCTCATGACTTAGCCTTTTGTTAAGTTTTCTGCCTCCAAACTTTTACAGCGCAGTTGAAGTTCTAGGATATGAAACATCAAAGCTGCAGATATCCAGCACGTTTGCTCACTCCATGTGAAAGCACAGAGAGGGCTTTCAGTAGTTTACCAAGACAGATGACTACTCAAAGCCTAATGAACACCCACTGTCTGGGGAATTTCATGCTCTGCAACTTTCCAAGGAAAACTTGCAGTTTTCCCTTTCCTGTAGGAAGAAAATCTCCCTGCTGTGCCTTACTCAAGAATCTTGGCTCTGAACAAACCTGAGTGGATGTATGTACTGCTGGGAGTCATTGCTGCTGCCGTCTCAGGTGGGGTCCATCCTGCATTCGCTGTTATATTTGGAAAAATCATTGGGGTAAGGTGTTTTGTTTGGGGTGGGGTTTTTTTGGCAAATGGACATTGCAGTCCTGAGCCTCTCTCATGCTCGGCCAGTTCTCCCTATGTAAGACTCTGGGTGGGATTCACTTGTATAAATGGATCCAATGAAAAATGGATAAGTGTTGGTGAAGTGACCCTCTATAGGCAGAGCCTCGTGGAATTGCATTTGACCAGCAGAGGAAAGAAGGAACGATAGTTGGAGCTGGAGGAACAAATTAGCAAGATGTAGGTTTAATGGAAAGCTGGACTGTTGTCTGGCCCTCAACAGAAAGTTGACTGCAGATTTGTTTCAGGATCCAGGATGCTTGCTAAGAGAAATTGAAGTAGACAAGCTTCTTGAGATGAAGGCTGGTTTATGTAACTGGCATTCATTGTCTATGTACTCATTTTTGTGTTTTTTCTTGCCGTAGGCTTTTCAAGAAACCGATCCAGAAAAGAGGAGTAAAAACACTTTGGTGCTTTCTTTAATGTTTCTTTTACTTGGAGTGATTACCTTAGCAGCATACATAATCCAAGTAAGTGTCACTACACTGAAATGTTAGAAGTTCTTAACTCCCCAGCAGGCTGCAGGTACAACTTGTATCAATGCAGTCTGAGAAGCAAAACACCAATCAGAGCTTACAAAAACACGCAGAAGTGCCAGGGTTCTTCCTGAGATATGTTGGGTTTATGGATGTTTTTGCTTAAAGACATGTGTCCGTATTTGCTGTTGGTTTAAATAAGCCACTGAAGGCAACGTGGATTCAGCATGATTGAAATCAAAGTTGAGGGTCTGGCCTTGAAAGTCAAAGACTGACATTTCTCATTGATGGTCTATAGGCTCTTGCCAAAGTAAGTATAAAATAGACTCTTTCCACAGCAGATGGTGTTTTTCATACCATCAAGCAGACTCCATCATTTGCTGTCCTCTTATGACTGCTTCAAAGCTGGCAGGAAACAGTCACTGCACATTGTCCTATCATGAAATCCCTTGGGGTGACTGCTGTGAGGGATGTCGCTGGTAGCAGTCAGAATAGGGAGGCCAATGACTAGATAGGCTGATTTATCTTCTAGTGCTGCTGAGGCATACGAATAAAGCACTGCAACGAAGCTCCCGCCTTCTTTGCTATGTTGCTTCCTTTCTGTGGGAAAATGGAGCTTCAGGTTCCAGGAATGAGAACGGCCCTTTTCCCAAGATTTATATATGCACAGGGGGGTTACAGGAGACTTTTTGGTGTCATTGCTTTCGTTGTGCAGCTTTATAAACAGAGTTAAAGCATCAGATGAGAAAATGTGACTCTCTTTCCTCTCCCAGGGATTCATGTTTGGGAAGTCTGGGGAAATACTAACAATGAGACTGCGCTCTTTGTCCTTCAGAGCATTGCTTCAGCAGGTATGAATTATGCGGCTAGGGTATCACGAGAGCCAGATGGCTTTTGCAGACTGTTACAAGGTACACACTGAGTTTTAATTGTGTGGTCTGGAGAAAAGAAAACAAAATATGTCTCTTCTACCACTAGCTTAGGAAAAAGTATAACTTTTCCGAAAATCTCCTAATACATGTGCAATTTGGCTCCGTGCTGCTACTGCAAATAGTCTCATTTTGAAGGAGTGTCATTGCAAATATGCATATTTCTGGCATGTTATAATATGCACACACTTTGCAGCTGTCTGTGTGTGCAAGGAAGACCAATTTTTCCCTTGCTTGGGTGGTCATGATGCAAGTACGTAATATATAGATTTGTCTAATCTGTTTAGATTTCTGTAGATTTAAATCTAGATACTGCAATCCATAGCAAATAGACAATCTGATAACTTTTTACTGAAAAAAAATCAAATTGCCCTATTGCATCAAGAATTACCCATGAGAAGAATAAAGTTACTTATATTAAACCCTTTCTGCTAATTTGTGCGATTTCATGTTACTTACATAGGAGTTTTGAGAGTTCGTAACTTGGCACTCCACACACCCACTGGGGACAAGAACCTTTGTGTTCTTAGAAACACATGAAAGGAACTAGGAGAGGGCAAAATTAGTGATTAAAAAAACCTGCCATAGCCTTTGGAGGTAAAAGGGCCTCATTTCCTTTCTGTATGTACAAATATAGATGAGCAATTGCTCTTCTATAGTTAATGGAATAGGTAACTTGTAAGAAGAGAATAGGTAACCTCTTCAGGCCCAAAGAAGAAATGAGTAAAAGGAGTTTATAATAAAAGTTTCTAAATAGGCACATTCAGAAGAACATCACAGCTTTGATTGTGAACAATTAGATGTTCAAAACAAAATAATACTTTTTAAGCTTTTTTTTTGGTTTATTTGGAAAATGCTGACTACAAAGGAAGAATATTACAGTTAGCCATCATGACTTGTACTTCCATTTCCCCATACGTTACTTGAGCTGGAAATTTTGAGCTTGTTCATTTTACTGGTTATCCTGATAAATCTGAAATACGGTAAGAACCTCTAATTACTTGAAACAAAAATTACTGTGCTTTTTTGCAGGAGGTTGGATGGTACGATGACCAGAAAAATGCTGTTGGTGTTCTGCTAACTCGGCTTGCTACAGATGCTTCCCAAGTCAAAGGGGTATGCTGATTCTTTTTTGCATGCTTTTTAAATAATTTTTTCCTTACAAATATTAATTGCAATTGGCAAGGGACGCTGAAATTATTTCAGAACACAAGGTATTAAAGTTAACCCACAAACTGGCAGATGCATTTACATAGCATGCTGTTGACACCTTGGAAATGGCTTCCCAGCTGATAATTTATGAGAGCTATCAAAAATGCAGCAAGTCTTTAAGCTAAGTATATAATAACTGTAGACCACTTCACCATGCAAAGTGAAATATGCATATGTGCTGGGGACCAGAACCAGTGGACCCTATGATGGGTGTCCCCTGAGTACCATGAAGAGGTTGCATCTGCAGATGATACAAACCCTTACTGACCTTAATGAAGAGAATTCTTCTTCCCACCCCCACCAAATGTGTTTGACACACAAGCAGACCAAACATTTAGGAATGTCCTGGCACTAATACAGAACACCCGGGAGGCCGATGGCCAAGGGAGGGAATGACTCAAGGTGCTGGTATGGGAGAGGTGGCTGCTGGACACTGGCAGGAGAATATGGCAAATTCAGCACAATTCCTACAACTGCTCACCTCATCAGCAGTCCTGGATAATCTGCCAAATGTATCTCTGTTTCTTCCCTTCTCCCTGGGGGGAAAAAAAGAAAATAAATCACTGTAGAACTTGTGGGGGAAAAGTTTACTGGTTTGTTCTAAGATGTCTTTTTTTTCTTCAAATTTGTACATCAAGAATTCTTTAATCCCTACATTTTTCAGTCTCAGTAGACTTTTATTTCTCTCTTCTGTCCTCCTTCCTTATAGGCTAGTAGTGACAAAACTTCGTCATTTTCATCTTTTAAAGATTCAGTTTGTTTCAGTGGCATTGAACTAGGTCACTCTGTCGGGGCAGTAGAAAGGAGGGGTACACAGAGTCCCCTAACTACAAAAGGCAACTAAGGGCATGAATTGCTCTCCAAAGCTATTGTGTTCTCTGGAGCGCTACAGAATGTCAGTAAGTACCGTGCCTCACGCTGCACTGGCTGAAGTTTCCAAATCCATATTTATGTGCAGCCCCTAGAACATATGGCAACAATTCACCTTGGCGTTGGTTTAATTATTACTTTTTTAAATTTTATTGAACAAGAAAAGTCTTTTAAGGGCAGCAAAGTCTTTGGCAAAAGAGAGAATTTTTGCTTCCCGCCCAAGGATTTTTGTTTTTTCCATCAAGCCAAACTTTGGAAGATGAACTATTTCCACAGGGCTGTTTTCAGACCTTTTTTCTACAGATCAGAGCCCACCCGGATGCTGGATGCTAATCATCTCTCATTTTAAAACTTCTTGATGAAAGGTTACACAGGCTGGGAGGAGACAGGAGTTCTTCAGTATGAGTTCATCTTTCCCACTCGTTATCCCCGCGAGATAACGCATTTGTGCAGGGCGGCCAAATTCAGGTTTTTTTGTGAGAACTCGGCCCCAGGCACAGCAGTGCAAGAACCTGAGAATGTTTCCACCACTGTTAGTGGGACGGGTCAATGGATGACTGTTGTTAGAAAGAAGCCCCTCTTGCCTAATGCTGGGCACCCAACAGCCAACCTGCCGTACTGTGACACTGGCCACAGTCTTCTGTGCCTCAGGTAGTGCTGGAAGTCCCAGACATTTCATTAAACAACAGCCGTGACCAATCGTTTAGACTCCTTTAACCTCACTTGAAGGCCTGAATGCTGGCAGGTAAGAGGAACATCTAGGAACTGTAACATAAGTAGGTGCATAATGTCCAGGCACGTCACCACGCAGGGTTTTGCTTCCAGCTGAACACATGGCCAAGCGGTGATATAAGTAACAAAAAGAAAATCTAATGATGGATATTTGGGGGTTTCTGGGGTTTTCTTAGGCAACTGGAAGCCGACTTGGACTGATGACTATGACTGTCTTTACCCTTCTGACTGCCATCATTATTGCTTTTGTATACGGCTGGCAGTTAACTTTGCTTATCCTGGCCTGCATTCCTTTCGTTATTGCTACAAATGCTGCGAGAGTTAGCTCTGTGTCTGGTCATGCCGCAAAAGATCAAAAGGCTTTGGAAGAGGCTGGACGAGTAAGTTCCCCAATTTTAACTACAGCTGACGCAATTATCCAAGCTAAATGAAAGGGGGGAAAGGAGAGGACGGGGCAGGGTGGGAGACAAAGTGAATGTTTATATATCCGCAAGACAAGCAAAACATAGATAACACAAAACATCTGTAAATTAGGCCATAAAAATGCATTTGAAAGCCTCCATAGCGGGTTTCTGGGCAGGGACAGCTGTAGCAGCAGCAGCCCGGGCAGTGGCGTGCCCTGTGCCGAGGGCGAGCAGCGGAGCCCTGCGCTGCTCTCTGCGGTGGCCAGGAGCAGTGCAGGGCTGAGCCACCGAGCACTGCTGTTGCTACTTTCTTATTCCATCGTAAAACGCAGACCATGAATGTGCTCAAGAGTTTCGGGGTACTGCCCTCATTCACCTGACAGCGTTCTTCCAGGAGACAGAAGCAGCCCATACGAAAGTGCAAGCTGTGTCCAGATTACCGCGGTTTGTTCCTATGTGATGCAATAGGGTTTAAATCATCGGGATCACAACCCACGGGTTAGGGGAGGGGCTACTGGGGTTTCCTGCCTGCTGGCCCAAGGTTCTGAACCCAAATACATTGTTGGCTTCAGCCCCCTCCTTGTCTTGTGACCGTGGGGTGAATAATCTCGTTGCTCTGGGCTTTCCTTCACCTGGTAATAGACCTCGATGTCCTCTCTTAAGCAAGCACTTTGTGATCTAAAATAATAAATGCTAGAGAAGAGATCGAGTGTTTAGGGAGACATGTTGTAGATTGCAGTTGTGAGGAATTACCTCTTATTTGTTTTATCTCCCAATTTAGATTTCAACAGAATCCGTTGAAAACATACGAACTGTAGCTTCACTGACCAGGGAAGAAGCATTTTATGAAAGATACGTTACAAGTTTGAATGGTCCATATAGGTGGGATCATTTTCTTTAATCATTCTTTCTTTGTACACTTTAGTCTTTCAGATTTATTGTAAATACATTTCTTGCAAGCTATCCAATACCCAAAAGATTGGGGAAGGATATCAATAGCCGTTTACATAGTTTTGAGATTTGTTCACTTGGTATATTTTAACATACATTCTTAAATGCAGAGTGAAAAGATATTTGCAGGATTTGCCTTTTCATTATGCAAACGCTTTATAAACTGCATTTTCTCCATACGTATTACAGAATATTGTGTTTTCTTGTGTATGCCTAGAATATAAGACATACGTTCACTCCATTTCTGTATATCGGATTGACACTAGTTAACTCAGGAACTGACTGTTAATTCCCATACCGCACCCTTTATAACGAAACCCAGTTTTATCCCCCTTAGATGACTTTGAAACCTCGAAATAAACTTCATATGTTTCCCTTTTTTTGACCTGCTACATCCCACTGACTTGTCTCCACTGAAATGCATTTGGACCATCGGGGATGCCAGACTTTTCTAGCTCCATTTTATTTAAACAAAATAGCCCAAAATTTCATTTGTTTCTTTCCTCCTTCAAGGTAACTAGTGTAAAATAAGGAATTGAAAATGATGCATTGTATAATCTGTCCTCAGCCAAAACAGTGCTAAAATTCAGTGTCTGGTGAACTGATACGGGCAGGATGCTCTCCTGGACTGTCAAAGGTCTCTGATTTACAGCTCGGACTAGAAAGGAGACTTCCTTTTCCTCAGAGAGCATCATAAACCACGAGGGCAGAGAGTCCTCCAGACTCTGATTCAGTGTGCATTCAATTAGCTACACAAAATGAAACTTCTCCAGAAGGACGGATTGAGAAATAGAGGCTTAGCCTAAATCCCTGCGGGGATACCCAGCAATAGGTCCCTGCTCCGAAACGGGATGAGAGGTCTCTGCTTGGACGGGAAGACCTGGCGGAAGCCCGCAGGGGCTCTTAGCCTGGGCTGGAGCCTGCTTGTTTTTTTAATAAAGTGGCTTGTAAGTGGTAGTTATTAAATTGTATTATTTTTTAAACTGCTTTAGTGGCCTGCCTTGCTATAGAAAAGCAAAGGAAGAGATTCAAGATAGCATAACTAAGAACGAAGGATCTCATTGCTCTAACTTTCTGTCCTAGGGGCAGTTCCATGGCAGGATGCAGGATGCTTTTAGGGTCCAGCAGGGGCTGTTTGTGAGTGTGCACATATTCTGAGCCGATTTGTTGTGTTTTCAGGGGGTGAGGTGTATTGCTTGAAAGCTTTAACCCAGACATCTGGCCATCCCCCAGCCGGTGTCTGCTGTTTCTGTTTTACAAGTTATTTACAAAAAGTCTCTTCCTTTAACAGAGATTCTCTGACAAAAGCCCCCTTCTATGGATTTACCTACGGAGTAGCTCAGTGTGCAAATTACTTCATTAATGCAGCAGTCTTCAGATTTGGGGCATGGCTCATTGCCCATTGTCTGAGCAACTTTGAAAATGTATTTATGTGAGTATACTTTCTAAAATGTAGGAAAAAAAAATAATCATCTAGACATGTGATAGGGATTTCAATGCATGCAAATTATTTTATCTAATTAGAGAGGTAATGGGGCATAGATATTAAAGAATTCAGTCTGGTTGGGAGTGCAGTTTGGGCAGAACGGCTGTTTTGGGGAAAGGTGTGTATTCAGGCAGTGAAGCAGGAAGCGTGTGGCCGTGCTCAGTGCGCCTTCACTGGAGGAGTCTCTGGCATCCTTTCCAGATAGAGGGTATTGCCTAGAGAAGTCCTGTGACACCACTGCTCATCTATAAAGTAGTTATAGGAATAACCAGAACTTTCTAATACCGGATGTCATTTTGAGGGGTGAGAAACTCCAGAAATCTCATAATCTAAAGACGCTAAAAAACCTTATTCTGAGGATTTGTTTTACACATGAGGAAAGAAATGCATTGTTCTCTCCGAAATGAATGATGCTTTATCTCTTGGGTTTTAGAGTCTTCTCTTCCGTCATATTTGCCGCTATGAATGTTGGTCAGTCTTCTTCCCTGGCACCAGATTACGGCAAAGCTAAAATGTCAGCTCAAAGAATCTTTCAGCTTCTGGACAGAAAACCTCTAATTGACAGCTATAGTGAAGAAGGTGAAAAATTGGTAAGGCTTTTTGCAGTAAAAACACGAAACAAACTAAATTACTAATGTTTTATTGTCTAAAACTGTATTCATAGTTTCTCTTTTTTAGGGTGTCACAAAAGACAGGCATTATATAAAATAGTGGTACTGATTCATTATTTTTAATGGGCCATGTTACTTTGGTTTTTCGGTCAAAACTGTGCACCCTTAAATGTAGTTTTGCTCTGAGCTAAAAAAAAATATTACTTTTTGTTCTACTGCCCCACATCTTAAATGGCTTCAGGAAAACACTGACAATGGTGGTTCCACTCACAGTTGCATTGCCTTTTTAAGAGTTTACAGGAGAAGTAAAATACAAGTGGATTTTCCTGCTGTTTTTGTAGATAAGAGAGAGTAGTTCCTTCAGAGACAGAGCAGTTTTGCCGAAATCCACCCTCTTACAACTGTGGAAACTCTTACAAGTATAAGTGTGCTCTTGTGAAGTCAAAACTAACTTAGTGAATAATCTGTTTTGCTCTAAAGTTGCGGGGGGGGAGGGGAGAGGGGGAGGAAAAAAAAAAAAACCCGAATTAAAACACACGAAAAAAATCCCCCCAAAATCACCTCTAAACCCAAATTATCATTAAGGAAACTGACATCAGCACTTGTCAAATTTCTCCATGAAATGCTTTCAGTTTGCGTGATCTGGAAGGATTACTTTTCTACATCCATCTAAGTTTAAAACAGTAGGTTTTAGGTGGTAGCACCTACCCAGGAAACCATGATCCAGTTTCTATAAGTTTATACATAGGATTTTCAGCCCTTAAAGATATGAGCACACTTTACACATCTTCTTGAACCAGGGCCCTCCAGCACAGGCATTGAAAGATTTGGCACAATGTCCCTGGTGAAATAGAATTTAAATGAAAATATTTCTAGTGTAGACTGGACTCGAATACCAGTGAGGCCTGTGACTTCTGCACAGCAAAGCTTTGAGCCCATTAAATTAGATCACCAGCTGCTGTGAGAGCATTGTACTCGGTGGTGCTGCTAGTAGGTAGGTAGGGCTGGCTCCCGCCCTCAAGGACAGGAGAGGCAATAGCCTTAGTGTGTGTCCCCGTTCTTCCACTTGTGCTTAGAAATCCAGCCAGCCTGGAATGGCTAATTAACAGCCAACATTGCTGTTTACAACATGGTTTGTCCTACACAGCTACCTACCAAAGAATTTAGCTCTCCTATCTTAATAGCTGATCTTGACCTTGTGTTGCGTTCGTTCAGATTGTGCTACCTGCAGTGCGAGACCAGGAAAGCAAATGCTATAGGTTACGTCAAAGTAGAAGTGCCTCAATTACATGTGTCAGAAACGAAAAATCTTAATGTTTTTTACTTGTCTAAAGATATTCTTTTCAAAGGTGAAGTGAAAAATAGATACAAGAGATGCAGAAAACTGTTTCTCCAGAAAGATCTAGTGACTTACATCTGCAGATCATCCCATAAATAAGGACACTACGCTCAATCCAATATGTAATTTAAAAGAACTTCAAAAGCAGTTTTGAAAACATCTTCCCAAACTTTCTTGTCAGTTCTCTCACTTTAATAAAGTCTTACGAGTGTTATTATAGTTAAAGCTAATAAATGCTAATATGAGCATGTGAACTCTCCATTACTTTTCAGAGCAATTTTGAAGGAAACATTGAATTCAGAAACGTCCATTTCGTATATCCAACAAGGCCAGAAGTTCAAGTTTTGCAAGGACTCAATGTGAAGGTTAACAAAGGACAGACCCTGGCGTTAGTAGGAAGCAGCGGCTGTGGCAAAAGCACATCCATTCAGCTCTTGGAGAGATTTTATGACCCCATGGGAGGACAAGTGGTAAAAATAGACTTCTGTGGCTGTTACTAACAATTAAATCTACAGAACTCTGTCTTTCAAGGTTTCAGAGGCTTTAAACAATCCTGTCAATATCTCTGGTGAGATGCCTTTTTCCAGAGGTGTGGGTTACTGAGGTTGTGGTTCCTGCAGACAGCCTTGGGACCCCATGTGTTCGTCATATGTGCCAGCACTGGCACCCGTGTTGGCACGGTGTGCTGGCTCAGGGCACAGATCTCACTGGGGAAGAGAATGACTATATCAGACTGTTGTCTCCCCAAAGCTGCTCATGGCCTGGTCACGCAGGGGCATAATGTTCATGTCACTTGCTTGTCAGTGTGTAAGTCATCCCATTAATATGAATTCATACATTAGAGACACATACATGCATCAGATAATACAAATGTAATCCCACAGGGATGCTACTGCGTCACCTTCGGAAGGTTGTAATGGGCTTTTTGATGCAGTCCCCACTAATGGGTATAGAAAGCCCAAAGAAACCTCCTTGGAGGTTTTACAATTGAGTTAAAGGCCTACAGCTGTAGATATTTATTGTTGTGTTCCGCTCCTTAGGGATAGGCTTTCCCATGAGGTTCACGGTGATTCTTGTGGTCAGTAGGAAGAACTGCAGGAACAGCCTGTGATCTGCTCTCAGGGTTTCTGTCTGCTGGGAAAAAAACACACACAAAATTGAAAACTGATGAAAGGAAATATTTCATCTATACTGCGGGTTCTTTTCCATTTTGCATGCAAAATTTACTTGATTTCAGCAGGGAATCTAAAACGTAACAGGCTTCCTCTTCCAACTCGTTGTTTCCTGTTTACAGTGTGTGTCTGTGGATGAGCTCTGTAGTCAACTTGGCATCATTTTTTCTGTTGATTTTCTAGTTAGCAGATGGATTTGATACCCGATCTTTGCATTTACAATGGCTGAGGTCCAGGCTGGGCCTGGTGTCACAGGAGCCCATTTTGTTTGACTGCAGCATTGCTGAAAATATTCGATATGGAGACAACAGTAGGGTTGTTAGTCAGGAGGAAATTGAAGCAGCAGCTAAAGCAGCAAACATTCATGCCTTCATTGAAAAACTGCCAGAGGTAAGACGTGGTGGTCTTCTCTTCCCAGTGACATTAGATATTTGGAATGATATGGAGAAATCTAGGTAATGCTCATTTACACAGATCAAATTAAAACTAAACATTTTTGTTTCCCTTAATAGGAAAAAGTATAGAATTTATTTAAAAATCTCAGCATGTTTTAAGCTTAAAATCCTTCTTATTTTGTTCAAAAGAAGACCCATGTTCCAATGAATATAGTGGTAGACAAAGCAGAATACGAGGGGGGGAAATAGGAGGACACTCTATGTACAAATAAGTCCTCATAATATTTTTTTTGATGTTTTTTCCTTTGACAGCCGAAACTTCTCAGGTTACTCTGAGAAAGATGATGGGGTTTTTTTTAAATAATTCAGTAAAGCTAAATGTTCTATTTCTAATTGGATGGGCATGCACGGGGAGTATTTCTTAATAAATACAAAGGGGCAATAAATCAAAAGTGAATGACGGCATTTGACCTTCATGCCTGCCAAGAATTTGGCTCTAAGAAGGAAAAATGCTTTGATAGTTTGTTTTCATTGTAGCTCTGTGTAACTTGAAAATGATGTAATGATGCTGAAAAATATATCATCTTCGTAACTACTTATGACATTTGGGATTCTTTATTCACAAATAATGCAGGATCGGGTTCTTCTTGCATAAGTCAGTAAGCATTAAATCTCTAGTTACTCTTACGACCATTTGCTCATGGGCAGATGTCTGTGGACGCCTTACTGCTATATCGCTGGTGGTACCATTCAAGACCTATTTCAGTATTTGGGGAAGTAAATTTTCAGACCAGGTATAAATATGTGTGGCTGCATATATAACTGTTTATACTAGAGGTGTTTATAAAAGCTTAGCTTTATTAAAACCACTTGACACTATTCTTTTCTTTCAAGATGGAAATACCTAATGATTTTTATAGCGGCATATAAAACTTAACTTTTCTAGTCTTCCTTCTCTAAGAGTATTCACAGGCCTTCTTTTTCATTTTTAACACTCAGAAGTATAATACCCGGGTGGGTGAGAAAGGAACACAGCTTTCCGGAGGTCAAAAACAAAGAATCGCAATTGCCCGTGCTCTGGTTCGTAATCCTGCCATTCTGCTTCTGGACGAAGCTACATCTGCTCTTGACACAGAAAGTGAAAAGGTCAGTAATGATTACGTGAAATACATATGTATATGTATACGGCTAGCTGCTTTCTGTAGAATAAAATCAACGCAAACATGTTGCAAATGTTCAGCTGTGAAACAACAGGGCAGGTCTATTATGGTAGCTCTTCCAGCTGTAAACTGTGAATTGAATGACAGGAGGAAGCTGTGCAAATAAACAAGTAGAAAACCCCAAAACTTTAAGGAGAAAACACCATGGGGAGCTGATACTCCTCAGCTGTCTTCCCATTAGCTGTATTTGATGGTAAATACCGAATTTGTGTTCTGACCCTAACTGGATGCCCAAGAACCCACTTCTCAGTGTCTCCTGCTCATTTGAACAGTCTTCACTGCCCTCAGTGAGAAACCCTGTTGAGTAGGGGTCTCGTGTATGCACTGACTTGTACACCTATGGGAGATATATTCAGGTGATAACAAAGACTAAGAAAACAAATGTGGTTCCCATGACAAGCGAAGGCTTTCCAGGTGCTAACAGCAATTTCACGACATCTGTGTGCAGGTCGTCCAGAAAGCTCTTGATAACGCCCGGCAAGGTCGAACCTGCATCGTCATTGCTCACCGCCTGACGACCGTACAGACCGCAGACATCATTGCGGTGATCCAGAACGGCAGGGTGGTTGAGCAAGGCACCCACAGCCAGTTGCTGGCAAAGGAAGGACACTACTATGCCCTTGTAAATGCACAAGTCTCTAATTAGTACTGTTTGCAGGGGGGTTTTTTAATTATTTTTTTTTTCTGGGAAGACACGAAAAGCTTACAGAGAATTAACGTTGGCTCTGGCTATGCTAACAGAGCAGGGACCGTACGTTGCAGCCTGGTTGCTGTACCCAGTGTAGCCCTTGCCCCACACACTCAGGGCACATCAAAGCCCTGGGGTGGGTCATGGAAGGTGCAAGGAGGAGTCCCAGGGGCTGAATCTGCAGAGCAGTTGTGGGGATCGCGTGATCTGGAGGGAGACAGACCTGGAGTCATCTCATCCCCACCATGGCTTAGGTGAGGCATCCTGCTCCCGCTGTCCCCCCCAACCCTGGCCCATAGCAGGTGCCATCGACCAAGGCAGTACCAGAGTATGACGGTGGTTAAGCATGACGGATGGGCAGGGAGCTAGGTCTTGTGCTTGACCCTTGGGTTTCTTCACCAATCAGATGCAGCCATAGGCCATCTTAATTAAAGATGACTTTCTGACTGCTGAGATTCCAAATAAAGGCATTTGTATTAAATTTAGAGAGAAGGGGCTGGATGCATGGGTTTGGTGTTTTTCCCTCACTTTATGACACATTTCTAATATTACCGTTCTTCAAACACTTCTTGGAGATTCAATATTCTATTTCAGACAGTAATTGTAATAGTTACAAGCTTTCCATCTAGAGATAAACTGACATAAAAGATACCATTGTTTTGTTTAGTATCTTTCAATCGCTGACCTAACAACATTTAATCGCTCTTTGCATCCATCAGGGTAATTTCAAAAGTCTTGCAGGGGAGCTAGGATGGCTTCTTTTGGAGTGGACTCATGTCAGCCATGTAAATAACTTTTCTTTTAAAAAAAGAAAATAAAATTAAAAGTGGTTTTCAATATGAGATCCTTTATTTTGAATAGACACAGCTCTTAGGGACATGGTTTAGTGGTGGCCTTGGTAGTGTTAGGTTAATGGTTGGATTTGATGATGTTAAGGATCTTTCCCAACCTAAATGATTCTATGATTCTATGAATAATTTTAAAGATTGTTTGAAGAGTTGGGAAGACTCATTTACACATATGCTTTAATTATTGGTTATTCCCCTGCTATGTTCCTCAGGGTGCTGCAATACATCCTTCAACAGCTGAAGAATATGTACTGCGTAGTCAAAGTGACTCAGCAGCTGGGGTTTTTTGGCTGGTTAAACCCGATTGCAGCATTTTAATTTTCCAAGGCTTTGCACGTGGCTTTGGGTTAGGATTTATGGCCTGGAACAACCTCCAGTAATTTCTAATTTCCAGATAACTCTGCTCAATTGTAGCAGACAAAACTTTACAGTAATGACTATGTCCTTCGCTCATTTCAATTGTTTTCCGGTATCAGGATCCATGAGGGGAATAAAACACACAAAAGAAAACAAGTTCTGGTCTCAGCTTTGCCAAAATAAATACAGTGGCTCTCCCTCACACATTTTTTCTCAGGGATTGTTATAAGAGGAGTTATCACTCATTCAGGCACCCCTCTTGTGTGACCTCTTCACTTTCTTGTGATAGGCAGATACTACATGAGCTGCTGCCCTCATTACATTCCCAATTATCCCACGTGGGCTCCAATTAATTCCATTTTCCCCATTTTGTTTCTGCACTAGAGTTAAAATTACAAGCAGTAAAATTTGATTCTCAGTTTTAAAAATAAAATATCTTCCTTCTTAATCCAGAAATCTTTTGTGGAAAGAAAAGAGTTGATTTTGTACTTTTGGTTTAGATGTATATGTGGTTTTCATTACAATTGTAATGAATAATAAATTTTTGTGATATTACAATTCATTATGATCTATTGCAGTAACAATTAAGTAAGATGAAGTAAAAATGGGAAATTAATTTAAATATATAAATAGAGGAGATAATAGTCACTAAACTAAGGCTCGGTAACATAATGAGTCATCTAACATCTGGGGCTAGTTTGTGGACCATCTTTGTGGAAAATACTGCATTCACATCCATGAAGATTACGGAGAAAAGAATCCAAAACGTGCTTCCTTCCCAGCAGCTTGGAATTATTTACTAGCACAGGGGCAAGAGGAGTGAGGTAATATGCCCTGTTTGACCTGGAAGGCACTGAAACTGCTGCAGCACAGTCGGCCTAGAAAAATAAGTTCTGTGACTTGTGTTTCCCCTTATTTGCACTTTCAGAGGTCACCATCACCTATCATGGAAAGAAAAGTGTCTGCACTTGCATCCCTTTTGGCACGTTCCTCGCACTTGCTTACGTAGAGCATTCTCACGCTGCAATAGCTGGACAGACCCAGTAGCAGCTACGTATGTTAAGGATAAACAGATAAAGGTCTTGAAGTAAGATGCTTGGCAGCACTGTGTCACGTCGTTCCTTATGGAAAGGCAGGCATGGGTTTCGGTTGGGACCAGAAGGAGGAGGCGCCGATGTGACGGAGAGAGCGTGTGTGCACCGCTCTGGGTTGCGGCAGCCGCGTGGGGAAAGAGCAGTGCCTGACGGCTGTGCCCTGGGAGCATCCTCTGCTCTTACCTGATTAAAAAGGGGAAATAGGAAACGCAAGTAAATAGCGTTGTTTTACTTAAGTTTACAAGTGAGATGTTATGTACCATAAGAACACACTGATTTATCTCAATACAAACATACTAAAAGCCACTCATATCACAGCCCAGTTCAAAAGATCATCTGCAGATCTGAGAAAAACACCAGACAAAAGCAAGTCCTACCCAACACAAAAGAGATGGTGAGCAAGGAAACAGTAAAATCCCAGCCACCCGTAAGAATGACCAAAAAAGCACACTGCCATGCCTGCCTGCTTAAAGACAGACTGAGACGGATGACTCCATGAGATATAAATAGATTAATACACTCAGCTTGTAGGCACTAATAACAAACTCCGATGGTTTAGTTCAGACCATCTAAGTCACCTTCCCAGCTAGATGTGCCCATACAGCTTGTAGGCTGTCTCCGACTAAAAGCAGACCTAAATTCAGAGATAAATGGATGTTAAAAGCACACTTTCAGCACCAAACCGTAGACTGATACAGAGATCAAAAGAATTAGCCCTGACAGAAAAGAAAAACCTATAAGGACCCGTCTTAAGAGCAGAGGATTTGTTGGCCCCATCACTCTCTGTCCTGTGCTGCCATCTACCCCAGATGTCGGAGTTAAAAAAAGATTTCCCTTATCCCTGCCCAAGCAGGGGCTGGTGTTCTCCAAACATGCCCACAATATAACAAGTCACTGCTCGTGTCACTGAGGACTTCACCCCTAAAATGACTGCCACAAGGACAGTGATGAAGGAAACACATCAGCCCATGCTCGTCAAGGAACGCCAAAGGCCTCATTCATGACAAGCTCAGACATGTGCTTTATGCCAGCACTGATCCAAGCCTCCTGTGGAATTATTAAGGTATGATGTCTGAAAAAAGAGAGCGAAGATGTCAGAGAAGGCATTCATAAGGGATTTTTGGAGAAAGAACTGAGTGTTTCTTAACCACTTGACTCCATTGTAGTACCATACGTAGCTGTTAGATTTGGCTAAAACTTTGCAATCGTTAGTCTAGTTACAATGTTAATTACTAACGCAGACTGAAGCCCCAGAGATGGGATAAGTAGTTGACAGAAGTGTGTGAACTAGAGGGCACAGGACCCGATTCTCTTTATGGCCTCAAAGAGTTAATTGTCCTCTTGTTTTTATGAGCATTGGAGCGCACTAATCCCAGTGGGTGTGGATGTTTCCCATTCCTGAATGTGCTATTTCAGTCTGAAATACCTGTCGGCAATTCAGGAATAACGGTGTTTGCAAAACAGTAAATTAATATAATGTTTATCATCACGTGCTTTTTCCTAAATGTCTACTTTCCTCTGCAGCCTATAAAATTTCAATTTATATTCATCTAAAGCCTGTGAAGTACGCACCATCATAGAGAAGTTATTAAATAACGCTGGTTGTATGGCTGGAAGGAAAGCTTCCATTAAAATTGCAATTTGCAGCCCTTGTACTTTTAGCAACTATCTTCTATTTAAGGAGTGGGGAGGAAAGAACAATTGGAGTATTTTTAGGGTCAGCTGAAATACTAGTACATCAATGTGTACCTGGATTAGGTTTATGAGTTTAATTAAGATTTGCAGAGTTTGCAAAATTCCGCTAAACAATCTGTGGCAGGCAATACCTAACCTGTACTTTCTTGGCTACCATCAACACACGGTGTACCGCTGACTTTTCACTTACGTGTTTGCAAGCAGGGATGTGTCATAGAGCTCTTGTCATACTGAGCTGTAGGAAAATTCCTATCACACCTGGGAGCGGGCCTATTTGAATGTTAATGGTCAGTGACTTCATCTAATTAGTAAGGGAAATGCTAAGAAAATATGTGGGATCGTTAAGGTCTGCTCACCTGACATTGCTGGGGGGTTTGAAGTGAAACTGCTCTCCTGGACTGTGTCTGCTCTAGGAAAATAGCTGCCCTTGTAACACCAGTTAAAAAAAAAAAAAATAAACAAAACAGATCTTGATCTGCTAGTTCCTACCATATAGATATCAGCAAAAGAGCTAATAACCTATTGCCGATGGAGTTTGGGTTTCAAGGGTTAAATGTCTTCTCTGGATGAGGCTCATGCCTCCCCTTCCACGAAGAAGCGTTTTGTTACAGCAGTGCCCCAGCTCTGCCTCCATTTAGGGCTCTCCCACCGCCTGCTTCCAGGGGCACTCTACCCAGGGAACTCATTTTTTCTAAGGAGAAACAACCAAAAGCAGAAGCTTTTCATACAGTTTATCTGGAGCCGTCGTTGTGTCTTGCTGAAGAAGAAAATAAAGTGACAGCTTTTTCAAGGTATTTCCAAGCTCTTCTGTTTGCAAATGGGCTTGGATTATACTGGAGAAATGTGGTTTGGCAGTTGCTACAGCTGTACCCAAACAGTACGTGAACCAGTCAAGACAGTGGATGAAAGTCACCACATGACTTCTTTCTCTGTATCCATACTGCTGCATGTAGGGAAAATTTGACATCGTAAAACATCTTCTCCACGTCTGAGACATTAATGTGTGTCTAATATCTTCAAAATAGTTAGGCAAGAAAAGAAATAGCTAGGCAACAAGGCTACAAACAGCATAAATGTATTTTCTTCTCATAAAATATACCTGAGGGGCTGCTTTTGCTAAGTCCTGACCCTTAGGTATTTGTAAAGGACTGATAGTTTTCTATGCAAAGGTAGAAGAATGCAGTTGCCTCGCTATTCTTTACCAACCTCCAGCTGCCCTATATATAAGCCTTACCACAGATTGCCCATCACCCTGACATTTTCCAGGGTTATAGCTCTCCCTGACTGTTCTCTTCCAGTTGCCTGGGCTGCTTTTCCTCCTCAAGCACCTTCCCTTGCCCACACAGCAGATGCTGCACCATGTGGTCCGATGCAAAAGGACCAACAGAGATGAGAGGGGAAGTGCCAAAAGCAATAGCGGTGCAAAAGGATTACTTTCTAAAATTAACAAAAGTTTCTCAGCAGAAGACCGGTCATTGCTCTCAGTAAGTGAATCATTTACACTGGATTGCTTCCATCTGCCTCTGCGCTTTGTCATCTAGACTGGAAGCAGCTCTTGTCTACCTGAGACCCTAGCAGTCATCTTCTCATTTTAGCATTTCTTGCCTACCTGGCTCATCAGCAGTTATGGCCAGGAACTATTTTCTGAAGCATGACTTTCCATCTGGAAATAATAATTTGCCGTGCCCTTAGGGAAGCTCACACATCCGCTTGAGTTATCCCCAGCCTGTCCAACGACACCGGTATCACATGCTCCAAAGCAAACTCGCTAAGCCTTCCTGCAATTCTCCTGAAGATGCCAACCTTTATTTTACTGAATGCTTTCTCAGAAAGATATTCTAAAGTCGTGTTAGCTCAACAAATAGATTTTGTGGACTTGTTTGAATTGACCATTGTATATTTCCTTGCTGTGCTGTTGCCACAGGAGTAACATCCTCATTTCTTTCTAATCGTTATGAACGTCATCTGTGACTACTGCCTTCTCCTATGCAGTCCAAAGCAAAAACACCTTGCAGTTAATCAATCACCACTGGAATAGTTCCTTTTGTTACGGTCCTTGAGGTTTGCAAGAATGACCTGAATATGGCCATTTTTGTGGAAATAATTGTTGAAGCTCACCCCTGGTTGCAAAAGGCTATCCTCCACCTTTGATCCACCACGGGCAGCATTCGCAGAGAATGCACATGGTATTCTACCAAGAGGGAAACAAGGGGGAAACAGGCACTACCGTGGGACACTTACCACTCAACTGCAGACATTTAGGGCTGAAGCAATCAATCAGATGATTGCCTTTAAAGCTCCTCTAGGATGTGACTCATCTGTTTCCACATATCTGTCTGAGCATACCGTGAACTACACCAGGGAAGTGCCTATTTCTTACCATAAATCTAAATGGGGAGTCTCAGGTTTTGTTCAGATTATACATTTATCTTAGGTGAAGGGAGTTCCGCTCTGAATGTTTGATCTTTCTTAAAGAGACAGCTAGGTTAACTTACCAGTCCGCAAAGACGTTTTGGAGGTCCTAACCAGGAAGGCACTGGGGAGCGCACTCTGCAGACAAGGAGTACTTCGAGGAAGGGGAAGGGCATCTGCAGTGCAGGAGGGTGAAATTTCTTCATCTAGTTCTTAGCAGTGCAGGAAGGTTGGAGCAAAGGACCAACATTCAGGAGACAGGAATTATTTATCCTGAATGTGTAAGATGGAAAAGAGAATTACAGATTGCAAAAGCATCCAAAATGGCTTATAATAATGAGCGAATTAGCAGAATCTGGATTATTTTTTTCCCTCTGGATGGCATGAGGGGAATTCTAAACAGGGAGTTAACGTTTTCAGGGATCAAAATAAATGGTGTCTCTGACAATCCCATGCATCGCCTGGTTTTTATAAAACCACACTACAAATGGTACGTGGAGTTCCCATTTTCACATCTGCTATTCGTATGAACAGACACCTGGCAATGTAGTATATGTGTAGTTTCAGTGGAAACTCAACCAAACAACTATCACTTTATCAGCACTAATGGTCTTAGTTATAAACCCAGTACATATGTTTTATTTACTGTAAATGAAGTGTATATCAGCAACACTGAATACGAAAATGAAATTTTAATGGACCACTTTTATGATGCTAGAGCAATGTGAAGAGACATCTGTAATGTGATTTACTTTTTAATATTCAGTAATGTAGTTTTAGTTGGAATAAATAGGGTTCCCAATAAAGACTCACATGACTATTTTCTTCAATTTCTTATTTCACACATACTTTAAGACCTGGAGCAACTTTTTCCATGAATTTATGCCAATACCCAATACTTTTGGGACTCTTCCACTATTATATTTTAATGTTTTCCTTGTCTCTTTTTTTTTTTTTTTTGGTATATCTTAGTACCTTGCTATAATTATTTCCCACTGATATGTTTAGTCACACAGTGTGGTAATGTGTATTGATTCTGATAAATTGGTCTGCATCCACCATCATTAAATAACTTTTGCATCTATCAGTTCTTAATTGTATCTCACAAATGAACAGTTATCGATGTGATTTTTCTAAGAGAAAATGTCTAATCTGCCCCACTTATGGAAGAGAGGAAAGCATACACTTTGCAATATGTATGAGTATACTTAAACGGATATATAGTTTTAAATTTCTAAAATATATAACTATGTATATATTCAAATACATTAGAGTGCTTCATGCTGAGAAGTTTGGAAAGAATGCAAGTAAAAAATCAACTGAATCATGGGAAAATTTCATTTGCTTTCAGCATTTTAGTTCAGTCCTGCGGAGTCAAAAGTAGCTTTTTTTTTCTCACAGTCATCAGGCTTTGATGATGCAATTTCTCTGTTCAGCTTAGTCAGACACATAACCCATCACTCTTGACTCACATACTGCACTTGCCCACATGATGTTAGTTACTCACGCAGATTTATTCTATTTTTCAGTAGATAAACCTTTGTTAGCTTTTATGTTTAGGCCTTTTTAGCCATATGTCCTGGGAAAGCAATTAAACTCCTTGCACTTGAAAAACCCAGACAGCTCATGCTATGAAAGCAACAGCAGGTCTGTCCGGACCCCAGAAGCTGCCTCCTGGCTTCTATGAGAGATGGTGTATGAAAAGCTACACAACCTGAACCAGCTTCCCTGAAAACGCTTCTTACCGCAAATATAAACCTCTCCTCATCTCTCTGCTTTCCCAGAGGCTTGCTTTCTTCCAGAAAGTATAGCTTTCCTGTGAAGGCTTCCTATTTTCATTCTCCCCCCTACCCATCCCACAGCTGCCCACCGTTCTCAGAAAAACACAGGGGCAGCGGTGCCCCGCTGCTGCCCTGAACCCCAGTTAGCCCTAAGAAAACGCTCAGCACAGAAGGAGCCTAGAAGTGCCACCCACCATGGGCCAACACCCCCACACTGAGTGTCCTTAAAAACTATCTCAAACCAACAGGAGCACTGCTTACCCCACCCTGGTCATCATTACATAGTTACTGCTGAGCATCAGTAAAGAACTGGATTACGTGAGTAGCATTTAAAGAACATGTCGTTAAAGTTCAGCTTTTGCCATGACGTCTTCAGCTTGGTTTCATCTTTATGGGGAGTATAATACATCTAAAAATGTATTTTATCCTCTCTCCTGTTACGTACACTCAATCATAATGCCACCAGGACTGGCGCACTCACATGTGTTAATAATAAGCTTGTGCTAAGACAAGTCATATTTAAGCTGTCTCAGGTTTTTTTAACAAATAAAAAAAAAAACCCAAAAGCACAAGAAAAAGAAAACAGGCACTGATAAATGTTTTTTAATGTTGCATATAACGGGTTGTGTTATTTGATTATGTGTGATTTGTGAAGACCAGAATATTGTTAAAAACTACCTACTGCATAACATATATACCTTTTAACATCAGTAGTTCTATTTGTATTCCCCAAAATCTGATGGAATTTCCGTCATCCCCCCTCATTCCTTCTCAGATTGACCCACGTATTAGTCCATGTCTCAGCTACAAACACTGTCACAGAGGACAAAACTAAGTTACCCCGGTAGCTCTGTCCTTCACTAGGCTTGGTGAGACCGTGTCACTCGAGATAATGTTTCCCTGGAAACAGAGGTACACAAAAAGTGGCTTGCTGTGTTTCATTTACTGGCAGAGGGAGTAAGAGGCGGGAGATAATGGCCAGATCGACTGCTGGAACTGGAAATGTCCAGGAACTTCAAGCACTGAGGCAGATACTTCATTTAACCTCTTTGATGGCAAGTCAAATTCAGAAGGGGCTTTACTATTACTGTTACCATACTTATTATTTAGACAATTGCCTCTAAAATGTGCCAGCTGCTTTCTGACAAGGCAGGGAGAATCATGTCCCCAAATGAGATCAGTAGATCAGTCTAGGAAAAAAAAAAAAAAAAAAAAAAAAAACAGGAAAAAACCCCAAACCTTTAACCTTAACCTCGAAGTGCAGGGTTTGGTGAATACACAGAAGCAGAAACATCTCCAAAGCCTTCCTCGGGACTCTGCACTATTTAAACCTTCCAAAACACTTGGCAACCATTAAAGGTTGAATTGAATGCTAGTTGTGTGTGTTTTCTGGAAATATTTCCTGAGGTTCGAGGGGTAAGTGATGTTCTACAAGGACATTAGCCATACATCTTTCATGCGGCCTTCCCTCTTTCAGCTCATCGCATTCACTTGTCCTATCTTGCTTCAGATCAAATGGCAAATCTGTCAAGGGAGGGGGAGGTATTTCCCCAAGTTGTTTATGAAACGACTAGCACTGTTCAGCTCCGGTCCTGCCTGAATACTTTCAAGCACATGAAACAATAATAAAGTGTCTCAAACAAAGAAGTCCCACACATGAAAAGGGTAAGCAGACTCCAGAAGGGGTGAGTAATGATGCTACAGGAAAATAACAAAAGACAGAGGATTTCTGTCGGGTATGGCTGCTCTCTGGGTGGTTAGTAGTAGAGATTTCAAAAGGTCATATTTTTCTAAGAAGCCTCATTATGCTCAGATCTCGAGACAGGGGATTTTCTCCATTCAGTGACAAACAAGATGAGCAATGTGTCCACTCAGTCACAGGTTTCAGAGCACAAGGGTCTGTCACAGCCCCCAAGACAGTACCAAGAGAGCCTTGAGGAGACAACAGGGAGGGGCTACGTCTGCAGGACCAGTTACTTTGTTAGATATGCCAGAATCAGTGATGGGATGTGTATCAGACGGTTTTCAAAACCAGCTCAGGGTCTTACTTGACACCATTAATTCTGCCGTGGCAAGTTCTTCCCTAGCAAATTGCAATTGCAAAGCCATTGCAAAGACATTCTACTCCAGATTGTTTTGGGAGAAGTCAGAATGAAAATGCATTCACTAAAGAATAATTTCAGCTGAACCAAATATTTTGAACATTCTGTTCGAGCAGAAACTTTAAGTTTTGTTTCTGTTTTTAAAATTCTTGATTAGAAACACTTTCTGAAGATAAAACTCTTTTTTTGTTGTCCTTTTGTCTTTTGCTGGTTTTGTTGAGATGAAGAGCTAAATGGCTAAAACCATTTTCCATATTTCGCTGTGAATAGTTAGTTTTACGTAACCTCTGCTGCCCTTTTTACTAGATAAAGTATATATCCAAAGACTATCACCTAGTCCTGTTGCTAACAAACTGGAGATGCAACTCTGGCATCTGTGACAAGGGGAATCTGTTGGGGAAAGGAGGCTGAGGGGAGGAAAACCAGATTAATCAAAAATAAGCAAAAGCTGTTTGTGTTCTGGTTACACTCTGTAGTGCATTGCATAGCGGCATCTCGCACCCTGAGCTCTCTTCCCAGCTGTGTCTGCCTCATCCAGGGAAAAGAGTTTGGCTTAATAACCTGGATGAGGGAGGAAAGTGCTTGAAAAGTGCCTCCTGGCACTGAGGAGGCCTGGCTGGGTCCACAGCATCTGGAGTTGGCCGTGGGAAGAGCTTGTGCACTTTGCAGAGCCCTTCTCGTCGAGCTGAGCCGCAGAGCGCCTGGCACCCTGATGGTCACCCCACCTACGCTCACCAGGTTGCTGAGGCAGGCCTGGAAAGAAAGATTTATGGAAAATGGCTGGAGACAGACGTGTGGAAGAGGAAAGGGAGGACAATGACAGGAAGCCACAGCTTTTGCTCTCCCATGCTTTGTCCAGCACTACCCCGACCTCTGGCTGCTGCCCGTCCTCGCTATGCCTCTCCCAGCGCTCGCCACACAAACACTGGTTTCAGCATGACAAGGATGGCAATGCCACTCTGCACCTGCCCAGCATGGCCACCACCTGCACCGCCCCAGCAGCCCCTGAAGTCCTGTCCCGGGTGGGACCCCTCTTCCACCCCCCTTCTCCCACAGGAGACAGATGGGGTCTGGGGATGCTGTTCGCGCCCTGTTTGGG
This sequence comes from Chroicocephalus ridibundus, assembly GCF_963924245.1. NCBI lineage: Eukaryota > Metazoa > Chordata > Aves > Charadriiformes > Laridae > Chroicocephalus > Chroicocephalus ridibundus. The sequence continues at coordinate 34,681,815 of NC_086285.1, forward strand.
CCTTCTGAGCAAGCCTCGGCCCTCTGACCTTCTCACTCATGGGACAAATGGGGTCTGGAGGAGAAAGGAGAGGTGTCACCTACGTTCACATCCATATTTGGTTTGATTACCTGATTATAACATTTTTTACTGTTAAAAAAAAGACCCAACGCCCAACTCGCTAGTATTAAATAAAAAGCCACTCTTCCTCCTTCCTTAATACATGCCTGCAAAACTTTCAGTGCTTTTTAATGCTTCAACAGACACGCTAATTTTTTTAAGTTGCCATAAATCAAGACGGTTTTAGCCAAAATAGGTCTTGAGCAATGTTTTCATGAGAAATTCTCTGGATCCCCAATGCAGGAAATGTCTGAGATTCCTGAGGAAGAGCAGTATTAGCAGGGCAAGGTGATGATACTTGGGCTGTACCTCCAGCTTTTGTTACTGGGATGACGAAAGTTTCAAGGCAGCTTACGTTTCAGGTATTCTGGCTTTTGGTATAAGTTTAGTAGCTCACATGCTTCAAGAATTAAATTCTACAAATTTACCAGAAATGGTTTTTAATTAGGACAGAGTAAAAGGGGATTGGAAATAACATCCCCGATTTAAATCCTCATATATTTCCCCCCTTTTTTTTTAGGTATATACTTTACAAGTTGCATATGATACAGTGCTTGGGGAAGGAGAGGAAATGAAAAAAAAATGCAGGAGGACAAACCAAAACCTTCTCACCAGTTGGACCTTTCTGTGTAATTTACAAGGCAAATTCCTCAGGTCAGAGTCTCATCCATGGGGATTTTCCACTTCCACAATCCTGTGGACTGCAAAGGCTATTGCACATCAGCACACACTGACACCCACAGGGAACCGAGCTGTTTGATAAGAGATTGCTTTTGTTTCCCTCAAACTCCCACAAAGGTACTCAGTGCACAGACCAGTATTTGTATTACGCCACGAAGGGAAGGATTTAGGCCAAAAGAAGCTGGCAGCCATGGCTTTTTAATGAGCCATGTGCTGACAGGCCTGGTTGTGAGCCGTTACAGATGTGCGTTGGACAGTCTAATGAGATGCAGGAAATTCATGAGGCCAAAAAAACCTCTTTGGATTTTTCTGGTTACGTTGGTAGGATCAAAACCGCTTGTGTTCTACCTGGCATCGCCGTGCAGGGGATATGCTCGATGTCCTTAATAAAAACATTGCTATTCGGTGTAAAGGCAGTGATGCACGTTGATTGCCATAAGGGGGAATAAAAGAAGGGCTGAGTCATTAGCCAAGAATGAGAGCACAAGCGGGACAGGATCCTACAGTGGCATGTTAATTATAGTAACATTTTCTGTGATTCCCCTGCTACGTAACCAGAGACGCAGGAGCATGAGAGAGGGCCGCAGCGTGAAAGGAGGTGGCCAGGATGAATGATCTGGCAAGTCAGGGAAAGCAAACTCCTCATGAGAGAATAAAAACCCCTGAAAATTTCTCCTCCCCACAAAACGGAGTCTCCAGCTGATGTGTCCGGCGTGGAAGAGGCGCCTTTTCCTGGTGCTTTAGCAGAGGAGAGTTCTGGTATTTCTCTCGGAGCATGAGTCAGACACAGGGGTTGCCAAAAAAGCCATGCCAAGTCCTGCTCTGAGTTACATGTGCCCACAAGAACACGGCACGTGAGCAGATATTCTCTCAGAGCCAACTGAGGCATCGGAGTGGCTGTGGGCTGCCACGTGCAGCTCTGAGGCTCCTCGGTCTCACCTCTGTTATCTTTCTGAAGTCTGACTATCAACTGTATTGCGGATGGTATTGCTAATTGCCAGGCCTGCAAATTCAAACAGATCAACAGTAAAGGTCTGCTGTTACTGTTATGTGGCAGATAAAACTTATTTTTAACTACCTAACTGATGAAGCGCGAGCCAGCTGATGCCTCAGTTTACTTGCTCTTTGTCATATAGACAGGCTTATATATAAAAAAGCATAGACATGAGTCTACGAAATGAAATAGGACACATATATCACATATACAGACCTTTTCCGGCACAGATAGGTTGGGTAGCATTTGCCAGAACTATAAAACCACATAAGACATGCAACAGTGACACCTATTGGCACACAAACTTCGTACAGATCCCTGCTTGTTTATTCTCCTGCAATATTTTTAGCTCCATTAGCAATGCCGTGAGCGCGCGTCCCACGCTGTTGCGATGGCACCTTCCGCTCTCGGGCACAGGCCCTGCAAGCTGGCAGGGCTGGTAGGTAAACAGCTTCTTGGATAACTTGCCCTGAAGATGCAAATAAATTTAGTCTGTCTCAACTATGAACAGCCTTTTTTTCTTTGCACAGTAAAAACTGCAGGTAGGCCATGCTTCTGCAATCCCCATTAACAGTGGACTCCCTTTTTTCTTTTTTTTTAAAGACATTTCCACTTGTGTAAACCTTCATTTGCAGCAAAACCATTGTCTTGAGACGTTAGCTTGGGGGAAGAGGGGAAAGAGAATTCACTGCAAGGATTTCTGCTGTCTTGGGAACCCATCGTTCTCCAAGGCAAAAAACAGGTAGAAGCAAGACTGCTAGTAAAACTGTTTATTCTTTTTGGCTGTAAAGTCCCTGAGGCTGTGTGTTAAGTCTGGCCCCAGGGAACTACAGGGATCTTCAAGCTCCAGATTTCCCAGTCCATGACGCAATTGCAGAGTTATGGATTTTGGAAGTCCTGGGTTAGTTTTTTTAGATCAGTTGACTTGCCAGACCCATCTCTTTCAATGTGACAAAATTTAGACCTTAGGAGTAACTTCCCTGAGGAAGATAACTAATTATCCTCAGAGCCCCAGAGAGTTTTAGAGTCCGTTCCTCTGCCGCATCTATTTTTCAATAAGCCTGTGTATTGGGAGGGTAAGTGAGATGCTGTCAAGGAAATAATTAACATGTGGGCATTAGAGACTTTGCCACCTTCTCCTCGCCTGGCTGTGAACAATAAACAGCTGAGTTTACATCCTTTTTTATTCACCATTGCATTGCTTTCTCACCTTTTCTGATTTGGGGTGGCATGGTATAAATGTTTTGAGGTTTGCTTCTAACTAAAGCTGCCGGCTTATTGCTTCACCAAAATAATGCTTCTAACTGAGTATGTATGTGGTTCAATAACTATTATCAACTCCTGGTGATCTTTTCCTGTTTCCTGGAATACAGTGTGCTCAGGTATTGCAGGAGCATTGTTAAGCCAACTTAAATCTCCAGTGTTGTTAGTTTTGTTAGGTTTTTTAAGCCTTCCTTCAGTGAAACTATTTCCGATTATTTCAGTTGCGAGCAATTTACCTAGCACAATGTGGTTCTGAAGAGATGTAGGGAACAGCTTAAAGGATGAGGTATTTTAACCAAGAGACATTGGTTTGCTTTCCTTGTCCTATCAGAGAAGCCTGGGAAAAAAACAGAAGAGGTCTTATAAAATTGATTTTAAAGTGGATTTTAATTTCTATTTTACCTATTTCTTGTAATAAAGTGGTGTCTCGTCAAGTTTTATTGTATTCATGAGTTTTAAACCTTGTCACATCTAAATCAGCTGTCTGTAAAGAAACATAAGGTGAGTAAGATCACACATCATGAGCAGTATGAAATCTCATGTAAAAAAAAGCAGAGAAGGAAGGGACTGTGAGGAAACTGGGTTTCCCTTGTGGTCATAGTCATCGCTATTGCCCAGGGAGAAGTGGTAGCTGATGCGCTCACTGCTAATGACTAAGAAAACAGAGCACAAGCAGAGACAAATTCTGCCTTTAGAAGAAGAGAGTAGCTTTCCTACATAGCAATGCAAGAAAATCCCAAGGGAGCAGTCAGGTCAGCAAACCTGTGGCATCAGAGCTATCCTGGGTGAACAGGTTTCTGCATGCAGTACATGATAATGTTCCTGGGGTTTACAAGGTTGTCCCTTTTTCATCAGTAATCATCCTGCTAGGTGTCATTCTCACTAAGGAGTCCCTGGAGCCAGAGCTGAAGACAAGGGAAAGCAAATTCACAGATGTTTTCACAAAGCTTTGAAAACACAAAGCATTGAAAACCTTCTTCCTTTTTTTGTCTATTTAAAATTAAAATATCGCTTTTATTTGGGTGTTTTCTATAGCTCTCATATATTGGCTGTATTTGTGAATCAAGACATGTTGGGTTTAAAAGATACCTCCAAGCTGGAGACACTTGATCCTGATTATAAACTGAATCACTGTTTTAGGAGCTAAAATGATACATACACCTTAGATGATCAACCATCAAGAAGCAAAAGGAAGAAGCCAAAGTCAGAAGGGTACATTGCAAATGAACTACATTTCTGTAGAAAATGCCAGTCTAATTGCAATACTTTCTGCATCGGTTCTGCAGATAGGCTTGGCTTTTTAAAGTCTGCAACTGTCTGGCTGCAGAGACAATTTGCTGGTGTTCAGGAAAACAGTGAATGTCTCCTCCCTGGCTTCTTTCTTACACATGTGTCCACCCTTGGTAGAGCTGGCCAGCACAGCATTGCTTGGAGAAACGTCAACCAAAGCATCCACTCACTGGCATATGGATTAGAGGGACCAGCAAGTAAAAGAACTGTTAAAGCAATATTAACATAGAGAAAAAGGGGGGGGGGGGGGGAGAGGGTGAAGAAAAAAAAAAAAAAAAAAAAAACAAAAAACCCCAAACAAAACACACACAATAAAAGGGTAGTCCAACAGCTTTTCTACTTTGTTCCAAACTCAGCTTCGTGTCTTTTCCTGGAGTACCAAAACTGGTTTGAGCTTCAACTGCGGAAGAAATCCTTACCTGTGATTTTGTCCCTGAAACAAAGTCCTGGCAGATACTGACACTTGTGATGAATTAGGAGAGCTGGCATAGACACTCAAGTCTTAAAGACGGACAACGTTATTGCAAGGAGAGACAGACATGCACTGTTGGAGGGTTTTTTTAATTCCTTAGTTTTTTCCAGTATGCTCCACAAAAAATGTACTTCGATAAGACTGAAACACAAGGTCCCCCTCCAGCAGTGCTCACCCATGTGTTTTGCAGAGATCAAAGCAAATTGCAAAATAAATGCCCTAAATAAAAAGCCTATTCCAAAATGCATCACATCTTTCCGTAATCCAAGTACAACAACTTTCATAATTCTGGAGAGAAAAGGCCTGTCATTTAAAAATAAATTATTATACTGTTTCAGACAAACATCTTCCCGCTCCAAGCTCCATGCTGTCCTCAGGCACATTTTCCTTATCATCTAAAGCTTTTTGTTAAAGTAGGAAGCTGATTTTTATTGTGCATGGCCATAAGTTTTATATTCACTTTTGGCAGCAGGGGGATGTTTATTTCCATCAGAATTCTCTTGTAAATTCACTAAGTCACAGGAAAAAAAAACAGTGTGAATCCAGAAAAGCTTCTGTATAAAATTGAGAAGCTATCCCACTGAACTTATGTTTTGGCAAACTATTGATTATATGCTTGGGACCAAACATCTAGCCAAGAAACACAGATAAAATGCTAAGAAGAAAAGCCTTTCAACATATCTATTGGGGAGCTGCCAGAATTTTCAAATGCTGTAGGAGCCAAGAGTGTAAATCTCAGAGAAAGGAAAGGTCTGGGTGGAATCTGTTCAGAAAAAAATTATCGTTTTTTTGGTATTTTAAAGGAAAAATATAAAAAGACAATAATGTTCATAAGCCTAAAGCAGGTCTGTAAGCATGCAATTACACAACATGGAAAAGCTGATCGCAGCAATTTTTTAAACAAGTCGTCATACTCTAAAAGCAAGGATTTCATTAATTCATGAAGAAAATACCATATACAACCCCAATTTCTGTAGTCTTTCCACAGAAACACATATATGTCCAGCCAGAAGAAAACATGAATTTTATAACACATGCACACTGTATATATCAGATGCAATGATGCATTTAGTACATTTAATATAGAATCATAGAATCGTTAGGGTTGGAAGGGACCTTAAAGATCATCTAGTTCCAACCCCCCTGCCATGGGCAGGGACACCTCCCACTAGATCAGGCTGCTCAGAGCCCCATCCAGCCTGGCCTTAAAAACTTCCAGGGATGGGGCTTCCACCACCTCTCTGGGCAACCTGTTCCAGGGTCTCACCACGCTCATGGTGAAGAACTTCTTCCTAACATCCAGTCTGAATCGACCCATCTCTAGTTTTAGTCCATTCCCTCTGGTCCTACCATTACCCAACATCCTAAAAAGTCTCTCTCCAGCTTCCTTGTAGGCCCCCTTAAGATACTGGTAGGCCACTATAAGGTCTCCTCGGAGCCTTCTTTTCTCCAGACTGAACAACCCCAACTCTCTCAGTCTGTCCTCATAGGAGAGGTGCTCCAGCCGTCTGATCATCCTCGTGGCCCTTCTCTGGACACATTCCAGCACGTCCATATCTTTCTTGTAGTAGGGGCTCCAGAATTGGACGCAGTACTCCAGGTGGGGTCTCACGAGAGTGGAGTAGAGGGGGAGAATCACCTCCCTCAACCTGCTGGCCACGCTTCTCCTGCCCAGGATACAATTGACTTTCTGGGCCGCTAGTGCACACTGATGGCTCAAGTTGAGCTTCTCATCTACCAGCATCCCCAAGTCCTTTTCTTCAGGGCTGCTCTCAAGCCAGTCACTGTGCAGCCTATATTGGTGCTTGGGATTGCCCCAACCCAGATGGAGGACCTTGCACTTGGTCTTGTTGAACTTCATGAGGTTGCCACGGGCCCACCTCTCCAGCCTGTCCAGGTCCCTCTGGATGGCATCCCTTCCCTCCAGCATGTCAGCCGCCCCACACAGCTTGGTGTCCTCGGCAAACTTGCTGAGGGTGTACTCTATGCCACTGTCCATGTCACTGATGAAGATGTTAAAGAAGACTGGTCTCAGTACTGATCCTCGAGGGACTCCACTTGTCACTGGCCTCCACTTGGACATGGACCCATTGACAGCCACTCTTTGGGTGCATCCGTCAAGCCAGTTCTTTATCCACTGAATTGTCAGTCCATCAAACCCATATTTTACCAGCTTGGAGACCAGGATGCCATGCGGGACAGTGTCAAAGGCTTTGCTCAGGTCCAGGTAAATGACGTCAGTTGCTCTCGTCTTGTCTATTGATGTTGTGACCTTCTCATAGAAGGCCACCAGGTTTGTCAGGCACGATTTGCCCTTGGTGAAGCCGTGTTGATTGTACCCAATCACCCCTTTGTAATTCTTCTGCCTCAGCAGCGCCTCCAGGAGGATCTGCTCCATAATCTTAACAGGCACAGAGGTGAGACTGACTGGCCTATAGTTCCCTGGTTCATCCTTCTTTCCCTTTTTGAAAATGGAGATTATGTTTCCCCTTTTCCAGTCAGTGGGGACCTCACCAGACTGCCATGACTTTTGGAATATAATAGAGAGCGGTTTAGCAACCTCATCCGCCAGTTCCTTCAGTACCCGTGGGTGTATCCCATCGGGTCCCATGGACTTGTTCACTTTCAGGTTCATCAGATGGTCACAAACCTGATCTTCACTTACGATGGGCAGTTCTGTCCAACCCCTGCTGTTGTCTTCTGTGACTCCGGGAGTGTGGCTGGAGCCCTTGCCAGTGAAGACTGAGGAAAAGAAGTCGTTGAGAACCTCGGCCTTCTCCATATCACTTGTCACCAGCTCCCCCGTTTCCTTTCTGAGGGGGCCCACACCCTCTCTAGTCGTCTTCTTACCATTAATATACCTATAGGAATTTTTGCTGTTTCCCTTGATCTCCTTGGCTAGATTTAATTCTAACTGAGCTTTAGCATTTCTCACCAGGTCTCTTGCTGCTCAGACAGCTTCCTTATATGTCCCCCATTCCAGCTGTCCTTTCTTCCACTCTCTTATAAAGTTTCTTTTTGTGTGACAGCGTGTTCAGGAGCTCCTTGTTCATCCAGGCAGGTCTCCTAGCATTCTTTCCTGCCTTCCTCTTTGTCGGTATAGTTTGCTCCTGGACACGGAGAAGGTGATCCTTGAATACTGACCATCTACTGGACCCCCCTTCCCTCTAGAGCTTTGTCCCACGGCACTTTGGCCAGCAGATCCCTGAAGCGACCAAAGTCTGCATGCCTAAAGTCCAGGGTCATAGGCTTGGAATACATCCTTCTAGTTGCCCTGAGGATCTTAAATTCTATTGCTTCGTGGTCACTGCAGCCAAGGTTATCCCTGAGCCTCACATTGGTCAGTAGCCCTTCCCTGTTGGTGAGAACAAGGTCCAGCATGGCACCTTTTCTTGTTGGTTCCTCTACCATTTGGAGGAGGAAGTTGTCATCAATGCATTCCAGGAACATCCTGGATTGCTGGTGCCTTGCTGTGTTGTCCCTCCAGCAGATGTCAGGGTGGCTGAAATCCCCCACGAGGACCAGGGCCTGTGAACGTGAAGCCACTTCTATCTGCCTATGGAGGGCCTCATCTGCTTGTCTCTGCTGGTCAGGTGGCCTGTAGCAGACTCCTATTGTAACATCGCCTTCCTGTCTTCCCTTTAATCTTAACCCATACACTCTCAACCAGCTCATTGTCCTTCCCCATATGGAGCTCCATCGATTCTAGCTGGTCACTGATGTAGAGGGCAACACCTACTCCCCTCCTACCCTGCCTGTCCTTCCTAAAGAGCTTGTATCTGTCTATCCCTACATCCCAGTCATGGGAATCATCCCAACAAGTTTCAGTAATAGCCACTATGTCATGGTTTTCCAGCAGCACAGTGGCCCTTAACTCATCCTGTTTATTGCCCAAGCTGCGTGCATTCGCATAGAGGCGTTTCAGCTGGGCTGGCCGTGTCACCCTCTTGTGCAAATCCCCCTTGATTCCCTTGGGATGTCCCAGTGCATCAGGGCAACAAGTTGAGAGCCCTTACTAGGACTCCTTCCCTCTGCCCCTGATGTGCTGCCCCACTGTTTGTCACAGGCAAGCATGAAATTATTGACCCCTTCCCCCTTCAAATCTAGTTTAAAGCCCTATCAATGAGGCCTGACAACTCCTGCCCCAGAATCCTTTTCCCCCTCTGGGATAAGTGCATCCCATTAGCTGCTCGCAGCTCTGAGGCCTCATATACCAAGCCATGCTCGTAAAACCCAAAGCCCTGTCGACGGCACCAGTCCCAGAGCCATGAATTGACCTGTTGACTCCTTCTATATATGCCCTCGTCCATCACTGATGTCAGAGGGATGAAGAAGAACACAACTTGAGCTCCTGATCCCTTTACCAGTTGCCCTAAGGCCCTGAAATCTCTTTTAAATGATTGTGAGCCTCTCGTTCCTACCTCATCACTTCCCACGTAAAAGACCAGAAGCGGGTAAAAATCTGAAGGACTCACAAGGGTGGGAAGTTTACCTATGACATCCTTTACCCGGGCTCCAGCGGGTTCGGTCTGCGTATCGGGCCCTCCGCTCCCCTCAGCAGGGAGTCATCTACAACAATGACCCTTCGATTTTTCTTTTCAGGGTCAGTTTTGACGGCCGGCCTGAGGTGAGTTGGCCTTTGTGGCTCTTCTGGCCTTTGAGACCCCTCATCCTTGCTCATGACCAGTTCCTCTGGCAGAGTCCCATACCTGTTCTGCAAGGGCACTGTAGGTGGTGCGCTTCTTAAAGGAACCCGCTTGCTCCATTTGTTTCTTTTGTTCCATCAGACATAGACCTGTTCCCATTGACCCTGCTCATGTGGGTTACTACAGGACGGCTCGGGGGCTTGCTGGTGAAAGGATATGGAATCCTCTGGTCCACTAAGAGTTACCTCACATTCCGTTTTTGTAGAGATTAGATTGTGGAAACGGTCAATTTCCCTCTCACTCTCTCTGATGTTCCTCAATCTACTCACCTCTTCTCTGAGCTCCATCACTTCATCTTGGAGCTGTGCCACCCGGCTGAGCAGGTCATCAACCTGCTCACACCGCACACAGCCATGGTCAGCATTGTCCCCGGCTGCCAGTGAAAGGCAATACCAATATCCATTCGGGTGGGTGCGGGGAACACACTCTTCCTCCTCCGAGTGGCCACCATCACTCCTTGAGTGAAGTGCAGCACTTTGTGTCCTGCCCAACGAGCTGCAAACAGCTGCGGCACCCCCACCCAGGACACCCCCACCCGGGGCACCCACAATTGGTTTGCTTGCCCCCCCACCCCCCGTGCTCTGTGGGCAGCCATTAGGCATCTTACAGCCTGATAAACGGTGGGTGGTGCTGGGTCTGCCCACGCTAGCTCAGCAGGCCCGCTCACAAGCTGCCAGCCCCCAGCACAGGCACACCGCTTTTCCTGGCTTCTCAAAAGCCCCAAAAAGAGCTTTTTGACGGCCCTTTTGGCTTCAGATCGCTTCCCCAGAGCAGATTTACCTGCCCTGAAGCTGGTCTCCGCAGCAAATCTATTACAAATATATTACACGTGGTATAAGTATATAATATATAAATATATTACAAATATGTAGTAGTATTTATTTCAAATTATAAAACCGTGTAAGTAGGTCCATCACTTCGATTGAAAAGAAACTTTTAAGGTCGTTTACAGAATTTTGCTCCCCATGGCAGACTTTGCTCTGTGTAAGGCATCATTAATCCCCATAAAATGGACAGACATCGGTCTTGAGTTGAATATAGTTGGTATGTTTTGTGGAAAAAGGCAATTTATTTTTTTTTCTCTCAGTTTTCTTGTTTCTTGTTTATCTTTTTAACTGTCAGCTTCTCCCTCAGTGGAGGATAAAGTTTCATTTGCAAGAGAAATTCAGTAGAAACTTCCTTGCTTCAGATGACTGCTGTCTTTTAGTGGTTTGAATGGATGGGAGGTCGCAGGTTGCAGAGCCATTGCCACTCTTATTTGCTGCTGGGACATCCATACCCTTCCTCTGTGAATACAGCGAGCAGCATTTTGCACAAGGCCAGCTCACATCGCTGCTAGTTGGAATAAAAGGAGACAGCAACCGTCTTGGCTGTAAGAACCTAAAGCAAGGAATACAACAGATCCTAACCTTAGAGAAGTATTTATAAAATCTATACATTATACCAAATCTGCTGAGTGGAGCTACAGAGGAAGGTGAAGGGAAAGATATGTCAAACAGAAACATTTTTCAGAAGAGCATATTTCCAACCATAGCTCAACCTTTGCAAATCAGATTCTGTGCTCTACACTTAGTAACCGTTGTGTCACTTATGATGATGTATTCACATATGTGTAATTTATAAATTAGCAGTTCCAAAAGTGCTCCAATACCATGTAAAGGCAGCAATGAAATAATAACTTCTGGTCTGAGCTTCTGCTTCATATGCAATAGTAGTGGCGTGAAACACCAGTCTTAAACACAAACTTCGTACACTGTAATATGCTATCAGAATTTTAAAGAGTTACAGATGTAATTCTGCAATGTCCTGTAAATAGAATATTCTGGTGGAGGTGACTCTTGCCTTGTATTACACCAGTTAATGTATTTTTTTTCTGGATTTGCAGGTCATATTAATCTCTGGGGTAACAGGGAAAATTTGCACTAGAAACTTTAAATAAGTCCTCAGTTATATATTGAAAGGTTCTCTTTATTTAACTCGGTTGTTTAAAATTCAGCTTTTGCTGATATAGGAAGAGTTCATTAAATTAAATTACCAATTATCAAATTAAATACAAATTACACTTTTCCCTGATTTCTCTTAAACATACCATCAATTCAGTAAAACAAAGTGAAGATGGCCTAAACTGTTCACACAAGTATAGAAGACGATAGAGTCATTTCTAACCAGTTTCTTCACATCCAAAAATATTCATAATGTGTTTTTTTCTTCCAAGTAAAGCATGAGACATGCCTCTGATGCATCCAGAACGCCTCAGATAGGCTGCCTCCAGGCAGAACTGCAGATGCCATTTCCTTTCCGGAACAGAGATTATCCAAGCTGAGCCCACAAGCTCCCTGACCGTGGTCATTTCCATTTCCGTGCTGTCTGCCCCCATTATGATTCTGCCTTTCACAATACATGACATCATCAGCTTCCTGGAAAGCTGAGACAAGGTGTTGACTTAGTGGTTTAGGTCATGCCTACATTATGCAGTCATGGTGGGGGCAATTATACACGATGGCCTGGCTGCTTCTTTCATTTTCTATCCATGTGTCTTGAGAACTACCTGATATTATTCTTAATTTTTTGCAGCATCTGAATCTGCTTGATTTGAGGTTATTCTCTCTTCATCCTTATGCTTCCTGACACGTAAAATACAACTAAATTTGGTGATAAATATACTTTTCCCTTCTCGTAGGTTCTTTGCTCATTTGTAGTATCTTTTCTGAGATGAGTATTTGCCCTAACGCTGTTCAATTCTTGGTAGCTTTTGCTCCTTCTAAATAGAAGAACTTTTCAGGCACCCTCCATATTCAGCCCCTGAGCTTCACAGCCTAATTGACTTCACTGGATATTCAATCCAGCTGAATAAAATTCATACTAAACTTTTTCATTTAACATGATGAGTAGCAAACTCAGTGGAAGAATGGACTCTGATGGCTGGTAAAGGGTTTTGTTTGTCTTTCAATTTTAAAAACATATCCCATCTATTGCTAATTGTGTGTTGTCAACCATCCTAAAATTGGTTCAATCAAGTTTTTCAAGACTAAAATCTTTGCTCTGTTGTGATGGTTCTGTAGTATTTAGACACTGAAATTGATAGGTTAGTTATGCTCATACATTTTTAAAAACATCTTCAACGACTTTTTAAATACTGCCTTGGAGATTTCATTCCATCCCCATTTCCCTGCATTATAATTGAAAGCAAATAGGTGTACCAGTTTTTCTTACTTTGTATTGCTTGTTACTTTTTTATACTGCTACCCTTTCCCTCTCCCATACCTCTGACTCTTCTTGTCAGCAGTCTGGGAAGCTCTTTGTGAAAGCTATGGTTGCTACAGGCATTCATACATTTGTACCAGCTGGGGCATCACCAGGCCTCCTAGCATGGTTTCGATAAACGTACTCTTTAAAACAACGCTGTGTAGTTGTGTTGTGGTTTTAATTGCTTCTACAGGCAAAGCACAGAGGTAGGAAACAGCAGATCTGAAGGTGCAAGAGGTCTCAAGAGGCTGGTTTCAGACGATACTTCAACCCCCAAACTTACAATGTCACAGGACAGCTTCAGTGGTGCTTGCGAGACCCTCGACAGCTGTCAGCAGCAGAGGCTCAGGGCCAAAGGAGCAACCATTGCGACTGCCCCTTTGTCCACCATATGCAGTCAGCGGCTTGGCTGGAGGACTTTAAGCTGGGAGTTCCTGAAGTGGTTAACACAACAGGCTACATCTTCCATAGAAGCTGGCAGGCAGATGGGCTTGCTCTATGTCTTTCTTATCAGTCCCCGAGACCTTAATTTTATAAAGTTTTGCACCAGTGCATTCAATATTTCGATCAATTTTCAAAATTTCGATCTATTGCACTGATTTTTGCTTCTAAATTAAAGGGCAGAGGTATTATTTCTGCCTTTACAAAGTATCTGAATAAGTCCGTTTTCCAAGTTAATATTTGCTTTGATAAACTGAAAGCAGTACTCCTGTAGCTATCACAACATAGCTAAGAAATAATAGCCCAAGTTAAAAATAGGCTCATGCAAAATAGTCTCCCGTGGCAAAGGGCAGGAAATTGGTTGCAGTTGAACCAATATTTCTCTTGAAATCATCTGGAGCTGCTATTTGCTACGCAGCTTCTGCACACACCCCAGGCAATTCCGGACGCCTTTGGAAAACCCTCTGAAGCTGCGTGTTGCACTGCCTATATATGGAGAGGCGGCGTGATTTCTCATGCTTGTAGCTCTTCGGTACAGAAGAAACGTTTGTCTTTATGGGAGTGCTGTAGAAGGAGCATGTTGTATCAGATTACTCATTTATAGTATTTCCCCTTTCTGAGTAGCAAATAAAGGAAGTGCATCCCAAAACGGGGAACTTGCATCCAGGCTTGTAAATTCTTCTCTCTTGGATGTTTTAAAAAGATAAACGGGGGCAAAGTCAAACAAAAGGACACGTACAGCCTGGTATAGTGTAGGTTAGTGTAGTGAACATGAGGCTTGTATTTTTGAACAATTTTTGAAAACAGATATAATGTTCTTGTTGCATTCCAGATGGACAGTTATTTTGTTTCTAGATATTGAAATTATGCTATTGGTCTTGCACAGAGAGCTACAAAGACGTTTGCAATCTCTTTTCTGTGTACCCTACATACAAATCATGCCCTTTCCAGTCTCTTCCAGGTGAAATACTCCCAAGCTTTTTTTCACCTGTTTCTGTAATAGATTTCCTCATCCCCTGGTTTTCAACAATTGTTCCTTTCACTCCAAGTGTAGCTGAGAGCAGGGACACTATAAGAAATAGGGATCAGAACTGGCAGAATAGAAAAGCTCGTAGGATATTACATGTAAAGTTGTATCTTTTCATAATTTCTTATAGCTGCCACACCAACACAAAATGTGTTCTTTACCAATTAAAAGATTTTCCAGTAAATAATAATCTCAAGATTACTATATTTTTGCAGAATAAATAGTCCATAGACATGATGACAGGGAAAAAAACCACCAGCACAAAAATATTCAAGGATCATATGGATGCCTGTGGTAAGTAGGTTTATTATTACCCTGATCTGATTGACTTTTTTTCTTCAGGAGCTCACCTGTCTGAAAAGCACTCCCTAACATTTTCTTCCTAAATCTTCAGAGCCGATACTGAGACCGGCTAATGGTGTTAGTGTTCTCTTTGCTGCTGCTGTAGACAGATTTACTCCACTGGAATTACTCAATCCCCAGTTTAAATGAGATCAGGGAAGGGCCCCACCGGCACCACCTTTAACTGTTCTTACCTCAGTTAGCCAACAAGTAGAACTGAAGTATGACAGGAAAGAAAAGCAACCTTAACCATACCAAAATGTATATTTCCCTGTCTGGTGTAAATATGGTGCTAGTAGAATTTAAATGGCTTAAAATATGTGTGAGAGGTGACAGTAAAATTCACTTTCTAGACCCATTAAAGCCAAAAATATGACTTGTGAGATATTTATTTAACTGGGGACCGTAGGCTACATCATGTAACTTCATGGAAAATTTAATTTCTAGTTTCAAATACCTAAATAGAGAACATCATAAGCTATATAGGGACATCCCAATAGCAGAAGATGAGAGTATTCTCGGAGTATTCATCACAAAATACCGACTCACCTAAACATCACGTCGTTACTAAAGCCTAACCAAAGTTCAGTTTGCCTTTCCTCTGAACAGCGTTCTGCTGGGTAGAGCTGAGCATTTTGGATACACAGAGATAAATGAAGCTTGATTTGCTACTCGCCGCAAGATCATACATGAAATAGTGATGTTTACAATGTGGCCAGCTAAAAACTTCTCCCTGCGTAGACTACAGGAGGCTGCAAGTTTTCTGTAAAACTTGATATAACAATAACTACTTATGTTAAACCAATGAATAGTTCAGAAATACCTCGTTGTTTTCTTTTTGTGATAATCATTGTTTCTCCACAGGAGATGAGTGACATTGAGAACAGCCCATTCATAAGTTGCTAACATTTCAGCCGCTAAAGCATTCTAAGTTTAAACTTAATCTAAACTTAATTATCTTTACGTTTCTTATGGTCATTATTTTACCCGTTTTTAACCCTCTAAAATTTTAATGTCTAGCCTAAGCTAATCATCTAGTCTCCCTTTGTAATCAACAGAGGGAAGACAAAGATGCCTTCAGAAAGGCTAAATGAAAGAATGGAAAATGCTGTCACTTGGGGTAACGCTCCTATAGGTGGGATTAAGTATATAGAGTTGACGCCATTAAGTCATGTATATTCTCTCTCCAGATCAATCTATAAAGTGGCAAAATACGCTCAAGCCTAAACTCCAGCGCCACGTACTGTTCCATGAAAATGCACGAGGCCGTGTTCAGCTCTGTGACCACTTGACATATACATCTATGTATGTGTATGTTTATGTAGACAATCACTTTCTAGTTGTTACCCAAAGAATCCGCAGACATTTTGCACACCCACCTCGTTAATCTGGTATCAGATTGCCCTATATGTCAGTCTGATGCAGAGACGAAAGGCCATAAAATACACTCATGCACTCTGCTGGAGGGTGTGGTGTTTTCTGTAGATCACCCTGGAAGAACATGACGCAAAAATCATTTAACTTAAGAGGTTTCTGAGAATTCGTGGGCACGGTCAGCCAGGCAGCCATCCTTTTAGGATGACAATTAGAACGGGTGTAAGATACAGTAAAGAAAATGTAACCAATGAAGAAGTTTTAACTGTAACAAAGGAAGAAAATATGTATGTTAACCCAGGGGATTTCCTGTTGGGGTATTCAAATATCTTTCTTCCTTGGAAATGAATAGATTCACAGTTCAGTATTGAATAGAAGCTGCTTTTTTCATCTATGTGGCAGAGTTTTGTGTGCTTACCTATAAAACTGTTTATGTCTAAAATTTAATTTATCTCTAAACTCCCTGAAATGAAAACCAAAGGCCTTATGCAGAAAAACAATGAGAAGAGAGAACTAGAGCTCAAGAGGGTAATGAGTGTAAAGAACAAGGTCGAAAGCTCTAAGGTGCCTGTGTGAATGTAAATGCAGCTGAAAAGTCGGACTGACATCTCGGGGCGGGAGGAGGGGAGTTTTATATGCCAGTCCCAAATGGGTCGCACCTGCCCCGCTGCAAAACCAGCAAAACACCGGGATGTGGATGGGCGGCGGGGGTGGGGGGGGGAAACTAAATTTAAAGCGAACACTGATTTTCTGCAGCCACCTTGTGTCGCAAATGGAAATTGCAGCTTTCAAGCCCCGTGTTTTTCTACGCGCAGCGCCCTGCTTCAGGCAAGATGCTTGACGCGAGCGTGACTTGAGGCTCATCGATGATGTCGCTGCTGTCGCCAGGAGACCTGCTTACGTGTGTTGAGTTTTACCAGTGGGCAAACACTCTGAATTCGGGTGGATTTGCACTGGGACTCAGTTTCTAGGAGGAAATGACATGTAGCGAGAAAACATTACTTTTAGATCCCGTTTCTTTGCAGTTTGAACTCTACGGAAATCAAAGGGGATCTTTCCATTTACCTCATTTCCATTTATCTCAGTCAGATCCTATTAAAAATTCTTTGTTCACAATGCAAAAAATGATAGATCTTGTACTTTTCAAAAAAAATGCTACCAATGTGGTTGAAAGGGTAAATCTGCAGAAATCGGGGTCAGAAACCAGGAATGGCTGTTGACTGAGCTGTAGAGTGCAGTCCTAAAATTATCTTATTAGATGACACTGCATCGGCTCTAGACACAGAAAGCAAGATGCTAGTTCACTTTGGACTAGGAAAAGTAAGTGCTTTGTCATTGATATAACCCTTTCTCTTTTCTCGAATCCTGCATTTAATTTAAATTCAGGGAGAAGACAGGCACAAGTGACTGTTATAATTTTCCATGACAGATTTGTAACAAGGAGGAGGACTATTTCCCCATTCATGGCAAAAAGCTGCCCACTGTTTTTCTGTGGCAATATTCTCACATCTTCTGCCTCGCCACCACTGAAACAATGATTTCCGCTTGGTTCATCTAGCTGGGGGCTGGCACCCTGCAATAGCCATCTGAGCAGACGAGCCCTCGCTGTAACACTCCAGACAGCTTAACTGTTCTGGCTGTTTGACCGGCAACAGTTAACTCAGAAGGAACCTGATTCAGAGGCTTTTCAGAAGAAGCCTCTGTCTCTCTTCTTCGGTTATATAGGCAGGCTGCGGGTACTAAACTGTATGTTTGTTTATTCCTGGAAATCGGGCGTCTGCCCTTAGGCGATATGAATAGCTTTCCTCCATAAATTACCAAATTATAAACCCTATGGTTTTTTGTGTGGCAACAGAGGCCCAAAGCTGTTTATTTAAGGCAAACACATTGCCTTCAGCCAGACAATGCTGAGCAACGTTTACCAGTAGCAAATCACTGGTGTCATGCTGTTAGAATTGGTGGGACCCAGGGAGCAAAACAGAGACACGTGGCCTCTGCCAGTGAACCAGTCTCTGTGGAAATGCTCCCAACTTTGTACTTCATGGCTGGGCTTTTCAATAGCATTTTAAAAAACAAGAGATACTCCAAGAAAAGCAGAAGCAGCCAAATAAGCCAAACCAGAAAGCAGGTTATGACTCCAGCCTGCTGCGGAAAGGAAAAGGTTGTAGTTTCAAAGTCAGTTGTGAGCGAATCATGGATTATACGGATGTTCAGCAAATGAGATCAATGGGATGTAACAGCAGTATCAATATGACAAATTAGAGGAATTACTCTAAACGGCCAAGCAACAGGGGACATGAATTACAGTTTGGTATTTTGTTTACAGGCCAGGCGAGGTCAAACTACTATTATTATTGCTCATCAGCTTTCCACTGCTCAGACTGCAGATGTAATAGTGGGCATTGTGGATAGTGCAGTGGTTGAAATGGGAACACACACAGAGCTGATGGAGAAAAAGGAGCCATATTATTCACTTCCAGCCTCACAGGTGTGTTTATTATTATTGCTATTATTAGTAGTGTAATCAGAGTATGCGGGATGATATATCATGGACCAAATCCCCACTGAGCATAGTTTTAGAGGTGAGAGCTGGAAATATGACCATGCATAGATGCATTTGTTACTCAGCGATTTTACAAATGCTGGTTTATTTTATGCACCGTAATGAGTTTGTTTATTTGTGAATGTCTCAGATGATCTTTAAAAGACAGCTTAGCTCATGACTCATGCCTGATTTGGCATATGCTTTAAAGTAACGCTTAAGTACAGATGCAGAAGCACCCAGTGACCTAAGAGCCAGACTGTGGCCTCCAGTGGGAAACCCCTTTGATGCTGTGCTGCCAGTGCTGCCAGGCACTGAGACATCTCCAAAACCAACTCACCTCCAAAAAAGGACACACCTGTCCATATTGCTCATCTGCAGTCTCCTGGCAGCAACTACGCCTGTATTCCCATGCCTGTATTCCCAGGTAGAAGTGTAGGTGAAGGTTTCCACAGTTCAGAGTGGACTGTAAAGACAAGAGCGGTAGCTTAGGCTGTAACTCTGCACCCTACCTGTGCTGTTGGAGCCAAACTAAAAACAAAAGCAATAGGGGGACACACAAATCCCCAACGCTGCCAGGCAGCACTTTTTTGTGCAGATATATTAACAGCTCAGGCTATTTTTCCCATGCTGGTCTACGTCCATCAGCAAAATGAAAAGTAGAAATGAAAGCATAGGAAAGGCAGAGGGAGGCCAGATGTGGGCAGGTTCTCCACCATGACATCTAATCAGGCTGGAGCAATTGTCAACACTGACAGGCAGAAAAGTGCTGGCAGTGTGATAGGAGAGACAAAGTCTTGACCTAGCATATTGTCAGTTCACATACATAGCAGTATAACTTGAGACACTCCTTATCACAACCAAGTTGAAATGGATTGTAAAAGTAGCGGGACTGGATTCCCAGGGGTTACTAAAGCACAGTTTAAAAGCTGGGTTCTGGAAAATGTCTTTGAAATATAAACTTATCTCACCCTGCCCAAGAATGCCATGTAAGCCATTTGGTAGGTGTGGTTCTGCCATGGCTGGCAGTATGCTGTGGCCAGGGAGTCTTTCAGGCATACTATCTAGAATTAGCTAACTTAGCTATTTGCTTAGAAAGGACATGACTGGAACTAGAAGGACTCACGAAGGAAATGACTGAAAAATTTTAAGGGTGAAATCTTGCCCTTCTTGACCTTAATGGTAGCCTTGTTAAACTGTAGACGCTGACAAAGATGCACCCACAAATTACAGCAGCCACCAAACACATTTCCTCGAGAGTTTGCCAAAGTATTCAAAAAATGGAATTAAAAGTTGTCAGTACATGTAGGAATCTATTGTTTGCTTGCAAACTTTGCCATTTGAAGAGATGGTGAGTAATTACATCTGTCACTGTAGCCAATGGATGCTTGCAGGAACCTTTCAAAATTGCAAAGAATTAACCTCTCTGAGGGAAAACAAGTCTAGTTTTCCTAGGGCTTGAAATAACATGTTCACCCTTTATTATACAGTAGACTATATGTAGATTCCCTAATGACTACAGGAAATGTTTATAACCTTACACAGCAATAGATTTGAGAAATGTAGTCAATTTTGTCAGATGAATAAATCTAAAACAGAATACTAGAGTACTTATGTGAAACTACTAACAGAAACTACTCTACTTTTTGCAGCCACAGTGACCAACATGATACATTTGTGATTAAATTTTTTTCTTGTCTTGTAT
Organism: Chroicocephalus ridibundus; assembly: GCF_963924245.1. Classification (NCBI taxonomy): domain Eukaryota; kingdom Metazoa; phylum Chordata; class Aves; order Charadriiformes; family Laridae; genus Chroicocephalus; species Chroicocephalus ridibundus. The sequence goes on from NC_086285.1 coordinate 34,701,997, forward strand.
TCTTTGATGTAGTTTGAATGAGTGATAGTAGAGGTAATAATAACCACAGAAGGTCCTAAGGACGCATTCAGCATCAACAGCTTGAAACCCAATAGAGCAAATCAGAAATCATGCCCCATGATAAGAAGATGAAGAAGAAGAATCAACCACTCAAAAGGTATTGATTTACACTGGCTAAATAGGTGCAGGGCTCTCACTGAATTCTAAAATACCTAGCATGAAGAGGAAAAACATTTGTCAAACAGTGGAGCTGTGGAATCTCCATCCTTGGAGTCAATGAAGACTCAAGTAGCAAAGCCCTGAGTGGCCGGCTCTGAGCACAAGTTGGACTCGATGACCTCTGGAGATCCCTTCCAACCGATAAGGTTCTGTGAATCTATGAAAGCTAATGATATCTCTTGCACATCACTTCCCCTTTCATATTGACATCACTTCTTCAGAAGAATGCACCAGACTATTTCTGTAGCGGTCAGGAGGACAGTTTCCTTCTTCTAAAATTAGTGCCATGGATTCAACACAGTGATTAAGCTGACTTTTGTTGTTACCTGTGGTGCTGGAGGAGTACTATGGAACGGTTCAGATCCGTTTCCTCACTCTTGCCAACTATATTGTTCTCTGCTGTTTCAGGATTCTTCTGTTTGATTCAGAAGAATCAGCACATTGTATGTGCTGAAGACAACATTCAGAGAAGTTTTCCTTTAAAAAGCAGAAACAATTGCAATTTCAATTGTTTTGATTTCTTATTTCTGTTTTATAGGGCCACAGTTTGAAGAGTGCTTGGTTCCTTCTTTTACATCATGCTTGCTGAAACTGTAGGGATAAGCAAAGTGATTTTTCTCCCTATAATTTATTGTAAAAATAAATTAATTGAAGTAACCTGGTCAGTACCTTTGGCAGTTTTTGATTCTCCACACCACGAGGAAACATCACCTAGAATTGTTTCTTAAACTGATCCTTTATTGCCATTATGGCCATCACTTCTCTGATCTTTAACCCCCCAATTTAACAAATATTTTGGTTTCTAAAATGTTCCTGAATGCGGTCATGCTTGGTTCAGGTAAAGAGCATCCGAGTTCTACTGTTCAAAATAGTTGTTCTTGACATAATTTCTCCATAGTAATGTGATCCCTAACACTTTGGAAAGCTAGGCATGTAAAATTAATGACTGAGCATTCACAGTACATTTATTTGTCAAGAAATTTTCCCAGGAGTACACTTTGTTATGCCTCAGAAACCTATGAGGCTTTTCCTTATTTTATTTACTCCTATAGGTGAATTCTTGAAGTCTCTAACTCCTGATTCTTGTGTTTACATCGCTAAGTTATGTCTTTTTCTATCATCCCCTAGTGCAAATTGAAGTATTTCTGAACAGAAATAGATTCATAGCTCCAACCTAAACTATTCTGTGATTCTGATCCAACCTCAAAGCAGAGCTAACTGTGAAGCTAGGTCAGGTTGCCCAGGGTCTTGTCCAGGTAAGTCCTGGATAGCCCCAGGGATGGCAAACCCACAGCCTCTCTGGGCATCCTGTGCTAGTGCTTCCCACCTCACTCTCAAGAATATACTCCTAATATGTGGTCAGAATTTTCTTTCTGTAGCTAGTGTCTTTTACCCCTCATCCTTCTGCTGTGCAACTGTCCTGGTTTGGGTTGGAGCAGAGCCAACTTTCTGTTCAGTGAGAGAGGCTCCTGCTCTTACCTGTTGCTGTGACAACCAGGGTCCACTGCCCTGGGTGTGTACCCCATGGAGGGGTCACACCTCTGGGGAGGAATGGACAGGCCAGGTGACCCCAACTGACCAATCAGGTGATCCATCCTATCTGCCATGCTCAGTATAAAAGCTGAGGGATCAAAGAGGCCAGGTTGGCTTTTTGTCAATGGCTCTCTTTCATCAATGGCTGACATCTGAGGAGGACCCCCTCAGCTCACCTGCCTTTTGGTTGTAGTCCGTGTGTTCCAGTTCCCATTTGTCACTGAGTCCAGTCTGGAACTTTCCCAGTGCCTGCCAGTGACGTCTTCCTAGGAACTTGGTCTGGTTTTGTATATATTTATTTATATTGCATCTATTTCATTATATCCTTTTTATTTTATTATTAATATTTCATTAAAGTAGCTTAGGGTTTTTTCTAAACTCATAAATCTCTTTATATCTCTTCTTCTCCTTGGAGCAAGAGGTGGGGGAGAGCATCTGTTGTCTGTCTTGTCATTGGCCAACTTGGCCCAAACTGTGACAGCAACTCAGAAGAATCTGATTTCATCTTGTCTGTATCTTCCCAGTACATAGTTGTAGACATGAATTGTTATAGTTCTTTTTTCCAAACTGATTTGTCTCAGTATCTCAGTAGGTTCTCATACACAGTGCGCTCCAAAGCTACCTTTATCTTCATAGCCTTCTGCCAGACTCACTTCAGTACGTCAACATCTCTTTTTGTAGCACAAAGCACAGTACTCCTGACACAGTCTCAGTTCCTAAATAGAGGAGAATAATTGCTTCCTTCCACCTGCTGGCTACACTCCTTCACCAACAGCCCCCCAGGCTGTGTCGTCCTTCTTTGCTGCAAGGACACGCTGCTCATCATGTCCACCATGTCGTCCACCAGGATTCTCAGGGACTTATAGAATAGCACTTATAGAATAAGGAAGACAGGTGAGACAGTAGCCAGAATCTGAAAACTGTCCATAAACCAGTCTTGCATTGGACAATTAAAGACAAAGTTAAGAAATCGTACAAGCATATTCCAAAAAAATATGTGCATAAACAGTTTTTCTATGTGTGGCTGAAATACGTACCTCTAGGTGCATTTCAAATATATGTATTCAGTGTAGACAAGCACAAGTTAGACTTAGATTTGAATAGTGGAAATAATCCTGACAGATCTAAGCAAACCTATAATGACCATGTTTTTGAACAAAAAAATAAGAAATATAATTTATTTCTATCACTTTTTTTCTATGGAAATATTCCATGTAAACACAATCTGTTTCCAAAATCCACATCCTGACTTCCTCAGAACCTCCTGCTTTAATACTCCTATCAGCAAAAGTGAATTTATTTTATTGATCAGTCTTTTAGAAAAAAAGTCAAGTTAATATAAACTTAAAAGAAAATCCCCAATTCTTGTTGTACGTGATCTGGAAAAGTCCTTTTCATTTCCATTCTCATTTAATTTGTGCTTCATTTTAAGATTTCATCTAAATATTGATCTGTGTGAAACAATTTCCATAAAAGTACTACGTATAAATGTTTAATTCAAATTGCAAGTTTCTCCATTTTTCTAATGCAGCGAACAGCCAGACCCTATTACAGTGAACAGTTTGATATCATGAATATTTATCCAGCCCAGTGGTGATTTGTTATAGTGAAGTTAAACTGTGTCTTCGACACAAATTTATTTCCACAGTTGCAGTTGGAACTAACAAAGTCCATATTGTCACATTGATGGTGTTCTTTCAAAATGCACATTAAATCCCAATGGCTTTTACAGAGCTTACAACACAACTGCCTTGGAAAATTTTGCACTGAACCTTCATTCCCATGCTGGAAATAATTGTTCCTATAGTATTTTCCTCCCTTCTCTATTCCGCCTTCAAGACTGTGGCTAAGAACTGTATAAAATTCATCAACTACAGCACTCTTTAGTGAGTTACTAAATCAGTATTATTTTTTCTTTCCTTTTTACGTTTTTTTTTTTAAATAAAGAATGATATCACCCAGAATGAACCCAATGTCTTTTATGTTGACGATATTGTGCTAATCACTTAAATATTGCAGGTAACTCTTAGCTTTAATAGAATAGCTTGTCGAAGAAGCAGTTTCTATTCTATTCTTGTTTAAACTGTGATTGATTTAGTGTTCACAGCCAAGGGATCGTGGCATGAGGGATGAGGAAGTTGTTGGCTGCGCAACTGTCTCGATCCAATCACTTGAGTATTTACCTGTGATACTTTATTCTTACAGTCTACTGCAATGATCTATGTGCAGCCTGCAAAACATAGCAGAGTGCCTTCAAATGTAGAAGTGAAATAGAGTATGTACACAGTTATTTTTTGCAATGATTTCATTATAGAATAGTGGGTGATATTCTAAGAACAATGTTCAGGTGCATAGCATTTAAAGCCTTACTTAGATTCACGTTAATGAACAGAAAATTTCTTTATTTTATGACAAAAATTAATAAGAAATATCTTGATTCACGTTTTATTCTTTTCCAGTTCAATTTCATTGTATCAACTTCTACAGGGAAAAAAAAATAATATTGAAGCATTTGTTAATTACCTATCTCTTGACGCACCCATCAGTTTCAGAGGACAACTTTGCTAAGTACATCCACAACTAAACATTGTCTTCTCACACAATTTCCCTGACCAATCATGGCACTAAAATGCAGTGGGAATGGAGTTCGGTTCCTTTTAAAAATTGGCTCGACTAACCCAGCATGTTACAGTAAGTGCTTGTATGTTCATCTCCAACACACATCATACACATGCGTGCAGAAAGTTTGCAAGAATCTCCCCTGTTTGGCCGCCGTCTCCATTTCACTGATTAAGACACAAGACATTGTTTCTTATTTTTAGCAGTCATAACTCTGCCTGCCAAGAGCAAATGATTAATCAGGTCCTTAAAATGACTTAACAGCTGTAAATCAAGTAGTAATTTTAAGAAGCAGAGCTCATGGACAAAATAGCTGTTTCGTTTGCCAGGGAGCAGAAAGATATATTTAGTCACCTCTGGATGCTAAAATTGCCTCCCCATCAGATCTTTTAGAAGGTCAAGCTGATTATTCCACAGGCCTTGTCTGCATGTTGCTCCTGAAAAATCTCACTGCAACATGCATAAATTCCCGTTTTTTCTCAGGATTCCCCAGTATCACAGCTACAACTCTCTTTGAACCTGAATGTTGCTTGAGAAAACAGGAGGTGTTTCCACACCTTGCTGGCTCCATGTCCTGAACTTTGTCCTCCATGTGCTTCCGAGATTCCTGTCACTGCCTGCTTTTCATGTTGCTCCTTGCATCCTTACTTCTGCCGGGTCCGTCAGCTAAGATCAATTAAGGAAATATGGCTAAAAGCAATAATTTTTTCCAGAATCACCCATATGTCTCCTCAGCTTGTATCCCAGCTCTCATAATTATTTGCGGAGCTCAATTCTCAGTGCCAAGTTCAGCAGTTTATTTCAAGGACACTTTACTGAAATCCACTTACAAGGTGTTCGTGGTACGCCGGTGGCGTACATTTCCCCAGATGGGAATGATCATGCTTACAAATGTGGCCAGGGCAACGATGTAGGCTGCAGATTCAGAAAAACAAATGGTTGAAGTTGGAGAAGTATACCTGTGTATCTACCGCCCAGCAGTATTTGCCATAACTGAATTACCTGCTACAGCTGGTTCTGAAAGTAGAGCTCACATCATCTTCTGGTTACTCTGCAACCAACTTCTGTTTTAAAGGCCTGTTCCTCCACCCAGTGGAGGCAACGGAGCATCTCTGCAGTCTTTAAGGTCAGACCAATCTTTTCTGATGTCAAGTAAATAGGGATTCTGTATTTCATGAGCTGGAAGTTTTTAGTAATGATTTTGAAATTCTTTTTTTCAAACATCTAGAAGACATTTTAGTTTTATCTAAAGTCCTTTTTTTCAGAACACATGGAAGTCATTTGGACCACAGTGTTCCCTGAACAAGTGTAGTAGTAGTTCAAGTAGGAGTTGACCACTACTTCAAGACCAAGTGGTTTCCCGAACACAATGAAAGTACTCTCAGTTGGAATCAGCACCTGCATCAAAACAGCCTGCTCACTGTTATTGCAAATTTTAAGCTGGAGAAATTTTTGAATAATGAAGCCTTTCCCAGATCTTCATTTTGCAGTTACCTTCACTCTACTCCAGCCTTGGAATCAGCCTTACCCAGACACTAACAGACCAGCAGGATATCTAGTTTCTCATTGTATCCCATAATTGATCTTCAATCGATCAGTAACTAAAAGTCAATCTGATATATAGGACCACCCAAAGCCCTTACACAACATCATTTTGAAAAGGCTAATTGCTGACCTCCGTTCCTTTCAGACTGCAGGTTGTAGGGTGTAATGAGATTTATAGAGGGGGCAGAGCTCATAGGGAGAAAGAGGAGGTTCAGCGTATAGAACTTGAAGAAAATGCAAAATCCAGACCATTATTAGAGTCAGATACTGCCTTTACTAAGAATGCAAAGGTCAACTTTTTAAAGCATGTCTGTAACTGCATCTATAATACCGCCAAGAATGAAAATTGGCTGCAAAAATACCATGGAATAATTCTGTAGCAAATATAAATCAGCATAGTTTGACTGAAGTCAGTGGAGCTATGCCAGTTTACAATAGGTTAAGATCTGGCCTCAGATGGACATTTGCATGCATAAATCAAGTAATTGCATGCACAAACTGATAGTTAATGTGATTTGCATGTGTAAGTGTTCACATTAATTAGCAAGAGCACTATTGAACTAATGCATGTGGTAGTTTTTTCATGTGCAAACAGATGCACTTGCAGACACTGAAGATTTTGTTAATAATAATGTGGGAAGGAGAGAAGAGGCCTCTTACACACTGAATAACCCCTTTTCTTCTCCCTCTCCCCCACCCTCTGCCCCAGTCTTCTTATAGGAATACCGTCGCTTTGATCAAGAAAAAATACTACTGGAGCTTTGGTGACAAGGTTAGCCAGAGAAAGAGAAAAAAATCCAATGCTGCGTCTGTTTCTGGCATTTCTGTGTCGGTTTAACATTGACATTAAATATGGGTCAGTCTTAAAGGATATTAATCACGTCAAACTTCCTACAGAGTGCATATTTCTGTAGCAAAGCATAGCGAAGCAAGCAGTGAGTCACACTTGGGAGAAATAAAAAGCAGGTTTTAGACAAGAAGGAAAGCAATTAAGTAAACCCAAACAGGGTATTCGCCAGAATCTGATGTAGAACACATGACAAATTATGATTAAGCTCAAAGGATGAAGAGGCAATAGGCATTGAGCTGTGAAGCTTGAAGTTTGCACTGCAACTTTCCAAAAGATTGAGTCTTCTCAGATCTTGGGTGAAGAGGTCAACCAACTACAGTGAGGGATGCCAAACCTCAAAGTTCCCCAAAATTTAAGTGCACTTGGGGATAAGATTTCAGGCTAGCCCAGTCCTAAAAAGAGCAAGGAATCAGTGAGAAGGAAGGAGCCAGAATGCATGAATTAATGTATTTCAACTGAACTGTTAGAGAGACCCATCCCAGACAGATAACAGAGATCAAACAAAAACAAGCAAATAGTAAATCTGCCCGTACAATCTTGTTGCTCAAGAATCAAAACAACTTCTGAAACTGAGCAAAAAGTAAAGGGATAGAAAAGGGAAGAGACGAATTCAAAAAGTCAGAACATTTTGTTTTGACATATTCAAGCTGAAACTTTCTATTTCAAAACAGTATTTTCTGTTCAAAATGAACTTCAGTTTTACAAATATCACTCAAGAAAGGCTGAGTAACTCAAAAAAGGCAAAGAAAGAACTTTGGGTGGTACTACATTTTTATAGCCATTTTTTTTTAATCACTGAAAAATACAATAATTTTCTGATTTGGACCAACTTTGAGCTGTCCTTAATTTACTTGTTGTGTGGTTCAGCTGCCAGATTCAAAATTGCCGTTATTTTCAGTGCCTTTAATTCTATAATCCAGTCTGAACTGAAACCAGTTGATATAAAATCCTGGGACAGGCTGCTTTACAGAGATTGGTGCTAAAATGCAAACTAAAACGAGAGAAGAGAAATTGTGAAGTCTCAAGGCGTCCTAACAAGGGTAGCTTGATTCTGTCCTCCAAACATGTCACTTCCAGCGCAGCGTCACTAGCAATTCTGTGCACACAGACTGCAGATGCACGCAGCCTGGGAGAGCGTTTAAAAAAAAAGTGGGTACTGGCTGGTTGACAGATTGCAGTACACATTTCTGTCAAGGGAGATGAGGCCATGGAGAATGACTTCTCTGACATGTTCATGGCCTCTTATTTTTCTCCTCTCCATTTCACCACTCCCTTATAGAGCTCGCTGTGAGCCAGGAGATGAGATTTTAAATTAATTTAATATTTTATACCCAATGGCAAACAGTAATTTTTTTTTAAATTACCTGATTATAGCTTACTGGTCCAAGACTTAAACATTAAACATAAAACATTTCTATCTTTGTTTTTTCTGTCATTATTTCTTTTATATACAGATAACTGATGATCTTTCCTATAGTATCTGTGCTCACTGTCACAGGAACGCTAGAGATCATGGCACTGTGTGTCATGGCCATCCAGGATGAAAAGGGACTTGCAGGCATTAGGGGAGGCAAGCCAGTACCACTCCATATCTTCAGGATTTAAAGGTACTGTGATCTGTCTTGTGGCCTTGTTAAGATGTGTTTTCTGTACGGCACCCTTCCTCTCCATCTTTACCAGGCTTGTCACAGTGGGGTCCTATAAATGAGGCTCTTGGAGCTACCGCAATGATGCAGGCACAATAGCAACACAGTAAAACAAGTGATTCAATAACTATCGTATTTTACATACACATCTTATGCAAACTTGATAATGCCATCACCCATTCGGGGGGGGGGGCCACTTTATTTTCTATAAAGACCACATTAAAACTCACAAAAATCACAAGGATTTATTGCAGACAACAAGCCAAACACAGTCAGAAAACATAGAGACATCTTGAGTAAGTCTTGGGGCTTGACCATGAGCCTTGTACGGTGGATTTCCTCGTGACACACATCACAGCTATAGATAGAGCTTCTGTCTTATGGAGAGAGAAAAGCCATTTGATGCATTGCTGGAGCACCCTGCAAAGAGGCATGTTCTCTTCCTTCCCTCAAAGAATAGGATATTTCTTTTCCTGTACCTGGTACGGCAGCTACCAAAATACTCCAAACCCTTGCTAAGAAAACATCAATGCAAGATGTCGCTGGAAAGAATGAGTGACAATTTTTCCATCTTGTTTTGTGTGATTGTTTTTCCTGTTTCACTAAAGGCAGCAAATGAAGCTGTGAAGAACATATATTTCATTAACAAAAGAATACTTCTGAAAAAAGGAATAAAGAAATGATTCAGGTAATCAGGTCTTATCAACCTGAGTGATCTCAATTGTTGTTGGAAGCACTGAAGTCGTATGCATTGTCTTTTTCGTCCCTTTTGCAATCATCCCTTTCATTTTTTCAATTTTGTTGACAAAATCAAAGGTTACTTCTATTAATAAAGTCCAGAGGAGCAAAAGGCAGGAGGGAAAGGCTAGCAAAAAGCTGTACTAGTATAGATGAGCACAGAGGTTTCTTAAGAAGGAAACAGCCTTCAATACCAACTTGAGGGTGAAAATAAAAGAATGCGCAAGAAACGCAGATAGGAAGGCATCATGCATTGTTCTTTGCCAGTCCTTTTCAGCTAGTTATAATATTTCCTGTGACCATCATTCCTTACATTTAGGTATTTCTTATGCGGGAAAGCCGTTACATTTGGCTGACTAGAGGCTAAATTCTGTCCTACTAAAAACAGTGGAAAACAGCATTTATTTTTGTAGTTCTGTGACCTCATCCTGCAAATACTTATGCTCTGATATATGAGACAGAGTTATCTCTTACTTGAGGTGATCCAAGTAGCATAAGACCAAGGTCCTGTTGCTTTCTTAGACAGAAGCAGAAAGAGAAGTGTCCTCTCAACTGACTTCTCACTAAAACTGGCAGGAATATACTGATAGGCTTCCATGGAGTATTGATGGAGCAATGTGTTATTAGCAGCCACTGCCCAGATGCCTTTCTCAAATGACACTGTTTGCACTGGTTACTCAAAGCTTTTCCTCCTCTTTGCCGGTGATGGCTGGCTTTGGTGATAGAATGTCTGGTCAGACTCAGGGGTTTATAGAATTGTAGAATAACTTGGGTTGGAAGGGACCTTTAATGGTCATCTAGTCCAACCCTCCTGCAACGAGCAGGGACATCTTCAACTACATCAGGTTGCTCAGAGCCCCATCCAGGTGGGGGGCATGCCCAGGTAGGGGCATCTGCCATCTCTCTGGGCAACCTGTTCCAGTGTTTCACCACCTTCATTATAAAAAATGTCTTCTTTATATCTAGCCTGAATCTTCCCTCTTTTAGTTTAAAACCATTACTCCTTGTCCTATCACTACAGGCCCTACTAAAAAGTGTGTCCCCATCTTTCCTGTAGGCCCCCTTTAAGTACTGAAAAGCCACAATAAGGTTTCCCTGGAGCCTTCTCTTCTCCAGGCTGAACAACCCCAACTTTCTCAGCCTGTCCTCATATAAGAGGTGCTCCAGCCTTCTGAATGTTTTTGTGGCCCTCCTCTGGACCCACTCCAACAGGTTCATGTCTTTCCTGTGCTGAGGTCTCCAGAGCTGGGTGTAGTACTCCAGGTGGGGCATCACCAGAGCGGATTCTTTATTGGATGTGAGGAGAAACATAGTGACAAAGGATGAGGAAAAGCCAAAGGTACTTAATACCTTCTTTGCCTTAGTCTTTAATAGTAAGACCAGTTGTTCTCTGGATATTCAGCCCCCTGAGCTGGAAGACAGGGATGGTGAGCAGAATGAAGCCCCCATAATCCAAGGGGAAATGGTTAGCGACCAGCTACACCACTTAGACACACACACAAGTCTATGGGGCCGGATGGGATCCAACCGAGGGTACTGAGGGAGCTGGCGGAAGTGCTCACCAAGCCACTTTCCATCATTTATCAGCAGTCCTGGCTAACCGGGGAGGTCCTAGTTGACTAGAGGCTGGCAAATGTGATGCCCATCTACAAGAAGGGCCACAAAGAGTATCTGGGCAACTACAGGCCTGTCAGTCTGACGTCGGTGCCAGGAAAGTTTATGGAGCAGATCATCTTGAGTGCCATCATGTGGCACATACGGGACAACCAGGTGATCAGACCCAGTCAGAATGGGAGGTCCTGCTTAACTAACCTGATCTCCTTCTATGACAAGGTGACCCTCTTAGTGGATGAGGGAAAAGCTGTGGATGTTGTCTACCTAGATCTTAGTAAAGTCTTTGACACCATTTCCCACAGCATTCTTCTGGAGAAACTGGTTGCTCAAGGCTTGGACAAGAAGCAGGTGTACTCTTTGCTGGGTAAAAAAATGGCTGGATGGCCAAGCCCAAAGAATTGTGGTGAATGGAGTTATATCCAGTTTGGTGGCTAGTCACAAGGGGTGTTCCCCAGGGCTCAGTATTGGAGACAGTTCTGTTTAATATTTTTATCTATGGTCTGGACGAGGGGATTGATGTTTTGGATTTGGAATGAGAAATACTGTTGGTAGCGCGCTGGTGTTTTTAGTTGTTGATAAGCAGTCAAGGCCTTTTCTGTTCGTCACGCTGCCCTGCCAGTAAGCAGGCTGGGGGTGCACAAGAAGTTGGGAGGGGACACAGCCTGGACAGTTGACCCCAACTGACCAAAAGGATATTCCATACCATATGACGTCATGCTCAGTATATAAAGCTGGGGCAAGAAGAAGGAAGAGGGAGACGTTTGGAGTTATGGCATTTGTCTTACCAAGTAACCACTACTTGTGATGGAGCCCTGCTTTCCTGGAGGTGCTGAACACCTGCCTGACGATGGGAAGCAGTAAATGAATTCCTTGTTTTGCTTTGCTTGCATGCACAGCTTTTGCATTACCTGTTGAACTGTCTTTATCTGAACCCACAATTTTTTTTTCACTTTTACTTTTCTGATTGTCTCCCCCATTGCAACTGCAGGAACGAGCGAGCGGCTGCAGGGTCCTAGCGGCTGGATGGGGTTAAACCGCGACAAGTATTGCAGAAATATTTAGAATAAGGCTGAGATAGGTGGGTCCTGTTAAGGATTCAGCCTGGATTTTCTGTATTTCCCCTGTACTGTGGGATTCCAGTTGAGGGTGTATCTAATTGTTCATGTGAGACTGACTGTGAAGCGTGTTTTCATGCAAGTCTTATAAATTAATAAACATAAATGTGTTTATTAAGAGCGTGCAGATTTACACCTCCCTTCATATCCTGGAGAATATTTCACTGTCACAAAGATAAATCGTCTTCTGAGTAGAAGGAAATAAATTCTGGTTTACATCTGTATTCTTTGAAACACCAGAGGCTCTCTGAAAAACACTTCAGTCCCAATTTCAAGAACAGCCGTTTGTGACAAATGTTGAGCCTTGCCATGGAGAACTTGCAACACGGAGAGCTCTTCTTAGGAAGTTTCCTCTCATTTTTAATTGGGTCATGGGGTCTGTTTGTGCCAGACCTGTGAGCCTTTGCCCAGGACCTACCACAAACTTTTATTACAGGATTGAGACCCTGGAAAATGACCAAGTCACTGGTACCTGAGTGCTGCCTCCAAGGACACGTGCACCTCAATAGGCGTAGCAGAGGTGGCAGATAGAGAAGCAGCGTGTCAAGGTCTGATTGATCTTTGCAGCGTGAAGACTGGCTAGAACATTTCCTCTTACCACAACCACACACCTGGTATATTTGCACACACAAAATGCAAGATACGCCTGTGAGTGCATAGTGTGTCAAGCACATGAGTAAACTGAAGCCTGAAGGAAAGGATTTGAACCTTTTTCCAGAGAATATGAAACATGCTTTTCTAAGAATTTTACAGTTATATTGAAACCACGTAAAAAAATTTTCTCAGCTTGTCAGTGTTTATTTATCCCCTCTTCAGGCATCCCTTCTGCCCCCCTACCACTTTGTGCTTTGTGGTAATTAGTAAAATATGTAGAAAGATTTATTTTTACTGAAAAAAATGAAAAGTCTAGGCACAGTCTGCATTTTAATCCAAAGTTTTTCTGTGGATGACACATTTTTGGATCCTGTCTGATTCTGGTGTCATACTGCTGGCAATAAACAGTATTTACTCTTGTTGTGCCTACTCATATATGCTAGTAATATCTGGGAAGATATTGGCAATGTAGGTGAGACAGAAGTGAAAGGCAGATGATCAAAAATTTTAAATAGCTCCCCAAGAGGGGGAGTGTCTGGCAAAGGAGTTTGCCGTATTAAAAATGTTTAAGTGCTAAATGTAGTTGTTCCAGACAGAGATGTATATCAGAGTAATATGACCACTCAGAGCCAGGGAAAAGAATTACATCAGTGGAGAGAGCACAGCAGATCTGCACAAGGCAAGAAAGAGGCCACTGGTCAACAGGGATGCATTTTTAGCGGCTGATTTTTTGTCCTCCTTTGCACTGGGAGTCAGCCCGCTGGTGTTGGTAATGTTATTTCAAAAGGAGAATTAGTCTAAGAAATAACTTTGTTCCTTCTTTTTTCCATCAAAGGCTGAGGCAGCCTTGTCGAGTCTTATGCTGGCACCAGCGTAACCCAGCCCTTGGGCGCCCCAGCCGTCTGCCAAGACGGGCCATTGTCACCACAGTTGACCAAATCAACCCCCTGGCTTCCTGCCCACCCCCCTGCACTCCCCACAGATTCACCCGACTTTCCAGGTCTCACCACCCCAACCCCAGCAGTCCTGGTGCAGGGACGGCCAGAGCAACACCAAGGTAAAATGTGGGCTGTAAACTATTTTTGGGGAAGTTTCAGCAGCTCTCTAAATGGTGTGGCTGCAGGATGGAGCAGGTCCTGGGATGTCCCGGGCACCATACCCTCTCCAGTCCGGGAGGCAAGGCTGCCCTCAGGGTCCTGGGGCAATAACTGGCTCTAATGTGCTTGGCCAGCCTCACTGGCGCCTCATCCGCCAGCTCCTCAGCTCTTCAACCCAGAAGACCCAGAGACCCCCTCATTCACCAAAAAAAAATTACTGTTTGTAGCAAACTGGAGTTGACTGCGTCTCCCTGTGCCTTTCCATGTTTGTCTTGTAAGAGACAGATAACTGTAAAGGTAGATTTGCACTTTTATTTCCCTCCCCAAGAGCTATGAGGATACTGAGAAACAGTAGTGTATCAAATGCCAGGGATAGCTACGCTACAGCACTTCAGTCTGGCAACTGCTGTCCCTTTCTCCAGTGACAAAAATATTCTAATCTGGGCTATTCTCTGGAAACCAAAATTCTGGAAAGTATTTTTTCGTATGTCATTTGAATCTGTTTGAGCTCTGCCAGTGTCTTTTACTGTATTTCCAGTTAGATATCCAGCTTTAAAATGTCCTCATAACAACTTAGCAAGTTTTCAGATGGCATAAAACAAGGAGAAGGATCAACATGTCGGACAATAGGGCTGCCATTCAGAGGGATCTAGATAGACTGAAGAAATGGGATGACAGAAGCCTCATGAGGACTCCGTACCTGGGACAAAGTAATGCCGTGTAGTAGGACAGTTTGGGATCTGACCGTCTGGGGACTAACTTTTCAGAGAAAGACCTAGGGATCCTGGTGGACAGTAAATTGGGTGGTATGGCCTTGCGGTGGTGAAGGCTAGCCACATGCTGGGCATCATTTACAGTTCTGCACCAGTTGAAGAAAACCTATACAGCACTTGTAAGGCTACTCCTGGAGTGCAGTGTTCCGTTTTAGGTCCCTAGCAGCAGTTTAGCATCATATTGAATTAAATTTGTTCCTGGAAAATAGGAAAAGAGGCAGAAACAGTGTTCTAAAGCATGAGTCTGACCACTGTAGAGTGGTTTCTAAGTCAGGCATCCAAATAACACTAAATATAGAGTTCACAAACAGCACCATATCCCATGATTGCCGGAAAGCTGGAGTTTAGACAACAGGTTGATTTAATAAATACCTTGAATGTGCTTCACATAAAACAAGGTGTATATAGAGAAGGGCTACGTTGCAATGTTGCTTTCCTTTGTTGGGTATGCAATATCTCTAATATCTTTAGTCTGTTTAAACTTACACACTGCCAACTTCCATACTGGCTGTGAGCGAGACAAATTTAACTGTTTGCTTGATAGATGAACTTGCCTTTCTGTATGCTGTTTGAAATAGCAAAATAATCCCCTTGCCGCCTACACCTTCAAAAACATAAGCAAGACAAAGGAACAAAGAAAATTTTAAAATTTCTGCTTTCAGAATTCTCTTTGAAGGCGTGTTTTAACAAGATCATTTTATGCTTCCTTTTTAAAAATATGGGAGTGATTTTTGCCAAAATATATTTTTCTGTCAAAATATGTCAGTTTTCATTAAACTTTTATCAGGATACAAAAGGAATAAGTGGCACTTTAGCCAGAAAATAAGGAAACTGCTTGGAGTGTAGAAGACTCATTTCCCTGCCTTGCTTAATATGAAGAGGTTAGAGAGTAAAATTAGTCCTAGTCCTATCTGCTCAGCTATATTTTTGGAGGAAGGGCTTGATTTTGTGCTGCACGCAGTCTAAAAATTAAATTTGTTCTGAAACTTCAGTCACTATCCCAAAACAGTGTTGTTCTGCAAGTCTGCTTTAGAGCTCAGTGTCTCAGAGACTGGACTTTATGCCTTCTTGCTTTGTATCAGGCTACTGCAGGAACAGGTCATCACTGTTGTTTCGGTCACTGACAAGAGGCAGAATCTGCAGAAAATTTGTCTGAGAGGAAAAAACTACTTGATACACAATCAGAAAGCATGCAGGGGAGCTCCTGTTATTTATTATTCTTGCATTACTGCGAGTTGCCCTGCTTATTTCTCTGTCTCCCTTTTTACTTAATTACCCGAAAAACTGCACTACGTCTGATAATCATTTCAAAGCAATACTGTGTTCGCCTCCCATTACTGAAAATTTGCACTTTACACATCAATTCTTTAACTATAGAAAATCAGATGAAATAAGGACTACTCCAAGATCTGCTATCAGGCAGGACAAAAAATCCAGCTTGCTGGAGATGCCATAAACTTTGCAATTAAGAGTCAGGTGACAACGAATGGTGGTTTCCAAGAGGATTTGTGCGTGTGTGTGTGATGTGATGTGATCAGCAACATAAAGCTAGAACAACCTAGGAAAAAAAAAAAAAAAAAAAGGCTGTATCCCATTGTGGCCTTTGATAACCATAAAATGTGATCTTCCCCCCAGTAAGTTCATAACCTATAAAAATAAAGTTCAAAACAAACATGACTTAACTGAAGTGGGCGTTTTAATTATACTTAGCAGATAACACCCTCCCTCATGCTGCAGTTTTATTGGTGACTAGAAGACCTGATAATACTGCATTATATAAAAAGATAGCAAAGTCACCGTGCCTTGGTATAATTTTCAAGGGATCATAGAGTACAGGCACCCAGATCACAAATGAGTAGGGTGGTATTTAAATCATCAGAGTTTCAGAGCCCAGAGGCTGGCGTAATTATATAATTTTGTTGTATCTGAGTGTTTTAAAATTGTTTAGCTCCGGAAGGACATCACATATTCCCCTACACGGAGACATAAACTGTCAACTTTTGCCATTATTTTCCATGCAAACGTTGAACAAATTCTTTTCCTGGAAGTGTTAACAATACAGCTTCAGACCTAAAATTAAAGACTGATTATAGTAGAATAAAACTGAAGAACAGCTAATAAGGGTTATTCAGAATTGTTAGTCACCATTACACCCACACCAGCATTTCAAGGACATTAATCCTTCGGTGAGCGTAATACTTCAGGGCATCCAAGTATGGCGGAGTTATCTAAAAACATACATCTGCAATAGATTCTTAATCTGACATGAGCATTTTAAAGCAAATATCTAAATGGATTCATTAGTTTTGATAACATAAGTAGCATGTAAGCATTGTCGATCACATCTCAAAGCACACATGATAGAAGTTGAGAGCTCTGTGGCATTTCTTCTGTGCATCCATCTCACTCAAATGTTCCCGACCTAGAAGGCTTGTCCCATAAAATCGAAATTTGACATATTAGCATTTGTTGACACCTGTGGATGAGGAAACAGCACTTGTCTTCAGTTGCCCTATGGAAGAGCAAGTGCAATGACTACAATTTGCTGTACTGATGATTTCAGTATGATTTACCTAACTAGTGCCACAGCTGTAGAAAGAGAACTACTGTCCAGTCTTGAGGGGTATACAGGGAGGATAATTCCTACTGTCACTTATTACTAACCTAGTGAAGTTTAATATTGCTAATCTGTAAGGAAACAGGATGTGGTTTTTCTTATCCAGCTTAAAAATGAGTATCAGGAAGTTGCAGACGGAGCAGGAAAGCTGCTGTTTGGCTCTGCTTCATCAGGACTTCATTGAGGCCAATTGAGCTATACCAGTTTGCGTCAGATAAGACAGGTAAACTGTCATCACATCCCTGCCAGTTCAGTTTTACTGAGGAATAATTCCAGTTGAAGTAAGTGGAAATGAAATGCTGCTTTCAGCCTCTGTATCAGGGAGGATGATGAAGACTTAGTAAAAGGGGGTTCAACTTCAGCAACTGCCAGAGCTTTTGGTTTGAGAAACCTCCTTCAGCCCCTTGGGTTGGTCACATCTTCTCATCCAGTGTACCCTGCTGTCCTTGCCCCTGTTCCACTTCACTGGGGGAGGTAGCAGGACTATGCTGGCATTGCCTATTGCTGCTGTCTGACAAGGAAAATCAGTTATCGCACCAGGTCCACTTGGCAGCCAGAGACAGCCTCTAAGACAGCCAACAGAGAGCTGCTGTTCAACATCCACCCTTCCCTGTCTTCTCCAGGGAAAAGCAAAACACATGTGATTTTTTTTCCCTGAAAAGCCCTCAGAAAAGGTGAATCTTGTGGTCTTGTACAAAATCGTACAGAATTCCTTAACAATGTACAAGAAAAAGGGAAAGATTAAGAACAACGAGGACGATTTGATCCAGTGTGGATATTCCAGACGGAAACCCAAACTTGTGCCCTTGCTACAGTGGAAATACAAAATGGATAGCTGTTCCCCAGGTTCCTGGTGTTACTCCACTGTACGCAGGTAGATTGGGTCATGACCTTGGCTGCTTGCTCAGACACACGTTCAACTAATACTCTGCAGAGCAAATGCAGTGACTTGGTGCAAGTTCTATGCTTACTTCAGTTCAAAAATAGTTTCCTGCATTTGTTTGTGCTTCTCTTCTGGCTTTTAAGTAGTTAGGTTTCAAAATTGAGAACTTACTTTAATCCTTAGTTCCTTTGTTTCTGTTTTGTGTGTTTAGCTTTGCCAGGTATCTAATTTGTATGACACAACCAGGAAATGTTTCCCAAATTGGTAAGTCTTTACTGTCTTTTCACCCCTCTACCAATTTCCTTGAATGGAGAGAAATTACAGCTATCCTCATAAAAGCAAACCAAAGCCCAAGGTAGTGTTATGAACTGATGAAACTAAGTGCTCAGGAATTTTTTAAAACCACTGTAGACCTTGTTGAAGCCTGTTAAGTGCCATTTTAATACAAGGAGCTATTTCACTGCCTTCGTTCACAGTATCATTTTTTGATGTTTTAGAATTTATCTGGACACGTCCACTATCCGGTGACATTACAATTGTTCAAATAAATCTTAGGTAGAAATTATATTTTTTCAGAATACATAAAGATGAGACTGCTGGGATTCGGCTGGGTTTCTGAGTATTTTGTTTTTGTTAGCTTGAACTGAGACAGGTATTAAAATCTTAAATGTATGGCTAAACTGGTGCATGCCAAAAGCCTTTAAAAACCAGGAAAAGCCAGTAAAGCCAACACAGAGAGACAGGCAGTCATTAGATTCCTTAGCATTGAGAAGATCTAGCTGGTGATTTCGGTAGTTAACACCTCAACAGCCAGATAAAGCTTGCAATTGCAGGCATCAAGCCCAAGGATTTCTGATCTTCCTATGAGCAGGTGACTGAGAGCACGGTGTGCGTTAGTGTGTGGATCAACCGTGATATCTGAAAGACTATTCCTGGGTGCACAGCCGTGTTCAAGTCAAGGTACTTATGCCCTAAATTCACATCGAGCAGCACTTTATTCATAGTTTATAATGTGTCCCCGTATGTACTTCATATACCTTCTTTTATTTTACCAGAGAATCTAAACAAAAAAAATTCCTGTGGCTTTCAGTGAGATCGATTGTCACCTCTGAGAATGTTTCAAAGAAAGGGGGATATAGAAAGTCATTTTATTGCACCTTCTTCTGTTGTCCTCATGTTACTCAGTACTTATTTAGTAAAAGTACTTATTTAGTCTAAAAAAATACACATCTATTTCTCCAACGCCCATCTAAGCTACAAAAACAGCAGCATGGGATCCCCACCAGGCTCTAGCCCTAGTCCTGCAGAAGAAGTAAAATATCTCTCAGTAGATAACTACCTATACTTTATCCTGCACTTCTAACACCTTTACTGCATTATTCCCAATGTAGACTTGCTTTTTAGGGGAGCAAAAAATATTTGTAGCCATTCTTCTAGGGACTTTTTGCTTCACAAAATTGTGCCCAGGGTCACAGGCAGCCGTGCTGCAGAAAGCTGGGCTGTGGTTTACAGGATGAAATGAGTCCTGACAGAATACGGCAGGAAGAAAAACCTCCTTGTAACACAACTGCTGGTAGCTGCGTCTTAAACTTGTTTGTTGTGTGTGTAGGTATGACCAAAATCTGATGAAAGTATGTATATATACTACTCCCCCAGGAGAAATATTTAATTTAGCAGTGTTTCTTGAGTTGTCTGGACCTGTCTCAATAGGAAAATTTACCAGCTTAACTATACCTCTGTAATTCCCCATGGGGATGGAAGGAATAAGTGTGTCTGTGAAGGCAGTTATAGTTGTGGCAGTAAATTTCTCCAAATAGACAAACCCTTCAGCTTTTGCCTGCAACAGGAAAATTCAGACCTGATATTCACAAGACATAATTGATGCAGTTGCAGCACAGAGATGACACAGCTGCTTAACCTTAAGGGAAAGAGCAAGGGGACCTGTTTGCTACTTTGCAATATATCTTGACACATAAAGGACTATCATCGCCTAGTTTGGTATCATTTTGTGCCCGCTCAGTGCTCTGTACACCTCAGCTTTATTTGGATTAGGCAGTGATCATTTGAACCAAACTCATAACTGGTTTGGCTCATTAGACTCAACTTCAGGAAGAAGCCTGTGCTCTCCCCATCCCTGTGATGGAAGGGTATGGTCAACAAAGTGCCAGATTTTGCCAGCAAAGAGTTATTACATGTGAGAGGCATTATACTAAGATCTCGAATGGATGCAACTATCCTAGAGAAGCACAGAATCACAGAATGGTTCGGGTTGGAAGGGACCTTAAAGATCATCTAGTTTCAAGCCCCCTGCCATGGGCAGGGACACCTCCCACAAGATCAGGTTGCTCAGAGCCCCATCCAGCAGATCTACAAAAGTCCATTATTTCCTTATCTAGTCGATGATAGAGATGTTACCCAGAGGTGCTTTGCAGACTTGCAGAAATGGATCCTATCAGTCTTAATTTGCCTAAATTTGCATACCCAGAGCTGCTTTTCAGAGGTTTTCAAACCCATTTCACTTCTTGCCTGATCATGTAGACACATTATAACTTCTCTTATTTTTCTTCAGATGGTGGGTCAAGCTCTGGTCTTTGCCCGGAATGGAGGGACCTGCATTACCATCGCTTACCAACCACCAGCAGCATAGAGCATAGTTATTCTTCTTCTTGTTACCAATGGAAAAATAATAAAAATTCACCAGCAGTGATGGCAAGACATGAAGCATATTTTAATTTAGTAAATGCACAAACACTGCCATAAAACATCAGTAGCTTGAGGTCTTCTTTAGAAATGAGCTGTCAGGAGGAAAAAATAAAAAGAGCAGTTAGTATCAAAAGGGTGTTGCCTGACCTGGTGGTTTTACAGCCTTTTTTTTTTTCCTAGTACATAAGTTCTATTTAGGACTAGGAATCTTTTAAACTGATCAGTATTCTTGCCTTCAGAGAATAAATACATGCTTTTTATTTTGAACTGAATATGAATGTGGGCTGCAGACAATTTTTCAGCCTTTCACTCAAGTGCTTACCCCCTCTTTTCCTACTCCATAAAATATGCAATTGAGCAGACTCCCTTGGAGCTAACAGTGATGGATATAATTAATTAGCTGTATAATCTTAAATAGTTGTTCTAGTTTTTATGTTAATTTTTGTAAGAGGTAGTTTAAATCATTAAACTGAACTGTTGGTGCTAAGGACTATAGCGGTGGACCTGATCTGGAAGCTCAAATTAAACAAATTAAAATTTGTTAAATAGTTTGTTCTGTTTTCCAACCTCTTAGCTCAGCTTAGCTCAAATTTAAGCTCGTATTTAGTCCTTTAACCATTTCCAGTCCCGATTTAGACTGCTACAGGTCCCTTTTAGAGATTTGTATTCTGCTCCTGAATTGTCTATCCCTGGGTACCCTAAATGTTTGCTTCCTGTGCTTCAATTTCTCTTTGTGTAAATCTGTATTATTGCTAGCTACCTCTACCTTTGAAGTATCTTAAGACCAGCTGACAGAAAAATGCTAATAAGGAGCAAATATGATAAAAAATAGGTGTCACGATGGTCACATTTGCAGAGAAGCTTGAGGTTTGTGACTAATGAAACGTCTGTATTTTCTTTTTCATATTTGTAGATAAATTATAATTTAATTGGCAATGTGGTTGGCACATGTTGTGGTAACATGGAGTAAGTGTAGGTGCAAAACCTCAAGGCTAAATTTGGCTTCTCTAAAAAAGAATTGGAAAGGAAAATAGTTTTTTACCATTTTTATCAGTCAATGTTCAGCTTATAACAACATAAAGGTTTCATGGTTTTCTTAAGAGTTTCCTCCTGCTTATTTTCTAGAAGAAATCTCAGTTCACTGGTTCTGGTGAAGCGTTCCGCAGAATTAGATGCCCAGAATAGGAAATTTCAACCCGTAATGGAAGACTATTGACTCCCTCAGAGATGCACATAATCCCACAGCTGCCAAGCATATACCAAGGATTCAAGAAGTGTTAATAAAACATGTATTCTTGACAAACTAGACAAATTGTCTGAAAAAGTAAGTTGCACGAGTGCTTAAGTCTCAATCTCTTCTGATGTTGAATCCTTCAGCGCACTGAAGGATTCACTACCAGCTCAATAATGATCATGATTTTACCAATAGTTTGGAAAATGGTATGGGTTTTGTTTTTCATTTATTGTGTGACCCATGGTATCATTGGTTACACAGGGGGATGGGGGGCAGTAAATGCTTTATTATTTATTGATCTAATTATGACTCAATCATGGGTTTAGGAAATTAGAAATGCATTTTCAGATTTGTCAAAGCACTAAAGATCTTTGAAACTTTTATGGCTAAGTAATCTGTGCCTTTACATCAGGGAAAGAACAGACTAGGCAGTCTTCCTGCATAAAAACTGGCCCGTGGATTCAAGGGTTGAAATCCCCTCTTTTTTACATGACCTTGGAAAAATCTAAAACCATTCACTAACTCACAGGTGTGAGCAAGGTGACTCTTCTGACCTGCCAAAGCTCGTCACTCAGCATAAGCCTTCCTGAAGCAGAGGGCTGGAAGAAGCCAAAGGAGGTCACCCTGTATATCCTCAGCCCCAAGGCAAGATCAGCTACACCAGTGTCATTCATGAAAGATGTTTGTTCAAATAGTTAAGATTCCCAATACTGACAATGCCTAACCATCAGCAATCTCAGCTTTGCTCTCCTTAATGTTGAAAGGATTGCTTTTCCCCGATATCTAGCCTGAATCATCTTTGCTGATCATCATCACTGTTTTCTGCTGGGCATTTTCCAGCTGGCACACACTCTTCATGAAGCGTTTTGCCCAAAGCCAGGTAGCTTACTCTAGCTAAGGCATTCCCAGCGCTGAGCAGAGCAGAAGGATTATTTGCCATGTCTTACAATCTATGTTCCTGCTTAGTGTATCTCAGGAGAGTGTTTTGCAACAGCACAGTATTGTTGAATTGTGTCATTCAACCATAAACTCATATCTTCCTTTCCATAAAAATGCCACCCAGTCAGTTATCACAGTTATCCTCCAGCCTGTACTTGTGCAACTGGTCATTCTCCCCTGAGATCAGTTCCTAGAGCATGTCCCTGTTGAATATCACCCTATTTTTTCAGACCATTTTTCAAGATCATTTTGCATTCTAATCCTGTCCTCCGGCATCCAGCGTTTCTCGACTTGACATTTTCTGGAAATTTAATAAGCATACTCTTTTTCCCCTCTAGGTCATTAATGAAAATATTGAATATAACACAACCAGGGCAAACTCTTACAGAATTCCATCTATGCATCTGTTAGCAGGAGAGAATCATCAAGAAGCAATCAGTAAAAGTTAGCAGGCAGATGCATTTAACTCTTACAACTACCTCTTCTTCTAAGTCAGCACACTTCGATGCGAATGCAAACAATTCAAGTTCAAGTTGTACATTTTAAAAATCCAAAGATGATTGCATCTGTTCTCATATGAGCAGTCGGTTTCGCAAGGGACCCATTTCAAAGCTCATTATAGTTAATGAATGGCCCGTATACATTTCAGTGGGCCATGAATCAGGTTCAAAAAGAAAGCTAAACATGATCCTTCACCAACACTGAAATAAAGTTCTGCAGAAGTCAGCATTTGATTTTTTAAAAAATATTTTGATTAATTAAATGAATGAATCAGCAAAACTGGCCAAAAATGGATTTTTCTCAGACTTTGGATTTTCACCAAATGATCAAGGAACAAATTTAAATTGTATTGTGCAAACATCTAAGGATAAATGAATAACCCACTCAAATCTAATTACCCAAATAATATCTCAGCATGGGCTTATGGTGGCCCTAACCAGAACAGAACCATGAGTGCAGGGTTAGCCTCTTCTAGCTCTCGCAGTTTGAAATGCTAAATATGGATTAGAGTGTCCTACAGCCTCCAGCAGTCAAATAAGTTTGCAATTTTGTAACTAATCACTTGATGTCTTATCTCCATAGATTCAGAGATAGCAAACTCATTGTAGAGGACTGCTGTGATTGCCTGCATAATGCTTATCAGGGAGTTCCTTAAACTAATTCCTGCCTAGACTACTTTTTATTTCCTCTAGAAAAAAAAAATGAGTCAAGAGTTACCACGTGCAAGAGTTTTATTGTAGCCTTTGGTGATGATTCCAGTAATTGGTTATTTTAATTCCAGTGACTGGTTATCATTACGGTTAAAATTTTGCAGTCTCAAGGACTGCAAGGACTTTTCCCTTTTAAGTTTCTATTTTCCATACAAATACTTCAAGTGTAACCACTTGTTCTTGTCTTTCACAAGTTAGAAGTACTTTTACAGACTTTTTTATCCAGCACCCAGTTGCTCAGTCACTCCTGTGGATCTTCACTAAATTCTCCTTATTTTTTCTGCATTTTTCTTCAATCTAGTTTCACCTAGAGTCCTCTTTTAGTGCTATCGCTAAGTAGCAAGCTGAGTAAAACACAGCTTGTATCTGTGTATCTTGACAAGACAGGGTTTTTTTTGAATATGATCATTTCAATTACCACTGGATGTCTGCAACATCCAAATAAAAGTCCTCTGCCTTTTTACATTGGTGGCAGACACCACCAGAATTTCTCATTATGACTCATCTTCTACTGTTTGGATCCACCTTTATGGATTCTTCCAAGTCCCTTTTTGTTTCTTGCCACGTTCTAACATCTAATTCTGCACCTAACTTTCTGCAGGGCCCCTTATATGTGCTCTCTGATTTTAACCACAAAGGCCTTTTTGCTTTCTTCTTGTGTGAACTCATTCACGGCAGGATACCAGCGAGAAAGCAGTCACTGCTGAAAGGAGGACAGCCGGGCAGGAGACTGTCCCATAAAAACTTCAGGTGACAATACGCACAAATGCAAACAGGACTGTTCTTTCAAGAGGGAAATGGGAGGGAGGATAACAGAAAGGAAAAGGAAGACCATGAGAGACAGGCTATTGAGAGAGAGTACCATCTCTGAATAGACAGATTGTATTTCTTAAAGATAAGTTTATAATGTTTCGCCTTTGTATTTCTTACCACTAAGCTTATAATATTTCATCTTACTGTATTTTATTTGACAGTAAGATCTGTCTTTTTCAGGATTTCAGTTACCTTGATTGTCTCCTTCAGGGTGCCTTACACATTAGGTCTTCTGTTCACCCATCGCTTTGCTCTGGGGATGGTTCCTTCTTTCTGGGGTGCAAGCTGAGACTGTCAGAAGCATCTGGCTGCCTGTTTGCATAGTGTTGAATACCTTTTCTTGTGTAAGAGAGTGCAGTGAATTGGTGGTCTAGCTGGAAATATATGATTTATATTTTCAAATCTGGAAAAGAAAAGCCCAAACCATGCCGCAGTTGGGAACCTTCAGCTGGGACAGTCACTTACCCTGCAAGGAGATACTGCTGCTAGCCCGGGCTCTCCACCCTCTTGTCCTCCTCTCTTGTTTTGACTTGTTTCAAATGCTTCAGGGAATGAACTGTGAATATGCCTATATGAAAGGTGTTTGGTTTTTTACAAATCCTCAAGTAGACACTTGCTGTGGTGGTGTTACTTCTGCCTGAGCTTTGCCAGAGAGGGGTAGTCTAGTCTATCATCCCATAAAAATATACTCTTTGTCTTCCAGTAGACGGGACAAGTATTGACCTGAGCACCCAGCACAAGTCCTTCAATGTTGACTGAAGTCTTCACACACTCTTCCCATACTATTAATAGACCTTATTAGTGTGTATATTGTTGCTAAAATATTTTTTGTGTGTGTCAAAAACATAGGAAAGAGAAATTCAGTATCTTATTGTAGACTTCACTTGTGATTTTTAGCTGGCTACTTGAGCATCTGTGTTTTAGTTTTATTTTCAGGAAGTAAGTTTTGACGCTTTTGACTGGAAAACACTGTGAAAATGTGAAAACCTTCTCAGAAAGTTTTGCAAATAAAGCAAAATAAGGCTTGCTTTTTCATAGAAATTACCAGGCTATCCAATAAGTTCAGATTTATTGTGAAGGTCGTAACTCCCTGTATCAGTAGTGTTCTATAGATAGGAAATTTTATGTTTAGATATATAACTTTCCTGTTAAATTTTGAAACTGCTACTATATACTAAACTATTCTTGTAGTTTTTTTGAACTGCTGTATAACTTGGGCACATTTCCACTTTTCTTCCACTTAAATGTGTGCTTAACCATTACAACTCCATGACTCCTGGAAGGAGGATCACAGCTGCTCCTTACTCAGGGGGAAAGAATAACATTTAAACATCCCTAAATCCATCATAAATATGCTGCTTTCTACATTGCTATTGTCCTGTAATTCAGAATATCATCACAATAGTGGTTTTACTCCATTTTACTCCAGCTTCCCACAAGGAGGAAAGGAACTAATGCTGGTGGCAGGATTTGCAGTATTTGAGATGCCTTCCCATCAGTGAAAAGTGAAATCCGAGGTTCTGTCTGCTCAGGGAAAATCGCTGACTTAACTTTATCAAACAAAAAGTAATCCAGAATGATTCCACATGCAGAAACTAGGTTGTAAGGCAATACCTTTTCAGACAAGTAATGTGCAGTTCAGTGACTTTATTTTGCAAGCCTTTTTGTACCAGGTTCTGCGTTCAACAGTCTCTTGTTAATGAATTAGTTTATGAGTCCAGGAGAAGTGTGCTACAATTCCCTTCTGAATTTCACTTATTAGAATAATCCATCCTATTACCTCAGTTACACAGATCAGCTTTATGTAACAGAAAAGTGAGATTTGGTCAATAATACTTGGTCAAATGTAAATGAAACCTCAAGAAAACAGGCAGTGTCCAGTCATACTAGGAACATATTCTTCCACTTATCAAAAAATATAAAGAATATTCTGAGTTCATGAGATTCTGGTTGCCAGTGTTGCACATGTGAAGTTAAATTTGTCATTATTTTGAAATGATTTATTACGGAAACAAACCTCATATGCTCAATCTACGAGGCTGCCTCTGTACCTCTCCTCACAGGAACTTTTGTATCTGTTGGCTGGTTTGAGGGGCAATTAGCTTTCCAAAAATTATAGGAGATAAGCAGCTAGGTAGTGGAGACTTCATCTCAAAGAGAAAGGCAAGCAGACATCATGTTAGACATTAGGGTATCTGTACAGCACAGCAGTTTCTGTAAATGTTCCCATTGCAGAATAATCTTTCAACAGAGTTCACATCTCTGTAAAGACACAGATTTCTGTTGATTGGCATGAATCCAGAAGAAACCAAGTGTCTTTTAATCTTTGGAGCAAATGCTTAGTTTTGCCTGTGTGCATTTAGCAGTTGGATAACGCCTGGGAGCAACGGGACTGAAATTCTGCTCTTCTCGGCTTGGGCACCTCTGCTCTGACTACTTGGAAGTCCTATCTTGTATGGTCCCAGGTAAGTGGTTTCACAGTGTCCTTCCCCTCAGCGTTCATTAAGAGCAGTTTCCTGTACATTATGTGGGGAGTTAAACCCTGATGGTGTACCTGGGGAATCCTCAAAGCACATCAACAAGATCAAGCTCGTAAGGGACCTGGCAGGATAAGACAGCAGAGTGGTCAGCCATAGGGAGCCTGGGGGCATGTATGGAGATGTATATCGAGGCACATATGAGGCACGCAGGGACCTGTAAAGTAAGGTACCTATAAGTGCTTGCTGGCTTTGGCAGCAGCCAAGTGCCTATGTTCTATTTCCTATTCCTATTCTCTTTATTGGCTCTTATCTTGCATTTTTTTGGCAGCAGTGGGAAGGAGAAAAAAAAAACCTTGCCTACTTTCTCCGCTGGTATTATACTCTCTGGAAACACATACTGGAAATACAGTTTATGCCTCAGAAGGTTGAAATGCCAAACTAGAGAAACCCATGCTGGCAGGGGAAGCACCATAGCAAAATCAGCTTTGAGATCTGCCCGTAATCAAGATCCTTGCTTCTCCCACCTGTCCTCTAGCACCTTACCATGAAGGCACAACCTGAGGTCTTACTGACTTTTCAGCTCAGTCTTCACCCAGGCAAAGTCCCAGTAAAATCCGTGTTTCAGTGAGAATGAAAATGACACATACTTTATCAGAGAAGTTATTACAGTTGGGCTAGAGATGGCAGCCAACAAAAAAAAAAGTAAAGAAGGGTACCAGGTTTAGAGAGATCATGACAACTACTACTAATAGCGGAGGTATGGCTAAATTATGTGCCAAAAATGTACCTAGTAGGTGCAGCTATTCCCTTCTGATCCTTTCTGTGCCTGTAGAAACACAATAAATTATATGAAAGTATTTGTAACATAACTTTCTTGAATTAAGCCTGACTTCACAAGTGCATTTTTTTCTCTGCTACCAAATGACAAAATCCACACATCTTATTTTAAACATATTGCAGCAGGTATAATGTGTGCTCAGCCCAAGATCATTAAGTGCAATTCACCAAGCATTTTACAAAAGGTCGAAAATTATTTTCTTTCATATTTAGCTCTTTGGTCTCTCTCTTACTCCTTTCCCACCATTTACAGGAAGAGAAGTGCCAACGTGAATATTTTCTCGAGTTTTGGGGTTTTTTTAAACTTCTGTTAAATCTCCCATGAGCATTTTGATAGCAAGCCAGCAATTACATTATGAAACAAACTTGTCTTTCTGCTACCAAATTGCAAAATGAAAACAAAACAGAGAAATACTACCATACAAAAAAAAAAAAAAGGGCTTGTTAACTAAGACCATTAACCTTGTTTTATTCTTGACTTTCATCTTTTATTAAAGTTTAATTGAAAGATAGTGAAAGCAGGTAGTCTCTCCTGTATAATGTGTATTATCTCTAGCAGGCAAGACAGTTTCTCCTGTTGTCTGCAATAATATTAGATAGTATTACTGACAAGAGGAAATATCATTGCCTACTGTACATCTAAGAACAAAAAGTACTGAGGCAAAAGGTGGAAGATATTTTATTCTGATTATCTATATATTTCTACCTGGACATATCTGTAACAGATTTTTACATCCACTCTCTGTTATCTCATGATGCTGAATAAAATGTACCTTGGAGTATTTACCTGCCAAGAGGCAAAAAGGAAGAGATGTGAAAACTTAGCACCTTGGCCAATAATTAGAAGCCCATCGTCTTTCTTGCCTGACTCATATAGTCAGAAAAAACTAGTGTCTGCCACAGCAAGTGAAAATTAGCAGGGCCGGACATGAATATAATGCTAGCCAGGTTGTGATTTAACGTTTATAAGACTTTATAAACCCTTACATACCATGTGTTTTGTAACTGAACTCATGTTTGGGTACGCAGTAGCTATCCAAAACAGAAGCAAGATCCACATCATGGTTTCGACACGAAGTGCATTTTTTCATTTATGAGTAAAAACAGGTCAGACAGACTGAATTTTTGATTTTCTGTGTCGTGAAGGGAGAAGAGGCAAAGGATTAGGCAGAACTACAAACAAATATATTACACGTACTTTTTCAAGGATGTCCTCAGCGAGAGGAAATTTTTCAGGATCCAAGTCTTTCAGAATTCACAGAGCCCCAAAAACATTTTTTCTAATAAAGATATGCTGTTTGCATGTGTTTTCAATTCATTCATTCTTCTAAAAATTCTGTGCTTGGCAAAAAGAGAGCTAAATTTAGTCTGCAGCTGTTCCCACAGGCTGTTGAGTTTAATTGAAAGTAGATGTGACCCAGTGTCAAAGTAGGTATTAAAACAGAAGATTGTTTGCTGGAAATCTTAGGCTTGGTGCACGAGCCTGGTAAACTCCCTGGCTGCCGAGCAAGGGACGCATTACTGTACGTGTGCGTGACACCAGTGATCTGGAGGGAGAAAGTTCTGCTCTGGACCCCACTATAAGATGAGACCTGTGTTTGTCCTACCACAGAAGATGGCTGTACAGCGTTAGCAGTGTGCCGCTGGGTTCTGCACAGCAAGCAATTGAAAACTGTACTTGGCAACTGTTTTCCCCATTCGGCTTTGTCCTTTCATATGTATATGGGTAAGCAAATTAAGCCCCATTCTTAGTGTGGTAATGGTTGAGTTATCCAAAGCAAAGCAAACACACTCAGCAGAGAGTCATAGTGCCTCTTACTGACATTTCAGGTACCAATTTCTTACCAGTTAGGGATTTCCTCCTTGAGACAGCCTGTTTCCCTTGCCCAGCTAAATTCCTCAGACAATCTAGCACCCTTTGCTGTTCGGCAATCCCACTTTATAAGTTATTTATCTATCTGGAGAAAGCCAGCAATGGCTACAGGCAAAGACTTGCGGCTTGCCTGCTTTCCCCTGCTAGAGGGGAGGCGCACGGGACTGACCAGGCGGCTCTGAGAAGGTAGTTCTTCGCTGGTGGGGGGGGCGGGGGGATGTTTGTTGTTGGTTTATGGTTTTCTTGTTGCAGCAGGCAAGGTTTGCAGGGATATGCAACATCTTCACACCAGATCGATTACTTTAATGGAGAAGAAAATCCTCGTACCTCTTGCCAGGTATCAGGTATCCCTGACCTGTTACCATTCACGTCTGATCCTCAGGTATGAATATTAAATAAAAAATAAATCGCTGAAGGGTGGAGGAGAGGAGGGGACTGAGGGGTTAAAAACATGCGAGGGCTTTGTAAAAAGGTGTAACAGTGAAGAGGGTAAAGCCCCTGCAGTTCTGAGCATTAAAACTTCCTCCTCCGAGCAGTTCAAAATCTGATCGTCTGTTCCTTGCAATCGGAGGCAGGAAAGCAGGTGGCGATAGTACTTTGCCACCTCATTTGCAAGCTGAAGGTATTTTCCTTGCCGGCTACCTCTCTTCAGAGAGGACACCTTTGCTCGGTGTGCCCGTTCCGCTGCCCTGTCCCCCCCTAACAGCCCCGGGAGCCGCCGCGGCCGCCTCCCCGGCTCCCCGGCGAGCCCTTTCCAAATCGGTTGCCAACGGGGTTGTAAGAATTTAATAACACGATGCACCCTTTGATTAAATAAATAAATAAATAAATAAATAAAATAAAAAAACTCCTAAGAAGACTGAGAGCTCTGGAGCAGCGTTACTTAAGTGCGGAGCGACTTTAATCGGCAGGAATACACTTTCTGCCTTTCGCACGCAGAAGTCGGTGTAGAAAATGCTCGAGCGACCCCGATAAGCCACATTTACAAAATACAGGAAAGTGCCTTGAAGCGTCTCTTCAGGACCGAGTTGTGCCCAATATACCTGTCAAAAAATGCCTCCTGCGACCTAGCGTTAAACGACATGAATGAGTTTAGCAACCCAGTCAAAAGCCCTGTCGCCCTGTCAGCTCCCCCTCCCCAGCAGCTTTCAAAGAATTCGGGGATAAAACACCCTAAAAGGAGAGATCCCAAACCCTGCCACAGCGGCTGCTTTCGCTATTTCCAGCGCCTCTGCACCTGCGACGAGGACATCGTCCTTCCCCGGCGGGGACCCAGTGACAAGGACCAGTGTGATGCCGGCGGGGGCGGCTGTGCCTCCCGGCCGCCCCCGCCGGCATCACACGGGTCATCCACGGATCTACGCGCAAACGTCGAGGGCTTCCCCCCAGCCATCGGTGCAGCTCGGTCCTCCCACATCTCGGGACAGGCCTGGGTGGGGATGGAGGGGGACGGGCGGCGGGACCAGCCGCCGACGGGGCGCACACGCCGGGTGGCGCTGCGAGCCCGCGGCAGGACCGGCCGCGCCGCCCCCGCACCCCTGTGTGCGTGGAGGGGCGGGGGGGGGGGGGGGTGTGTGTCTTGTGGCTGTGTCCGAGCTGGGGCAGGAAAATGGGAAGGGGAGGGATGGAGAGGGGCAGCTCCCCCCTCCCGAAAGAAGCAGCCGTGCCGCCATGGGGAGAAAGTCCAGGAGAGGAGCCGGAGCAGGAAAATCGGAAGGGGAGGGATGGAGGGGGGCAGGTCCCCCCTCCCGAAAGAAGCAGCCGTGCAGAAACGGGAAGAAAGCCCGGGCGAGGTGCAGAGCTTGCCGCCCAAGCAGCAACCGGGATGGGCGAGTGGCCGGCTTTATTGCCAGCGGAAGGCGCGCTTGTAACGCAGGGGAGGACAACTGGAGGTTGCACCGAATATATAGGCACACGCATACATATGCTCCTGTCTCGAGAGATGTAGCCAGGTGTAACGCACAGTGTGTCGTTGACAAAAAAAAAAAAAAAATATTATTTCCTCCGTCCCCACA
This sequence comes from Chroicocephalus ridibundus, assembly GCF_963924245.1. Lineage (NCBI taxonomy): Eukaryota > Metazoa > Chordata > Aves > Charadriiformes > Laridae > Chroicocephalus > Chroicocephalus ridibundus. The sequence continues at coordinate 34,733,945 of NC_086285.1, forward strand.
AAGGAAACTTGCGCGGCATTACATGTCCCCAAGAGCAAAAGCTGTTCAAAAGGAGCCTCCCGCCTATCCATCGCTCTTTCCCTAACCAGGGACAAAGTTTCTGTGCCACTATTTGAGAAGTTTCAGTATTAGAAGGGAACAATCCTCCCTTCTCCATCCCCAATCCAAAGGGAAGCCCCGTGGCCCCAGCCAGGAGCTGGGGCTGCCCCGCAGCCCCCCCACCCTGGGGCAACCGACGCTTCACACGCAAAAGTTGGGGTGCTCCAGGACTGCTTTTTGCACTTTGCAGAGCAATATCGCTCAGCCTGAAAAACAGAAATCTCCAAATGCCAAGACCATCATCATTCCCCAGGAGATGGGTCCATTATCCAGGCTCTCACTGGGCCTTATGGGCGGTATAAATACAACACTTGCAGAATTGTTCACTGCTCAAGGAGTAATGTGGTGTCCCAGTTTGTTTCAAAATCCACAACTGTAAAATGGAGTTGCTCTGTATTTAGAGTGCCCCACCAAAGCTCCTATGCAGTATTGCTTGTCATTATCCCCTATTTCCCTAATCCCTTTTTTAAAAAGTGAATAATTTCAAGCGGCAGTTAGAAAACCACAGAATTGGAAACACAGTAATTGTCCTAAATGGCACAGTTTTTCTCAGTGCACGTTTTCCTGAGGTGTAACAATTTCCCCCTACACTATCACACAAGACGGCCAGCTAGCTTGAAAGATGCCGTACACACAACAGTCAAAAAATTGGTGTTCTACATTTTAAAGCAGATATTGCAGAATGTGCTTTCTTCCATGGAAATGCTGAGGAATTTTTTTTAATACCTTTAGCATCATGACGCAAAGTGTAATGGAGCAAGCTGAAAAAGCAGACCCCGATTTATGCTAAGAAACACAAGGTTATTCTGATGCAGCAAAAGAGTTTTGTCCTTTTATCATAAACCTGGTGAAAGTGTGAGCAATTGCACACCTATTTATTCACACCTTTTCCCGTCTCTTTCTTCCCATAGCAAAACCCGACGTCTCTTCACAGAATGTAACTGAAGTGTGGCGGGTTTTGGCAAGTGCATACTTACAACCCTTCGTACTGAAAGATTTGTTGGACTGCATCACATATCCTTACTCCGCCGCCTTTACAGCTGTGAAGGTGTTGACAGCTGGATTAGCCATCACATCCACAAATAAAGCATTTGAGATTTCATTCCTTGCTTTCTACTTTCACATTCCTAGGCTGGAAGCAAAGGAGAAGCCAACACCCTTTAGTCGCTGTTCCGTCTCGGCAGGCACAGGCCAAGGGTACTGGGAAAGGCACTACAGCGGGCAGAAATGAAGTGGTGTTTTAAATCGCTTCAGCCGCGCGCATCTCCCATCGCTGGTCTATTGAAAATTTAAACTGGAAAATGACAATGAAAAGCCGGAATAATGGGAAAAGCAGGACACGAAATTCGATAGACGTTGCTACAAGCTTGAAGGGGAGAGACTTAAAAGGTCAGGGAGCAAACGGGAATGGCCACAATCATCTGAAGGCAGTTGGAAGGTAAGTTGATGGACACCGGTTTGACCTGTGGGTCAGCAAACTAGTTTAACTCTACCTTGATCTGCACAACGCAGAGACAAGTTCCCGGCTCCTATCAAACAACTCAATGCTCTTATCTGGAAGGGTTTAGTAAAAGTAAATCAACTACAAAAAAGGAGCTATTCAGCCTTCAAGTGCTGGGTTTTGCTGGTAGAAAAAAAAAAAAAAAAAAGAAAAAATGTGTGTGTTCTCACACAGCCCGGATCCAAACTGGCAGCTCACAATCGGCAGGAGCACACACTCCTTCCTGGGGGAAGGAAGAGTTTTGTCACTGGCTCTATCCCACTGCCAGGCTGCCCCAAGACGGAGCAACCAGTGCCCTAAAAAAACCAGCCAGCTCCTGGCTAGTGGCATTTTGGTAGCACTTTCTTTTCAGGGGGATATCAGAAGAAGCAGTGGTAGAAGTTACCCACTGCTACATTTCCCTTTCCTTTTCACTTCGTGTTCAGCCCATTCTATCAGGACTAAAACCTCCAGGTAACATAAACACTGCCTCTTGCTCACACTGGGGAAATCTGGATATGCCACTCCATTTACACGGCCTTAAAAAAAAAAAAAAAAAAATCCAAGAGAAAGGAAAAAAAAGAAAAGAAGGGAAAAAAAGCAGAGCAAACTGTTGCTTTGTTTCAGTAGGAAACTTTGCAGGCCTCTGATGGTTGCATCTGTAAAGAAGCAAATTCAGATTGCAGCTCAGAGAAACACAACCAGAACAACTCCTGTTTCCAGTGCACGTTAAAAGCCCCTTCTAATCCCTACACCATGCACAGAACCAAAATCTTCAATGCGTCTGGAGTAGACTCATCTGTGCTCTTTTGCTCCACATTTTAATACCTGCTGGTTAGGTTATTGCTAATAACGTGCTTTACATTGTACGCACAAAAAGATCTTTCTGCTATGCAGCTTCCATGCTCTAGCCCTGATTTTTCAGTACCCTGAAAGTGAGCATCACCTCCCTATGTAACCCAAGAGGTCAGACTTCCAAACAGGAACAACATTTCCCCTGCGTCCTCCCCCAGAAAAAGTGTTAAGAGAAAGTCTTAGCAGGTTTTTGGGTTGGTTTTTGTTTTTTCCAAAACGCTAAGCAAATGCCATAACTGCTTTTCAGTCTCGAGCAAAAGACACCAGGTTTTAGCAAACCCTCACGATATTGGTTTTATTGTTGTTCAGGGACAGCAATAGACAAGATTTAAAGGACACAGCGAGGGTGGTAGCGGTGGAGTGGCTGGTTGGCAGCACCCCTCAGCTCTTGAAATCGCCCCGATTCTCGGTCCTGCGGGAAAAACGCCCCCGGACGAGAAGGGAGTTTTCACGCACAACCGCGAAGTTTCCCACCCCGGCGACCTGCAGAAGTTAGCGCTCATCACGGCAATTAGCATCGCTCCCAGCCACAAACACCTTACCTAAAAAGAAAAGCGGCGGACCCCTTCTTATTTTGTCTTTCAAAGCAATAATGACCCTTAGCATTTCAATATTAAATCGCCCTCACAATGGACCTGGCGCGATGTGAAAAATTAAGTCCGAGGAGGATGCAACGCAGTCCCTCAGACACAGTCGGTTTTGCGAGAGGCACCGTATCATTAGTTTGGTAAAAATAATTAAATAAAAAGGTGTTAATGCCTTCCCTTTAGTTTCCTCTACTAGTGCATTAAGAAAAGCACGAAGCAGAATGCCAACTTACTCGTTTTAACGCCTCAAAGCTGGTCTCATTAGGTGCTACAATTTACAACGGGATTGAATTCGTTGTATTTTCACTTTTCGCTGAAACTCTAGGGAACGACTCGTGCCGTATGAGTTCAAAGTAAATCATTGCCTGTAACGATGGAATTAAAAAGAAGAAAAACAATTGGCTGACCTAAGGTAGAATGTTTTATCTGGAGTTTATTAATACCATTTAAAATATTACAGATAAAAATCAATTACATTTCATGCATTTAAAATGCAAATCTAAAATGTTCCAGCGAAGGGCTTTCCATTTCAATGTGAAATATCCAAATTATTTCAACATTACAATGAGACAATTAGTTTGCAGCATCGCAAACCGCTAATGTAGTGTCAGGAGTGTTTATTAACATTTATCAATATTATTTTCAGGAAATACACATAGGCCAACGTTAGTTCAGTTTCACTTGGACAGTTTATTTAATACATGGGTCGTGGCAAACCCACTTTATGAAATATAGGAGAACTCTCACTGTAACTATACCTGAACTGCCAGCAAATGCAAATAAGTACATGCTCCATTAAATTAAATGTCATTCAACATTTATCAAATATTGTTTCCTTAATTACAGTTGTATGCCTACCTAAATTAATATTCAAGCAAAACCTATATCCTGAAGTGCGATTTGATGTACACTTCAAGGAACGAGTCCAGAAAAAAGAATGCAGTGAACCAGGACTGCAACAATAACGCTTTCTCGTGACAGGAAAAGAAATAAAAATTAAAAAAAAAAAAAGCTCAAGTGTACTTCAATATATTTTCAAATATTTACTGGAAGTAATTTACAAGAAAAATACTATACAAAATCGTCTCCTGGACAACTGCACCTCACACCGATACATTGGTGGAGTTATATTTAATTGTTAGCTAATCTAGAACGATTCCCCAGTTGTACAAACCTATAGGTTCAGACGTATTTTACAAATATTTGATTTTTTTTTCTATCACCACCCCCCCGGCCTCCCTTTTTGGCATCGGAACTACAGCTTCGCTTGAAACCCCACGGTGCTTCTTCATTTGTTTGGAGTTAAAAAATATACGACTTTCGACCTAATTCCTTTTCAGAGTATTTCGCGATTCCTACTCAAACGGGAATTATACAAATGCGCTGGCAAACGGGATGAAATCTGGACGCGGGGACTCACGGATTTGTTAAAATTTTTTAAAAAAGAAAAAAAAAAAGGGCGGGAGGTGGGGGGAGCACACCGCCGCTCCGGTCGCGGGGAGCAGAAGGGCTCCGAGTTAACGACATGAGGGCAGTTCTGAGTCCCGCTCCGTGGGGACAAGGACGGCGGCTGGCGGCCGCTGCCGTCGGAGCACCCCCTCCGCCGCGGGTCATCCCCGGCCCGCCCGCCCGCGGCTCCCGGGGCGCCGCTGCTGCCCCGGCGCTAGCGGTGAAGGGAGGGGGTGCGGGCCGGTTTCCAGCAGGAAAGCCAGAGGGGACGTGTTTTTTTCCGCTCTAAAGGCAACCCGAGGGGGTGGGGGGTGTTTCAGGGAGGCGGCCGCGGGGCAGCCCCACGGGGGTCCGCGTCCCTCGCCCCGTGCCCAGACGCTCCTCTGGCCCCCGTCGCGGGGGTTGCGCGGCCCGGCCGCACCGTCCAGCCCGTGTGGGGCTCCGGGCGGGCAGGGGGACGTCCGCGGGGGACTGAGCGCGGTCCCTGCGGAGCCGCGCCGGCTACTTACGTGTCCGCGTCCCCGCCGCGGGGCTGCGCGCCCGGAGGGGGGCGGCGGCGGGGCGGGGGGAGGCGGTGGCAGCCCCGCGCCCCCGCCCGTCACTCCAGGCCGTTGCGGTGGCCGGGTTCGGGGGGCGGCAGCAGCTCCGGGGAGTGGCAGGGCGGGCTGCCGGCCGCGCTGTGCTCGCTGTCGGTGTCGCTGCCTTTCTTGCCGCCGGGACCGGGGCCGGGGCCGCCGCCGCCGGGGCCGCCGGCGCCGCCGGGGCCGCTGTGGGTCTTGACGTGCTTGCTGAGGTGGTCGCTGCGCATGAAGCGCTTGTTGCAGACGGGGCAGGCGAAACGCTTCTCGCCCGTGTGGGTCCGCAGGTGCCGCTGCAGCTCGTCGGAGCGGGTGAAGCGCTTGCCGCAGAAGAGCCAGTTGCAGACGAAGGGCCGCTCGCCCGTGTGCCAGCGCAGGTGGGCCTTCAGGTGCGAGGTCTTGCCGTAGACCTTGCCGCAGCCGGGGATGTGGCAGCTGTGCAGCCCCTTGCGCCGCAGGCTGGCCCCCGCCGGCCCCAGCCGCTCGGCCTCCTGGCAGTTGGGGCAGTCGCAGGTGGCGCGGCCCGAGTAGCGGCGGGCGGAGGAGCGCGGCGAGGCGGCCAGCGGCGCGGCGGGGCCGCCGCCCAGCATGGAGCCCCCGGCGCCTGCCAGCGGCGAGGGGGCCGAGTCCGGGTAGGAGCCGGGCAGCACCGGCTTAAATCCGTCCATGAGGTGCTGCCCGGCGGGGCTGAGGAGGTGCGAGGAGGCGCCGCTGCTGAAGGCCGAGTGGCCCAGGCCCGAGTAATCCGAGTTGTAGCCGCCCAGCGGCGAGTGGAGCGAGGTCTGGAGCCCGCCGGCCGCCGGGTGCAGCGAGCCGGGCAGCGCGGCCGCCCCGTTGGGGCTCTGCACGTCGATCCAGCCGGCGCCCACGTCCCACCAGCTGGAGGCGCCCGCCGAGCCCACCTCGCCGGCGGCCAGCCCCGGGTGCGAGGGCTTGAACCAGGACTCGTAGGGGTGCGCCATGCCCACCCGCGGGTAGATGCCCTGGAGCCCCTCCACCGACGTGTGCACCTTGGAGATGAAGACGGGCTGGTGCGCCGCCGCCTCCTGCCCCGCCGCCCCGCCGCCGCCCCCTCCGCCGCCGCCGCCGCCGCCGGCGCTGCCCGGCGCCTGGAAGACGGAGTAGTCGTTGGCGAAGGGCGAGCTGGCGGCCGCCGCGCTGCTGGAGGTGAGGGAGAAGGCGCTGGAGCCCGGCGAGCCGCCGCAGCTGAACGAGTCCGAGACGAGGGCTGCCGCCGCCGCCGCCGCCGCTGCCGCCGCCGCCGCCGCCGAGGAGCCGTTCCGCGCCGCGCCCGCCACGCCGAAGCCCGGGAGGCCGGAGCCCACGGCGCCGCAGCTGCCCGCCGAGGACGAGGAAGAGGAGGAGGAGCGTTTCCAGGGGTGGAAGCCTTTGCCGAAGGAGGACGCGCTGTCCGAGAGGGCGGACGGCGAGGGGCTGGGGCTGCCGATCTTGTTGCAGGTCGCGGCGAGCATGGCCAGCGGCGTGGAGCCTACCCGCGGTTCCTCCTGCGGGCACAGAGGGGAGAGGGCCGCCCCGCCGGCGTCAGGGACGGAGCGGCCCCGCCGCCGCCGCCCGCCGCCCCGCGCCCGGCCCCGCTCCGCACCGCTCCGCCGCCCGGCCCCGGGCGCAAAGTTTCGCGACTCCCGCGGGAGGATCCCTTCGTCGGCGCCTTCGGCACCGCGGATCTGCCTTCAAGCGCCTTCCGAGGCTTTTTTATTTTTTTTTTTTCCACTATCCAAGCCTCCTCCCACGGAGGAGCTCGGGAAGGGTTAAAAAAGGGGGGGAAAAAAGAGAGGGGGAAAAAGTTGCGTCTGTTACCGTAGCTTAAAAGATGCCCCCGGCACGGCGGCAGCTACGTTTCAGTCTGTTCCCTTTCCCCGGGACCTGGCCGGTCCCCGTCCCTCAGGCTAGTAAGACTGTTTTCTTAAATATAGAATTGCAGGATTATCAATTTACTCCTTTAAAAAAAAAACTTCCTTAAAAAAATTTTTTTCAAAGCTTCATTTACGTACCAACGATAATTAAATATATATACAAATTTAACATATGTACATATGTATGTATACACAAGTTCAACGTACCTGCTGGACACGGCGGGCTGTGTTATTTTAAAGGGAAATAAAAAGCCACAATCTCTTGCAAATTAGAAATTGCACACGAAAAACGATAGTGCTGGGTTTGGGTTGTTTTTTTTTTTCCTTCCAGCAGTCACATGTAAAGAAGAAAGGCCACTTCTCCGGGGGCACAGGAACAGCACAGCCCAGGCGCTGTAGGTTGTTTCTACAAATGCCCTTAAAACCTTTTTCCTGCTCACTGAAAAGTGACTCTGCCCCCTTTTCCCCCTCTCGCTCTTTCTTTTCTCCTAAACTCACTTGTACTTAAGTTAAAAAAAAAAAAAAAAAGAAAAAAAAAGAAAAAAAAAAAGGCTGAATAGAGGAGACTGATAGCCCCGGTCAAGACAGGGGTTATTTTAACCCCCTCCAATCGACAATAAAAAGAAACTAATTAAACCAGCAAGAGAAAAAATCCTTAGACTCACCCCTAGAAGTGAAGTTGCCATCACACAAAAGTGCCCTCCTCTCAGAGGATCTTTTTTATATTGATAAATCAGAGGCAGTGTTTTTTTTAGAGGTGTGCAATACAATGATCAGTTCCGCCCATTCCACCACAATTGTAGCTCCCTCGCCGGCTTTGAAGTGCCGCTGAGCCGCCGCCAGCCAATCCCCGGCCCCGCCGCCTCGCTCGACGACGTGACTGCGTGAGGTCATCAGCGCCGTCGAGCCCCGCCATCGGCGGGGCTCGACGGCGCTGATGACCTCACGCAGTCACGTCGTCGCGCGGCGCGGGCCACCGTCCCGGTCCCGGTCCCGGTCCGCAGTGGCCCCTCGTCCCGGGTCGGGCTGCTTCGTCCCGGCCGCCCCCTTCCATCCCCCGTCCCTCCGCCCCTTGCGCGTAATTTGACAACAGGTTATTTTTTTTTCCCCACCGTTTTACTTTTTTTTTTTTTTTGGGGGGGGGGGGGGGGGCCCGGATTTTTATATCATCATCTCAGCGTTCCTCTTATTATCGCAACGACGGGCGAGTGCGGGAGCAGCCCGTTTCTCCGCGGGGTCCCCGTCCCCCCACCCCCCCACCCCGCTCCCCTCGGCACCGTCCTCCGTCTCCCGTTTCTTTCGCTACTTTTCGCTGCAATGGAGGCGGGGGGGGGGGGGGGGAAACAATTCAGGAGACTGCTGGCTGCTGTCGCCCCGTGTCGTGCCCCCCCGCCTCGCAGACCTGCTGGGGCCACCCCGGCCCGGCCCCGCTCGCCCAGGTGCTCTCCCCGCCCCCCCCCCTCCCCCCCCGCGGGTTTTCCGCAGCAACGTCCTCACGGAGATTCGCTTCGTGGGGGCTGTTTGTCTCCTTCTCTCGGCCTCGGTTTTGACCCGTTTCCGTGTCGTGGGGATATTGACTGTACATCATATCTATTGATCAAGGGGGTAACGTACATTATCATACTTTGAAGTAAGAGTGAAGTAAATTAATGAACTGCTTTCTTTCTCTGAAGGCTGACGGTTACCATAAATGTCGCGTTTCTCTCTGCGAGCTGCTCTGAATGATTTTAGCCTGTTGAGAAGGCGTGACAGGCCAGCCCAGAAGGAGGAAGGGGTGGGGGAAGGAGGGAACTCCGTTTAACAAATAAAAAAGAATTAACTTCATTGCTTTGGTCTCCTTCTATAATGATATTCATTTTACAGACCTAATGCACACTTGTTTAAATTTCGGGTTTAATTTAATCAATACTATCACCCGCGAAGAGGGGAAGAACATTTCCCGGAGATACTCCCTTGTATGAATGCTTATTAACTTTTTATCTCTACTTCCTTTATCTGCTGGAGGTGGGGAGGAACTATTAAGACATAGATCAGAAAGCGTAAGAGCAAAACAAGCATCGTGAGCATTAGATTTTAGAGGAACAGAAAATCGCATTTTGTGGTGTGCCAGGTTAGGTAAAAAGATCGACACGCATTCCTTTCAGCCCCAGAAAGTCTGAGAGACTTTGCCATCCACCGGGGAAGGAGAAGGCGTTAGTGATATATCTCTTTTTAGGAGAGCCTCGCCGGGTGGCTCTTCCATTCGCATCCGTATTTTGTCTGCATTTGTCTGCCCAACGGAAACGTGTCCTTTCTTGATCTTTTTCGTGTTTGTTGGTTCCGATGCTTGCCCCGACTCCTTTGATTTGGGGCCGAAAGTCCTTAATTTTCAGTGCACTTTGCCTTTAAAAAGCACCGCGTTGGAAATTATGAAAAACTCGTTGTAAAAATAGCCGTGGGAGTTTCTACAAGGGAACTCAACAGAGAGGGAGGAAAAAAGGCAAATACATCAGAACCGAATAGAAATCACAAAACTCCTGTCAGTGGCATCCTCCTGCTACACTGATAATTTCCCTGAAACTGGAAAAGCAGCAGCTTCTGAACTTTGAGAGCGGTGAGCTGATCTTTACTGAATTCGCCACGGAAACATCTGTAACCTTCCCCCTTTGTATACATTGCCTGCTGGGCAAAGGATTTAAGGAAGCTTACAATTTTGTTTGCATTTGCGTTATTGACCACTGCACTTAAGGGTGCAGTACATCAACATAATATGCAGGTGGGGGCGGGGAGGGGGGAAGCCAGCAAGAAGAGGTTTTCCCGAAATTAATTAAAACTTTTTTTTTTTTTTCCTGCATTTGAAGTTTAATGTACGGGAGTAGATAAATGTTCGTGCTGTTTCTTGAAAACCTGTGGGATCCACTCTCAATAAAGCTAAAATCTATTAGCATTCTGTATGCATCTGCAGCATAAATTTCATTTGAATTTCAAATTTAATAAACCAGGAGGTTTTTAATCATCCCTGGTTTTATTTGTTTGATATTAACATGCTTATTGACCGGGTCTGTTGACCAGTTTGATCATTACAGGACAGCAAAAAGTTAATTAAAACGACCACAGCTCCTTAATCATATCATCTGTCTCATCCATGTCGCTCCCTTTATTACAGGCTATGATGGATAGTCTCCCAGATTAATTTCTCTGTTTCTTCGATTTGGACAACAGCTTTTGGGACCTAATTTACATCCTGGGAACAACTTGCTCAAGTCTACCTAACATCTTGTGTCTACAATATACATTAGCAATCTCGGAACTTTAGCCACAAGGATAGCCGTCGCTAACCTTTCCGAGGGAAAGCGGGGAGAGCGAGGGGGGGGATTTTCCTCGGAGAAAACCTCCGCGCCGAGGGAGCAGCCAGAGGGATGGATGGATCGCTCTTCCCGGGTTCCTCGCATGTCCACGGGCAGCTCTACCGCGGTGCGGGTTGCTCTTTGGGGGAAAAAAAGAGGGTTGTGCCATTCGAGAAGGCATAAACTGGAAAGATGAAAAGGATTGCTGACCACGCCGTAGGATGAGTGTCAATATTGGCGAGGGAGAGCATTTCATACCACCCTTGCGCCAATTTACGGGCACACAGGTTAGAGACTGACCCACCAGACCAGCGGCTGCCCCCGTCCAGCGGCTTTTCTCCGGCTCTGCTCCGCTCCCGGGCTCTGCACGGAGAAAAGCCGCTGGACGGGGGCCTTGCCCTGGCCCTCCCCGGGCTCCGTTCCGCCCCGGGCTTGCCCCCCGGGGAGGTGAGGTCCAGGAGGTGTCCCCTCCGCCTGACACCTTCCCCCTAAAAGCTGTCACCTGGCAGATTTACCGAGGGGGTGACACCCAACTCTCCGGGCGCAGGAGGGGAAAAAGGGGGGAATAGCAGGGAAACGAAACAAAACAGCCACCAGACAGAAGGGACCGTGCGATGCCTGGCGGTCACTGAGCAAAAGGGGTGATTAATGTCGTTCTTTAACCTCCGTTCGCACCTCTGCGTTGCTTGAGGTTTACCTGGGACGTTTCCCACACTGCGGAATTTCGTTGACCGGGGACTCCCCGTCGGGCACCTATCGCTATGTTGGTTACCGGCATTATTTCTTCCATCAGTGCAAAATGATGTATTCCAGGTACCCGCTCACCCTGCCGGGCTCCCCGTCCCGCGTTTCCCAGCCCGGCGGCCGCCTCAGCGCACAGCGTTGCGCGGCCTGCCCTCTCCCCCGCGCAGGCAAGGGGGGAGATGACGCCCCGGCACAACCCGGGGCTCATCGCTGAGCCACTTTGGCGAGGGCACACGCCGACCTGCCCCGCTCGCAGCCGCCGGAGGGGGAGTCACATCGGTGGCTTTCGGCATTTATTTGTTTATTTGTCTGGGCCTGTGTCAAAAAAGAAAAAAGAAAAAAAAAAAAAAAAAGACAAGCTGGCTGCGCCTCGGAAAGGTCCCTGTAATTAGATTAGCCCGGGAAGACGCCGTGCACATGCTGGTGCGTGCGTGCCTGGGGAGGGAGAGGAAGAAGCACCTTCACACCCACCCCGGTTACATTGCCGGTGTGCGCCCGATCTCCTCCTTCTTCTCCCCTTTTTCTCCCTGCCCCCCCCCCCTCCCCCCCCCCCCCCCCAGCCCCCGTCCGTCTTCCCTCGCCCCCCCGATATGTTATGGCTGTGCCCGCATCGGCGGTTCCTAGGCGGTCATGTAAGTACCGGGAGGCGCCGGAGGGGAGATGGAGCTCCCAGGCTGGGCGCGCCGGCACCCGGCGGGGCAGAGCGCGGAGCCCCCGCCGCCGGCTGCGGAGCCGGGCGCTTCGGTCCTTCCGAGAACAGATTTGTTTAAGCTGCTTTCTGGCTTTTTTTTTGTTTGGGTTTTTTTTTCCCCCCTATTATATATCACTTTCTCCCAGGCACCACTTACAGTTAAAAACTACTAAATTCTTCTCCTCAGCGGTATTGATTTCTTTTCATTCTGCTCCGTTAGGAGAGGAGGTAATGCTTCCAGATTACCCCGCGTCTCCTCCAGACGGTTGACAATTGCAATCGCAGTTTCGGGAAGATAAATGTTACTTTGGGAATTGTGTTTAATTACAAATAATCTAGGAGCTGCTCTGGGTCCGACGGTTTAACCACACATGTGTTCAAATCATTGTACGAGCTTTACAAACGGGTGACAAGATACAGTAAACGTCTGAAAAATCGGTGTGCAAGACAGGACGTTCCTGTCAGAGAGGCTGCCTGAAGCTGGGTCATGCCCCGAAATACATGCTACTTATATATAAGCATACAAATATATATATATATATGTACCCGCGCGCGCGTGTGTATATGTGCGTGTAAATAAATGTGTGGGTGTGATGGACACTTGCATATACAAATCCTACAGCACCCAAATTCACAGCCTGCGGAGAACACAGGGGAAAAGGAAAGCTTGCCACGCTTGTATGTATTCATTTATTTATATGTCTTCCAACTGCACAAAAGTGTCAATCTGGGGGGAAAGAAAAATTGAAAAAAATTAAAAGAAAATAAAAATCTTTGCTTGCTGCCGTTTGCGAAGTGGAAAAATCCCTTGTCCTCCGGGAAAGACGTACCTTCGGAGCACTAAGGCAGGAAGGTTTTGCCCACGCCGGTTCGCGCACTCGGTGTGCGCCGCAGCCTTCTCTCGAACGCAGAACTCCTGCGATCTGACTTGAGAGCCCCTAATATTGATATATTTACTGTGCCTCTTACAACGTAGCTGCCACCTTTCCCTGTCGTTATTTGCCTATATGGCAGACCAATTAGGTCACCCCCTCCCCTCCTGCCCCCCCTCCCCTCACCTCCAGCAGCCTTATTAACTTGATGGGAGAGGGAGGGGAGGCAGGCGAGCAGCGGGAAGGAGGCAAGGTGGCGAACAGGTTATTCTCTTAACCCGACCTGGCCGCAGGAGCGAGATGAGCAACACTGAACAGATGTCCCCATTTAAGCCATTCTTTTCCCACATGCCTGCTGGATGCTGCCAGGGCGCAGGAAGCTTGCTGCAGACCTGGCCCATTCCCGGCCATTATGGCCAAGTTATTCTGGACCAGTGAGCACGAACAAAATGGGCTTCAGATCGCGTGCTTGAGAATAATTCGACTCCGAGCCCTGGAAGAGCCCCCTCCCCCCATTTTTTTAAGTGTTGGGGGGGGACGGGGACGTGTTTCAGCTCTGATCGCAGGAGAAGAACTTCTCAAAAGATCGTCAGCCCCTTCCCCCTCCCTCTCTTCGGCAAATATGGTATAATTTACAGAGCAACTTAATAATCCGAGGGGCACCGCAAAAGCCCTTTGCGTTGTAAACCGCTTCTAATTACCTGCCAGAGCAATTAGCTGACTATCACGAAGAAATTAGATCGCTCAATGTAGCATAAATAATGCGAATAATTTTGTAAGGAGAATGGAAAGCGAGACCTGGTGTTTCTTTATAAGGAAATAACACCTCGTACTGTACGAACCCTACATGAACACATATTAATGTCTAGGCATGCACGGAAATGAATCCGAACATGAACCCTCTGGCTTAGATTCAGCACTTTCTTCATTTACATATGCGGGGTGAAAGTCGGCTTCCAGGCGTTTAGATACAGAGCTCTTCCAGATCACAGTAATTAACACATAGCGACTTCAATAGGAAAACCTGTTTTCCAGATGATTTTTACAATGCGGCTTTATGTCTCATTTGGCAGTTTAAATAGCTGGAGTTGTTTTCTGGCTGCATCTCCACTATCATCTGTTGAGCATATTTTGCCTAGAATGCTGACCAAAACTTCCGAGCCCATTTTTTTAAAAATAGATGACTAATACAATGGGCATGCCTAGAGATTTCGGGCGTTTTTTCTTCTCATATGGGTTAGTTCTTCGAGAAGATTTTACGGAATCGCCTTAGAAGTTTATGCTGCTTAACAAGTGTATTTTTTTTTTCCTTGCTGCATTTCACCTTGAAGGATCGAAAACCTTTGCACCACCATTCTCGCGGGTTGAATATTTTATCTCGAGAGGAAAATGTTGCTTTCCAAATTAAAATTTACAGGTAATGGACAGTGTGCAGGGATCCAAATGTAAGCCCATAAGAATTAGGCTATTAAACAACAATCTTTGCGAGACATTTCTTCACGATGCTGGAACTACGGCTGCGGAATTGAGGAAGGAGATTGTGCCCACAAACGGCAGGATCGTCGTGTAATGAAACCGCCCTTACAGCTGAATTCGGCTAAGGAGAATTGAGTTTGTTTCTGTCGTGTTCCCCTCTCCGCCCCCCCGGACTGAGAAAACTGCTAGTCAGAAAGCTAGACGTGAAGATGCCAGATCGTGGTGAAACTCATCCCAGCCTAAAATACAGCTACTCACTGCTCGGAGGCACTCAGGGATTTAGCATAACTCGTTAGGAGTGCTCCGGGCTAGGGATAAACACAACTAATTAGGTTTATCTTTGATAAATAGAAGGAGCAGCCTATACCGTGTTTCTTTTTTAATGCATCTTTGAAGGGGGGAAAAGCTGAGTATAATCAAATCTTCCATAAGTTTTCTGAGCTTTCTTTTCTCCTGCTCGCACGCTAACGCAGCAGCTCTGAAGTGGCTCGTCAGACACCCTTGTCCCCAAGTTGTCTCCGCAGAAGTTGCAATTATAGCTGAACAGGTTTTCTAAGCTTCTCCAGGTCTGAGCTGGGGCTGCTCAGCTGTTCCGCAGCCCCCACGTAGCACACACGGAATTGTACAGCATGTTCAACGATTCTTGCTCGCCGGCTAATTAGAGACGGCTTTGAAGCTCCATTACCGGCAGCAAAATTATTGCGGTCAGTTTAGGCCAAATTCTGCAGTCCTTAATGGAGCGAAACTCCCATTGAAGTCAATGGGATAGAAGTCAATGGGCGTTGTGCTCTATTAAGGAGCACAGAATGTGTCCCTTTGTGATTTAGAGATTAAAAATCGGTATCGGTAAAACGTGCGTTTGAGACGGCCACACTCTCGGGCGGGATCTCCCCCGCCACACGGGAAGGACCCGATCCCTCCGGCTGCGCTGGGCGGACTGAGTCCCGCGCCCCCCCGGGGGGCGATGCACCGGCAGCATCGGTGCCGGGGGGGTTATTAATCATCAACCGCGGCCAGACAAAAGGACTTTTCCGGCCGTTCTGAAAGAAGAAAAACTTCAGTCTCCCGCGGGATTCAGCCCCCCTCCGGGGCCGGTGGATCTGTCAGGGCTGTGAGAGGAATTTGGTCCGTCCCGCCGCCTCGAGCCCATCCCCAACCTGCCGGCGCGGCGGGGGCGTCCCGGGCGCGCATCCCCCCGGCGCCCCGTCCCTCCGCTCCCCGTGGGTGATGTCCCCAGCCAGTGACCAAAAAGGCTCGTTTCCCGAACGGGTGTCTGGATGCCGAGGCTCCTGCGTGGGGACGCAGTGACTAGCCTCTTCGGAGCCCACAGGCAGCCCACCGTTCGGGTACCAGCTCAGGGCTTGGGAAGTCCCGTTCCCAACCACGACCACCCACCGCTATCAACGTGATTTGACAGCCGAATTCAGAGCGCGGGTTTCAGGCGCTGGTTTGGGCTAACTCTTGAACTCTGAAGTGGGGTTTGATTGCGCATTAGAACATATTTCCTGATTATAGGCGCTAAACCGCACTGAAAAACCCTGAGGAAAAAAGTCCTTTTTACAGAACTGAAGGAAATGCTGCAGGTCGCTTAAATAGGACTACAGTCCAATGTTGTTCCTCTTTCGGGGAGAACTGGGGGAAGGGGGGCGTATCTAGAGATCTTCCTTTCTTCTTTTTCCTGCTCTAGTGGAAAGTAAAAGCCTTCAGGAAAACTTCGCAGCGTTTTTCCCTGAGCGCGGAGGGGCACACACAGCTGATCCTCTAGGAAGCTGTGCACAATTAAGACTCATTTTCTTTCTGCTGGAACAATTAATTGTACAAATGAAAGGTCAGGCATGTGCTTTTCCTATGTTTATCAACCACAATAATGAGCCCCTTCTATTTTTTTCCCCCAGTGCATTATATGGCAATAAAGCGCTGCCGCAGCGCCGTCTCTCTGGGTAAACATCTTCAAACGCGATTCAGCGGAGCCGGCAGGTACCTATAGATATATATTTTTAAAAGGACGCAGTGTCCGAGGGGAACACAGATGTGAGGTGTGGGAAGTGAGGGCTTCCCCAGCCTCCCCGTTCCCGCAGACCGGCCAAGGAACGGCACATTCTCCCCTGCAGTGCTCCTCAGGGTGCCGCCGGCCGGGGCTGGCTGAGCCCAGGGGGCCCGATCCTGCCGCCCGGCCGTTCTTTGTCCGTCTTGGTCCGTGTCATTTTTGTACAGGCGGGACGGATCCTGCCCCCCTTCCCCGGGCACCCGGGCCACTTTGGCAAATTCTCCCCGCTTGCCTCCACCTCATAAACCCGGTTCCTCCCTGGGAACTGAGATAGGCTGGCAACACCTCCTAATCCACGAGAGTTAGTTTTTCTTTCCATCGTAGGAGACCTCTGCTCACATCTCCAAGAAGAAACCTGCCAATTCCTAAAAACTTTTAAACAAGGGGCTCCAAATTTTCCTGCCAACTTGGTGTGGAGTGGGCTCATTGGACTACATCTGGTACGTGTGGGATAGAAGAATGGTATTCAATATTTTCATCAATACTTTCACTATTTTCCCCTGTTACTTAAGGTAATGGGCAAATTACCACTGTGATTGTGCGTGGGGGGAACATAGCTACTGTTGACAAAGTGTTTTTCTCCCAGCTGGTAAGTTACCCTGCACACAACTGTCCAGGACATTTACCCTGTGTGATGTTCTCCTTAACCTCCATCTGCTCACACTCACGGTGGATATATTTTTCACTTATTTCACCCTTGTTGAACACAGACATCCCTGCACTCCTCACACACGTGAACTGATGGAGAATAACCCTACTGGGAACTAGAAAGAAATTTCAGGAGCTGTGCAATGAGCACGAGAATATCTTGAGTTTTCATGATGAAGTAGTCTAACATGTTGTGCCTGTCCAGGTGACTGGGTCCATTTTAATTTTTTTTTTAAATCACGTTGTCCTGAGGTGACCACCGTATTTCTCAGAAGGCTCAGCCTCCACCAGGACCCAAACCACAGGGCTGTTTTCTTTGTGTAGGAATTACTGCTCTATTTCTTGCAACACCCGTCAAGAGGGTGCCCTGTATACCAGGCAGCCATGGACAGGGAGGTTTGGTTTAAACCAGCAGGAAGCTCTGAACGACTTCAGCTGGCCTTTGGATCCAGTGTTTCTGCCATGACTAACCGGAGAAAAACATGGGTCTGGAAGTGAAGGGGAAGAGCTCTGCTGGACAAGGGGTGCAGTGCAGCCTCTTACAATGGCAGGAGCGGTGACGGCAGTGCAGAGTCCAGGAGCCCAGCTCCAAAGCAAACACACAGGCTGACATTTTTGATCTGGTGGACGCAGGGCACTCAGGCCTGCGCAAGCAGAAGCCAATGCCGTTTCTCCCGGTATGTTTAGCTAATTGTCTAACAACTGATCTGTACAAGAGCTGCAAGATAAAAGGCCACAGTGACCCTCGTGGAGGCGGATGCAGCTGGTAGTAAAACTCGTCACTCCTCTGAAAGGCTGCTCACTATTGTGCTGATGGAGAAGTGTTCTTCAAACACAGAGCGAAGTCTCAGCCGAAGTTTACTGTAGTTGCCTGTTTCACAGAGGGGGGGGGGGGGGAAGAAAAAAAGAAGTAAGTTCAGACTTTTGCCACAGTGGGAGAGAGGGTTGTCCCTGGGCTGGAAGCAACACCGAGACAAACGCTTGGGCCAAGCTGAAGGTGGCTGGGCCTACGCTTGTCAAGAAGAAACACCACAGCCATGACCACACACAGGCCAAAGGCACCTGTATGTAAAAGACCTGACACATCTGCATGTACAGACCGAACACAGCCGTACGCCCACCCCCTCCACAACAACCTCCTGCCTGAGGGAGGGACGGGAGGGAACCCCCGAGCCCGCGGGCCACGGACCCCAGCGCGCTGCCCTGTCCTCACACACACAACCCCAGCAGCGGCCCTCCCCCGCCATCGCCCTTACCCCCCGCGCTGACAGGCTGGGAGGGCGCAGCACAAAAGGCGCGGGCGCGGCGCGGCCCACCCTGCCCAGCCCCGGCCCGCCCCCCGCTCCCACCCCTCCGCCCGCTCCCGCCCCGCTCCGCCCTCTCGGCGGGAGCGGCGCCCTCGCAGCCGGTCCCGCAGGGAGCGGGGAGGGAGGGGGATGCCGGGGAGCCCGAGCGCCGTGCCGAGCCTTCCCGCCGCGCTCCGAGCGCCGCCGCTTGCCTGGGGGCGGGGGTAACGGCCGGCGGGGCGGGCGGGGTGAGGCCCTCGGCCCGCCTCGCGCACACGCGGCCCTGCCCGGGCGGGACGGCGCCTCCCCCGGCCACCCTGTGTATCCCCCCACCCGGACCGTGTGTTGCCGCCGAGCGTGAGGGGCGGCGCCGCCATTTGCCTCCGGGGCCAGGTGTGTGCGTGTGGGGCCGCCGCCGTCCCGTCCGCCCCGCCGCTCCCCCTGCCCGCCCCGGCGGCGGAGGGGAGCCCGTCCCGGGGACCCACTCGGCCCCAGCGCTGGTTGTGTGGCGGCCGGGCCGGGAGGCAGCCCCGGGCAGCGGGGAGAGGAGGCCGCGGCCTGACCCGGGTGTCGGTAGCGGGGCCAGTTTGTAAGGAGTTTCTAAAATTTTCGTCACCAACGGCCCCAAATCTTAGTTGGGTTTTTTCTTTTTTTTTTTTTTTTTCCAAAAGAACCCTGGCAAAGGTTATACAGGTAGATAACAGTAAATCACATACTTCCCAGTCTGGATATGCAGGGCTGAGTATGATGACAGACAATTAGAAGGAAGTTTGTAATTGGGCCATAATTTGTCTATGTGCTGACTTTGTATTTTCCAGATGCTGCCATTCAAAATTGACTTTTACATTTTATGGGATAAACTATTTTTTTTCCTTAGATGTTCTTGGCTAATGAGAAATTGGATAGTACTCTGAAGAACTACCCTTTAAATATCAGTTTGTGTGATGCTATATTAAAGGTAGATAAAAGAGAGATTGAATAGCTAAATGGATTTTCTGAAGTGGTTAAAGTCCATTCATTGGTAAATTAGAAATCTGTTTACACTGAAAAAAAATTGCCCACCAGGCAGAAAGTTTAAAATTATTTTTTATATAGGATGCAGTCAGTGTTTCATATATGGTAGTGGCAAGTATTAATTAGAACTCACACAAAACTTGGGGACAGCTTCAAGTGTGAATTTAGGAACCTGATATGTTCAGTAGCAAAGACACATTTCATTCTGTGGGGAAAACTGACATTAAGTCTATGCTACTTTTTTGTGGAATTACTGTTTCCGCAGAATCATTCAACAGATAACATCATGTTAGTAGTTATTAATTTATTCATCTACTTTCTGCTATGCTAGGAATACTGCCTTCAACTGTTAAAGAAGCAGCTGGCTTTTTTATACAAATAAACTGGGCTCCGAGACTGTCAATCTTCTTTGTTTGACAGAGAGGAGTTCCCGCCTGCGCTGAAAGAATAGCTCAACATCTGTCATCCCATTCTCTGCGATGGCCCAAAATCAGGAAGACTACAGCTGTCCTCTTCCTTTCAGATACTTCTGGGATAGAGAGGTAGGAGGACTGAGTATTTGGTCAGCGTGTTCATCATGCATTAAGCAAGTCTCTACAAAGCCCTTGCATGTAATTGTATTGTTTTCCCACTGCTTGAATAGTAGAATTTGCAGTTTAAAAGGTCTTTGGAATTTCAGTCCTACGATGTGGGGTTTTTTAATGTCTAATTAGTTTAGTCGGAACATGCATTTGTTAATAAAACACATCTTAATTGGTATTGAAGTGGTTAGCAGTAATTTATACCTAGGCATGTGGCACATGAGCATGTAAATTGCAGGTGTATGCACGAGCATAAAGCAGAACATATTTATTCTTATAGGTTGGGAGTTATACTACAACTGCTGAGAGCTGGATGAAGATGAAAACAAGGGATAGGGATGTAAATTATCTTATTCCGTACAAGCTTAAAAATGGTATCTTTTGAAATATGTCTGTGTGGAGCAGAGGAGAGAGGGAAGGGGAGGGGAGGAAGAGAAGGGGATGGAAGAGGCTGGGAAGAATATGTTGCCACGTAAAAGAAATGTTTAATCACATAACCTCATTAGTTCTTTGGTTTAATATCCAGCAAATTAGTCAAAAGCAAAAAAGCAGAATAGAAATTCAAGTAATTTATTGAATTAATTATAATATCCTCTTCCAATAGTAGGCAAACTACTAGTCAATAGTAGATTGCATGTTTTTTTTCTTATAATCACAATTAAGAGCAACTGTAATAAACATCAGAGTCCCAACCAGCAGCAATTGCATTAGGCAAACGCCTCTGTGTAACCTGCAATTTCAGCTTCACAGTTCCAAGATTTGGGGAAAGCATCACAAAGTGCAAAATGCTCAGAGGGATTTAGGCATTGTGAACCCCAGCTCAGCTGTCCAGGGGAATCCACAATCTGAAGTTAGGCCGTCAGGCTGCCTGTCACATGCATCGTGACGGTTAGGCTGTGGTTACACGGTGATTTTGATTTGGCTTACAGCTGTGCTGCTGCAGAAAGAACAGCTCAGCAGCTCAGTCACACTGTTACCTCCTAGTTAGATTCAAGAGCTCTACTTACTGTTTATCTGCTGATCTTAGAAACAGAAGAATGGCAGCAGAAAGGAGGCAGTTTCTCAGTAAGGCTGGTCTTGATCCATTCAAGGTTTCTAAATAAAAATAAATTAATTACATTTTTCCACAGAAATGCCAGTCTAATCTCAAGGAATTTACTGTTAGCAAGTGCAAGAACAATGAGACCTTACTGGACTGTATCAGATCATATTTAGAGGAGACTTTAATGTGTTGCCACACATTGCAAAAAAAATGGTATCCAAGCTTGCATAAAAAGAATAAATAAAATATTGTTATTGGTGCTGAGTATTTACAGATAGAAGAACAGGCTTAGGTCCATAGCCTCAATCGCAAAATTCAGAAAAAAAGCAGGACTAGGAAAATCTGCACTGAGGAAGAGAATCACGAACGATGAACTCCTCCTTTCCCTCATGTCTTTCTGGGTCAGGAGCTGAAACAATGCCTTCCATTTCTTCTTTCTGTGTACATGCTAAACTTGTCTCTGCCTTCTGTGGAGCGATGTACTTGTCTTCATCTAGGTCCAAGATTTTTGGAGACAACAATTGATTTGTTGTCTCCTCAGGTATATAGGTCTCTGCTTCTCTGTCTCCATAATGTTGGAATCTGATACCCAGAGCAGGAGGGGTTTTTAGTCAAAAGGACTGTTGCTTAAAGGAAGGAAAGGAACTCGCTAGACTGTCCAAATGTGGGTATCTTCCTGCACGTGTCTGCTGGGAGAAGCAACATGAAGCTGAATTAGTTGTTGGCCTTCCCTCATTCCTCAGAAAAGACAGTCCTATTAGCTGTCTTCTTTATAAAGTCAACTAAGTCAACCCTGGTTTGTAAATTTGATTTTCCAATAGAAATATCACAGTATGTTTTCTTCAGATCACTGTGTATAGGAATTTCGCTGGGCTTTGTAACACAATGCAAACAAACCGTTGCCAATTCTGCACAGCCTTCTCATGAGATGATACAAATTAAATATTTTGCATTTTCCTTCTGGTTTATGAGTTTGGGGTGTACACTCGTTTTAAGCCTTTTTTTTGTGAAACAGTGCAGAATAGAATTTGGTTTTGTTGTTTGCCTTTTTAATGAGAGCTAAGAATTTTGCAAGAACATTTTGTTCTGGGATCTGAAGCTTGGGAAAAATGCCAAATATTGTGACACTCACAATAAAATTGCAAGACTTATCAACATTGTAACTAGCCTTGGGGCTAATTTGACTGAGTACCTCCCCCAAATCCTTCTGGGGAGGCAGATCCTGAAAGTTCATAAGCCTAAAAGCAGTTTAATGAGTACATAGACACTGAAGCAACTCAGAG
This sequence comes from Chroicocephalus ridibundus, assembly GCF_963924245.1. Taxonomy (NCBI): domain Eukaryota; kingdom Metazoa; phylum Chordata; class Aves; order Charadriiformes; family Laridae; genus Chroicocephalus; species Chroicocephalus ridibundus. Next base: position 34,755,877 of record NC_086285.1, read on the forward strand.
CATTTGTCTTTGTTTTATGAAAAGCAATCACACTTAAACTCCTTATTACTTATGACACGTAGTTTGTGCTTTGGATTGGCAACCTTCAAATGTCTGTTTTCATGAGTTGTTAAATTATGTGAAATAGGCAGAGACAAATTTGCAGCCTTTAATGACCTGATCAAGATTGTCACTTTGTCAGCTTCCAGGAAAACTGCTCTCACTGTAGAAGGATCAACAGTACTATTGATTACATCAGGATCCATTAAAATAACATTCATGTTTGTATCATGACAGTATGAAAATTATAAAATTAATGTAACAAAGAAAACAGAGCTATTAGGGTGGTTACCCTGATCTACATACAAGTGAACAACATTGAAACACCTGATATTCGGGCAGCTGTCTCATGTCAGTTCCTGGCTTGGATCACAGAGTACATACCCTGGCTTCTCAGACTCTTTAGCATCCATACTACCCCACATCTGGACAGCCAGCCTACGGGGGCTATTCCAGTAAGTGTCTTCTTGCTTACTCTGTGATCCCACTGGGAATCTAACATAGGGAAGACTGTAAAAGTCCAACCCTGTTCCAGCCCATGTTTCTCTGCTAAAGTGCAGACGGGAGTTGATGTTAGGCAGTGGGTCACTCTCTCTAGCCTGGTCCTTGCTATTTTGCTACTTGGGTGAGCTCCCGCTGTCTTGGGTGAGGGAGATGTGATTGCTTCCAAGTTCTAGACTGTGTTTGAAGTTTTTTTGCACCACATAATTTAGCTAAATGTTAAGTTGTGGTCTGAACAGTGTGAAAATAAATCTGTTATGAAAAGAGGAGCTTTTGAATCCAAAGATTATTTGGGGGTCTAGACCTTTTAAGGAAAAGAAAAAAAAAAAAAAAGATGAGTGCCAACTGTACTGTTAATCTCAAACTTTATGAAAAGTTTCTACATGAAATAGTGAACACTCAGGGACCACCTTTAGGGACATGTGTCATGGGTGGTTGCACAGGTCACCACAACGCAGGGTCACAATTCACACAAAGTGAGAATGTTGCAGTGTCATGCCTGTGCTGCTGATTCAGCTCCTTATCAGCCCCTGGCTTGGAGCTTTGATAGCTGATGTGACAAACCATAAATAATGGAAGGTCAAACTGAGCAATGTTGTTCACTCTGACCTTCTAATACTTCTGGCTTATTAGATCAGTCATTAGAGTTTCAACAGGCTGCTAAGAAGCAGAGTACAGTGGCTATAGCTGCCAAATCCTTGCCTATTCACGCACTGCCTCTCTGTGTAGGTATTAAATGGATCCCAGTGTAAAAGTTGTATGTTCCTTAAAAGGAAACCAGGTTACAAAATATCCAAGTAGCCAAATATAAAACATGGGCATGTATAAAGAGAATCTTTCACAAAAATCGCTCTCATCACCTCCCCAGAAAAACAACAACCCAACCAACAACAATTCAAAAGCTGATAGCTATCAGGATAAATAATTTTGTCTTTTCTTTTTTCTTTTTTTTTTTAATCAAAGGGAAATGAATGATAGTGTGAGAAAATAAAGCAATGAGAACAGTCAGAATTCAACCAGGAATAAATACACTGTCATCATCCATCCCCTGCCTCCTCCAAAATTCTGAAGTTAAGGTAGTTCAATAGTTTCCGTTCTAAGGCTCTATTTTTACACTTCTTATAATGTTTTCAGATTTTCTATTAAAACTGGGAAATTTTCCATATCAGTGATCTGCCAAATCTTAACACTTTCAAAATAACTTGAAGAAAAAAATGGTTCAGAATTTACAATCCCATCAATTCCAAAATTAATTTTAGGAATAAGCATCATTTAGCTAATTTTAAGAACGATTTTACAATTCTTTTGTTGAATAGGTGTAGACAGACTTAAAAAAAAGAGAGAGGTAGGCTCACAAGGGTTATACTAAAAGGAGAAAGACACTACTATCACAAATACCCCTCAAGATTTTATGGCTGTAATCCAAACAGCCGTAAAATCTACTGGCAGGATGTCATGTGCACTCACGCGGTGGGTTTGTATGGAGCTCAGTAACTACCATTGCTGTTACCTCTATGTTATCTTGACTCGTAGAAGGTGATGTTGTGAATCACTAAATGCCCGCTGTGCCAAAGAACCATTCTGGGCAACAGTGTGGTTCTACAGAGCGGAAATTCTGTTTAGTGAGGGTGCTAAAAAAAAAAATAAATAAAAATTGTCTACTAAAAATCATCACACAAAAAACTTTCAAGGTTGTGCATTCAACTGAGAGATTAGAAAAGGACAGAATTAAAATTTCCTTGCCAGCCTTAAGTATCACTCTCTTTCCGGGCTGCCATAAATGAAACCAGAACAGAGAGAAAGCAAACTCTCTCAGTGAAAACAGCTAAATGTTACCATTGGATAAAAGGATTCTGCCGGAACCATAATGGCAAAAGTGATCTCTCGTCTATCCTGATTTTATCCCTGTTGTCGAATCAGGTTCCTCACACGATTTAAGTGAATGTTTCATAGGTGGAACGCACTTGCTATGTATTCCTTATTTTCTGAGTGCACAACTTCAGATACTTAGGACCGATTCACGGAAGTGCTGAGTGTTCACAGATGCTGCTGAAATCAATGGGACATATGCTTTAAATGTATGAAGTACCATAAAAATGCTAAGCATCTTGGAAAATCTAGCTTTAAGCACATCATATTGAGGACCCCAAATTAGTGGACATTTTCATCAATCTTGGCCATAACGGCTCAGCACTTCAGTTCCCCATCTGTAAAGTGGGCCTAATAGTACAGTCTCACTTCACAGGTTTAAAGATAAATTAATTAGTGTTTGGGAAGCACTCAGAAACCCTAGCAGATAATGCTATAGAAACACCCATAAAGATATTAATAATTCAGTATTCTGCGCAGGGTTTGAATGATATGCAGTAAGGAAGGCACAGAGCCACATATTGAGTGATAAGAATAAAACGAATATTGAACAGCTGCTCACTCAGGGAGCATCGTCCACCCTATGCACTGAATGATGTATGTGTCTGTGCAGTTAAAGACTTATTATCATGCATATGTGCAACGAGCTCAAATTAAAGTTGCAAAGGCAAGCTTAATTCTGATGGTTCTGAAGTTGAGAGGGCTTAAATTTGCCACATGAACATGCTTTCAACATAAATATTTTGTGCGATCATCTCTGTATTTTCACGTTTTCCTCCTTAAGATGTGAAGGGCTTTCTGTGTCAGTGAACCCAGTGACCACTTGCAGAAAGCCGCCATGTGGCCCAGTTCACTCAGGGAACAAATGTATTGATTTCCAGGGGACCTACACCAGGAGCGAATTTGGCTCAAATCATCTTCTTTGTCTCATTGCGTAGTTCTGTAGTGGCTGCTGGGTAGAAGTGAGGCATTAAACGTGTTCAGGGACGGAGAAACAGGCTTGTCTTTTGGCTTTACTTTGTGTCAGGTTTTTTTGGTGGTTAATGTAGCATTTGGAGAATCACATAAACTTCCATCCCAGAAATGAAGTTATTGCCAAAGCAAAAATTCCTATATTTACATATAAATATCCCCATTCAGCATGACTGAATACCTTTCTGGTTTATAATGAAATGGCAACATCCACAACAATCAAATTCTAAGACACAGATGTTAGATTAAACTGACTGTACATATCTTTGGATGCAAACCCAATCTTTCAGAAATTCTGCCTGATCCAAATGAGTAATTGTTACTAAACCTATTCTGCATTGTGACCAGATTCCTAGATAAGATTACTTGATCCCACCTGAAGAATTTGTGAGACCTTTACAATTAAAAAAATAAGACTGCTGGCTCCTTCTGTCTCACTCAAGGATGTGGGTCTATTTTTAGTATGTCATCTGTCATTAGATCAAAGACCAAAGGCTTGGATTTTCATAGTGACCTGGAGCAGTCAATGAACATTGTGGTCTTCTTTTATTCGCGACCAAACCACAATGTGGTCATTTCAAACTTGTCACCTACTTAACACTTCCAGTGCTGGAAAGAATGGGAATGATATTTAAAAATTTTGTTTGGCCATTTAAACACAATTAAAGCTATCTTCTTCTCCCCTTTCTTTACTCTCACTTTATCCCAGATTTTGTAACAAATGCGATGGCTTCTAAACTAGATGTAGCCCTGTTCCAGGTTAGATTTTCTTGTTATGCTAATTGAAAGCACATTTCAGGGAAAACTGTATCATCCCTTGTCAGGAGACAATTTTAAATACTAAATCGTATTGTTTTATGCAAACACTTACTTTTATTTGCATTTTTAAATGCTTTTCTGAACACAAATACTTTTCTGAGGAGAAAGCCCTATTGTTTATTTACATAACTCTCCTTTTACCCTTTTTCTTTTTTTTTCAGAAACATAACTTATTATCTACTCCAAGATTAAAAGCATTCTAAACCATATAAGCTGCGAGAAATAGCTATCTTGTTGATTTTCAGAAAGTCTACAATACTCCATCTAATGTATTCAATGAATTATTTATTTCTTAAAGAGATACAATAAATCTTTACCTACTGTATTTGATGATTTTCATAGTAGGAATAATAAGTAACATGATTTGAGTGTGATTGGAACCAGGTACTAGGAGGGGGGAAGGGAGGTCAATTTACACTATGTACCAAGCACGTTGGAAGACAGCGCATCTGTAAACAGACTGGACATTGCTACTCACTTAAAAATTCCAGGTGAAGAAAAAACAGAGATATTTCCATTGAAATTAAAGAGCAGGAATGAGTCAAGTACTTAAATTTTGAAGGAGCAGCTTAGGTGCAAAAGCACAATAGTGATGTTCAGTGCCATTGTTCTCCGTTGCATTGGAGTGAATCCAAAGTAATTCCATTGATTTCAGTGGACTTTCATTGGGCTAACTGAGAATAGAATCTGACTCTATGTTAGCTGGGGGTGGGGGGAGTGACAAGAATATAAATAACCCCAGATAAGTATTTGAAATACAAATACTTTGCAAGATGGTTTCTATCTTTTAAGACTGATCATATACCACATCAGAAAAGTTCTGAATAAATCCTCTCCCATTTAGTTCTTACAGTTTTAAAAAAATAAAGCACTGTTGGTGGTGGTGGGGGTATTTTTGACGCTGTTATATATTGTTAACATCATGTCCTGAAGCATCCATCACAGGATCTCAAGAGTACCACAGAATTATGCAGTCCCACAACAGAGCTTCAGTCAGCCAAAAGTTTTAGGTTAGTCTGATTTTTCTTAACAGATAGTAAGGGGAGCTGGTGAAGCCTCTGTCACACTGCTATGTGTCTGTGCAGTGGCTAACAGAGTTGAATAAACAGTTAGGAGAATGAACACCAAGCCTCTTTATATTAGTGTTTTCCAAGATATTCAAAGGAATCTTGCAGAACGTTTGTGTGCAATATAGACATTTCGGGGTTTCACAATCCCCTTCCCTTGCCTTGCCTTGCCTTGCCTTGCCTTCCCTTGCCTTGCCTTCCCTTGCCTTGCCTTGCCTTGCCTTGCCTTGCCTTGCCTTCCCTTGCCTTGCCTTCCCTTGCCTTGCCTTGCCTTCCCTTGCCTTGCCTTGCCTTCCCTTGCCTTGCCTTGCCTTGCCTTGCCTTCCCTTGCCTTGCCTTCCCTTGCCTTCCCTTCCCTTGCCTTCCCTTCCCTTGCCTTCCCTTCCCTTCCCTTCCCACATAGACACTGCAATTTTCTGTATATTAACATTTATTGGTCGAATGGAGACTCTAGTTCAAGCAGAGCTTCATTTTTTAATATAATACCTTCCTCCTCTTGCCTGCTTCTGCAGGAAGGTGTATTTTGCATGGATTACCTGCAGTGTGATCTTGCTCTATCTAGAATCAGCAGCAAAGCACAAACTGGTACCAGGTCTCTATTTATCTGTATGCATCATCCATCCACCTCTGAGGCTTCAGGGATACGTTCAGTCTTTAAATTGCCTTGAGGTCTGGTGCTTCCAGATCACTGGTACTATATAAATGTATATTATCAATATTTTAGTCATCAAAACAACCGATCTTCAGAAGATGCTGTAAAATAGCAAACAGACTGACTTAAGTAATTTCAGTTTATACACTTTCCTACTTAAATATGTCTTCTGTAAAAAGCTATTCCAAACATCTGTTTGCAAAAATGACTCAGTAATTTGCATCTGTTGACTGGCTTGCAGATTCCATTTTCATTTTCGGGAATAGTTTACCTTAATATTCCTGTTAGTCAATGACTTTTGACTGGTAATAAGACACAGCGCTAGCATACCTAAATAGATGAATTCTTGTTTCACTTTTTTTTTTTTTTAAAGCATTTTGATCTTTCTCCTCTCATTTGCACTAGAGTTTTGTGTTAACTGCCTAGTTAATACTTGTACTGCTGCTACTCTGGAAAGCTTTTCTCTAACAGCGCAAATGAACTCAGCATAAACATAATTCTAAACTTTGGCTGACATAACTCAATAAATCAAAACCTTTATCTACCAGTCATACACTTGGGTTCATTATGTACATATAGGTAAAGCTGGTAATAGCATTAACATGGCAAACAAATAGCGTGCCAAACTATTGGAAATTCCCCTAAAATAAAGCTAAATAGATACTGATGCCATGAAACCAGCTTATTTCAGGACTGAATTTGGCCTCACCAGATGCAGGTATGCACACTTGGGTTGCAGGACGTATGTGCTGCACCTCTTTTACCAGCTGTGATGTGGAGGGGGAGTTCCCCATTATTGAGGTCTTGGGAAAATCATTGCTTTTTTCTCTGCGTTAGGATGTTAGCAGACATTCTGGATGCAGATGTTCCCCACCAGTTCTCCCAGTCTGGAGTAAAGAGTTGGTGGCTATGGACACCCCGTAGGAAGGGCAAAAGGGTCAGTGTAAAATGCCACTTAACTGCCTGTGACTAGTAGGCAGCCTCTTTACAGGAATCATTTGGAAGAAAATGGGGCAAAATAAACCAGGGATTTTGAATCTGTGATCTCAGCCAAATCAATTGGAAGACTTGGGCAAAGCCAAAGATCACAAAATCTGTCCCAAAAGAGCCCTTATCTCTGTGACAGGAAACATGTTCCTATAGCCTCACAGCTATCACATCCAGTGTTTAGCGTAGATCGTTAGATTTGGCATGGGATATAGAATGTACTTGCAGTTTGAAAAAGAAAGTGAAAAAGCTCCCTCTTATTTAAAGGTAGTTTATTCAGATGACATACAGCTTAACTGTGAGTCTCTTGCCATTTTTAAACTGGAGCTTTCAGGGAATCACACTGAAATAAACCTTCCAAGTTTTCTTGCTCATTGCTTGCTCTTTTGGCTTACTTCTCCATCTTGATTTGTCAAATATGGTATAGGTTAGGGACCAGGAGTCTTACTTCGTTCAATACACAGAAAATCTAACAGCATTAGTTCCGCCCTAGTTTTGTAGCCAACAGTGTTTTCTCATGGCACCAAGGAGATGTTTTCCAACTTAACATCAGGTGATTGAACTTGGCAGTATCTGTTAAATCAGCCTTTAAGCTTCATGCTGTTCTTTTTAAATTAAAACTTTTACATATTTATTCCTGGCTTTACTGTACTGTGACAGGCTGCTAAATTCCCAGTAAAAGATTTCTTTAGTAGTAGTTAAAAGAAAGTTTTTCTAAGTCAGCTTCACACGCATTTTTCTCTTAGATTAAATTATGTTCTTTGATATTAGAGAGGTACCTGGGATTTGACTACCACTAATAAATAGCATCTGCACATCAGCATTGCTATAAGACTGTTGTGTACCATTAAGATATTAACTTTTTAAAGGGATGATGGAAAATTGGAGCAGGTTCAGAAGAAAGCTGCAGGAGTGATTGGAGGCTTGGAAAGCACTCCTTACAGTGACAGCCTGAAGGAACTTAATCTACTTAGTTTATTTAAAAGGTAAAGAAGCAACTTGATTGTGGTCTATAACCCTCTGCGTAGTGAGATATTAACTGAGGCAAGAAGATCCTTTAAAAATTAAGAAAAGAAAAAGCCACATATAAGTTGATTTGATGGCAGAAGTCGAAGTCAGCAGTTGTCAAACGAAACTTTTGAGGAGGGAGAGCAATTAACCAGTGGAAAAGACTGCCAAAGGATACAATCAATTTTATATACGTTAAATCAAACCTGCATGTTTTTATGAAGGTGCACTGCAGTTCTACCACAAACTGCGGCTTGAGGCAGAAATTGTTGGGAGAACTCTTGCAGCGTGTGTTATGCAGGAAAGCAGAGTACATGATCGTAACTGTCTTGGCTGAGAATCTGTGATTCATGTTCAAGTGCAAGCACGAGGCATTCTTTCAGCAATCTCTCTAGGTTTATATTAAGTGCTGTCCAGGTCATTACAAGCCTTTAAAAAAGAACAAGAAGTCTTCTAGTTATTCACAGACTGCCCTTTTTTCAGCATATAGAATACGGAATCAAATTACCACTACATTTTCTTGGTGGGAGGGGTACATTTTAAACATAACTCATGGAGGAACTGTGAGAAAAAAAAAAAAAAGGCGAGCATATCATCAGCTTCCTTTGTGCCTTCCAACAGCTACAGAAATATCTTTTTCTTGGTGCATTTAGGGCAGCTTGAGTAGAGAAAAGGCAACTGCGTATGGAAGTCTGCAGTAAGAGAGCGCCATCATTTCCCCCAGCCCTGGCTTCCTTAAACCAGCATGCTTTTTAAGCTCTGAGTCACAACTTACTCCAGAGTGCGTGATCTACCTATATGTGGGATTGCCAGAACTTCAGGTTTTCATCTTGTACGAAAGACTTGTGCCAGCCCCAAACCAATACACCAGAAATAAGATTTTAATTTCCTAGAGATAATATAGTGAATTCTGAAAGCAGAAATCTGAGCTACTGCCTGAGCAAGCAAAGCACTTAACTAAGTAAACAGTGCTCATGTCTACACTTGGAAGGTATGACCATACCGAAGACTGCATTTTGGAGGTGTGGTTAGATTGCCAGTGGTGCCCAAATCAGCTCTGTCCCCTGCCCCACATTTCAGTCTTCAGTGTAAACATACCTTCAGAAATGAGTGGTAGAAGTGGTAAAGCAACTTTTGTACAGGCTATTTGATCCTTTGCAATAGACTTCAATGCTTATAATCGAGTTATAAATGGATTTTTTTTAAATCATGGTTGTATTACCTGAGGTCAGTTTCAAGCTGGGAGAAAAAATACTTTGTTCATGTTTACAACATCAACTACCTTTCTCGTGAATGGATTTTTCTGATACTATCTCATGTTGTGTTCCTATGGTGTGTTAACTTCACCTACGTGCTGATGGGTAGCTCAGAGCACTTCCTGAGCACCTAATGGGTTTGCATCAGAGCTATTGTGATTGCCCAGGGCTTTCCAGGCCCTACTGAGCTACAGTCCGTTTTGTGGTAGAGACCTGTTGAGGTATCCTTCTTAATTACACCAAACCATTTGTTCCACTGGCATCAATCACCTGTAGTAACTGTCACCTCATAGGTGTATCGCTAGTTCAATAGCAACAAATTAATCTTTGGTTTTCTGGGATGTGAGTTAGCACCAGCATGGCTGGTGACTTAATATGGTTTGAGGAGTCTGAGCTGGAATTCAGTCTGTTTATGTCCTGCTTGAATCAGGACAAGTACCTCAAAACCTGTACACGTTCCAAGCATCAATCCTGCCAACCTGTTTCCAGTGCCGCCTTACCCTGTAGGTTTGCTCTGTCTTTGATGAGAAACAGGATCTTTTTAGTTTTCCTTCTCACTGAAGGGCTTTTGCATTGCTGCCTGCAAATGAGCCAGCTCACATAAATGGGAATCCTCCAAGACAGCATTTTATTCTGAAAGTTACGATCCTCTTCTAGTGGTTTTGGAAACTTTACCTTCTCCTACCTTCATACATGCAGTTTTGGAATATCTGGTCCTAAATGATGGGCTTGTGCTGGCCCTGTTCATCCCATTCCTGGTTTCTCTTTCCATCTCTGCATTTAGCCCGTACATGATCTTTATAGAGTATTCGTTGTCTTCAGTTTGCTTCCTACCCATTCCCTATTTTGTTTGTACATTTGTACAGCACTTGGCACAACCAAACTCTGAAACACAAATAGTAATGTGTTCTTAGAGAATAAGAGCTTCATTTCTCACCAGTGGCACTCCATAAATCTCTAGGATCTCAAAGGGATTAGGACAGCTAGGTTTCATCTGTTACCAGGATCCTGCAACCAGTCAGTCAACCATAAAGTGGTCTTAATGAAATCGTATCTATATTTTGCTTTCTGTGAGGAATTTTGCCTTAATGATGAAATTTAAAGGAGTTTCTGGAAATACCAGGCTATGCTGATGCTGTCTAGGACATAAAGTTCTGACTAGGACAAGAGAACTATGGAGACTGTGGGATGTTCAGGGTGTTACTGCTCTGCCAAGTCATTTTGTTGAGGGCAATTGCTCCTAAATGTCCCACAGCAGCCAACACCGGTTCAGTTTAGCTGGTGCTGTTGTAGATAGGTTGCTACCAGTACCGTCAACAGTGCTTTTCACTGGTACCAGTGCAGTCTTGGGGAAATGTAGAATGTGTTTGCTGTCATTAAGATTAGTTAGATTTTGTAGAAAAGAAAACACAGAAAAAAAATTACAAAAGCAAATGATGATGCTTAAGTAGAGGGAAGCTGTAATTTACTTGTTCCTGTAATTGTAGTCTATATGTATAATGAAGATTTTTGTGAATTAGTGGTAACAAAATTCTCAGTCACTTGTGATCCGGATTTGTTCTGTCATTGTCATTAGTGGCAACAAATGAAATTAGCTTTTAAATGAAGGTAGTGGGGAAGGAATTGTTTGTAGAGCTCTATTAGAACAGACTGCCTAGGAAAGGCACTGAATCCGTATTTGTCTTTGGTTTTGTCCCCTTCGACATTGACCCGGACTGGTAACCTCCAGATACCCAGGCTGAGTGGATCTACTAACTCTTTCTTCTGTGGTGCCTTTGTGGCGGGCAGACTAACCCCAGGGAGAAGTGAGCCTCTACTTTTAGAGAAGAAAAGCACCCAAAGGTGTCTATCGAAACCACTGATGTTGAGAAACAAAGCATTTCTCATTCTTTTCCAATCCTTTAGCCTGTAAGTATTGCAGAAGCGTGTAATGTTGTCAAATATCTGATGCATAATGAGCTAACTTAAAGACATATTGCCAGGCCTTTCTTTGAATTCTTGTCTTTTGTTGTCTTGTTTCCCATCCAGAAGGTTATTTGAAGCTCTCAATATGTTAATTAATGTGTTGTTAATTATTTTATTTTTTAAAAACCTTTGTCTTGGTGTATTTCTATCTAAGGATCATGCAAACCTATACATATTTCCATATTTTCAGCATATTTTATGCAAATAGTTGTTAAAAATGAAAATTCTAATTTCAAATGAAGAAAATTCATGACATGCATCTTGTGTTGCAGTTTAATCACTGTATACCCAGGAAAGTATTGACAGTTGTCCCGTGGAAGCTATTAAAGTTCCTGTCCAAGGTTAAATGAAATTGCAGTTTATCAGAGCAGCATTGAGAAAATAAGGGAATCTGTTCATGGCTCTTGATTAATGCCAAGCATGATCAACACAAGGGGGTTCATTAAGCTATACATCATGTGGGTAATTTAACATGTCATTGTGCCTGCTGTCTGCTTTAACTCTCTACATAACCCAGTGTTCTGAACTTGTATCAGCCCTGCACCTGAAGTGTTGTCTCCCAGACTTTGTCATGCTTGGGTTGGCTCAACGTTTGCATTTACACCAATCCCTTTTTTATGATCATTCTGCTTTTTTAAAGAACATCTACAATTTCTACAGCTGCAGTTTTCTGTCTTGTCTAAATATACTTTAAATCTGGTAATATTTATGTGAAAGATGCAAGGAATGTGTCCTTCATTGTCTAGTTTTTCCCTGATTTTTTAGGTGTTTCTACCTTTTAGGCAGTTGTGTTCAAACAAGGCAGTTAGAATGCAAGGAATTACGTCCTGATTTTGGGAGAGAACAGCCATCTCAATTCCCAGTGAAGGACTGCATCTCCATACAAGATCAAGACTGACAGCTTTCCACATAAATGGTAACTCTGAAGGATGGAGCAGATGAGGCTTCCTATAAATGGCTGGCAGAAATCTCTCGATGACAGGCCCTCATCCTCCTGGGGGATTTCAGCCACCCAGACATCTGCTGGGAAGGCAGCATAGCACTGTGCAAACAATCTAGGAAACTTCTAGACTGCTGAGGGGAATTTCTTAGCACAAATGCCCACCAAATCATGCTTGACCAGCCCGATTACTTTCTATGATGGAATGACTTTCTATTGGAATGGGGGAAGAGTGGTGGATGCAATGTTGTTTGACTTTAGTAAGGTTCTCATGCCATCGCCCACAGCCTTCTCGTGTAAGGGACTGCTAAATGCATTGAAACTTGTCTGAACTGTTGGACCAAAACACCCAAAGGGGCTTCTCAATGGCTTCACGTTCAACTAGCAGCTGACAAGAAACAGACTACCGTGAGGTTGATACCGGGGTTGACACAGTTCAGTGTGTTCATCAACAGCAAAAGCAATGTAACAGAATGTGCTCTTAGCAAACTGGGAGGAGTAGTTAACATGCAAAGCAGTAAAGATTCAGTCCAGAGGGGCCTTGAGACACCTGAGAGTTGAGACAACATAAAATCCCTGATGTTCAGTAAGAAGTGCGGAGGCCGGCACTTGTGGCAGAGCGACCTCATGTATCAGTACACGTGGGGAGAAGCAGCCCGGCTGAAAAGCTCCTGAAGATCACAATGGATACCGGGCTGAGTGTGAGCCAACAGTGCGCTCTCACTGCAAATGAGACAAATCCTGTACTGGGCCATATTGCAAGGACTGAGGCCAGTAGATCAAGGGAAGTTATTATTCCCTTACGCTAGATAATGATGAGACTGTACTGGGAATATTTGTATCCTTGGGTTCTCCAGTTCTGAAGGGATGTGTAGAAACTGGAGAGGGGCCAGCAGAGGGTTACGAAGGTCAGGGACATAGACCGCATACATTTCAAGGAGAGGCTGAGGAAATTGGTCTTGTTTAATCTGGAAAAGAGGAGGCAAAGGAGCAGTACAATAGCATCCTGCAACTACTTGGAGGAGATCTGTGGAAATGATGGACCCAAGCTCAGTTTTTAACCGATTTTAACTAAATCTTTTTTTAACCAGCTGCAAGGGCCTAATACCTCACTATACTATAATTGAAATCGTAGGAATGTCCAGCTGTGCATCTGGATGCATGCTCAGGCTATGTCCAAGTCCATATTGGGATGGAAATGCCATAGAACGCACTGTCCCTCTCCCCCTGTTTCCTCCCTGTATTCATCCTTAGGCCCATCCTCCCTGATCTCTGTGGGAGAGAAATCTGGACACATGGGTGGGAATGCAACTACAGCATGTGGTTAATCAGTGGCCAGGATTGTGGGCCAAGTGACAGTATTCCTAAGACTTTAAGGACTTAAAGTGTAGTACCTTTCGTTCTACAAATTCAAGTAGCATAATTCATGTTATGTAATACATTTTATTTGAGCAATTGCAATGATTTTCCATTCTTCTCCTATTCATTTGTTTTCACATAGTTCTTCTGGTATTAGCTGAGGTTGTTCTATCTTGGAAGGACTAATTGTGCTAGAACTTTCACAGCATTCACCTTTAATAAGGATTTTATCTTAGTTATGTCTTTCTTTTGCAGAAATTAGATTTTCTGCCTACACCTGAAAAAATTAACAGCCTAATTTCTTTTAATATAGGGACTGAGAATTAAATAAGCGAGATGTTACAGTCTAAAGCCAGATTGTAAAGGTGTACATTGGTTATAGTAAGTAGCACTGAATGGTTGTTTAATATAATGGTAGTTATTGTAGCGCTGCTTCTAACAAGTTGGCCTTTAGCTACAACTGTCTTGTCTCCTGCTGCAGTGTGGATACCTTTTACCTTGAAATCTAAAGTAGTTTTCAAATATTCATGTTTTCATACTGGAACACTTTTTAAAAGCTACTGTATTGTCTTCTGCTACCATTAATTACCAAAGGTTTATTTACAAGACAATAATTAATTATACTTCTGGGATGCTCAAGAGTCTAACATAAATCAAAGCAGACTTGATAAGAAGCGATGAAAGTCTCACATAATTAAGCAGGGCACTAGAGACCAATTGTTTATAGAATGATTTTGCTGGGGCTAATTGACACTAATTATTTAATCTGATTTTCTTCTTCCCCGAAATGCTTCTACCAATTCACTGCTTTCGGGTGATGGCACAAGCATATTTGACTTTATCAAGGTGTTCTCACTGTATCAATACAAAGGATTTTCAGCTATTACCTTCACTAGACTTTTTTTTTGTAGCCATGCAAGAGAGACGAATGGAAAATGATGATCATTAAGTGTAGGTAATAATTTCTTAATGACATGGAGTATTAAAGCGTTGTAAAGGCTAAGCAAGGTAATGACTTAGTTGATGATAAAAGTGAATTCTACATCAGAAGCAGCCTTAGGAAAACAAACATAAAACATATTTGCAGGCCAACTGATAGTTTAGCTCTCTTGGTACAGCTCTCCAGCTACTACAAAATTTAATAACAAATTTATTTCTAGGTAATATCTGTAACATTTCCCTGATGCTTAACTATCTCGTGTTGATAAGTATCAACATGTGGTACAAGAAACTATTGATAGAATTCTTTAATTTCTTGCAAGGAACTGAATTCAAGGCGTAGAGATGTTACTGAATCTCTTGTGCTGTTTTACTGGCTCACCACTCGTGCTGGAGCAGAGCATCATCATGTCATACAGTTCTGCCATGTCCTGTACCCACATAGAAATAGCAGCAAAGCACAGAGACAATCAAGTTAAATAGCCTAATCCTAACATACTTTTACATTATTTCCAGACTTGCCTTTTATTTTATAGACATAGCGTTACTTGGTCAGTAACACACTTGGAAAGATGTTTATGTGTATTTTTAGCTTGCTTTCTTAAGGTAACAAGTTTAATGTTCTGCATCTACCAGGATGCCCGGAGACTTCCTTCACCAAAGTTTTAATTCATTGATCAATTTAAAATGGATCTAACAAAGGAAGAGATAGCTCAATTATATGAATTTCCAGTGAAATTTGTGAAAATAAGTGTTTGTGTAGTGGAAAAAGACATGTATTAGAATCCCCACAGAGAAAATAGCTTCAATATAAGTTCATGTTATTAAACATCAGGGAATCCATGTGGGATACAGCCTAAGACTAGTTACACAACTGATGTTTCTTATGCAGTATTGAAGTAATTAATGTAGCAAAGTTTTTGGTCTATGGTTTGCAAACATTTGATTTCAAGCAGATGAGTGTGTTTCTTCTTGGTGTTTGAAGTTAAACTGGTGAGAATTTTCAGCACCTAACTATGTAATGCTCTAAGCCATTGGGCTACCAAGGTACATACATAGCCCTCAACCGCAGCGTATCCAATTCACATTCATATTTAAAGCTGCTTTACTTCTGTCTCTGGAGCTACACACCACAATATTTCAAAGTGCCTTTTTCAAATAATTGAATCATTTTCAAAATTCAATGTATGATCCTGTCCTCAAGACCCTGTGTTCTGCTCTGTTCCTACCTATCTGTCAGAACATTATGAGCTATCAGGAATTAGCGTTGCATTCTAACACCAGTAATTCAGATATCCTGATTATGATTGGTACCATTATTATTTTGACAGCGCAGAGAATGCCTCAATGGCTGCTGCTTTTTTGCTTCTTCAAATTATTTTTCAGGCTCTACTTCTGACTACAGGAAGAGTTTCAACAAGTGATATTGGGTCAAGGTTTGCAAAGTAACCCACCCAATAATTCTCAGAGTGAATACAGCTTGACTGGGAATATTTGAACAGTGGTCACCTCTGGTAGTAACTGCAGAAATAGTGGCTTATCCAGGGCATTGATACTAGAACTAGTAAATCACTTAACTATATCCTGACTAGGTCATTACAAATATCTATTACTAATTATTTTTTACTAAATTACTTCATAACCGAAATCCGTATTTATAGTCAGGGTTTTCCTATCTTGAAATCTGTACATAAGAATTCATATCCCACAAAACCTCTATTCGATGTTACTGCTGTGTTTTTGAATGAAACTTTGGATGCTTGGATAAAATGTGCTGTAGTGTATAAAGCTGTGTATATGCAAATATGAGCAATAACAGTAAGTTGTTAGTAGCAATTATTAATACTTAATTATACATTGAGAAGGAATTTAGGACAGCTGGCTATTTTCTTACATCTTATATCAAGAAATCTGTTAAAGTGCTTGTTAACAGAAGTCTCACGCGAATGATGTTCTGCATGAGACAGAAATGCTGGTAAGTGATCAAAACACAAAAAACAAGAGACCCTTCACTTCTCTCAGGTGAGAGCTAAATATCTGTGTGTCTGTATATCTCTATATATACATGCATAACTTTTGTGAATTCTTTTCTCATAGATAGTAAGCTACAAGAACGCAACAGAAATCATTATTTTCTATCTCCTTGTTTTTTTATCTTGATGCTGGTTTTAAACCAACTTAAATCAATTTCAATTGAGTTTGCTTGTATGCACCTTGTAGGAGAGATTTAATCAGTCTGTTATAAATTTACTTTTAACAGGCAAGGTAAAAGATGGTTTAGTGTTGGAATCTAATTATCTGTATATAAATGGATCTTGTATAGAGAGGCAATAGAACAGTATGGTTTTGAGGATATCTCAGAGCTGTGCTTCATTTTTGAGAGAAGGATATTGCATTTTAAATAATGACTTTCTAAATGGAGAAACTGAAGCTGTGAGGAAAAAATATATGAAGATGTAAACTATAATATGAAAATATGAGTAAGTAAGCATTTTAAGGTGAACGTGAAGGAAGACTTTAGGGCTAAAATGTGAAAAACAGGTGTGTGAGAGAAAGTACCTAAATCTATAATTTGTTATTTCAGCTATGAGATGAGTATGATATAGACTAAGGATTTTTTAGGTGATTTTCCAGAATAACCAGGCAAGCTCATATTTAGACATTTAAAATAAATGTCCCAACTTTTCAAAAGCACTGTGCCATCACCAGCCTAATTCTAAGACAAAATTCTCTGTATTTGCTCAGCTTTTCAGTATATTCCAGCGTGGGATTCGAGTTGATGGCTTTCATCTCTAAGCCCTTAACTGGCTGGGGTGCCAGGGTGGAGGGTGAGGGTGGATCTCTCCTTCCCCAGGACATGCTGCTGCAGCTGCAGACAGGGAGCGTAGCTTTCCAGGGGCTGCGGTGTGTCCGGGGGGAGGCACAGTCCAGCCACAGCTTGCTTTGTGTCCGAACATAGGTGCATACGCGCTTCTCCCCTCCTTGCTGAGGCCACTGAGGAAGGTTTCTTTACGGACAGATTTTTTTATATTAGCTGTTTTATGGGACAGGTCCCACAAGCACTAAAACCCATTGGGAAGGCAGAGAATATTTGCTATGAACATGATATAAATGTTAATAACCATACAGTCAACATATTGCATCTAGAGCACGAGGAATTAATTTTGTTTTCAATCACTGGAATTGAATAACCAGGCCTTGCTCAGTCAAGGTGTTTTATAGGTTTAAATTCCAGTATCATCCAGTAGCAAAGTTCTGTATGTCCACAAGTGGGGTCAACAATATGATTTAGGCTTTGTTTAAAGCTGCTGTGGCAGAGATGGAATCTGACAGTCCTGCTAAGCTTCTAGGAGAAACCTGGCAAATTAGATACACCAAAGGCAACTTGTAGGCTTAGAGGTAGCACAGGGATAAAATGCATCAGTGGATGTTGGGTGCTTAACAGCACAATGGAAATGCTATGCTCAGAGCCATTATTGGGTTGTTCCTGTAACTGCAAGATCAAGTTCAGAGGTTTTCAACTTACGTGAGAAGTTTCCCAGGCCAGAAACTCATCTGCGCTTACCACCTTTAAACAAAACTGTAGGTACTTCTCATTGATCATAATTGGCCTCCCTGCATTGTCTTTGATAAATAACTATGTTTTTTGTGAATGCTTATAGTCTCTCGTCCTTTCATCTTCTTGGGAATTATGCCTCACTGTGTTAACCCACAAGGATGCACAGAGTCACAAACATCTGCTGCTGAAAGGAGACGGGAACCTTGCTGAGTTTATTTCCATCTGAAAAGAACGTGCGCTATTCCCACCTTCACAAGTAAGTTCAACCTATCTACAAAATAAAAATCATGTCCCCTTAAATACCAGCCTTAGGTACAAGTGACTCATTGACTCCAGTATCTGAATTGATTGAGAACTTTTTGTCAGTGATTCTATGCTTCGTACAGCCCTAGAGTCTGTGCTGCTCAAATACAGCATCTGTGGTACATGTATAATGAAGTACACATTGTGAGGAGTTTCAGTACAATCAAATTTGGGATGAAGGAGTTGTCAGACCTTTGCTCATGCTGGTGTCAATAGGAATTTGTACCCTGTGTAGCTTTTATGAAGAACAGCCTGCTGCTGTATGCTACAATGCCACAACTCTACCTCAGGATCAAGGATATAAGAGAATAATTTCTTTTTTCTCTCTTACATCGAGCCTGGTAATCAATGGGAAGCAAAGCAGAATCAATTTTAATTGATCAGTTAGGTTTTTAAATAATTGGCATTCACTCCAGTCTCTCAACAAAATAACAACTGGTGTTCAGGGTTTGGCATTTTCCAACTCTTTTTTCCAAGCGCATGTCACAGCTTCTGTAATGCAGGAGAAGCCCCCAGGATACGCAGCACAGCTTCCTACACATCCTGGTGCTACAAATGAAACTGAGACAGGTATGAAGAGTGTGAAGCAGCACCAGGGCATGTTTTAGGAGTGCTCTGCTCAGTGCAGAGTCAGATTCACCTTCAGGTGCTGTAGGTTTTGTTCCTTTGAATTGCTCCTACTCATTCTAGCGCTGTAACGAAGCCAGCTTAGCTGCAGCTCCAGGCCTTGTATAAATGCAGGGGTCTAAAATACTGACAATGACACCATAGTTTATCTATCTCACACAATCTGCATTTTTGTAGAATTCTTCAGAGCACGCTAAAGTGCTAACAGCACCAGCAAGAGCAACAAGATTATAACTATAGAATATAATTTATTTGTGTAAAAATATGGACCAAGTAACACTGATGCATGCACACTTATTCTGCAAGGAGCAGAGGAGGCATTGATGACCTTTTTCACTCTATAAACCTCTCCTCAGGCTTCTGGGGATGGATTTGAACACAGATGCAGCTGTCGCATTCCTGGCCCCTTTGTGCCTATGGTCACTATTGAGGTGTTCATTCAGCATTGAATTAGGTAAAATTGCTGGTACATTTTTTTAAATAACACCTCATGTTAGGTGACCTCCATTCCAACAATTCATCAGAATGAGTCTTGATCTTCTGAGGCTGGATTATGAACTCTTTGGCTATCAGTGCTGCACGCTTTCCATCGATGTCTCTGTGCAGTTGCCCCAAGGCTTATGTGACAGCCAACTGGGACTTCTAAAACGCTCTGCATAAGATGTTTCTAGGTTCCAGTCCTTCATCTTTCTCTTTTTTCATTTCCCAACTCTGCAGTGTTAGGAAACCTTTGTTATACAGAAGTGTTGTGCCATAAAAACATTACAAGTTATGAGGTGCTCAAGTTTATGTGTGTTTCCAATCTATTGTTGGCAGCATGGAGTCTTGGGGACCCCCCAAGTGGTTACCTCTTGGAGAGGAAAAAGAAGAGTACCCACAGATGACCTGAAGTCTGCCACTGTACTGTTGTAAAGCTCAAATACTTGCTGGCTGCCTATTCACCCAAGTGTATGGAAAAACATGTACCTGAGACATGTAATACTGGTAAGAAGGCATTCCGGATCCTGCATTGTGGACAGTGGTTCTTAATTCACTATCTGATATTGTGGCTGGATTTATGTTGTTTGGCGCCTACTGTACGTGCCAATTTTTTATTGTGTAAATATGACAGAAGCATATTGATCACCTGTCCGAATTGCTTAATCAAACTCTATTATCCTGCTAACCATAAACTAGCTAACAAAAAGTTACTGCCTCAAAATGTTACTAACTATGGATTGGACTTGAATAAAGAAAGTAATCATTCATGCTCTTTTTCTTGGGTGTGATAGAAACCTCAGCTTCCTGTAACCAAAATGTTTTCATACTTCGCTATTAAGTCTCATTGTAGTTTTGTCTACTTTTATGTGAAGTATACTGATTTATTAGAAAGCTCACTCCACGGTAAACTGATAATTGGATGCTGTTGAAAGAATGAGTTTCATTGATCTAAGTCAATGACCACAGACATTACTGAAGTAAACCTCTTAACAGTGCTGGGGCGTATTTTGGCCACAATCAATTTTTGTGAATATTCCCCTTGTAGGTTTTTTTGTAATATTTGGCACTATCTATCTGCATTGATCTAAACCTGGAGCAGATTTAATGTGTAAAATTTATCTTGACAGAAAGTTTCATTACTTTTCAGTTAATGCAAACTTCTCTTTCTTTATAATAGATTAAAAACCTGCTGCGACAATCTGCGCAAGTGACCTGTGGGTACCTCTTGCATCAGTACGCATGTGTCATAGATAGAAAAAGGAGCTGGGCTTCCCACAAATGAGACATTGCACTTAGTGATGTTGAACAGAATGTTTTGTAATATCTGGTGTGAGGAAGATGCCAAGTATAAAGACTCCCTTCTCTTCTTGTTGCTGTTGTTTTAATTCATAGGGTAGGTAAAACAGCATGGGGCAGTTTAAAGTGAATTAATTATGTACAAATTAGTAAAGCTAGTTAAGGCCACAATTTTACTGAAGAATTTAACTTCAAACCTGTGACTCATCTTACTGTTGTTAAAGCCAGAGTCCTACAACTCTGCTTTTGTTAAACAGCATGAGTTTCAAGCTAAGTACCTCCTTCAGGTGATTTCAGGAATCAAGCCCGATTCTTTCCTCCCCTGACAGCATATACGTGGCTCAACAGAATTGCAGCCATTTTAGCATTAACCTTCATTGACTCACTGACAGAACGAACCCAAAGGCAAGAGGTGACCCATAGAAAGACCGTAACACCAGAAAAGCCTTTCTTATATTTTCAAAGACGTTTGAGTGCTAATGTTTTAAGGTGGATCATCAGAATGTTTTAATTGCAGTTAATGCTTAGAAATCTGAGCAGAGAATTGCTGTTGAATTTTCATCTTAAAGACCATTAATACTAAAGCTGTTTTTAAAAGAAGACAAATTTATGTGCTTCAGATAAGATGTTTAAGTTAACAACACCTCCAGGGAGGTTTGCACTCAGTGTGGAAGCATCCAATTTGCAGGTGAGCTCTGAGAATTTGAGAGAGAGAGAGATATATATGTATGTAAATATATATTTGAAATATTGTTGCTGCTGAACTAGATATACTTTCTGAGTTCCTCAATTTTATTTATGTTGCATTATGTAACAAGTGAATTAATAAGAATTAATAAGTGGTGAATAAGCTTTAGTCATATTCTGGTAGGGATAGGGTTCCAATGTTTTAATCAAACACACGCTATCTAGTTTGTGTTTCACTTCTTTTGGTAGCTGCTTCTCATCTCATGATTCTTGGCTGGTGTAAAAGCATATTTGTTTACAAATAGTTGCATTTGCTTGAAATTTATTCCTGGAAAAAAATCACTTGTCTTTAGCAATTATAAAAATCTGTTTTTATGAAAGGCAAATTCAGAAATACCTTTGATTAGGCAGTCAGTGCTGGAACGTTCTATTTTTAATATACCAGAGGGGGGAAATATTTGCAGGGTAGAAGTTCCCGGATTTAGTTAAATGCACTAATATCTGAAGACAATTATTCAGCAACACAAAAAGTTTTAAATGTCTTTCCTGAGTAGTGTGAATTACACCTATTTCTGGAGAGAATTGCTGCCATATTGTTCCTCCTGATTTGTGGTCTGACTCTGAAGGTGAACATCAGGCTGGCATGGTTGTTTGTTTTGTTTTCAAAACCAAAACAAGTTGTTTAAAGAAGCTAAATCCCTTTAAAAAGAAACAAGAATATTGCAATGCAAGTGGGAATGATTTTGGTTGATGCTGAAAATCTTTATAAGAAGGTGCATCATGTGGCTGGGAGGTTTCAGAAGGGGAAATCCAGCCCTCCCCGCAGAACAACAGTGCTTTGCATCACCAGGATCACTGTCAACCTCTTTGGGCCCTTTATGGGACTCACCTGTCTGAGATGGAGCAGTTAGAGCTCCTGAGTTGCTGACTCTGAATCCCTAACCCTGTCTACTTTGGCACAAAAGGAAACCTATTTGCTTCTCTATCCTTGACAGCTGTGAAAGCAAAGTTCTGAGAAAACCAAAAATATTTCTATGATTTTAACTTCTTTTTTGGTATAAAGGACACCTGAAAGTGACCAGAAGAAAGCAGTGCTCTAACTTTCTTATATTCCAAAAGCAGAATTAATAGAAAGGTCATTGAATGGTTGTTATAGGTATCTATAGAAAGGAGGTAATCAAAGGAGGTGCAAGTACCCATTCAGTGGGAGTGGACTTTTCAAGAGATTTGATAGTGGCAGAGTTAATTTCCCTGGTGACCTAAGTGAGATAGCATAGTTTTATCTTTTTCAGAAAATTAAGGGTAAATTATCTGGTTCAATGACTCTCACTAACTACATTTAGATAAGCATTTGGTGTGTTTATTAAGTTGTTTATTTGTTATAATAATACTAGTGATCTAATAAAGATAAGAATTTAGATGGAAGTCAACAAACTTCCCATTATGCAGCTGGCTCATTTCAAGCAGTGAGAATAAATTAAATGATAAAATGCACTCTCTTGTTTGATTAAGAGACCAAAATTAGTCATTGTGGAAGAGGAATGTTTCAAATTGTAAGAAGAAGCTTTCATTCTCTGTGCAAAGAGGTAGACGTACATGTGCAGTGAACAGTCTAACATTTTGTTGCACTATTGCATTATCTTTAAAGAAAGAGAGGACTGGAAAGGGCCCATGTTTCATAAGCAAGACCGTAAATGGCTTGTAATGAAAGAAGCACAGTCCACTTTTGGGAATGGATATTAGTTAGAATAGCTGCGGTGTTACACAGGGTAACAATTTGTCTTACTGCAGCAAGATATCTGGAATTTCTCACAGAAGAAATGGGAGAATTTTCCACTCTGCTTTTGAATTCTGTATAGAATAAATATCTGTTCATTACCCTGTATCTGTATGCACACACAGCGAACGCTGAAGCCTGACTGTCAGAGAGGAAGAGATTAGTCTGTGTCTGTTAAACAGTGAAGTCCTCTAAGTGCTTTTATATTCTTTTATCTTAAAAGCTCAATCTGTCCTTGTATATGCAATCTGCAATGTGGTGTATCATCAAAAGAAAAGCATGTGTAGTTTGTGCATGCATGTGTAGTAATTGATTTTTTCCAAGGTACTTGCCTGGGTGCAGTATTGCATATTTTGAGGGCGAGACCAAATCATAAAATAGTGTTGCGGAATAAGCCACTGCAAATATGGTAGTGATAACCCGAGCA
This sequence comes from Chroicocephalus ridibundus, assembly GCF_963924245.1. Classification (NCBI taxonomy): domain Eukaryota; kingdom Metazoa; phylum Chordata; class Aves; order Charadriiformes; family Laridae; genus Chroicocephalus; species Chroicocephalus ridibundus. The sequence continues at coordinate 34,779,406 of NC_086285.1, forward strand.
CAGGTGGCAACCAGGTTGGGAATGCAAACATTTTAAATCAGTGCCCTTTCTGGGAAATCAAGATATGTTTTGGTGATAGAAAGGTCCGGGAAAACAATTGTGCCAGAAAACAAATAGGCCTAGGTACTGGCCTTCCTCTTAAAACAAGTGGTGTGATGGCTGTCAAGGGTGAAAGCCTGGCCTCAGCAGAGAGTGGGCTTCTTATGGCCTTGCCAGAGTTCAATTGCCTACTGCCTCTCTGGCAGGATTAGCCACTGTGAGCCATCCACTGGGACCCATAATTGCAAACAGTGAAAATATTTCATAAAGACAGTTTAGGAAAATGCAAACGTTTGCACTGAGCAGATGACATATAAGAAGAAACTGAGAGATCTGTGTTTCTTCAGCCCAGAGAAGAGATGGCTAAAGAGACATCCATTTTCTGTCTTCATCTCTGTTATAGAGAAGATGAAGCCAGACTCTTCTTGTAGGTTGCCCAGAAAGGCTGTGCAATCTCCATGGAAATATTAAAAACTCATCTGGATGAGACTGTAGGAAACCCAATCTAGCTTTGAAGTTGCCTTGCTTTGAGTCGCTGCTTTGAGCAGTGGCCCCATGGCCTCCTGGCGTCCCTTCCACCATAAACTACTGTATCATTTAAAAAAAAAAAGAAAAAGAAAATTGAAAGTGAATGTAGACCTCTTTGCACGGCCAGTCGAATGCTCCCCCAAAAGGAGATACATTCATACCTACACTGTATGCTCTTTGGGGCAGGAATTCACTTTTCAGTTGGGTTTGGAGAGTATCAGTAACAGTGGGATTTCCTGTCCTTGGCTAGGGCTCTACTGAGCTATAGCAATGCAGTTACCAGAAAAGATAGTTTCCATCAGACGAAAAAATTAAGGAGGATAAAGTTTTGCAAATATCTAAACTGTAGGATATCTGATAATAAGAATAGAGATTCCATCAAAGTCATGCCCTCAGATGAGAAGGAGGCAGACTGACAAATCAAAAGATATTGCTTTTTCAGAGAGATGGCCAATCATGTGATGAGTCTGTGACTGTTGGGGACAGAGAACAAATGTGCTGACTGGACTGTGACAGGTAGTTTGGATGTCTTGTGATGTGATTTGACATCTTCTTTGTGATTGTGGTAGTGTAGATGGCTTTGATCAAAGCATATGGCCCTCCCATGCATCTTTAAAGGCAGCGTGGCTTGCCCCAACTAAAATTTGGTCACTTTTGGAGTAAGGGAATGCTTACTATGGAAACAAAAGTACAGCCAAGTGTTATCCACCTCACTACCAAAACAGTACCCTTTCCTGAGGAGAAGTGACAGATGGCTTACCATGCGTAGCCCTGTAATTCACAACCTGCTTTATGTGGACCTCCTGGCTATGGCTTTCTTCTCTCCCTCATTTCCATTTCCATTCCCACTCCCACCATCCCTTGGGCCTTTGCCATCACCCTCCCACTCTCTCCCCATTCCTATATTGTTGCCTCTCTCCCACAGCCCTGGGGCTGCTCCCTTCCTGCGCTTTTCTTGTAGGCAGAAGCTGAACTGCATGTCGGGGGGGACGGCAGCCGGCGGAAGGTGGTGGGGAAAGCCACGCAAGACACTGCAGTGCGGCTCCCCTTTATCCACATTCTCGTTAGTGTTACATATCTCAGCTGCTGGGAAGTAAGCCTGTTATAGTTTGATGTGGGGATGTTTTTTACCCCAAACCATAATTTTGTTTAAGTGAGGAGGGAGAGCGAATGTGTAAAATGTTCGCTTTGTTTACACAGGACACTTCATGGCAAGTTTCACTCAGCTCCTTGGCTGTGATTTATTTTGGTTGCTGCAATGCACAGCCTACCCGGCTGCACGTGCGCTGTCAGAGAGTTTGTGTACATTTCAGAGGAGGGAATTTGGATAAATACAGAATCCTCCCGAACCTATATCCAAATATTAATTTTTTTGAAGTTCAGTAAAACTTGCTGAATTCTTCCAGCATTTGGTTGCAGTGGAGGTTAGAAGTACTGAAGGTGAAAAACCAGAGAAATGAATCATGTGTCGGTCCTGGAATGACAGGAAGAAGGAAGTGCAATCTCTCCATCTCTTCTTGAACCTTCCCACCTAAGGGATATAGACCACAGAGGTCATGTAAAGTTCAAACGCAGACATTTCCAAACTGAATTTCTTGAGATCCAATCACATTCAAATGTACGCAATTCCCCCTTTGAGTGCTTTTCACCTGCTTCCCTTAATTGCTTCAGTGGCTGTTACTGTGATTGTTGCCTATGGTTGCTTACGAATGGCTCGAGTAGGTTGGCGTGTGTGTTTCTGGACAGTTATGTCAGCGTGTTTGAATGGATGCTGGCACCGGCTCGGAAATTTTACCCCTCGGTTCAGTGGAAAATGTGAAATTCGGAGCGAGCTGTGGCCCACTGCCATTTGCAGGCTGTGAAGACAAGGGGTGTTGCGAAAGGACACGTGTCGCCCACAGAGGCTCAGACTGTAAAATAGGTTTGAGAGAAAGTGCAGCTCCACTTTTACTTTCTGCTCCCATTGTGGCACGCACTGGGCAGAAACCTTTGGTCTTTTGAAAGCCTCCTGATTGCCTTTCTCCTTAAATAGCCCTGCATGGCAATAGAAACTGAGTGGCTCTATTACACAGGCTGGGAGATTTGTGCAAGTTTTCCTTAAGCTGTAAAAAGTTTTAATTTTATGAACTTAAGGAATGCTGTAGTTGAATACTTCAAAGTTTCAGGTCACTCTTAAGATTAGGTATTGACAATTAAAATGAAAACTAAACTTTGAACCAAAACACTGCACTATTTTTTTGTTGCTTTGAATAAAAGCAGATGTTGCCCAAAACTTACTCAATGTGTAGCAAGCTTTATAAGTACCTTCCAGTCAAATATTCTACCAGTAGAAACCTAGAAACATAAACAGATACGCAAATGAAAAATGTTGGTGATGATTTAAAGGCAAATACAGTTACAATAAAAATGGGGAGGGTGAAGGATAAAAATCTGTCATGGTTTACATTGCTCTAGTTGCCAGACTGATACATTCTTTTGATTTTTAGACGGGATCTGCAGATTAGGGGGAACAGCTCAGAATGGGTAAAGTCGCTTAACAATTTAAATCAGGGTAAACCCCAATCTTAATAAAACGAAGCCAATATTAAAAAAGTCCCAAAACAACAACCTCACATGAGCAACTGGTTTTACTTTCAGCTATTTTTAACTTTTTTTCTCAAGGAAGAATTTTAGTTTAGTTAATGATTAAGTTTAAACCTGTTGCTATACAGAGAAAACAGGCTTTGTAGTATTTGGGGGGGGGGGGTTGGGGGGATGGGGTGATTTCCTTCCTTGGCTAGTCACGAGGATGAATCACTTATAGATTTTGCGACCTTCCCTGGGGAAAAGTCTAGGCTAACTTTGCAGTGGGGATATATTTAATGCGAAAAAGTTTCTCTCAGCTTTGCAGCGTGAGACGACCTACTGATTCAGCTGGAATATTCCAAAGAGGAAGATGTACTTACTGAGGACTAAGACTTGCTAAATTAGCTGAAATTACTTCTTTAAAATGTATATGTAAAGGGAGGGAGAGAAGGAGAGAGTAACAAAGTACAGTGGGGCTTGGAGAAAAGAAGTGTGTTATGGACGTGTTAAGTGAGACTAAGCAGGACGGGGAAGGTCAGCCTGTAGCGTGAAGCAAAGGGCAAGCATTAAAAAGAAATGCTACTGAAGAGAAAGATGAGAAGGAGCATTTGAAAGCAAAGAATTGGAGACCACGGAGTGCTGGTGCAGTAGAAAGCATCGCTTTCTGAATGCTTTTTACTGGAAAAGCACAATTTTGTTTTTAGGAAGATCATGTGTTTTGATCAGTCAGTGGCAACACAAGATGCACTTATGCAGAAAGCAGTGGAAAAATCATATAGCATCCAGTTTGTATGATTTATTCCTGTTGAAATTTGATTCAAGGGATACTTCTCCTTCTGTCAGCTAGGTGCCACGAAGTAGGGTCTGGCTATCGAGGGTCTGGGGTTTCCAGGGTGAAGGAGAAGCTGATACCATCATAACAATTTCAGGAACAATTTGTAGAAGATTTCTTCTTGATTAAAAAAAAACCAACCCAAACCGTGTATCAACTGGTTTGGAAAGGGCTGTATTTCAGGTTATGTATTTGCAGCAGAAATTGGGGTTTAGCAGCATTCAGTGCCACTGTGGAGATAGGGCTTGCAGTCTCTGACTATGTAAAATCACTAGCTACTGTTTGATAAAGAAAAAAGATAAAATGTGACTGGTAGTGTTTTTCTGAGGCTAAATAATATTTTGTTTTCGACTGTATTTTCAATATGTGACCCTAATACTTATAGGTAACACTGCTGTAATGAAGTGCTTCCTGGGATACTCTTTTCTGCAACTTGGTCAGAGGAAACTGGCAAGAGTGTGTGTAAGTGAAGGGACCAAATGCGTCTTTTTTTTCAATATTTTATCACAGATGGGTTCCTTGTAAAGTAATTTTTATCTGCTATTTACTTGTGAACTACAAAACATCTTCATGTTTGTTTTTCAGGTTCAGTCTGTTTTCGAATTGAAATAGTTCTAAGGCATTAGATATTCTACTAGGTAACAATACTTAAAAAAAAAAAAAAGAACAAAAAAGATCTATTTTGGAAGAATATCAATGCAGGTTAAAAGTTATAAATATATTTAAGTGGTAGTAAAGGTAAGAATTTCAGCTGTACTTCCTAATAACTCTTTAGTAGCTGAATTCTTACACAGTTTATTGAAAGTGATTCTATACCAGAAACTGTTTATCAAAATATATGACATAAGAATAAACATCCTTTTTGAACAGCAGGAAGGATTCATCTCCAGAAATGTTTGCCAGGCCTGTGAATGTGTTGAAATTTGTCACAGAAGAGATCAATAAGTGGGCACTGCTTGAAAAGTAAATCACCTGGGGAGAGCCAGCGAATTGTCATTGTAGTGGAAGTATCTCACTAGAAAGAGGTATCTGTCCCTGTTCATTAGAAAGGAAAATGAAGAGGGACGGAGGGAATGAGGAGGGTGGATTGACTAATATAAAGAATAACTGTGGGGGGTTAACTCTTCCTGTTTGTGCTGTCAGAACTCGTGCTTTGAGTTAATTGATGTCTTTGGGGACCCCAGAAGGAGGTAACAAATTGTCTCCTCGTTGTACCAAATTCACTGACTCGACAAAGTGGTTTGTTCGAATGCAGAGGGAAAGCATTAAATGGAGCTAAAAAATATATCTGCATTTGTATCAAATGCTCTTTATTAGGATTTGAGGAAATGTTGAGAGCAGTGAAATGATAAAAATGGCTCGTATTATTCCCAGGAGTTATGTAGGAAGACAGTAAAGAAAAGCAGAATAAACCCAGCCGATAAACAAACAGTAAGACCCCCTACTCAAAGCCTATTTAAAAACAACAGGGCTTGTTCAATTAATTTCAGTGGGCTTGGGATAGGGATCTAAATGGGCGGGAGGGGGAAGACCTCTTACATCTCATGAATGAAGACCTTCCGTTCTGGACAGTAAACCTGTAGCAAATACGTAGAACAAGTCTTCTGAAAATGCAGCAGATCTAAGAAACTCGCCAGATTTTCTCTTTATCTTGTTTTGCTGTATTTTGTTGACACTAGGGAAGGCAGATCAGAAACAAGGCAGTGCAGTATGTATAGCAGGAAAGGAATGGAAATCATATCTGTGAAATCTAGTGAAATTTAACTTATTGGAAGTAACAGGGATCATCAATTTTATCTAGATTTTTGAATAATTTAATTTTTAAAATGGTCGGTATTCATACCTTCTCTGGAGTTTGTGTGTGTGAAACTGCACACGCAATAAAACACTTTATGGCTGCTGGGCAGTAAAATTTCACTAGTCCTACACAAATTTAGTGTTTGGTGAAATACAGCCTGTGGAGAGCAGGAAATCCCAAAGACACGTGCAACTTTACAGCCGTAGAACTGCGTTTTGTAGCTGGCCTCACAAAGGCTAATAAATGAAACTAATTCTGGGGTTCTCCAGACATTGTCCAAAAGGCGATATTGATTTCTGAAACTTGAACATCACAGAAAAAATGCTGTTCTTCAGCAGTAAGTTTCTTAACCATGACTCTGCCTGTGTTTTTCCTACACTCTTTTGGCTCTCCAATATGCCTTTTCCAGCTTCTTCAGCACGCGAGGCAAGGCGCTGATTGACAACAGCTGCATTCACTACACAGGCCCTGGAGAAGGCTCACCCTGTGAGTTACATTCCCACCCTGTGTGATAAGAAAAGAGGATGTAACTTTGGTGTAATTGTGCTTAAATACCTCCGAGATGTTAATGTTCCAGCAGGTCTCTTCTAGTACCCACAGTCTTTAACCCTAGATCATAATTTAGGCGCGCTATGCTGTCTGTTCTAGTACCTGCTAAGTTTTAAGTGTTTGGTTTTTTTGCTATCTTATTATGGGATGCATATCAATAGAAATCAGTGCTTCTGCTTGTGACCAAGAATTCCACATGGACGGTCATTTTTGAATGCTATTTTGTTTAGCACTTTGTTTAGCTATGTTCTGCCTTAATACTTTTGTCTTTAGTTAAGCATTTCTAATGGAAGTAGGAGTACTTCTTTCATTTTGTATTTGAGAACCTGAAACAACTCAGCAAATCAGACAAATTGTTGTCTGGAAAATGGAGAGCAAATTTGGCAGTCTTTTTTTTTTTCCTTCATACACACCCAAAGGAAAAGAAGCAGTTATCCTGTGTGGTTAGTGTGTTACTGACACAGCCTGAGAATAAAGCTTTTGCATGAATTCACCTTGCAAAAGTCATTACAAGAGAGTATGTGTGTATAAACTGTTGGACACAAGGACTTTATCTGAGCACTGCTGATATCTCTGCTGATAAACTGATATTGCATTTCTTGCTACTGCTTTCTCTGAAGAGCCATAATAGATCTGTACAATCACTAGGGAATAAAAACATCAGATAAACAGTTCTTAGTATCTGTCTTAAATCTCTCCCTAATTGACCAAATACAGTTCAGTACTAGTTTAATTAGATGTCTGTCCAAAAAAGAATCAAATATCCATTCAAAGCCTCAAGTGGTTAAAATAGATCTAGAGGTTGTCAACCTGCAAATGTTCCCATTCACAGAAGGTGATGTGAGATGTTGTCTGGTTTAATTTTGCCTTTTCCAGGAACTGGTTCCCTCTGGCAAGCAGCTGCTATGTCCTCTCTCTCTTGTCGCCGGTGCCATATTATTTGTAAAGGCAGGTATTTGTACCACTGTGGTCTTTCCTCTACCAGCTCAGAAGGCACTAACTACCATTTGCTTCACTGTTCAACATTTTGTGTGCTTTTGGATGAGTTTAATGGCAGAGAAAGAGAGACAGGAACGGCTTCTTATATGAAGCGAGGTAAATTTAAAATGAGCAAAACCTGGTTTTGGTGGATTATATCTGGCATGGCGGAGAAATGAATAAGGCATGAGGGTCTGGTGATAGAAGTTCCACAAAATGAAACTGAGAGCATGGTAAGGTACAAAGGAAATAATTCTAGGTCTTGTCTTACGTTTGTTGTCTACCTCTCTGCACTACTATCAGAGGATGCCTGACCGTAGGGGCTGTTAGATCGTCCCGAGTTTGTCAGCATTCTCACAAGCTTTCCCCTAAAACAAACTGCTCAACAAGCAAGCAGGAAGTAAAGAAGGAAAGTAACTAGAAAGTGATGTCCTCACCCTCCAGATGATAAACCATGTGGTCCTGAAGGTTTACTTTACAACCTTCATTACTAATTGCATCTATTTGAATAGATGGGTTGATAGGTCTGTGAGTCCATTACACATGCTCTGCTTATAATTCTTCTAGATGTCTTTATAAAACTATTATCCTGTAGCATTCAAGTGTGTTTCCAGTAGTGCAGTAAGTAACATGACTGACGTCTGTCACGTATGATTTGTTCTCTTCTCTCTGAAAACATACTTGTGTCTTGCTCTATAAACTCCCTTCAATCAAACAACTCATATCAAAGTTATTTTAAAAGGGGATTTATCTCTCCTACACAAGGATAGACTGATTATTAATGCAATCGGCAATGATATTTTTGTAATACCTGGAGGCTGTTTGACCTGTGAGCAATTGTTGGGCTTGCTGGAGCTGGGTGGGCTAGCTTTTGGAATGAGTAGAGATGCCGAACTATTTTATGAACTGAACTGGTTTAAACAGGAGAAGCTGATATACGAAATTCACACTAGCCATAGAAGTGCACGAGCTGCAACAGAGGGATAGTCTTTTGGGCAAGTTTACTGTTGTTTCCTTCACTTAACGAGGAATGTGCACCATACGAAATAGTGTTTTATGGGACAGAGTCAATCTGCATTTTACTTTCTTCTCTTGAACAGTGAGAAGGTTTTTTGATGGGACTGATTGAACATGCAGGGGCTATGAATTTTATTGGTGGAGCTTTGCATAGAATTGAAATAGAAAGTCAAAAGAAGGTCAAGGAACGGGAATGGTATTGCCATGTGGGGAAACACAGAGCTCTGAGAAGGGAAACAGACTCAGGAAATGAAAATGCAGGAGTGGTGAGGAAGAGTTTACCTATTGGAAAGCAAAGACTTCATGGTCCAGCAGTTGAATCTGCCTGGTCTTAAGTTGACCAGCAGCGCTGTTAGATGCCAACAGATGCCAACAACCAGTTCTATCTGTCCAGTGCCCAGCTAATTCCTCCTCTGGGCAACAAAAAGAATAGGTGTTCATAGCTTTTTTTATGCCCCTCTAGCACCGCCATCTTTCTGTCCAAATCTTAGTTGCCATATATATTTTGCATGACTGTGTGTCATGTCAAGGCCTGTGACCTTGCTGCCCTCCAGTCTGCTGAGTTCCTCACTTTGTCCTTACTTTCACAAAAATATATTGAAGAATCAAGACATGCACCCAGCTGAAAAAGCTCTTACTGAATTTTTTTTCTTCAGCTTGTTTCCAACCCCTTGTTTCCCGTCCATCCCCTGCCAATTGATACATACCGTTGCAGCAATGAAGACTAATGAGCTACAAAGACACGCTATGAACTTGAAGACTCCAATAATGCAAATTCAGTGGGATGAGGGGAATAGGCCACGCATTGGTCATGTGAACTTCCAGCCTTTAATTCCATGTCACTCCTTGATATACCAGTGATGGGCTTAAATTCTCATTTTGGGTGGGACTGTGTAGGAGACTGGATAACACTTCTGATCCTACCAGCCAGTAAGGGACAGTTCAGTTTGGCAATAATATGTGTGAGCACGTGGAATAACAAGAACCCCCTCTCGGGCAAAAATATTGTTTGGTGAAACTGTCTCTGATGAGAATCATTTGTTAGCAGGCTTGCTTACTGTATTTTGTTAATTTAAGGATAACGTTAATTTTAAGATAATGAAATATGCATTCTCCCTGGATCTGGAGACAAGCAATAAAGACGATTTAAAGGACAGTGCTTAATAAAATTTAATGTAATTACTGTAATTCTTAAAAAAAATAGGAAGGGGAAAATTTGGTGTGGAGTTTTTTTGTGTACACACCAGTTGCGTAGCTGCAGCACAGTTTTAACGGGTCTTTCTCGGTGATGGCATCCAACTGGCAAACCAACAACAGTGAGATACCAGTCTGCAGGGTGCTACAGCTTTTCCTTAACTCTCTGCCTACTCCCACCATGAGGACAGAGAGCTAATTTTTTCCTTCACTGCCTAAGGACCGTTGCAGCTGCATTAAAGGAAAATGTGGGATTTCTAGAAAGAGTGCAACTTTTTGAGCTGAATGGTGAAGCACAGAGTCTACTGCAGTCCCTAATTCTGACTTTACGTATAGAGACCCACTGGGACACCTTCCTCTGTGCAGGGACGAGGTACAACTCAAGTCTTGCGTGTTTTCTGCAAATACAACTTTGAGCTCAGCAAAAAGGACAAAAGCATCGGTATTCTCAGGAGCTCTGGCAAGTGTGCCCTGCGTGTTCCCTTGAGATACAAAGGATGAATGAAATACTCTGCTTCTCTGAGACAAAATTATTCTTGGAGCCACCTCAGTAGCGTGACAGTCCTCTACCACTTAAAGGTGGCCTATGCTTAAATGCAGTCTGTTGGGTCACAGATTTTATCAATGGTACACCTGGTAAGCAGATTGCAGCTAAGACATGTATCCCTTTGTGGCGCAGAATGTGTCTCGTTTAGTGAGCCTGATACTGTGGTCCCTGTGACCTACAACCGATCATCCATTAAATCTAATTTCCGTTAGATTAGATCTGGCCCTGTGGTCTACCTGAGCATCAACTCAGTGCCAAAATTTCTCAAATATTTTTATTCTTCAGTAATAGTTTGGCTGTTATAAAATCTTATTCAAAATGATGTAGACGTCGTGCAGGATCAGCCCAGAGGAATTCAATTAAATTCAGCACAATTGTGTGCTTACTCCTTCTTGTAAGACCTAGCAGGGTTCACAGCAAGCTTAACTTTCAGTAGAAATCTGTTCTTGCCCCGAAGGTGCAAATTCTGAGTGATATTCCTGCTTATTAACTAAGAAAACAGAAACAAAGCATAGAGTTGTACGTAAGTAGAGAAATTAAATGGACACCTACTGTAAAGGCAGGCTGTTTGCGTGATAAATAGTTGAATGTATGTTATACGTTAACAGTAATTGTAGACTAATAGACCTATCTTTCAATAGACTTTCAATAAGAAGGAGATATTCCAACTACTAGCTCTAAAAAATAAAATAAATGCTAATAAGGAGAATTCTCATCTTGAAAGGAGATGTAGACCAAAGAGAGAAAGAAAGCAACTTTTGAGTGAATATTGGCTTCTTTGAAACTAAAAAATAATGCTGTCCAAGCGAAAGAGAACCAGAGTATTTAGCAAGTTGCCAAGAGCATAGTCCTTGGAATTGCTAAATGCTTTCAGCTGTCATTGATTTCAGTGGGAGTGCAGAATGTTCAGAAGAAGGAACTGATTTCATATCTCTTGAAAACAAAATACGTCCTGGGGAGACTTTTCTGTTGTGCTCAGCCCAGTGGCACGGGAGCACACCCAAGAGCCGCTGATGGTGTGTGAGGAGGAGAGTCAAATTGTGTGGCTGGTGGGCAGTACACATAGGGGCTGGAAAGCCAATTTTTTAGCTTTCTGCAAAGAATATCTGTACAAAGAATTCTTGTTCTAGTTATGTGAAAGGGAAGGTAAATGACTTCTAAAACGCTATCTATATTTTGAAGTGACTCAGAGACTGCAAATATTGTATACTGATGTGTTGCTCTCCCAGTGTGTGCCTCCTACTATAACTTTTCATACCAGCAACCAACATATATTAGTTGCTGTTAAAACTAGTACTCCCACAATGTTAATGCCTGTTTAAATGTCCCATAAACAGTAAATATTAAAGTTTTTTAGAACTTTACGTGAAAGCAGGCTTGCAGTTGTTAATATGCATTTAAGTGAACTCCTAATTCTACTTCAAAGTTTGGCCTGCTGGAGGGTGGGAATGCCAAGGGAACAATGCCAAACGTCCTGAGCCAAGGGATTGGAGACGGTGCCATGACTCAGCCTCCCTGTTTGTTTAGCCAACCAGTTCCATTTTAAATTATCAGATTAGTAGTCCCACTCCTAGCTTCCTAAAGAACTCCAGAGGGAATTCGCACGTACTTTTGGACCAGCAAAGAAACACATCACTTCTATTGTAGAGCAACAAGAGCACATCATAGACCAACAGGAGCACAGAAAAGGAAAAAAAAATCGTAAGGTGACTTGCACAAATAGAGAAAATTAAGCTGTCAGTAACCGATGTCTTGCCTAAGAGTTGGAGATTCTGGTCAGGAGCATGAAGATCTCCCACTGAAGTCTTCACCAGTCTTGTGCCAGAAAATAAGGATCTAATTGCTTTCTAAATATAATTATCATGAGCAGGTTAAGTGAGATCTTCAAAAGTGATTGGCGAGCTTAAGTTCCTTGATTCCTAAATACCAACATTAAGATACCTTAAAGTGTCTTGATGTCAGTAGAATACAGAACACCGTAGAACTGCAAATTAATATTAATTTCATATTATATTTTTTATTAATTATTGAAACATATTTTAGAAATAATCAGGTGAAAATTGTGTGCGCATCTGGAAGTACAGGATTTTGTAGCCGTCTGCAAGCTGAGGAAACATTGCCCATCGTACCATTTATAACCATATAACCATTATGGTTATCTGCTCTTTCTCAATTATCAAAGCCATGGAAGTAGGTGGGACATCCTATGGCAGTTGGGACTGCCAAGGGTGGTCCCCAATACAGGAAAATATGCATCAAAGCATGGAGCTGGCATTCCTTTTCACCCGTACTGCTTGGCATAATAGTACAGTGTGTTCTTGAGTGTAGGTAAATGACACGAGTAGCCAGACCCATTCCTTAGAGTATAGCCTGCTGGAATACTGCACAGAAAGGTGTACCCACCACACCGTCTGCTTGTGGGCTTGTTAGAGAATCCTCCTGGATAAATCTCATTTGCAGGATCGGAGCCTTTAAAGATTAGTTCACTCCTTTAAAAAATTTTTTGACAAAAGACATCCATCAGAGTTGGTTAATGGTTATTTAGCTTCTCCAGTTGATCCATCATTTTTATTTCTTCTATATGTCTATGGCTGATGGTGGTTCTCCATTATTCTCATTAGATAAAGTGCAATGTAAGCAAACATCAAGCTCTTTTTAATTCATTTTCCTTATCTGGTTTGTGCTTGGGTGATGCACGCTCATTGTCTGGTGATCAGCCTACTTCAGATGTACCAGATAATTTCTTACTAATTTACTGACATGGTAGTTGCTTTATTCTTCAGATTTCTTTTTTGTGTCTATAATTTCTTTCATAGATTTTATGCGCTAAGGTTTGCTCCCCTTCATTAGAGTCACTTAGGCTGCTAAAGGGACACAAATTAAAGTAAAAATGTGAAGCTGATGAATATGTGAATATTGTTGCTAGGCATTACCCTTAATATTACTGTATATGAAAGGGGGGAGATGAGTGAATAGGATACAGAGGTACTTTGAACTCATTAAACTACTGTGCAAGACTTCAAGGGTCAAATAGTTGTAGCTTGCAGCTGTTAATTTTTGTTCCTTGAGGGAAGCTTTATGCACAAGCACAAAGACACTGTGGTCTTGGAGTACTGTAATTGCAGATCTGTTGACAGTATTTTAAAACCTTGAAGGTTATTCATGCTGGCTTGCTCACCTGCAGTAAGTTCTAAAGTCCTAGAGCGAGTGGAGCTAAAGTGGTAATCAAAGCAGCGTTTTGTAGACATGAAGCATTTTAATTCTCTGGAACAGTTCATTCAATAAGCCTTTCCTACTGGAGATTTTATTTACCGTGTGACTGGGATCTAAGCACTGAGGATGGAAGAGTGGCTTTGTGAGAAACGTGATTTTCCTTTGGTCTATGGCTTTCTGCAGTGCTGGTGAGGGGCTGCAGTGATTCTGCAGTATGAAAGTAGGAGTAAACTTAGCTTCGATATCACGCTGGTTTTACACTCGTTTAAGGGCTTTTTTTAGTTCATCTCTCGTGTGTTTCATGGTGGTGTTGTCACTGTGTTCCTACACCGTAATTTGCTTGAGCACTGCTACTTTATCATAGAAGAAACTGTAAGGTTCAGCGATCCACTGCACCACCACTTCCATTTCCTCATTACAAAAATTGACCTTCTTGCTGTTGTTTGAAAGGGCTCAGACCACTGTCATTCAGACTTCAAGACTGGTGAGCAGTAATAATAGTATAGGAAGTAGGAGCAATAGTTAAAGCAGCCTGGCATTGTGCTCCCTTCCTGGAATCCATTTTGAATTTCACAGTACAGGCAGCGGGTGTTCTTTGCTACCTCCAGTGTGCATTGTGTTTTGCTGTAATCCCCTACTTGTCATTAAATCATTTAAATGTATTAAGGCAACACACTGCAGGAACATTTTGCCATGTTTCTTTTGCTTTGTGGGTGATTTTCCTCAACCTGTTTCAACAACCCAGAAATAGCACAGCTCTATTAAAAAAAAAAAAAAAAGAGTAAAAAAAAAATAATGATGGATACTTGTTTAAAACAAACTGAGAAGATTGCAAACTGACCTACAAAATCTATTCCCGTATATGTTATACACCACGCTGCAAGACATTCCCGCACTTGGGTGGCCAAGCCCGCAGCTGCTGGTGATGTGAACGTGGACTCTGGTGCGAACTGCCCAGCACCCCCAGAGCTTGGCCGTGGTTTTGGGTGAGTACCTTTGCCTTCCCCAGGATGGAAATTCCGCCTTCTGCCCTTTGCAAAGATACTCGGCAGGCCTCGGGTACGACTGCAGTGTTCTCAGTGCACCCATGGCACGTGGACCTGACTGAAACGGCTCCCTGATATCGCGCGTTTTCCAGTAAAGCACTTGTGTGGGGCTGAGGCAACACGTGCTCGTTCTGCTGCAGGACAGCAACATCAGGTATGGATTGTACAGCATTGCAGGTGCAGAGACAGCCCCCATCGTGTGAAAGCAGGAGTTCTGCAGATTCTGGGGAACCAAAATCAAAGATTTTCCACCGAATAACACTCAAAATATTTTTGAAACAAGTAGCCTCATTTTAATGGGAGCAGCTAATCCATATGATTTGGTCGAATTGCCAAAGGGTGGGAGTTGCTTTAGGACCTTTTGTTTTTTCCTCTCTTTTTTATTTAATCCCTTTGACATTTCTACTCTTCTTCCACATGTGTCTAGGAAAGGAGTCACGGCTCAGGGAAATCTGGGATAGTCATAGCACCCATAGCTAGCAGAAAATATAGCCGACTTGTTTTCAGACACACTAAACGTGTGCCTGTTTGTAGATGACAACTAGGAAAGCAAAAGAAGTTTGGATGTTGTTAGCTGTGTTAATCTATTGGGTTTTTTAAAGCCTCATTTTTCTCACGTGAAAATTATTTAACAGTGCACAGTGGATCCTAATAAACGAGTTTAACCAACAGTATTTCCTTTGGCAAGCTTCTTACAGAAACCTCTGATTAAATACTGTAAAATACTGTACTGTAAATACTCCATAAATTGTTCAATAAATTCAAGAGCTATTACTTGTTCATGTGTGGTGTATTTGGATTTTGCTGGGTTTCATTAATACTGAGAGATCATATCCTCATATCCTCCAAGATGTTTCTCAAAATACTGTTTTGAAAGCCTAGATCCCTTCTGCACATTCTTAAAATCCTACAGGGACAAACGCCATACCGATAAACAAATTCAAAACAAAGCCCTGGATCTAGCAACTTTGGGAGTCAGATGAGTTTAGGATCCAAATCAAGTTCAAATTTCAGTAAATGGTTGCTGTCTTACAGTAGATTAATACAAAAAAACCCCCCAACATTCAAATTATTAATTGACTTTGTGATGGAAAGTCTCGGGCTCTGTCTGTAGTCTAGGGCTGAGCCTGGTCACCAGAGTCTTTTTTTTCTCACCGGGACAGTAACACTGTTTAAACACAGGCACTGTACATTGGATTTGGGATAACATGGATTCTCAGAAAATCACTTAGGTTAAGCAGATATTCATTAAGAATTTTGGATTTGTGATGAATTTAAGCACGTGCTCTCATGATTTCCTGAATGTGGACCTCTGTTGCTGGGCAAATATGAATTCTTGAAACATTGGAGGCTTGTGTTCATTTCAAGAAATGCTCAGACGTTTTCTAAAATAGCCCTAAAACTGTAACACGACACCTTCTAGCATACTAGAAAGGTGCTTTTATTCACAAAACTTTGAGGAATGTGTATTACTTTTCACCTATTTATTTGAACAGTCACATGGCTTGCAGTGCGACTATAATCTAGCAGTTGCTATACCTGCATGTTTTATCCTCTCTTTTCCCATCCCTTCCACATCGCAAGTTCCAGGGATGTTCCCTCAGCCTGCTCCTACCTCTTATCCTGTCTGTCCCTCTACCAAGACAGAGGCAGTCTGGCCATGGGCCTTCAACCATGGGGGTGAAAATTCAATCTGTTTTGCTTCTCTGTAATTTTTTTTTGGAAGCTTTTAGATAACTCCCTATAGAGCAGGCTTGCATATGGTCCAGAGCTACCTGGACTAGCTGGATACTCTTAAGGCTGGACTGGAATCCATTATTTTGACTACTCAGAATAAAGAAGGAAACTTATTTGCATTCCCTAGAAAGAAGGTGGTAAATATATCACGTAAGTGGTGCAAAAGGAAAACCTCTCAAAAACATGGAATTATTTTGATGTAAATAATGTGGGTTTAGTATCATTTAAGATGAACTATCAAAATCATTGTGCTGTGTCTTTAAAAAAATAAAATAGACAATATTTGCTAAATGAAGCTGGCTGAATAGGTAAAGGATACGATTTCCAAATCTGAAAATTAACCTGATGCCATAGTTCTCTTTCCGTGCATTTTTTTGCCCTCTGGGATTACTCAAATAATCACCAGAATTTAGAGGAAACATCGATGAACCCAGGAGATGTTATAGACTTGATCAAGTATTCACCTGGAACCCGTACCAGAAACTACTGGTTCTTGTTTATAGTGTTATTGATTGCCAGCTTTAGACGCTTGAGAGTCCTAAGACAATCCTCCAAATCAATCATAAATCAATCCTCCAAAACATTGATAAAGCTAAAATATAGTAAAAGGTTTGGGTACTTTGAACTTGCTTTCTGGTTTAGAAGCTCATAGTTTGTAGTCCAATACTGTTTTCAAATTTTCTCCACAAATGTGAGAACTAAAAATTACTTTCTGAATCCGACAGCTGGCTTTCTTGAGAAATCATTTAACTTTGAGAGCTGAAGTTCAAAGAATTAGTAGAGAAATCCAAGAGATAAATCTTTTTGGTGGAATTAAGTTATTCTCTCTAGAAATGTTGTCATCCGGTTAAGGAGCAGACCAAATTCTTTGTGATTATTTTAATGAGTTGTCATCTCAAAGAGTCTGCAAGTGACGCAGTGGTTGAAAATGATTTGTGCAAATTACTTGACGAATTCCGACTAATAAGGAACAGGTTTTTGCTAATGTGTTGCTCTGTTGTTAGTGGGTATTTACAGGCTTTATGGCTGACAGCCACTTTTTCCATTGAAGGTTGCCCTGTTTAATACTCCCGAAAGGAGCAACAGTGGCAGAATTTACAATTTGTCACCTGACAAGTTTGTCAGCGTCAAGGGCCTTGTCTGTGGGACCTGACATGAATGTGAGAATATTATCCAGTGAGGACTGTGAACTCTGTTGAACTGATCTATCTCCATTATCTCTTGCTGAATCCCAAACTCGGCATGTCATCTACGGAGAAGGCAGCTAGCTTTTGCAGGTTGCTGAGTACGTGTAGCATTTATCCAGATTTGTTGGCTTCACTTTGGGCTGGAACATCAAGAAACGAATGTGAAGATGAGGTAACAAAAAATGGGGAAAAAAAAGCGGTCACTCTGAATTAATCAATTGTGCCTTAACTTTGTATACTTTGTGCTTTTAATGCGCCCACAATCCTCTACTATGGCTAATGCTTGGCTGGAACCGAGGTTGCACGTCTCCCAATATTTGATGTTCAGTTGAAAGCCTGTGGAAGTCATCAGGAAGTCACCCATGGGCTTTAATGGGAGGTATTGTTCCTCTTCTGTTAATTGGGAAGAAACCAGGAAGCACTGGTGCAAAATCAGGTGCTCACAAGCTATTCATAGCCAGGTGTAAATCTACATGAAGCTTTGGTTTTTTTCTTGCTATTACTTCTGTTTCTGTTTCTTGTTTCATCTTCTCCTCAGCAGGATAGCTACCAAACAGGCACATTTTAAGTGAGAGCCTCCCCTTGTTCTGATTTTACAAAGGAAAGGAATAACATTTTAAAACCCCAACATAATTTACACCTATGAATCAGGCAAACTTCTGACCTGATGTTAGAGAATATCATTCCCCTGACGTTAGCGATGCTGAATTCTGTGATTCTGTGAATGTATTTCCTCTCTACCTGAATTTGGCTCATTTTGCTCTCGAGGCAGCTTTTCCTCTTCCCTGAGAAATTCGTAATTTCCCCCCACTTGGAAGAAGGTCCCCTGGTACAGTTGTTTACTTTGGAGAACCAGGTGAGTACACGGCAAATGCAGTCAGCAGCAAATGCGTTCACATTTCACTACAAAGAACATATGAACTCTTTGTACCTGACACTTTACACAATATGCTCTCTGGCTTTAAGAAAACATTATTTCATGTTCTTACTCTAATCAGCCTTGTCTGCCAGCTCAGAGAACAGAGAGGTTCATTGTTATATGCAGCTGTCATTTGTTCCATCTCCTTGCTCTTTCTGACTTCAATATCTTTGTGGTATTTAGTGAAAGTAATTTTCAGTTAGAAATCTTCTGCCCTTTCAGTAAGTGCAAGTATAGCACTTCATCAATGGCCAAAGAATTCCAAGCTATCTGGGATGTATCAGGACAGTTGATAAAACCTCACAGAGCAACCTATGATAGTACATCCCATCATAAATAAAAAAAAGCAGAAAGGGCCTTTGTCAGTGTTTATCTGTAGCGCTTTTATTCTTTGCCCTTGATTTCCTCTTCAGAAAATTGATGCACCCTTAAATTGAAGCAGGAGGCTTGACAGGTGATGGTTAGTGTGATAACTGCTCAGATTTCATCAGCCAGTGTTTTTCTGGTGGTGCAATTGTAGGAACTTTCAGCTAGATTACCTGTCATCCACTACATCAGATAAAAGAGGGAGAGTTGAAAGATGCAGTTTTGCCACTGTACCTTATAGGAAATGAAAAGTGTGGGTGAGGTAACAGTAGCTGAAAAGAAGTACAATTATTTTCTAATCAGGCTATTCCGTCAAGAATGTCACTGCTGAAATTGGCAATCATTGGGCAGAATCCATTGTTAAATTTGCATTGTTAAATTCATAGGGGGAAAAATCCTAAAAGGAATAGTCAGTCTCACTGTAGGTAGTAGCTCAAGCACTACTTTTGACTATCCATTTAATTCTTCTGTATATTGAAAGCAAGGTACAATCTATAGTTAGACATGGAAAATGTTCCTATTTTGAGTATATTTCAATATTCTGATTTCGCTCTACTTATTCTGATGTTAGTTTTTTTCTGAACCTCTGATAGCTCAATTACTTTGTAAAAAGTTTTACTTGTTTTTTGTTCATCCAGAAAACCTTATTTGTTTAAAAGCCAATGCATTCTACCAGTACCAGATATAAAATGCATATACTTGTGCCCACACTTCTGTACTGCGAACAAAATTGGACTGTTTTTTGAATGCATTAAATCGTTATATGCACAAAGATGACCTGAGTTCAGTTTAACTTAATTGCGCTTTATAAATTTTGTGTTTTTAAGTTCCTATACTGACCTCATTCTGTGCTTTAGCAATTACTTTCCAGTGCTGAATTTCCTAAATATAGAGCAACTTAAATATGTTTTGTGTTATCTATGCTTTGGTTTGTCTTGGTTATCCTCCCTAATCTTTTATTCTACGTAGCTGAGATCTGTTGTGAGTTTTCTTGAAAATGATGACATGAGCAAACTCTAAAAAAGAATAAAATAAAAAATAACCACTGGTTTGTTAAATAGCACTATTCCCAATACTGTAGTTGAAGGTCTGTCAGTAATTCTATTATAAATGCTTATTTTTCTAAGGCTTATGCAGTTTAGCTATGAAAATTCTCTCTGGGGTGAGACTTGGCAGCTGAAGGTTCAGCATGTGACTGCAGCTATTTGTTGCTATTGTTTTACCAAATATTCTCCATTTGTTAGAAGATTTGTTGTCAGTTTTGGAATGTGCAGAAGATTAAATCTACAGTCTCGTAATATTTTGTTTGTGCCCTTTTTAAATAATAATTCTGTGCCCTACAATGATTCTGAGAGAGATGTATTTTTATTTCTTTGTAGATGGGTAACCGAGGACACTAAGAGATCAAATGGATTGGCAAAAAGCATCAGTGGGAAGAAGTAGTGTTTTCCCCCAGGTTCTTTGCCTTTGTCACTATTTTAACCTCCAAATGGTTTTTGTAAAGGAATGTTGACCCAATGAAATGCTGCTCACGCCGGAAACCACTAAAAATGTCATTCATAAGAGAAAAGAAGGTATTTTTTGCATATCCAGACCTGAAATCTACACACCTCAATTTTCAATGTAATGAATGAAGTGCCACATCTTCTTTTGATGTAATGATAACGGAACTTTCTGAGAATTGTTGTCGTTTCTGGCTACTGCAGAAATCTTCTCATGCAATCCCTTTCCAAGCATATCCAGTCTGAAGAGGCGGTCCATATACAGAAAGGAAATTCTTGAGAAGCAATGGCAATAACCTGGATTTCAGGTTTGTACCATAAAAGAATGATGAGAAAAATTAGGAGAGCACTCAGAGAACAGAGGAGAAAAGTTAAAGGCATGGAAAATCTGCTTGAATGAGACAGAGAAGGAGATTCATAGAGTCAGGTCTGCCTATTGAAGAAAAGGTTAAGAGGTCACATCCATAAGTTTCTATATGAAGAAAAGAATTTTGATAAAGGGGTGTTATAAACAACTTTATAACAACTTGTTATAAAGAGATTTCATAATATCTGTCATTCAGTTGTGGTGTCTGGCAGGCCACTGTCCCGCACTGCCCACTTGGCCCCTCCATCAGAAGGTGCCCATCCTCTAGCAAGAGAGCAGAGATCTCTCCTCACAGCCCGTGATGCTACGGTGAACCGACGTAGCAGCACTTTACACCAGTAAGCTCTGGATGGCGGTCCCCGGGGAGCAAATACGTGTCTTCCCTGTCCACCTGTGCTCCCAAGGGGATGGCCCCTGGCAGAGGGGTGGGAGAGCCAACCAGGCATGGTGACCTCCAGCAGCAGGGAGGGAGGGAGGGAGGGATTGCTGCAGGCATCTACCTCTGGCACAAACGATGCTGCAGCTGGTAGGTAACCTGCTCAGCCACCGCACAATATCTGACAGGAGCCATAAATGAAAACCCATCCACAAATCTGGGGATGGTATAAAAGGTACTTGTTTTTAATGGAGGTAATTAGCTGGTCACTTTTTCCATCAGGCCTTGTGCTGAGCTCTCCGATACTGAAAGATCGAAAATTGATCTTAAAAAAAAAAGCAAAAAAAAAAAAGGAAGTTGCAGCTAAAACCAGGACAGATGTAGGCTATAAATTTACTCAGTATGCAGAGTTCAGGAAAGCATAGAAGATATTCTCATTACTTTCTCCTAGTTTTTGCTCCATGAGAAAATAGAGGTGGCAGTTGTGTCCGTGTTATCCTTGCCTGTGTATAAAGGAGGAGAGATCTCTCTTTTTCCACACATGTGATATTTTTTAGACCAGGTGTAGTCATGTATAGCAGCTGTCAGACCAGACAGTGAATCATGTTTTTCCTATACTTCTAAGGTTGAGAGTAGCTTCGCATAAGATTTTGGTGGGTTTATCTGCTGGTCATCTGTGTGTCAGATTAGCACATCCTGATGTTTGGCTCAGAAAATGGCATCAAAATAAGAATAAACCCTAATTTTCCTTTTTTGCTGAAATCTCTTTTCAGCCTCCTGGAAACATAAGGGGACAATAAAAAGTGAATGTAAATCATGGAGAGGGATAAAATAGATATACATGAAATTGCACATATAGATATTAATAATAATTACACTTGTAGGACTATGAAGTGATCTAGAAGCTGGGTGAACCAGGCTGTGGATGCTTGCTTGTCCACCAGCAAAATGAGGAAATGCCTCTAGCACCAAGTGGCTCTGTGATATGCACAGCTTTCCATAGGAGCTAGAGCTGAGATAGCGTCATCTAAGAGAAGGCTATCTAGCTGACACGAGAGCTAGGCGGGCTTTGAAGAGGCCTGCAGTCTTTTTAAGCGAGGTAAAAAATCCAACAGAGAATAAGTCAAAAACACCCACCTAAGAAGATGGTAGTGATGCATGAGTTACTGCTCGCTGCACCTGCTGTTAAGCAGACCAAGTGAAATCATCCAAGCAGACTGCAGCTTCCAACTTTTGGAGATCTGGACAACCAATTTTGCCTTTTCACACCTCCTCCCTAAATTTACCCCTCAATTTAGCCACTGAAAGGACTGGTCATTTACTCCATGTTACGCTCTTTGGATATTATTATTATTATTATTACTGGTATTATTAATAATAATAACAATAATGAAGAAGAACGATTAGTGTTCGAGAAATACCACAAAGACACAGTACAGCTGTAGTAACACATCCCGGTTTTGGCAAGCTGCTTATTTAGATGCCTAACTCTGAGTGCAGTAAAAGACCAAAAAGATAAATAGATGGCAGGGAGAAAAGAGCAGCTAGAGGCGAAGTTGTTTGTGTGAGTTCATGAAGTGGGACGCTGACTGACTGAACTTTTTGACTCACAGTCTATTACTCTGATCACATCCAGGCATTATACCTTTCTGTTGATAAAGTCCCCGCTGATTAAAAATATATAACAAATAATTGGTTAAAATGACTTCATTCAGGCTTTTTTTCCTTGAGGAAATCACCGAGCCAGCTTTTAAACGAGATAAATGGCATACAAAGTGAGATTTACTAATATTGGCAATAGGTCTTGCAAGATAAAAAAAAAAACAAAAAACAACATGCATGAAGAGAAGTAACCGGAAAAAAGAGAAACCAATAGCAATATGATGAGTAGCTTACAGGGATGCAAATAAAGCACTACTGTCTGAATAGCAGCATAGCAGAGCTTCTGCTGGAAGAAGAACAGACTGGAATGCCTCCTGGTTTGCATCAATACAGTGCAGCAGTACGTACTTATACATGCCATTAATTTATACAAGCTTTTTGGCCCCCCAAAAGCTAAATGTTAGAATAAGCCACCTACTCACCCTGTCCGTAAATCGAAAAGTGGCTGAAATGATTACGCTTGATCTGCAGCCATATTCCACTGGAAGGTCTATTGGCTTGCAAAGGCTCTCGGAGCGCATTAACCACAGAGTTCTCTCCCAAGCTGGATATTCTTAGCTGCCATTCCCGTGTCTTATATTTTTACCAGTTTGGTCTTAAAATAAGGTGTCATTAGGCAGAGTTGAGTAGCTGTATATTTTCACACTGATACACAGAAAAAATATCAAACAACTGCAAACTCCTTGTCCACTATTCCGTGGGCAGTGCATGGAGGGGGCAGAAATAGCACAGCACTTGCACTTTCATTTGAAGCATTAGTATCTAAAAAACATAAAGTCCATTAGTATGTTTTCTATTCTGAAAAAAGAAATAATATTGGTTTTAACAATTTTTCTCAACCAGAATATTCACTGGACAATGTTTTTCGATACTTGTCTGAACAGCAGGGTTTGCATGCCCAAGAGAAAGAAAACCAAACACACTCAGTGTTTGAAGCAGGGATTCTGTAAATGTCAGAAGAAAATATGGGACATACCACGAAGCTTTGGGTTTGAAAACTGACTGTTGGTTGTTAGCTTCTCATCCACATCTTACCTGACCTTTTCATTCACTAGTAATACTAACGTGACGTCGTCAGTCATATACCGAATGCTCTCCTGTACACATTGTTGTGTATAAAAACTTACTCAGTTATACCAAATTCCACATATAGCCTACAAAATCAGAGCTGAAGACTGATATCTGAAATGGACTTATAATCAGATATTGTCATTTGGTTAAATGCTGATGAATTTCAAGAACTTGACAGCATTTATTTTCCATACAGTAGACTGCATTCCCCAAACTGAGTTCAAATCTCTTTGAAGATGTCATGTTACAGTATAAGACAATTCAACAATTGTTAAAATTTCATTTTAAGCCTTTTCCTGATTGAAGTTATCACAAAATAGTTTTTGCTCTGTGGCGGACAAAACAGGGACCATTGAACTGTTATAGCCAAGTCTTCATTAGTCATTTGCAAATAATGATGCGCATGTAGATTTTCTATACAAAAAGCTATCTTTTGTATGTGGATGACCATTCAGCTTTATAGATAGTGCTTTTGGTGGCCTAATAAGAATTTTCTGCCTGTAAAGTTGATGTCTAAGTTTGGATGCTGGTTTAAAAATAGCTGAAAACATGACCCTAAGATGTCTGTATTGGTCTGTACATGAAGCTGACTCCTTTCGTGGAAGAACTTTCCCTTGCAGTTCAGTGTAGGAGAATCCAATCTCGCATCTCCCGCGCAGTTTGGAACCCCCTTTTACAATACGTATTTATTTATTTATATATTTGTGTGTGTATATATATATTTACTAGGAATTCAGTCAATTAGTAGAAAGACACAGATAGGTTACCTCCTAAATTCTGTTCAGGGTTGCGCATCATTGGCTTGATAAAGGGCAACAGGAAGGCTGAGGGCCTGATTGGTTGGTTGGTTAAATTTTTGTTATTTCTAGCTTGTTGTGAACAGTGAGAGCACTTTGCTGGGTACTCCTGTTAACTCTTTTCTTGAGCTATTTGTTTAAAATTTTATTTTATTGATATTTTATTAAGGAATTGGTAATTTAGAGCCCAAAAGGTTTTATTTTGGCATTCTGCATCTGTGCAGATTCTATGAAGAAAGGGCAAAGTGTAGATCCCCTGGGGTAGCTTATATTAGCCATAAGCGTGAATTTGTGTCCACAGCAATCATTTTGGCTAAAGAGCCTGTGCAGTCCTTGAGCAGGTTTTAGATACGATATTCGCTCTCATGTGTGTCCTTTGCCATAATAAACTGTTAGACATCCCTTGGAGAAAATTTTTTGTACAATTCCTGAAGTAGGGATTGACAAGATAGGTTGTAACTGGCTTTAGTGTTTAACAAAGCTGCACGTAAAGAGAGTCCTTAAGCAGCGTGTATCCTGTATGTCCCATTTAGACAGGGAAATCCTGGAGGTTGGTCGTGGGAAAATTGCTGCTCTCTCCACGCAGACACACCAATGCGGTTAGGAAAGCGGTACAGCACGTTAGTGTGGCCCTGCCATACATTTCTGCTGAAAGGAGCAAACAGCTTTCCCTTTTCCAGACCTCAACTGGTTCCCAGAGAGTCCCTGTCCCCACATACTCCTCAGTGCTTCTGGTAGAGGGTGTGGGGCCAGCCTGGGCGTCTCTGTACCCGGGCAGTAGACACCCTAAATATATGATGAGAAACAACAGATGGCTACAAACAGATGGGGGAACCTAAGTAACAATTAGTTGCTATTGATCACTGTGACGACCGTTCTCACAACACAGCAACATTTTCTAGGGTTTTGTCCAATCCGCTTTAAACTTTCACTGCCTCTCTTAGGCTGCCATTCCAGGGGTGAATTTGACAGGGTGAAGATGGAAGGAAGAGTCAGATGTATTTTGGCCGTATCCTGAGCGTTGGAAAGAGTGCAGTGTGTCTTTTTACATCGTGAGGTGGAACCGTGCAGGGTACACAGCCCCCGTCATGGCTCCCGTGAAAGCGGTCTGGTAAAAAGCAGCAGCAGGCTGCTACTTGGGGGTGAATCAGGTGTTACTGGCCACAAAATCATTATCTTCATGCCGTCTAATCTTCTGAAAAGCTATGGGAGAGAGAAGTCCAGTTCCTGGTTTTCTGGCAACAAGGCTGGATTAGATCCAGGCAGCTGACAAGGCTGGAAGAGGTGTTGGATGGAACCACAGACGCAAATACGTCAGTTTTCTTGCTACTCAGCAATGATTTTCTTTTCTCTGTTTCTCTCATTCATCATAGCTACATTCTTGATAGCACTAGGTTTATTTTTCTGTCCTTGGTGTTCATAAACCTCAGTTATTTGTGGACTTCTTTCTTCTTGATACCTTAGTCATCTCTTAGTATACGTAGACATAATTTTTCCTTGAAAACCAGTCTTCTCGGTGTTCAGATAATTTTGTTGCTCTTCCATAGTTCAGACCTCACTATCTCATGATTTTTTTTTCTGCTAACATAGTGCCCATAACAGTATGAGACCCTGCCTGGTTGTAGACCTCTAAATTCTTGTGTATTTTGTTGTTGGTTTTTTTTTTTTTTTTTAAAAGGCTCAAAAGCATCTAATGAATAAAAGGAAGAATAAGAGCCCCCTCCCCCAGCCACCTGCAGTTAGAAAAGAGAATCCATTATGTTCATATTATGACTGTGAAAAAGGCTAAGCATTTCTTGAAACGGATGCCACCCTTCCCGGTCAGGTGTAGGAGGCTGCAATAGATGGCTGGCAGGCGCGGGCCAGCACGGCAATTCCTCCCTCGTGTTCATCAGCGCTGTAGGAAAGTCTGACTCCCTGTTCGGTGAAGCTGATGCATGGGCAGCACAAAACAGGCTTGGTTATTCTTTTTTTCTTCTGCCATTTTGCATTGCCAATTAACGTCTGACTCCGTCATTGAATATTCATGCTTTGGATTGTTTTTCAACAAATGTGTTGGGAATTGTGTCTTTCCAGTCCAAACCTCATTTTGTTACAGTATTTTCGCCTATGCTTTTAATCTCTCAGGGTGCCTTTGTATTATTTGTCTTTGTTCTTACTGGTACTTTCAGCTCCTCCTAAATTACTATTGTTAGCTCATTATGATAGCGAATTCATTAAGATCATTACTTCTTTCAGATTATTACTGAAGATGTTAAGCAAGACAAAACTATTCTCTCTCCACGGGTAAACTTCCTGAAACACCTCTCATCAGTGCAACACGCTGCCTTTTCCGTGTAGTCACTTTCCAACCCTCCAAATCCTCCTCTTCTCCAAGATTATATGAATCCATTTTTAAACTCAAATGTTGTGAGACGCGGCTTCAAGGCTCTAATGAAATCCATGTAGGTTGGCTGCGTTCTTTGTGTCCCACTGCCAACAGCTCCATCCAACAAACAAGTATGTGTTAGCTTGAAGTTGAACGGATTCCTCAAGTGAATAAAGTTAAACGTGTACTTGCAGGATTAAAACTTTATCGGTCTTTTTAATGTTCATGTTTTTTTAAAGGAGATCCAATTAGCCTGGGAAAAAGTACTCTCAATAAACCTGGGTCAAAGGTTTCACATCTAGTGATTTTATTAAAATTTCTTAATGTTAGCCATTTTTTTATTTAGGTTAGATTTTTCTTGTTCAGATCACTCTTCCCCACTGCACCATTTCTGTAATTTTGGTTCCTTTACCATTTAGGTATTATTAAAAACAAAATCATCAGGTCTGTACTGAGTAATTTCTCATAATAACCAAGGATATGTAGTTTCTCTTAGCTGGTTTAAAAGTTTCATAATTTCACAAATAATTTCTTTCAAGCCCTATATTACTATTTGGATAAGTGTTTCCCTTATTCTAAAAGAGTAATTTTCCTTTTTAAAAGCTTTCTTAGCAATTGTCTTACTGGATCATCATTCATTTGGAATCATTAGTTTCGTATCCTTCTTAATTTCTGTCTCCACTGAATGTTTGTGAAAGCCCTTAATATTGTGCTTGATTCTTTGGCCATTCCCTCTTCACTGAAGGTCTTGATCAATCCCAGTATTACGGCACAGTTTCCACCTGCTGTTTTATTTAAACTTGCTTTTGTCTTGGACTCTTAGGCTTTTTAGCAACTTTCCTTATAAAATTCATCTTAGCTAATTTTTTTCTTCCCCTTTTTTAACAGAGAACTTGATATTTGGCCAAATTCCTTACCCCAATTTCTGATTCCCCAAAATACTGCCAGCTTTCCCATGGCAATGAAGACAAGAATGGCATCATTCAAATTTAGGACCGGAGGATCCAGGAAAGGACAGTCCTTTGCCTCAGCCTTCTCTTGAAAGAACCAGACTCTCCCAGTTGTCTGTTGCTCACTTGTACTCCAACTCTCTCTATTCTCCACTCCTCATTAAAGGGCAGATTGCAAACGCGGCACACATTCACGAGAACAGAGTTCAGACTTTGGCCCTTATGCGGTGTTCAGTGAAAACAGCGCTGGGATTTACAGATACATGTCCACGGGCATCTTTTCCAGGATTGATAGCTTTAGTACCTTGTGACCTTCAAATCCAACTGAGCTCACTGGGAACTGCATTACCGTGGTGTTTAGATGCCGTTATCACAAAGACAACATATTCTTTCCAGTTCTATGCTCTGTCCCATACCATTACGATTTCCAAGTTACACAATCTTTGCTCAAACTTTTCTAGCAGTCTATGAAATATTAGATGACTTGATTTTTCTCATGACTAAAAAAAGAACAAAACACTGCAAAGACCAGAGCGTTAAAAAGAAATTGTGTTAGTCAGATGATGATATTGTATCTTAATTCCAGACGCAAAATACAAGACCCCTAGCTTTCTGTAAAGTGACCTAGATCCACCCATTTACCTCCGGATCTGGTCTATGAAATTCAGATGCAAGAATTAAAATCTCACATACTCTTTCCTTGATCTCCTAAGGAACGGTCTATATGAATCTATATAACCTGTGGATACATGTAATCTGAATCAAGTGACCTATCTTTTATGAACCGAAGGGAGACCACATCATTTTAACACAGTATATTGTATGTTTATAATTTTTTTGCAAATAGAATAAATTTCCACTATAGCTCAAAGATAAGATATTTCAGCTTTACTCCATAGACAGAAGGTAGATCTATATATTTTATTATTGATGTAACTTGAGAGATACATGTTAAACCTTTTGTTTAAAGTACATTTAGAATTAAGCAGGCCATATTTAAAGTAAATTATCTAAATAGATTTTGGAAAGAGAAAGGAGTCTGTTCATTTTAACATACCTTCAGAAATATTTTACTTCTTGATGATGACAGCAGCTCTTACTGACAACTATTAATACATTATAAACACCCCATCAGAGTTATATAAAAACATGTCAGTTTTAAAGAGAACATCTTTGACAGCAAATTTTCTGATTGTGAAACAGCTGTGCCTCCAGTACAATGCATTAAGTAGTTTATTCCTTTTAGATAGTTAAATTGTGCATGAAATGTTGCTGGCGCAAGGGCTCCAAATCTGGCCTGATTAGCGAACATCTGTTACATTGGAAAAATTCATGTCTACCCTAATTAGCTGTCAGGCTGATGTACATCAGCCCTGATGGTGAGGGATCCTGTGCTGTTTAAGTCAAACAGGTTTCTCTCCTATCCCATCACCTGCCCTTTCAAATCTCTTCCTCTGGTGTGTTGCTGTAATTAGAGATTGTTGGAAATACAATAGAGCAGGTTATGGTCAGTTATAGTCCCATCTGTGCAATTTTTTTATTCCCACAAAACTTAGGCGCTGACATAAAGTGGTCCTCGCAGTCAGGCTGAGAGGTCTGTATATGTTTCTAATCCTAATCCGCTCAGTAAATCCGAAGATTTTTCATTCTCCTAAAGCCAACGCTTTGTGGTGATTCAAAGAAAATTGACAATGGGCTGAAAAATTTGTCTTTTTTTTTATTATTTTATTTTTGAATAAGGGTATTTCGGGGTTGAGTATGAAATATGGCAAGGAATTCAAGAAATCGCATGAAAACAGTCTTCCCTGCTACTGACAACAGTCTTTTTAAATCTAAGCAAACAGTTCAGGATCTGTTTGCTGGAACAAGTAATACTGGACACAATACACCTCATATATGTATACGTATATGTATATATATGTTTAAATTTCCATACTAGATAGCTATCCTTTAACTTCGTGCTCCAACAATTTTGAATATGTTTGAGGGGTTTGTTCATCTGTTTTTAATGACATGTTATTTTATTTTGTATAGATAGAGAGATCTTATTACTACTAATGGTACAAATATTATTCGCTATGGGCGTCCTAAATTTCTTTGTTTTATACTGCAGTCCTAAAACAGAGGTGTCACCTAAATACAGTAAATCAGTTCCTCGGGTGGTGCAAATTATTGTGACTCTGTTAGAGAAGGTACAAAGGCTTAGCGTTAACTACTAATCTAGTCCTAGTCAATGAAAAGAAATTGGTGTTTTGATTACTGGCTTTTCCCTATCTCCCAGCAGTAAGGACTAAAGCCAAACTGAGAAACTCATATTTGTTAGACTAATTTCTTTGGCTTCTTCAGTTCACGCTTGCCAAAATGTAGTTGAGTTCTCTGTCAAAGGTCATGGTTTTCTTGATCCTAAAATGGTTTTAGGCATGTATGAGCAAAGTATTAAAATGTATAATAGACTAATTAGTGGCACAGTAATTCAACCTCATTCGTATAATTTCAGATTAGGATCTAATCCTTTA
Organism: Chroicocephalus ridibundus; assembly: GCF_963924245.1. Classification (NCBI taxonomy): domain Eukaryota; kingdom Metazoa; phylum Chordata; class Aves; order Charadriiformes; family Laridae; genus Chroicocephalus; species Chroicocephalus ridibundus. The sequence goes on from NC_086285.1 coordinate 34,809,530, forward strand.
ATTTCAATTGTAAGTTTGTGGACCGTTAGATGAGTGGCGCCTGGTACCATGGGGATTCCTTTAAAAGATTATAAAAGGAATTATTTTCCAGGTTAAGGCAACTTCTTTATTATGTAGCCCTATGCAGGGGGCTGAAAGGTGAAATTTTGTGTTGCATAATTTCTGACTGGCCGTGCCTTATGGGACAGAATTGTGTCATCTCCTCTTCCTTCTGTATCCTCTGGAAAGAAAAGCAGTATCTCTGCTGGTTTCCAGCAAAAGAATTGGTGTGGGGATCTCCAGCATGATTTTGCTGGTAGTACAGCCTCTGCTGAAGAGCTCCTGCAGTAGCTCTGTTTCCCTCTCCCTTCGTGGCTTGTTGGAGGGCTGGAAGAGAGACCATGATGTGAGAATATCCTTCCCTCTTGAGACCAGTCAACTTCATCTCATTCTGGTCTGTGACTATTGAGCATAAAGTTGGGGAGGAGTCCAGGAGCATTGGTAAAATCAGAGATGCTCACTCTTTATGTCTCAGAACCATCTTTGCCCACTTTCAGGCTTGCTGTTCCCAGCTCCCTTCTTCTCTGCTATTCTCAGTTTACACAAAAAGAAGACTGCATTTACACATCCGTCGTGAAAATAGTTTCTCCTGTAAAGCAGTAGCCAGTCTGATTTTGAAAAACTGCTATGAGTAAATCGAAGGCCTATATTCTGTCATTTTTAATTCTTCATCCAGCTTGCTATAACTACCAGGGTGACTAGTATGAATTCTGTACTTGCTCTTCAGCTTGTGTCAGTTTAAAATGGGGTCCAGCTATTTGTTTCATGTGTCGTTTCAAATGTTGCTGCAGCGGCATCTCACTGAACTTTAAATTATTACTGAACATCGACTTTCACATTAATTGATGCCTATAATGACAATTATGATAGGAAGCTTCAAAGCATAACTGAGATGCAGCTAAAGTTGGTTGTAAGTTTTTCAACTTTTGAATTTATAGCTAAAGAAAGAGTAATTGCTTTGCCCAAGTTATAGTGAATACAGTATATAGTGAAAAATGCTTCTCCTTTCAGCCAGCTGTGGATGTTATATATATACACACATTTGTTATGGTCAGTATTGTTGTCACATTGAAATATTAGAACAGAACACTCTGTAATTAAAAAGGAATGATCCAACTGATAAGTGTAATGTACATTACAAAGGAAGGCAAGTAAACGTGGTAATGTTCGTGTGCAGTGGTACCAATCAGCCAGGGATGGCAAGGCAGCAGGTGAGAGAGTAATCAAGGTGCAATTTAAGTGCAGATATTAACTGCAGTTAGGATTTCCCAGGAGTGTTCCCTTAGCTGAAAGTGGCGCTTTATTGTCCTTAATGTTACAGATTTGGCAACGAGGCATGTTGAAGGTTCACCAAGTTTTTGAAGTCAGGTGGCTGAGGCACATGAAGGATGGGAAATGGTGAAAAAAAGGAAGTGCTGAGATTGTCAAATGTCATGTTGGTGACATGTTACGTGGACGGGAGAAAGGCAGGAAAGGAGAATACTGTAAAAGGCAAACAAAAAGGAAAGGAAAAGACTGGGGACAAACATGAGTAGAGAGGAGCCTTGCTTCAAAATAGAAGTAGATTGGAATTAAACTGCTTTAGAACTGCAGTTGTATATGTAATCTTGGTGAGGGACAGGCACTGGGGGAAGCCCGTAAAAGGGAAGTTCAGATGAAAGGCTTTTGGAATAGCAGCAGAACCCTGTGAGTAGTTTAAATATGTATTTGGTCTGTTGTCCTTATCCGCAGCTTATTGTTCTATGGAAAGCAGTGGCGTCGCATGCAATTTTTAACTGCAATACTTTATTTGTTTTCTTTTTGTCAAAGTATTAGTCAAATTGTAGCCAAAATCTAGCAGATGTCTGGTGGGACATTTCAAACACATCAAAGGAAAACTAGGTATGTGTAATGTTTGCACTTGTGTCATATTTAACCAAGCAGCTAATGCCGTTCAGAACCGCATAGAGCAGCCTTCTTCCTTTTGACAGAGACAACAAGAGATTGTTAAGCATTTTGCACTGGAGGTTTGGTGAAATGTTTTCTTTCTTATCAATTCCCTAGTGCTACCAGTCCTTAACAACTGACTGATGCTGTTCAAGGCCAGCCATTTAAGTGAACATAAGCTATGTCGTAGTTACGGATCTACTGCAGCTCAGTATGCAGCATGGTAATGGTCCTGTCAACTGAATAGCAATGCCCAGAGCAGTTCACTGGATCAGCCATTTCTGCCTGCCTGCCTGATGTAAAAAGGATAACTCCGGGAGCTGACAACACTTGGCTTCTAGAGGCATCAGAATACATTTGTTGAGCTGTGAAAAAACAAAACAAAACAAAACGAAACAAACCCACAACACAACAAAACAACGGTAAAAGTGTTCTGATTCTCTGAATCTAGCTAATTTTCAGAATGACAAGGTCCTACATGTCTGAACTTCCACTGACCTGAACATATTTTGAATCAGACCACAAAAGGTCACACTTTTTCTCTTAATAAAGTTTTGGGATCAAAAATCTGACAAAGGAGGTGCATTATTTTCAGGATGTGATGTCAGAGAAAAAAGTTGTTACCCTCCTGTGTGATGTCAGAGAAAGGCATTACTGCTTTATTTGGTGCTGCAGTTCACTACAAAAGAATAAATCATTAAATAGACACCATGAGTCAGTTCTCCCTCACAGTCTGACAAATTTATATCTGTCTTTAACACGGGAGCCAGTACATGAGATATCAATTACTTCAAAAGTCATCTTCCACATTTGGTGGGCTTACACCGATAGAGGTGCACAAAGGCGTCCTGCGTTCTGCACCGATACCTGAGGGAGTACCTACAGTTCCCTTTTGAGGCCCCCTTCCTCAGACAGTAAACCAAGCCCTACTCGCACCTGCATCATCATGCAGCTAACGCATTTCGATATAAAGCTTGGGTATAATTTACATTTGAAAAGAACAGATCGATATTTGAGTTCTATCAGTTTGGCTCCAATTCCCTGAAACGTAAAGTTTTTTAGAACATCAAAACAAGTAAAGAACACACTCAAGTGCAAAACGGATTTGTCGAAAGAAGAGTTGAAAAAAATTAAATACAAGTTTTGGGTTGACATAATCCAGGTTAAATCTAAAAAAGAAAAATACTTACTTTTGTAAAATGAGAGGCTATTTTATCACTCAGAGAATGTCACATCAATTGTAAAGCCATCAGCCTCAAGGCTTGTTGGTGATTGCTTCATATTTACTGTTAGTCCAGCAATGGAGATGGTACTTTTACAGTCTTTGGACAGACTAGTGAGTGTGACATTTAAAGTGTTGATTTTTGCAGCACTTATGTTAATTGTTGTAATTTTCCTGATGAACCACCATTCTGGTTCCCTGATGCAGCCAAGATAGTTTTACATTTTCTATGCAGGCCTCTTTGCCATTTGGTCTGTGTAGTGTCAGCTTCGAGTGCTACTGAAAGCAGACAAAATTGCAAGCAAATTGCATCAGATTGCCAACATTGTGAAAAGGTAAATTGCTTGCAAATCTATTTAAACCACTGCCCTATTTTCATCAGCTTCAGTACTTGGTATTCATGATTGCTTAATTGGCGACCTTTCCTATTGTGTAGTGCTTTATGGTGTAATGGAAAGCGATCTTTACCAAACCAATTACCCTTTTTTTCTCAGCACTACATTATTGCTGTGATTGCAACTGCCAGTCCTTTGTAAATGAACTTTCTGATTTCAATGATGTTTTTAAAATGTAAGATAGAAAAAAGTGGCATTCATATTGTGTGATGTTCTATTTTGAAGCCTCTTTGTAGTCACCATTGTCTGGGAAAATGGACTGAAGGGTTACACAGTACCTACAAATATCCATGTAACTATTATTAATATTATCATAATGTCTGCCTTTGTACAGCAGCTCAATTAGGAAAGGATAGGAGAAATATTTTGTCACCCTGTCAAGTGCACAGGAAGTGCTTTTGATGCCTCTTTTTTGACACATACATTATCTTCACTAATAACACGAGATTCCTTTTTAAGACATGGAAATAAATATACAAAATTTTAGTTGCTATGATAATTCAAATCACTGTACATTTACAAAATGTATTTTTAGAGAGTCTTAGCTTTTCTAGACATTTAGGCATAAAATATTTTGAAATACTGTGGGCAGTATAAATAAAGGTAAATGTAAACGTTTCCTTGCACTAGAACAGGGATGCCATCTATTTGTCTTGTAAATACAGACATAGTGAAAGAAAAATATAATTCACAAGCTGCATATTATCTAGTTTGGTTTCAGCAATAATAGGATGCAAACATTTGAGCATGTTCCTGTGCAGAAAATAAAATTGAATTCCATAAAGATGACCATTCTCATTTATTTTTATAATGCAGGATACAAAAAAATACAGGATTCCGAGAGTTTAGTTTGTGTATTTATTTATGTGATTTAGGAAATTATATCGTTACTCATAAGTGGCGACACAGAAAGGGCTCTACAAGTAATTTAGTCATTCCCTAATATGGTACTGTAAGTGCAAATGGATGCATCGTTCTACCCCCTACAGTTAAGAATTCTGTTGTAACGACAAAAAATTGAAAGGATTTATTTTACTCTTTGTCCTCTCTTTTCTTGTACCAATTAAAAAAAAAAAGATCTTCTGACCAAGCTTTCTGATGATTTTAGTACTTTCGATGCAATGTAATGATTTATTTACAGCTGTACTCAAGTAAAGCAAAGTGCTTTTATGTTTTGGTTTTGTTTTTTTTCCGTATAAGACAAATACCACTGAAATCTACTGTATGGCAGAGTGATTCTGTTTCAAAACAGACAGAATTGAGGAAGAGAGATTTGGAATTTCTCCTCTGGTCATATTGATGTTTATAGTGCATACGTGTCATCAAGGACAGCCTGTTACCCCTCAACTTACCCTGTGAGTGTCGTACAGGCGGCCCTGGGCGCTGATGCGAAGAATGACGGCATCACCTCAGAAAGGTCTTCCGTTCTTCAAAAAGCAACAGGATGACGTGGCAGCAGTGAAAAAGTGGGTGATCACTGGTGTTACTGATGCGCCGAAGCGAGTCACTAGCTGAAGAAAGCTGGCATTGATGGAGCCAAAGGGTGAGGTGGGGAGTTTTCACTTGGTGCAGCGAGAATAGCGTCGCTGCAAACAGGGGCCCTGGGTTTGGGATGGGGCAATATAGGTCCAGGAAAGCACCGAAATGACGGAAAAGATGGCAAGATTTGGATAGGCTGATTCAGTGGGATGAAGGACAGAGAGGAATCCAAGGTAAGTCTTAGGTTATCAGAGTGAGCTGAAGGGCTTTGAGAGTTACTATGTGTATATGGGGAATGAGAGAAAATTCAAGAAGTTCGCGACAGAGACTTTGCGTTGGTCGTGAAACGCTGCCTGTGGGGATGAAGAAGTTTCATGGCACAAAATGGACTATGTCTCCATATTATAAAGCGGAAAATTCCAGATAATGTAACAACAAAGATAGTGAACAAAACTAAGGAAGTACTGTGTAAATCTTGTCCACAGTTCCCTGTTTGTAATTAGTTCTTTGTTGAATAATGTTCTTTAAGACTTTGTTGTTGCATTGATTTCACTGTTGACTCTTTTGCCTTCAGTGCTATAAATGGAATAACATTAACACGATCACTGCAAGTAAATATTGTGATCCATGACTACACTGTTGTCCTGAATACACCTTTAAACAAATATGTTTATTGGTGAACTACCAGTGACTTCTGCCCCGCTGCGCTGATGCGTTTGCAAATGTTTATTAAAAATCCTATCGACAAATAATTCTGGTTACTTAGTCTCCCTTATTACACATAAAGATTGTAAAATAATCATGAAATTAGGGAATGGAATTTTGCCACTAGTTTGAGAGCGACAAGGATCCACGTGGCTTGCAAAGTAAGCGCAAATAAACACATTCAGAGAGGAATACATACTACCATCTTCTTAGCCATTTTATGGAGGAATGTCATTAAGAATTGCTGAGTTTATAAATGAAGGCCTAATGAGATCCATCCATTTTTAAAGAACCTGTGTATGTGTGTCTATGTGTAGAATATGTATGTTCTGGTTTTCAAGATGCTTGACAATGAGCAGGACTTTGGCAACACGACCTCTGTGATGAGTGTTTCTGAGCTGAGCTTAGCAGAGACTGAGGGACTGGCTTGGAATTGTACCTGTCCTTGCTCGTTTACTTCCCAAAAAGGTAAGTGGGCACACCACTGAAATTTGAGCTGGGTGTGGATGACAGGAATCAAACAAGTTGTCTTGGGAATTTTTCTTGTGTCTAAATGATGTAATTGTTTTCAGACTAAGTATGCCAAGATTAATGCTACAGAGAGCATCTGTATGCTATTTTTATAAATTAATGCTATCATTTTATATGGATATACAGTTTTTACCAGTTATTTCACGCAAACAGAAGGTTCTTTGGAGCTTGGTTGATATGGAGTCTGGAGGGACTTTATTTTCCTACGTAAAATTTAATGTTTAAAAAGACAGCCACCCTATAAACTCTGTCATGCCATCAGCAGCTGGGTAAAACTTTGGTTAATTAAAAAACTCTGGGGACTGTTAGGAAGTCTACTCAGCTGCAGGTTAGAGGCTGGTGATAAGCATTGAGGCATTGCTTTGTACGTCTCTCTAAGTTTGTGAAGCTCTTTGATATCCCTTGAAGTAAAAATGATACATAGATATAAGATATCATTTGTACTAACTCACAATTCCCATAGCAATATGTAATCTCTCATGAACTTTATCAGTATGACACGACAGCAAATTCTATCACAAAATTTCCCCATGTTCCTCTAAATGAAAAGAGGGTGTTCCTCTGTGACAATATTTGGTTTTATTCCCTCACATTTATGCCCTAGACTAAATTATAGTATTTTGTTTGCAATTTTTTTGTCATATCATGTTAGCCTAATATACCACTAATACCATTTTAATACAGAAATGTTAGTACTCCTACTCATCGGATGATACAGTACCTTATCGCATTAGCCTGCTATGACTTTTTCTTGTGGTATCAGTTACTACTCTATAATTACATTCCTACCTTATTTTCAGTCTGATAGGCGCCACAGTTGTCCACACTTGTGCATTTGAGACCCTACATAAACTCCATGTTACAAAGTTTTACAGCTGAAGAGGTTGCGTTGATTTAGTTAGCAAACTTTAGTAGCGTATTTGCAGGTAACTGTGAGTCTGGTCTGCTACAGTGCAATAGCTATGCCTGAAAAGTGAACTTTTTTGTTTCTAACTCAGAAAAAAGAAGAAAGGGAAAATATGCTTACTGTAAAACAAAAAAAACCCATACTGCTTCTGCCAGCAATGCGGGGGTAACAGGACTTTCTGCAGTAAATGAGAGAGGAAACCTCTCTCAAAAGCAGTAGAAGAAACTCCTTTGTTTCCCTATTGTTCATTTTGTCCTGTCATGTTCAACTCCCCTATTCAAATAGATATATAAACCTTTAAAGGAAGAGGAAAGGCAAGGAAAAATCCCTGTGTCTGTCTTGGCGTCTTAGTGGCTGCAGCCTCCCTGCAAGATGCTCTCTGGTGACTCTCCCTTCCGTGGAAGCAAACAAGGAGAGTTTTGCTGTCCTGGGCCAGCCAACCTCTCATGGTCATTCTGGCCAAACTGATGAAAACACTTGTTTCTTGCTCCATCTTTTTTTCTTTTTACCTTACCTGGGATAAAATTTTATTCCTTTGCTTAACTAGGATGGTAAGAAACTTGGTGTAGCAAATTGATGAAATGATGACCTGTGCAGCTGCCTGGGCCACTCATGCACTCTGTTTCTTAGAGACGGATTATTTCCCATCTCTGCGTGCCCAGATTTGCCTCAGATCTGCAACAGTTTCTTAGACTCACAGCACTGGACCACCTAGGAATACTCATTCAAATATTCTAGTTTAGCAGTTATAGCAGTGAAAGTCATGGAAACATATGAAATACCTGAATATATTGAGTTTTGCTCAGAAGTCAAATCAGTTGCATTTTAGTAATGCTTTAAGAGTACAATGTTATCCTTACCAGCTCATCTTGAAGCTGATTCTTACTCCATTTAACCTGTCCGTGTCATTATCATTTCCTCATCCACTCATTTATGGAGCACTCTGAATGTGCGAGGCACACGCTGAATAAAAGAAGAGCAATAGAGAGGTGAAAGGGGGAATCTGGTGTGAGAGGCCCTGCACAAGGTGGTAGGAGCCTTTTGTACAGGGACGTTTGCAGGTGCCTTTCTGGGGTCCGGCTGCTTAAAGCAGCCAGCGTCAGAGAGTTGAATCTATGGGGTTTCCATTTGGATGTGGCTGCTGCTGGGAGGTCCCCCTTCCTTTCCAGCTGGGACGCAGCTCCCTCTTGCCTTCCCTCTCACCTTCATGTTCTTACCCAGACCTCACAGCCGTAATCCAAAGTCAGAAGCTGGCTGATTTTTCGCCCGCTTTCACGCTTTTAGGATTTGCATACTTTCATGTATGTTTTAGCCCAAGTTGAGCGTTTAAACCAACTCATTTACAATTATTTATTTCCCAATTATGGGCTTGGGGTTCTTCCCTTGTAAGTTATAGCCAGATGCCTTTGCACCTTTTCCTTTGAGGAGGAAATGTCTATCTTTAGTCAAAATAAAATTGCCAGTTCAGCACAGTTAATGACTGGAAGAAATTCTAACACCGGAGTAAGATCTGTATCATCCAGGATGTGCGTTTTGGCCCTTGGTGAATTTTTTTGAAGGGCGCTTTCTGTGCCTAAAATTCTGATATTAGTGATGGTTCTTTAGGTTCTGGGCATAAACGATGAACAGAATATGGTCGTTAGATGAGCTGGTTTACAAAGCATTGGGAAACCGAGCAATTCTTTTTTGATTCTCTGTTTTTCTACCTGTTGGCAAAGTGCCTTCCCCTCTGCTGCAGTGTGGGTCTCCAGTAACAGAGGTAGAAATTTCTTTTTGATTATGCAAACTACTGCAGTTGCTCCCTCAGTGTGCCCAGTTGCAAGAATATCTGTCCTTTTGAATGATATTCTGCAATGTCACATATGTTTTTGCAGTAAAATCTTCTGATATTATAGTGCTTTTGGGGGCATCATCACAAGTTTTGTCAATGCCCATATTCATCCTTTTAAAGAGAAAATGTCATATCAGCTGGATCATCCATGCTGGATAAAGGCTTCTCAGCCCTTTCAGTGCATAAATGAGACATAGTGCCGAAGAAATATGTCTCCTGTTGCACGAAAGCTTTCTATTTCAAAATCAGAGTGTCCTGTGATTAATCTTCCATCCACCGATTCCTGAAATTCCTGGAAGTTTGCTATTATTGTTTTATAATTCAGTTTTAGTAGCGCTAAAGTCATGACCCAGACGCAGGTTGTAAGTATTTTGCCCAGATTTATAAACTAAATATTCACCTTGATATATAGTTCATTTCCAGCCCATAAAAGATGATTGGGCAACTTTGTGGTTGCGCATGATTTCAGAGGAGCAGGTCTACCTCAGAAAAGATCAGTCTGATGGGACACATTCTCCTCCAAAATTCATCAGGATTGTCTATTCCTACCGTCAGCAGGTATTGACATTGGTCACCATTGGTGTTTAACCACAATGATTTTACTTTCCTAACCAACTTTCAGTATCCTTCTTTGTAAAAGAAAGCTAAGGGCTTGTAGGATATTCAATGTCTTTTCGTAGAGCTCTCTAATTACTGGTGAATCCAGTAATACACTTTTTAATTTCTTTGTGTAGCTGTATTGTGGTTTTATAGATTGATTGTAGCTTTGCCTACATGTGCCCTCAGGCTCTCAGAAAATGAGATTCATCATTTCAATGAATTTACACTAAATATAGCTTGATCAATTATACTACATTTCAGCAAAGAGATTATAGGAGGTCAACAGACTAAAGTATAAAGCCATTTTTTAAACACAGTGTAATTTCCTTTGGATAATTGTCCTGCCTTTTGAATTGTTAAGGAAGCGTACATGTTCCTTTACTCCTGAAAAAACCCATTGGTTAAGCAACAAGAATTCCTGGAATTTAATGGTAATTCTGGAGCAAACCTATGTGATGCAATTAGTAAGTAGTCCCAGCAGCGCTGGTGATTAACACCCTGGACTGGATTCAAGGTCTCTCCTCCCATGTTGAGGAGTTTCTGTAGGGCACGGCGTGCTTCTGCCCAGGTCTTCTCTTTCCACTCTTTCAATACACAGATTTCTGGACACTCAAAAATTTCTCTGTGGGATTAGAAACAAAGTCCCATCAAGCTGCCTAACCTCCCACACATGTAGATATGTGGAACGTCTCCCTTTTTCCATCTCCCAGTAGTTTCTACAGCTTTCCAGAAAAATATCATTACATTTAGCATGCTTGTAACAGCAGAACTATGGTTGAAAACCTCTATTTTATAGAGATTTGGAAATTCAAAGTTTCTGTTCTTTGTGACTGGGGAGAGGAGGGAAACTCACAAAATGCATTTGGTAATTTTGCTGTAATTAGCAGGGGAAGGGTATTGTGTAGTTGATTATTTTGTGTCTTACAGACGAAGGTAATTTGAATAGTCTTTACTTGCATGGGCTCCGAAGGTGTTACCCCATTATGTTTCTCGTGAGTAGAGAGAGCAGGCATTATCCCACACGGTGGAGCGGAATATGTGCAGCAATGACTTACATGCAGTTTGGGGAGCTATGACCTTTCTTGAAAGTGCGGTAGACTTCAGGGCAACATACTCCAGTGGCCCTGTCTCTGGCCTTGTGCTTGTGGGATGCTGAGGTTTCTCCAGGATGGGCAAGGACTGAGATACCTTTCAGAGCCGGGATACCTTACAGAACTGTGCGTATTTTTTCTCTGGTTGTTGTGGTGTATCTTGTACAGTCTGCCCTGCAGTTAGTTCAGGCATATGAAGACGCTGAAGGAAATATGATATGTGTGATGCTGCATGTATTGCAACTCAGCCAGAAATATTCGTTTTATGCAGGTGGCAGGTGAAATTCACGGGGGTATTAAAGAAAAGTTTTGATGAGTAGTTGCACGTTCTCCCCGCCCAAGGTCTGTTGTAGCATTTGAACTGTAAACTGAAATGACAGTCGCTTGCATGGCAGAACACCCCAGAGAGCATGCCAACAGCAATGCCACCTGTTATTCCTTGCATGACTAGTGAAAAGACACAGGGTCCTACCTGCGTATGAGGAGATATAATCTATTTCTTCTTTCACTGGTGCGGGAGATTCCAGCACAGATATTATGTGTACATCGAATGGTAAATATTTCCATTGTGTGTTTTACATGCTGTAGCAGTAGCTATTCTTTCCTTCTGGATCGTATAATATCTAGCAGTCATTTCTTTTTAATGAAATAGTTAAGCCGATACATGTAATTTAATTACATCTTTGCTATTCCTTAGGCACCGTCGGTTTAAAAAAAGCAAGATGTGTTATTGACTATGAAGTTTTAGAAGGTTCATAGAATCATATATTTTATTCTTGACCAAGTTGCATAGCATATACAATGCTTTTCCATTAACACATCTCTTTATATGTGGCAATAGAAAGATTTTTACTTCAGAATATCATATCAGCTTGAAAAATATTTAAAAAAAATTAAAGGAAATAGGATCAAGCACAAAATTTTATATCTGTAAAGGGAAAAGAATACAATAAGTATTCTGGTTTACTAGGGAACATAGCTTTAAACCTTTGTGAAGAATGTCATCTGCTACTTAGGAGACTGTCAATACAAATTAAAATTATTATGAATTTTATAATTAGCTGTGAAAGCAAACCTTTCCTTTTCAGAAGCAGTTCAAGTTTTCACGGTTTCTTTTGCTGTTGCAAGTAGTACGTATGGATCTCAGATACGCAGATTTAGACGATCCAGTGAGGCTGGAATCCAGTGAATACATTCCCCTCACCTGATTTGTGCGGCGGGGACACTGCATCGCTGGAGACAGGCCTCCTGTCACCCCATTGCACAGGCTGCAGACTGAGCAACCCTGCCTGGCTTTAGCAAGGGGTGAATTAGGCTGGGAGTCTAAAATAAGGCTGGGATGAATTGCCTTCCAGAGTCCAATGTTTCTCTCCACAGATTGCTAGGGGAGGTTAGACAGCCAGCTGAGGCAGGTGGTTTTTAGAATTCAGAAGTCAAGCATTGAATTGTCTGTTGTCACACTAATAAGGCTGTGAAAGAGCCAGGGGCAAGAACTGAGCCCTGAGACCCAGTGAGAGACTTGTTTCCTGGATAATTTACAGTATCTTTAAACAATCCGCCTCTTATATTTGTAAGTACTCAACATTGTCTGAAACAAGGTTCCTTGAAGAGACTTAAGATGAGGTTGACAGAAGCAGACCCATCCCAGGTTACTAGTTGTATTTGAAATGCTTAACCTAACATCAGACTTTGTTGGCAGAGTTATTCAGTAGTTATTTTCTATATTAAAAACTAGACCTTGTCTATAGTCAGAACCTGGTCTCTTGGAAGACCAAGCCAGTTCAAAGTCTTTTGTATAAAGTAATCTGCTGGTCACGACAAATGTCCATGTTAGCGTCTTCAAATGAAAAAGTGAAATAAAATTGATTGAATTGAGAACTTGTCCCTATCCTTATTTCAGGATCGTGCTAAATCCTTCTCAGGCTTATGCTGAGACTGGCCAGGTGCTCAGATAGTAGGAGACTATCCCACAAGAGAGAAGAACTAGGGGGCTAAAAAAGGCAGAGACAGTATCAGGGGGAGAAGACACCTGCAGGGAAAAGAAGTGCAATATCTCTCACAGAAGATGATATCTTTCTAGTTTCTTGAGGGTTGGTCCCACTGTGTCAGACAATCACAAATGAAGGGAAAGGAGAAAAAGTAAAATAAATCAGCGCTCGTCATACTGGTTTTTGAAACCATAGTAATTTACTGTCGTGGTACTTGAGGGCAAATCATACTGAGGTGTCATAAATAAACCATGTACCATTTGTTTTTCTGCATGTTGTCGTATTTCTGTGTTTCAGAGTTTAGATTGCAAGTCAGCTATCTTTTTATCTTCCTACTCATTTGGTATCAGTTTTGTTTCTTCTTCCGTGATTCAAGACGAGTCCAAAAATCACATGTTTTTACTTCCACTAACATGAAGAATTGAGACATGGGCAAACAGCAGAATCCTCTGCTACGATATGTATTTGCAAACCTTTGGCAACAGCTTCTGTTCTGCTGACACAAATAAGAAGAATTTATATTTTTTCCTATTAGTTTTCGACCCAATGAAATGGGTATAGGACCCTTCATGAACTAGGAATGTAATATGAGCAGTTCAAAGTCTTGAAAGTGTTGACTGTGGCTTTATGGATGTCATAGAGACAGGTTCAACAAGATTCATGTTAACTTACTTAAGAAATACTTTGGTTTTTTGTTTTCACAGACCAAAAATGGTCTCATGTGAAATATCCAGTGTAAATAAAACCCCATCCAAGTAAGAAAGCAGGATGCTGGGTTTTGGGGCATTCCTTATCCATTTTAGCTCTTGGTCCCTCAATGCTTCTTTTAGGTGCTGAAGTGACCAACAAAGCACTGCCTGAAGGAGATGACAGGCTTGAATTTATGAAAACCTGCTGATCCTCAATCCTTCTCGGATACGCGCTAGTTCTTTTTCTCAACTCAGGTCTTGATTTTTTCCTTCAAGCGAAATGCAATAAATATTTTGTAAAACAGGTCTCTCCTTTGAGCCCACAAGGGACTAGCAGACCTTGCGGTCTGTCGTGCAGAAGACACCTATCTTCCTTCTTTAGTGTAAGAAGTCAGTTGGGAGGCAGTCCCCGGGTACAAGCTAAATTGTAGTGTGGAAGCAAGTTAGCTTAGCCAACAACTGCCTAAGCATCACAGCTCGTGTCTTTTCTGTAATTATTGCATTTAATACAGCTAGTTACTTGCACAAAAGAGCTTCCGGATACAGCAATTTCCACAGAGGGCTGTTTGGGAATGTAGAGGCCCATCATTTAGCTCTGATATTGTTGGGTTGTCAGAATTGATCATAGCTCTTGACGGAACACCTCTAGCTTTTTTTTATGGAGTGCATCAGAGTGACATTTCACATTGTTTAAGTAGGAGTGATCTGTTAGTTTATATTTTATCTAAAACTGCAGAGCAGATGACCTCCCTCAGGGTCTAAATACATGAATCCTATGTGCATGTTATAATTAATAGTAGAGCTGGGAGAGAAATTCATAACAAGGGGCCGAAGAGCTGGGCAGAGCAACTTGTCAAAAAGAAGGAAATTCCACTACAGATTAGCTTATTTTTAAGCATGTCAAGCTCTACATACAAACATGATGTATTGCTTCCTTGTAATGTCTGTTTAGGCCCAGATGCTCGAGGCACTGTCAGGGAGTGCTGTAAATTTTGTCTGAGTCAGGGCAATTCTGATTGATCTCTGAGTGTAAAATCGATAAGAAGACACTGTCATTTTCTTAAAGGATGAGCTAGAAAAGGAAAATAAATTAAGACTCCACTGAATGTCTATCTCCAGTGCTCATTAATTCAGTGTGGTCTGTACTTTGTTAATGTTATGTCCACAGCTTTAATCTTCCAGGTGCTCTTCCTGCAGATAGTCGACAGCAGCCCTTTATTATGTTATGTATATTTCATCCACACGTGGTGGAAATAAAATGTCTGCCCTCTTCTTTCCCTTAGCTCCTGATTAATCCATTTTATTATTTTTCAGAAATACATCACTTGGGTACTGATTAACTTAAAAATGGAAAGCCATTGTCTTTCTTGCATGTCCTTCATCAGAACTAACACACCGGCTGCTCATTTGTCTTGAGTTGTTACAGCAAATAATGACTACCAAGCATTTCCCCTTATGTAATATACTTCAGGAAGATTAATTTACTTCTGCTCTTTTTCTCTGTTTCTTTTTTGTCTACTAAGACTTTTTTTTGACATGTTTTTAACTCCCTCCCAGCTCCCGCTCTCCTGCTTCCTCTTGAACATTTTTACAGCACACACCGGAGCTGCGGTGCCAAAACTGGCCATTATAATCTTCAAACGAAGTCACCCAGTGCTGCTGCAGATGGAACTCCATTCTGGGCTGACTTTCCTCTATCTGCACTTGTGAGTATGAGGGCAGGAGCATGAGGTGGCTGTCCCTTAAAAACAGCAGTAGGTCGCCACTTTAGTTCCACAACCTTCTCATGAGCAAGTAGTCACATTGAAGTGTCTCCTAAGGTGAATATAGGTTACTCACAGGAGTAAATATTACAGGACCAGGTCCTGTTACACTGAAATACAAGATTATTTTTATCGCTAAGCAGTCATTTTCTCTTCTATGTGTGCACTCTCAGTATAGTAATAACTTCTAAACATAAGTAACAGTTTATTTTATGCTTCTGTTTCTGCTTCATGATGTTAACATCAGGACCCAAACGACCTTACTATCTCTGCACATTCAACTCCAGTGGATATTAATGACAAAGTATAGCATGTAAATATTTTTTGGCAAGAAAGAGAAATATTTTCTATCTTTTATCTTTTTTCACCTAACTATTCCTAGTAACTAAAAATGCTATTTACTTACAACTTCATTATGTACCTCTAGGGTGCCTTGATTGGGAAAACAGAGAGAGGCAGTTAAAAAAGAAGACCTCTTGGCTTCAACAAGCATTTAATTCATATTCATGAAGTATCTTATTCCCATTCCTTAACAAAGCACAAGACATGCCAATTAATTAATTTTCATGCAGAGGTCATTGGCGAGACTAGATCTCGGCCCGTCTGTTTCCCAGCTGAGCAGGCTTCACCTAAGCTAAAGGAGTGGATTCGATGACCTCATCAAGCAGGCTGTAACATTTTATCTGAAAATTATCCATCAGAACTTTTTCATGTATTCACTGAATTTTGAATTTTCAGAGAAGCTCATAAAAGCTTTTAAAAGTTGCAGTAAATATATCTAGAACTGAGTATGTTCAGGTAAACTCTAAAATGTATGTGCTTCATCTATGTTTATCTTTGCAAAGGGCTGTAAGTCAACCGATAGGTCTTTTTTTTGGTTATATGTCAAAAATGTATACTCTGAGAATAGCTCACTACAGATGGTAGCACTCCAGAAGAGGCTGAGCTTTGATCCAAATCTACTGTTCTTACCACAAGGCTATCTTCCGGTAACATCTAAAGTCTGAAAATTGCTTCCCTGGCATCCACTGTCAAAACATTTTTACAGTATTTAGGGTTAAATTGTGGATTGTACCGTCCTTGTATATAAGGAGGAGAGAACCAACCGCCTGATTTGCACTTGACTTGCATGGCCTGATCCCCAAGTTCCTGGGAAGTCCTGACTCCATGAGGTTAGCATCGACACTGGCATTGATATTCCTGAGATAAGCAGGCAAAGGTGAGGTCATGGCCAAAAAGCCTTCAGGGCAGAGACAGGATACATGGTCTTCTGTAGCATCATCCAAGCCACCCATCAAGATAATCTGGGTTTTTAAACAGAAAAAGCTGTAAACTTCCTTCAGACAATAGCATTCCACATTAGGAGGAAAATTATGATGAACTAAATGCAGAGGATAGCCCCAGATACAGAATCGCCTCTGGGTTAGATAAACACTGATCTGATTGTTGTCTGAATTACAAATCTGTAAACCCCTCTGACAGCCAGCTATTTGCAAAGGCAATAAGCATTTGCGATAGGAAAGGATTTCATCGTGGTTATGCTGCCGAGCCACATACCTACATCAGCTGAATTTGGGAGTCAAGTCAGAAAATCTCCATCAAAATAGAATTGCTCCAACTGAGCGTTATTGAACAAGTGTATTTTTCAAACACATTTTGAATGTGACTGAAATACAGCAATAAGTTTATAAACTGTATCATAGTAGACATTTTTATACTGTCCTTGAAAAATGCACCTATAGTTGAGTGGATGGAATGGATTTAATAGTAATATATAATAGAAATACACATAGTAAATATATAAAGCTATGTATATAATGCACATACCAAATGACAGTACACGTATCCAAAATGCATTATATTTATACCAGGCCCTCTGCCTGCTCTCCAGGGCTTCTGCTATGTGCGTACTTTAAAGTGTCTGACATCCTGGCTGGTGAGGGGCCTGGAGAACAAGTCTTATGAGGAGTGTCTGAGGGCGCTGGGGTTGTTCAGCCTGGAGAAAAGCAGGCTGAGGGGAGACCTTATCGCCCTCTGCAACTACCTGAAAGGAGGGTGTACTGGGGGCTGGACTCTTCTTTCAAGTAACAGGCCATAAGACAAGAGGAAATGGCCTAAAGTTGCACCAGGGGAGGTTTAGACTGGATATTAGGAAAAATTTCTTCACCAAAAGGGTTATTAAGCATTGGAACAGGCTGCCCAGGGAAGTGGTTGAGTGACCATCCCTGGAGGGATTTAAAAGACAGGTAGACATAGTGCTTAGAGACATGGTTTAGTGATGGTTTTTGCCAGAGCTAGGTTGGTGGTTGGACTAGATGACCTGAAAGGTCCCTTCCAACCTAGGCAAGCCTACGATTCGAACCTGTGCAAGTTCATTTACCATAAGACGATTCCAAGGGTGATACTTGGCATCTGTTGCAAGTGTCACAGTTTTAAAAATTGTGCCTGTTTGTAATTGAAGGATTGAGCATGCATTTTTGTGGGTTTATTTTAGTAGAGAGGAGTGTTTCTAACTTTAGATCTGTATCTTTAGTGCATATACAGAAGAAACATCTGTGGATTTTTACACAGAAAACAATAATGCAAATAGCCACACTTTTATTACAAGAAGAAACAAAAATCACCTATTTAAATTAAACTAGTGCTGAAATGGTAATTCTGCTGGCTTTATTATTCATGTTAGTATTCCCGCTGATTTAAGTGGAAACTTGGTATTTCCTGTCCTGTTCTTCCATCACGTGACTAAGCTAAACAAGCACTAACTGATCCAAAAATGGATGCTGAAATTCTTAGTGTAGCAAGTAGGGTGATAGAAATTTAGGACTGGGCCAAGAGACAGCCAACAGTCTATATTTCTTCTGGGAATAGGAAGGGTTTTACTAAAAAACACCAAAAGTGATGGCTAGCTGCTTTTCAACCACAATTCTTGAAAGGGTTAACTACTTCCTTAAATACAGAAGAAGAGATGCTTTTACAGCTATATCAAGGATTTGCTTATGAGTCCCTTAAAGTTTTGTTCAGTCACACTTCCGTGGACTCCATGGAAACAGCAAAATCCAAACCAAGTTGAATCAAGCTAATTTAAACAGCACAAAAAGAGGTTAGTTACACAGAGCATATTGATGTGAATCTGTTAATAAAGGGATAGTAATTGAAGAGACCTAATGTGCTCCAGTATCTATGGTTACTTAAAGGTTTGGGATTTTTATGAGTGCAACCGTGTCCTGGTGTTCTAAGCAAAATTATTTAGATGGGAATCACTATTGATTTTGAAAACAGAATATTGCTGTACAACTTTACAATGAGGTGTTAGTTATAGGCAATGAATAAATAGTTATTGATAGAATGTTCCACATGAGATTTTACTTCATGAAGTGATGTTACTTCATGAGATTTTGTTTAGCCATGTTTAGGTTTCTGTCAAATAGGTTGAGGATAGATAGTTGAAAAGGAAGATGGCATGCAAGTTGCCATGGCACGGAGAGCCAGAAAAGAGCTACAAGAAATGGATATCCAGAAGATTTTCAACTGGTACATTGGCCCCAGTGGCAAAAGCTAAGTGTGAAATAGGAAAATTAGGAATTTACATTAAAATCATAAAATGAGTTTAGGAAAATTTGAAATTTGACATGGTTAATTCAGCTGGGTCTGTCAAACTGATCTATGAGGTTTACCATTACCGTGAGAAATCTGCATAGGAAGGGTTTGTGCAGTTTGTGGCAGTATTCATTGCCTCTTTTATTACTGTCTTGGACAATCTAGGCTTTCTCTAACAACTTTGTTTATTTAAATATCTGGGAATAAATTTTCAAAGCTGTGAAATTTATCCACAACCTTTCTATGAACACTAGTGCAAATAGGTAGCTGGTATGCCAATCACAACATTTCATAACGCTCAGCACAGAGCTGTAAGAATTCTGCTTGTTCTGAGCAGTAATTCCCTGCTTCTTACAATGAATTCATGCTTCTTACATACGAATGTCTGCCAATTTATAAAAGGCTGGGTGCTATTGAAACCAACAGGTTAGTTTCCTTTGACTTCGGTGGGGGGCAGGATTGATCTGAGAATATAACCAGATTGATGTTCTTTATGATTGTGCATACTGAGAACTATTAATGAGAACATGTTTTACAGTGTGTGTACTGCATGTGCTCCTCATCCCAAGAAACCTCGGCACTGCTGTACAGTGATATAGCCATGGTATGTCTGAGATAGATACATATCCTTTTGGATACGAATAGCAGCAGTAAATCAGCATACAGCAATATGCACGTTTTTACTGTATCATGAATCTCCTTTTCTACTGGAATATTTGAAACAGCAGCAGGTGATTTGATTTTGTGAATTCTAAAGCAATGCTTGTTACAAGGTAGGATGTCTTCAATAGCGACTGCTGTTGTGAGGACCCTGGTTTAGTGGCTTTATGAAATCATCAGAACGTCCTTTTCCCCTTTGCAGTATATTCTTAAATAATCTGCCTTAATTTTAGACACTCACTGGGGAACAGTAGAATTCCTGTGCTGAAGCAGATTTCACCTGCCATTTAGCATTCAAATCAAGGCACCAAAAGAGAAAAAAATACCTTTCTGTAAATCACCGGTATTAATAATCTTATATATGTGAATAAATTGCCTCTTCATAAGACACCTTTTTGAGATACTCTTTTGATACAGCATTGTTAAAATGAATTGTAGCCATGCTTCATAATACAGGTGTTGAACATTCACCTCACATATGCTGGAATGGCAGCCACAGGCTTTTTTCCATCTCTCCTGGGAATCGCCAATGTTTGAAAGCACAGCTGTTGCTTCAGGTAGTTTTGCTGTCAGTCCTTAATAAAAATGGGAAGTTGCTCAGAAAAAACACAACAGTGAAAGAAAAAAGAATCAACTTTTTGGAGGGGGAATAAACTTCTCTGTCAAGCACGCTGGTTAAAGGGTATATTATTATGTTATGGAGGAGGCTTTTTCCTTGCTGCCTGGCCCCTTTTCCATGCATTATCAGTTGCTATCAGAATGCTTGACTGTAGCATGGTTTCCATGATTGGGAAGACAAGTGTCTGATTCTTTCTCTTTCCTATGAAACACGTGACAAAGAGAAAGCAGCTGCACTGTTCTCCTTCAAACGCGTCTTCACAATCACTTTTTGCCAGCACTCATCTGCTCTCTTGCCTTCACTTAGGAGCCCAACATTACTTCTTCCCCTAGAACTCATCAGGAGATGCTTATTAGCCAGATCGAGCCCAGAGAGGGTACTGATATAACTGGATAACTCAAATGATTGCAAGCACAAATTCCCATTTATAATGTATTAAAACAGGGATAAAAATGAATGTATTACCAGGAGATTTTCTTGCTCAGTTCCCATTCTGTTACCTCTTTAACTTCAGTCTTGATGTTGCTTTTGTCTGTACTCATTCTATTACCTATTTATGTTTTGGTACCCATCTTATCTATGAAAAAACATGCATTTCCCTTGAATGGCCCTGTAAGAGTAATTAACAGCTTCCAAACCACGTTGTTCACCTTTCTGGAACAGAGACCCAGTAGTTAACAAATACATCTCCCTCCTAAGAGAGAGATTAAGGTTAACTCTGACTGGGTACTTTCTTTGAGGAAATGGAAGCAGGGGAATGAAACTTGCAGGAAGTGCAGCAAAAGTTTTGCCTTCCCATCCAATGCGTTGTTCAGACTATTGGAACTGAGGTCCATTTTCACAGAAGCTGGATACTTCTGTCTGGGCTTCTGGTCTCCACGGGCCAGATGGAGTTCTCGCTCCCACATCTGTGATATAGAGTGTACTCGAAGGGCCAATGCCCCTTCTCTTGCTGAAACTGCTTTGTTGGGAGTCCTGCGGGACTTGTCTAGAAATCTCAGGCAGGATAAAAACATGGTCAAGCCCTGCCTCTGTCTTCTGTGCTCCTTGCATCCTTGCATGGTCCATTTGTACTCCAGAAATAGGATCTCCATGGAACTAGGACCATGCCATTTCCCACCCGACTGTCCAAGATGTCCTGCCTTTGCAGGTACAGGGAAAGATTTTAGGTAGTTAAATATGCTTAGGTTTATGAAAAGACGAGAAAAACTGAAATAAATACCATTATACAGTATGCTTAAACAAAGTATCTTTTGCAAAAGCATTTTCTACAATGCAGTAATAAAAGAATAAACAGGGAAGAAGTAGCATACCTGAAGTATGACCAGTGACTTTTATCTCCAGTGAGGTTTCCACTGCCTGTCCAGCTCCCACTTCACCGAAGTGACATTGGTACTCATCAACATCAGTGCTAAGTACATTTCTCCTCTTTGGCGTTCTTTTCTCCACTAGCTGATTGCTAGTATTGCTAATCCTTCCACTGGCTACATCCAATTTCTCTTTCTTTTGCTTTTTGTTTTGATGAATAGGAAAATCTCTCCTCTCTCTGGAATAAAAAATCCTGGAATAATTTGGATCCTGTTCTCCAGTGACAATAAGCTCTCTTAATTTTGCCTTAAAAGAAATCTTTTGATTCTCCATTTCCTAGCTTTGTCCTGACTTATTAAGACTGTATGTGACACGTCCTCAATGTTATCAAGGTGCTTAATTGCCAGTTGATTTCAAAGGAAATGTAGGATTATAGATAAGTAAGCGTTTGCAGGAGAAGGAGAACGACTTTCTCTCTTTCTAAAGCCTCTGCGGGTCCTCTCCACGCTTTGGGGAAGTGAAGTCCTGGAATTTGTCTTCCATTACAACTGAGGCACCAAAGCGACTTCACAGCAACTGCAATTTTATGTTCGTGCTCAGGATGTGAGCAATCAGAGTTCTGTGGTTACTTAATTTGTCAAGCTGGCTCCCACAGCCCTATTCCTAGATCTATAGGTATATCCTATCTCTGTGACATAAGACTACCACAAGGCCACAAGCAGTAATGTAAAACCTTGACCTATAGTACTTTTATGTGAACAGGATCTTTTAATCGGGTCAAGATATTGCATACCTCTTGCATGTAGCTAAAGCCTCCCTTCATCTTTGCCTTCTGTAGTGTCGGCTGATGCATAATAGAGGGCTGTGAAGAAGTATGATAAGGGTGGCCAGTAAGTTCACTCTACTCCTTTTGATTTAAGAGGCTTACTAATAGGAAAGGGAGGCCCAGAACCCACCTAATTTATACATTTTGATGGATTTTATCATTAGGAAATAATGGGAATCTAAGCAGAACAAAGCTTTTCTTTACTGTGCCACAGCCTTGTCCTGAAGCCCATTGGCAGATTTTTGAGCTGGTGTTCCAGGTTTGTATTTCTAGCTTTTAAAGATGCTGGATGTCACCTTGGGCATCACTTAGTCTCCTGTTCAGTTCCATTCATAGGAAGAAAGGAAGCTATCCTTACCCCAAATGTGATCCCATTTAACTCTTGCATGAGATAATGAAATTTGCTGCCTTTAACATTAATTTAAATTCTGTGTTTTTCCCAGGGTGTCTTCTCTGAAGTGCCTGCTTATTTGTACTGTTCAGTGAAGCTGGTGCTTTCAGTAAATTTACCTCAGGACTAGCTGCTGGGCACCATTCCATTACTATGATGATAGTGGTGATTGTATTGCCTAAAAGTATGACTATACAGAAACTTATTGGAGCAATGTATATAATAAAAATGCTTCATCCTCCTGTGAGCTCTTCACCTGAAGGTGCCCGAAATTGTCTCGTCAGCTGAAAACATCTGTAACAAATTCATAGTTTTATTTGTTAGATGATCACATGCTTGTTAATACCTTTGGTTTTGTTTTGGTTTTGTTTTTTTTTTTTTTTTGTAGCAGTAGACCTCTTGCCCCTGGGAAAAATGAGCAGACTGTGCCTCAAGCACTTAGAGCAGGTCCTGAAAAGGATCTTATAGTGGTAGTTCAAATGCAATGTAAGGACAATGTAGGCACGTATATCCAAGTGACTCCCAGAAATCCTGCTTGGACGTTCCACAGAGTTCAGTAAAAGCAGATCTACATGCTCTTAATTTTCTTAGTGCCTATCTCTTCTCTAAGCCTGTCTGAAACCCATTTTTTGGGCTCCCTTTCTCAGCTCAAGCAGGAGTCCTTATTTCCTCTTGTTTTGCCCTTGCCCTTTCCTTTTTTTCATCACTATTGACTTTTGCATCCTTGTCTCCACAAAGAGTACAAAAAGTAGCTTTGGCTAAAAATTGACTATATTTGGGCCGTTTTGTTGCTGCAGGATATTAATTTGAGCTGATTGGGACCTAGGACTTGCTTCTTCTGAGAGTCCTCTAATGACTAGAAAGAGTTGCCTGTGACAACCAGGTCTTCTTTTCCCATAGAGATAACCTGGATGTCAAAAGAGCAGGAGACTTTTTGGCCCCTTGCAACACTGTGTGACATAGCTGCTCAACACAGGCCAGTCTGGTCCCCAGATCTGGAGGAAAAGTGGAATTTTTTATTAGTGACTTGAGCCTGCGGCCTGTGCAGGGTTGTGGCAGTTCCTAAGCGCCCAGCCCAAGAAATTGAGGCTCTGAGATTTGGCTTGTCTTTCCTGCTTCTGGCAAGAGGCATTTTGAAGTGGAGCATAGTCAAGCATAGTCCATATGTGAACCTGGCTCTGAGAACTGGACGAAAGGCCTCCTTTATCTAACAGCCGAATGTCTCCTTTGCCATTTGAATGTAAGGAGTGGTGGTAGCAATGCAGCCCTTAACGAGGTTTGATATTTCCAAATGTCATCTCTTCTGGTTTCACGCGCGCTTGTTGATTATTCTAACATCTTAATTAAAAGTGTAACTCTAATAATGAACTTATTTTTAGCCTGCTTCTCTGAGCGGTGCATTGTATCAAAGGACAGGCAATTCAGAAAGCAGTTAGCTGTGGATCAACAGTGACACAGAGCACTTGTGTAGTCGCTGGGGGTCAGTCAGTACATTTCTTTCACACTGGTACTAGTCAATCACTTTTGTTTTCCAGATTAATTATGTGGCCTTTCATTAAAAAATGAGGCATTCTGGTTTCTTGCCATTTCCATTTCACTTGTGGAAATAGACTTTGCCTGGGTGAATTTTGCATCAGGGCCTTGTATGCGTTGGTGGATTTTTTTGTTTGTTTTTTTGGTGTTTTGTTTTTTTGGTGTTTTGTTTTTTTTTTTTTTGTAAGGAAGTGGGAAGAGCTGAAATAATCCAACAACCTAAGATGGGGGGCTGGTCCAAAATTTCTGTGTATCTGTAAAGAAAGTTGAATAATACAAACTCCTGTTGCAGAGGTGAATATTTCATGTTAGGAACCACGTTAATGTCATTGTCTCCTTTCTCTTCATGTTCTATAGTTTTCTGCAAAAGCTGAAGCAGTGACTTTATTCAACACCTGCGTCTTTAACAGCCAGTGCAGTATAATTACCTTTCTTGAATATTCTATAGAATTGTCAAACAGCAATTTTCTTTTACAAGACAAGCTTTTGAATAATGCCGTTTACATACAGAGCTTAACATCTCTTATGTTGAAAATCTAATTATAAGTATCCAAAATTTACTGCATGTTTGCTGTTTTATAATTCAGTCTACATAAAATTGCTAAAACACAGCACCTTTAACATTTATGCCGGAGCTGAATTAGCACACTCTTTATTGGACACGATTTCAGTGTTAAATATAATTTATTCTGTAACAATATTTTTTTTATTTTTCTTATTGTGTTTATCTTAAATTTCCAAACATAGGTACAGAGCAGTTAGAGTCCAAGAAGATAAGCTGTTGATAGAGGTGTCTAATGTTCTTTTACTGTTTTTCCATTCGCTGAAATTTTTTTTTATGTTGGAAGAGGAATATATCAGCATTTCAGTGAGAGAATCTAGGAAAAACACTCCGGCATATATTATTCTCTTTCGTGTATCATTCACTGGATATTTAATGCTGGTGTTGATTGATTAGAACAGACTGTAGATAATTAGCCAGGAAATCTTGGAGCAAATCGTGGCTTGAATTGTGTAACGTACCGTCATCCCAGTCAGGCTTCTTTTGCAATCTTTGTGGTACAAACAAGATAGACAACCATCTCTACTGTCTCCAGCAGCACAACTTCAGCATTCCGTTAGGAAGGTGACGTTAGAATAGAAAATTAACATAACATTGTATTATTTCTTACTGGTGCAAGCTATAAATTAATGTTATGAAATGTTATGAGCGTATCTACAAAACTACCTCTTACAAAAATTAAAGAGTATCGTTATAATCTTCCAATTGTCACTCTGGGAATTCCTGTGTTGCCACACATTATTTTCAGCGTTTGGTAAGCTACATTTTCCTTCTCAGTCACTCTTCAGGATTTCAGTTCTTGTTGCCAATTTCTGTCCAAGGTTTCTGTAAATCTTTTGTGTCCTTTTTCTAAACATGTTCTATTCTTAAAAAAAGAATCCCTCAGCTATTCACTCTGCAGCTTACAGTGAAACCCTCTTCAGCTTTTCCTTTCAAATACCATATTACATGAATGCGTGTAATATGCAAGCTGAAAAATATTTTTAAAGACTATTCCACATCTCTCTGATATAGGTCACAATACGAGACAATTGCTCTGTTTATGATTCTCTTTCATTTTATGCAGGTAAGTGTAAAAATAAATCTTTTATATTTTAGTCCCATTGCTAAGTTTGGTTGCTTTTTGGGTTTTTTTTTTGTTGTTTTTTGGGTTTTTTTGTTTGAAGATCTTCAATATGCCAACGTCATCACAAATTCTTAAGGCTTTTGAACACATCCCCTTCGTGTTGCATTGTATCGTGTCCGGTTAACTCTTCACTGCCTCTTCCAGGAATGAAAAAATTCTCTGCGGAGAAGAACACAAATGTCTGCAAAATATGACGCTTCAGTTAAAATATATATTTCAGGTTCACTGTTGGGAATAAGTGACATCATACAAATGCACTTCTTACAACAGCTTGCTAAAAGGGTTTCTTTGAAGTGATCCATTTGAGTAAAATGGCAGTAAAAACTCTCTACATACGTATTTGTACTCTACTTCTTAAGAGAACACTATATTTTAATTCAAATACAGAACAAAGAAGCAACACTGTTTTCCACAGCGAGAGCTTTAATTTTTATGTGGTTTACCTCATAAGATCTTTCATGGATTAAAGAGTAAGAACAAGTTTTCTCCATTACAAAATTCTCATTTAATCCTTATCCACACTTAGTTTATCAAATTAAATTGGACAAGATTGATGCAGGGGCTTTTTAAGCCGGACATCATGTGTAAAATCGCTAGACAACAGATTTTAAAGGGTGCCCACCATGACTTGTCACATCATCTTTCCTCAGCCTCAGCTGCCCTTGCATAGTCTTATGCAGGGTCAGGATTCTTCTTGGTGTTACACTATGGACCACTGCAGAGAAACAGAGCTGCGACACAGTCTCCAGCAGAGTTACTTATTACATCCTCAGCCCCCTTCACCTGCCCCAGCCATTCAAAATAACATCACACCATAAAATATTCATGAACAGCCCAGTGCTCCGGCGAGGGCCTCGCTTCTGCAGGTGGCTGTTACATCAGTAATTGCCCGATACTTCCCTCCACAGCGTAAAATTGTTTTCATTATGTGTCATGCACACAGAGCCAAGCAAATCCCTCTTGAGTGGTTTCCCAAGGGCTAGAGGGAGGTGGTACTTAACTTAAACAGGCGCTTTTGGCTTAGATTAAAAAAAAAAAGAGAGAGAGAAAGAAAAAGCCAGTGAAAGCTCATCATTAACTCTACTTCTAACTGCAACAAAAAGCAGAAGCTCATGCAAAACTCTCATAAAGATTATCCTAAACGTCTCAGTTACTAGGAAGAGCTTTAGTGGCTTTAGCTGTTCTTACGATACTTAAAGCTGCTTCAGCCAGAGAAGAGAATAACTTTCCACCTGACTGAAGTTCCCATGGTTTGCGGTGCAAGGCGATAAGCAGGTTTCAGCAATAAACTCCTGCATTGTGAGACAATAATGCACAGTCAGGTCCCCCCATTTTGATTCAAGGGTGTCTTTTTCTTTCCCCCCTGTGGTGGACTAATCACAGCTCCACTTTGTTTAATTGCAGCAAAGAGAGAAATGTGTTTAAGAAGTCATTCTGGCCCTCTTTAAATGAATGCTCAAGTTCTTCAAAGACAACAAACAGGATGCATAATAAATAAGATTTAATTTTCAGATCAAAATAGGCAGAGTTAAAGATTTTATTGACTGATGTGGGAGAGAGAGATGCTTCTGAAAAGGGGGAGGAAAAAAAGGAAGCAACAAGTGGGATTAAAGTCTTGGGTTTTATGCAGCACAAGCTGGTTTTGCATGGTGGGAGGATCAGTACAGGAATAAAATCTTTCCAGAATTAGTGGTCGGTAGCCTGCCGGGCACTTTGCTTCTGATAAAAATGCCTGAAAAACTATGTCAACCCCTTGATAATTGACACAGATGCACCCACTATAGTTTTCAAACTAAGACCTAAAAAACCTTGGGCGCGATGTATTGTAAATTATGGCTCGGGGTCATGAACTCCGGAGTGATTGTGGGGGGGAGAGGGCTGGACAGAAAAGCGTTTATCAATCAAAAGTTTTCTTTCTGAGTTTGACATGACTAAGCTACAGCCCAAGTGATTGGGAGAGAAAACCTTTCAATTCATTATTTTTAAAGCTATGTTGTTCTTTTTTTCTTGTTCTTCCTCTTCAAGTTTGATATTATGATCAGTCCTTAAAGGCAGCCGTACCTAAACCAGCAGAAATGAAGTAAACTCATGACAAATGTCTCCAGTCCTCTTCCTTTTGAAAAAAACAATAATCACAGTCTATTGAATATACTCTGGGCAACATACAGTGAAGCCCTTTTTAATTTGCTTCAAAATACTTAGTACGGTCTCATATAGGAAGGAGCACAGACTGCATAATGTTTTATACTCCAATTAATAGTTCTATCATCTGTACTCTACCTCTCCCGGCGTGAGGCTACCAGCCTGCTTTTGAATTCTGTCAGTAGAGAAACGGATCTGCTTTTCCTTAACGTCTTATAGCTAAGCTGTTATCGACATGGTTTGGTGCCCTTTCATCGCTAACGCTCACAATTGCTGGTGACTGTGAGATGTGAGGTCTCATAATTTTGAGGAGGAACTCGGTGTGCATAAAATGACCCTCAGGAGCATCTGCTGTGGGCTTTTCCCCCCCTGTGTTAAATCGGATATGTGAGGTTATCTGGGATAGTGAAAAGCTATACTCAGAAAGTATTTATTTTTTTTATAATGAATGATGGAGTTCTTTTTGCTTCTGGCAACTATAGGCCTTTTCTGAATACAGCAAATGACTGTTTCAAAATGAAAACCACTATGTGTTTGAATGTAGTATTATGCCTAGTTGCTTTTTGAGTGAAAGGCGGCTTTAAAAAGTTAGGTATATCATTGCCAAAAAGGGCTAAATAGTATTGTCAGCATTTTGAGAAGGAATAGGTCCTTTTTTTCCTGAAACTCCATTCTGGACAGCTGTTAGTGACTTACCAAACTTTTCATATGGATATGTATGTTAATGACAGGCAATGAACTGGAGATGAAGAGACCCAAACACAGACCGATCTCTTCAGTGCACATCAAAAGCCTTTACAAAAGGAGCAGTAAAAGAGGCAGTGATGGTGGAGCCTTCACTTTTGTACACTGAATTAGTTCTGCAAGCAATGAAACTGATCTTTTCTCCTTGCCAGAAAAGTCTGGTGATTTTTGTGAGTGCTCATTAGCACAAGAGGCATTTGTGAAGATAATTGACTGACGCCGATACTGCTGGCTGTCACAACAGTGCCAGCAGTGTATGTGCGTTTTAATAGTTGTATTTTTCCACCCTTTCTTATATATAATGCTTTCTGAAAGATACTGGCGCTCTAAAGATCGGCGAGCCCATGCGAAGCAGGGAGTTTAAAGGACCCCTGCTCAGGGAATCTGTCCGTCTGCCCTGCTGTCTCTCTGTGTGTGCAGGGTGGCCCAGGGCTGAGAGGTAAAGGGGCTACGGAGGCAGAGGGGAGGCAAATGTAGACAGGTGAACGTCCCAGAGCCTCGTGGCAGGTGGATGTTGGAGCCTCACCTTACAGGAAAGTCTCACCGGCACGGAAACGGCAGCAAAATTCAACAAGCCACACACACGCGCAATCAGCGGGGAAACAACCCACGCGATGCTAGACTTTGACTAGACAAAGGGCTCAGTTGGGGAAAAGCAGGACGTTTGTTTGCACCCTTCGCCTTATGCAATATAGCAGCCATCCACCAGGTCCCAACCACACGCACCAGCGGTGTGCTTAAAAATGCACGTCTTGCGTATCATCAGATGGATTCCAGAAATCTCCAGTTTCAGAATCGTTCAGAGCCTAAGATGCTCTTTTTTTTAGCGGAGGAATATCAGCAAATGCATAAGGTTGTGTGACTGCTGACGTCTCCCAGCTTCACCAGTACAGCTTCATGGTATTAAGATGTTTGTCCCCAGTGTAAATGGAAACTGAATTTGGCCTGTAATCTCTTGTGTGTTAGGGAATTAATTACGGTCAGAAATGCACGATTGTATTTTTATTTGGTGTTTCTGACGAGAATAAAAACCAAGAAAAAAGTAAAGCACGTTAGTAATTTTCTGACCTGGTATTTCAGTTACTGGAAAATTCTGAACTGGTGAAATTAACCCAGGGAAGTATTGCTTTCAGCAGATCTCCAGACCCTAAAATATTTTGAAAGAAACACTTCCAAATTTGTCAAAACAGCCTTGTTAAGCATTTGAAAAATGTAAACTTCATGGGCTTTGGTTTGAAGTATTAGCTACTTTAATACTTTAAATCCCACCCTCCCCAAATGAAAAGGTCAAAATCAGAGTAGAATGTTTTGGATTTCTTAACACAGAGCGTTGTAACCCAACGCACTTTGTTTCAATATAATATTTTTTGAATGTTTGAAAATTCTGGGCTTTTTAATTTTCACTTCACAATGGGAAGCCAGTTTTAAACCCCAAATTCTCACAGGAGAGGAAATTTGCTTTCTTTTGCACCACTAGAAATAGCTCCCAGGAGTTTATTGATATCAGCAGAAATTGAAAATAAAAAGATAGTAACTGGAAGTAGATTACTTTCACCATATAGCTCTGTGTTAATGCTTGGCACAAAACAGTTTGGCACAAAACAGTTTGTCAAAGATCTAATTTCTCAGAAAATTAAGTCCCCTGTTTGTCATCTTGAATTTCTATTTAATTTGCTTTTCTAAGTATAATTTTTTTTTCACTCTTCTACTAGAATACAAAATCTGGATATTTTGGAATACAGATCTCAAGAGTAAAGCAGTTGACCTGCAAGTTTTTAAAAAGGAATTTCAATGGTGGTTTCATGACCTGAAATAAATGTTGCATAATATTGTCACCATTTGAGCAAGTAAGATTATGCTACAAAAGACTGTAACCTATATGTTCATTAAAGTCTATCAAGAACCTGATTCTGTGTGTGTGTGTGTGTGTGTGTAGCTGGAGTACATACTGTGGTTCGTCGTATGGTATTATTGACATATCAGGGAACGTTGTATTACTTATGAGTAGAAAAAACTATGTGGTTCCTTTTTAGATAACAGCTAACGTGACCATATCTCTTGGTCTGTTGTGTGAAACAGATTTGTTTATTTGATACTAAAAATATGAAGGATATTTAAGGCATCTCTGAGGTCAGTTACTCTCGAGTTATGACTGCAGCTCTAAGAAATGGTAACAAAGGAACTTAAAACTCATTTTAAGCCCCCTGAGGGACATGGGTTACTTACTTCATAGTGAGTAACAGTAAAAATTGTGATTTTATCTCCAGCCCTTCTACAAGTAGGAACTGCCTATTGCCTGGGGAGATTTCTTATTCTGCTCTTTAAAAACGTCTGACTCTAAACCTGTGTTAGTACAAACTACTGATTCAGTAATATCCAGGACATTATTATTAGTCTCCTGAGGGTGTCAGTTTGCGAAAAGAATTGCAGGCATGGATTTGAAAGATGGATCTCTAAAAGTGACAAACGGCAGAAAGTATGCAGAGATTTTAGGTAAGATTGTTAATGACCAGGGTGTCAGCGCAGCGGTTTGAAATCCATAGTAAATTCAAATGATGTCTCTATAGATGCTATGTGGGTATTTCCATTTTAGGACCATTTTAAAAGAAGTACCAGTTGCACCAAGTTAGCACAGAGCGTGTAACTTTGCACACACGTGCACAGTCTGAATTGGTGGAATAGATAAGGGTTGATTTCCTGCTCACGAGATGAGGTTAATAATGTATGTCACAGCCAGAAATTGTATCTATGATCTTAGTCTAGTGTTTAGAAAATATTTTATAGTACATTCCAATGTCATTTTATGCCAGCAGGCAGTACTCTGGGGGCAAAAGTTCCCAGAGCTGGACACTGCTCAAAGGATACTTTACTGTGAGCTGTGTCTTGCTAGAATTTTTTACTAGAAACACAGATAACAAGACGGTAGTCTCTGAAAAACAGCATTCTGGTTTTATACTTACTGTGTTCAAACATGCAAAAGACAATTGAAATAACAGACTTCCTGACGGAAAGCAGCATGGGGAGAATTTTAGTTTCAATGCAATTTTTTTTAAACAGTCTCTGTATTTTCTTCAGCATCAGGTGACATTTAATGTCATCTTTTTGTGCCTCATGGCTGAAAATCCATTAACATCCTCTGTTTAAAAAAAAACCAAAAAAACCACAGAAGCACCATTTCAGTTCTGATTACCCCTGAAAAGCAGAAAATTTGACATGTCAGCATTTCCTGAAACATTATTTTCTTAAATTGTTATATTTAAGAAAAAGGCTACGCTCCAAATAGCAGTCGGTAAGAGAAACAGAGCTGGGGAAGGGACAACAGGATGCATGAGAAGCCAGTCAGTCAGGTCAATAACTAGCTGGATCCTCCCGTTCAAAAAGTAGCCAAGGCTTTCCTCATTTTTGTTTGTATCTGACTAATCCCAGTCAGGCAGTTTGTTAGCACTGTAATTACAACTTCCAGAAGTGACCAACCCTTCCCCACCTCCTCCTAACATGCGCGTACTCCCACCGCAACAACCCAGCCAGAAGTTGGGCAGACTTTAATTTTGACGACTCCTCCCTCACTTCTAGCATGGGTATTGATCATCCCGTGCTGTCGTCGATCTGATGCCAGCGCATACCACTGTCGTTTTTATTCGCCTTTGCACAGACCGTGAAAATCTAGGGCTTTCTTTAATATGTCAGCTTGCAATATCCATCAATGGTCTTAGCATAGCTTCTAAGGAGCGATCTCACCCGTCCCATAGCCAAACTCTCCTTTAGTACTGCAGCACACAGTTGGGAAAAACCCCATCACTGACCAACAGTTTCTTCGAGGCACACGCAAGTGATCTTTTTACTTGCTGGCAGCGAGGTGGACAGTCACCCTCCTCCTCCCTTCCTGCTCTTGTGGCAGAACAGTGACAGTAACCTGTGCTGGAATCCAAATACTTTGCCGGCCTGAGGTGAAACACAGGGTGGGGAGTCAGGTAGCAAAGAGCTGGGTGCCCACCTGCTGCAAAATAACAACTTCTGGTACAAAGAGCTGAATTTTGGAGTACAGGAAGAAATAAAAATAGAATTCCGAGGCGTGCAGTTGTTTGGATCTGGAATAACGTGGTTGGGGAAATTCATACCTCTGAGAGCTGGTGTTCCAAGCTCATTGCAGACTAAGACATGAGTTATGCTCACGCATTACGCTGACAAAGTAAGAACATGGGAAAAATAAGTAAGTCTATGATTCCAGCACATTTCTTTTCCCTGGGTTTTACCATACTTGAATTACAGATTATAAAGTTTTCATAAAAAGTAGAGCATAAAATATTGGGTAAACCATTTCAAAGGGATGCCTGTTTAGATTATTGTGTCAAAGCCGTATTCTGTGCTATTCGTTGCAAGTGAAATAAAGATGAAGATAACATATGGCACTATTAGGTAGCATTATTACCTTACTGGATATTTCTAGAGTAGGGTTCCTCCCTTTTAGGGATGTGACATGTCAGCATTGAGGACCTGGAAGAAAGAAAGAAAGGAAGAAAGACAAGAAAGACTTGTTCTACAAGTGAATCCTTCTCACACTTTCCCCGTGTAAGAAGCTACAGACACAGGTGGAACAAAAAGTCCGTCACCATTCTTTGAAACGTTGATGAAATGAACTCCAGCTTCTTAGACAGGAAGTTAATTTGGTGATAAAAAGATAAAACGTCCATTATGAGGCTGAAGAAACATGTTGTATCTTTGTAAATACTGTGTGTCAGTTTTATTTCAGATTAACTGTTAATGGGTCAGCTCCAGGCAGTCTCTTGGCAGTCAGTTGAGTCACCAATACTTTTCTTTCAAACAGGGTTATAGGACCTTCTGGTCTTCTTTTTATGTTCTACATGGGGACTGCTCTGGCCCATCTGAAACATGATCTGTATTACAAATTAGTTTTGCCCTTAAAGAGAAATCTCTGGGCTTAACAAAGTAGCCTATTTAACAAAGATGAGATACTGCAGACACATTAGACATCTAAAGTTGCTGGGAGAAGATGCTGCATGGGCACTTAGCTGGCATCTGACTGTGGCCTAGTCAACGAACTTAGTTTATTCCAAACAGTATAAAAATTTTCTCCCATGTCACCCATGTCCCTTGAAGGTCTGTTACGTACACAGACACTGCCTCACGCAACTTAATGTATGAATATGATAAGAACAAAGCCTGAACGGGAATACCCACAAGCGGATGACTCCTCACGCAATATCGATGTTCTGTTTATACTGGCACGCCTTGGTTAAAGTTGTGTCTGGGGTCCTGTAACTACCACCAGATCCCCTCAATGTGCAACATACTCTGCATTTTGCTATTTCCAAATTTAGCCGAGAGGCCTGTGTTTGTTTCAATGAATGCCTTTCTTTGCATGAAATATTTCACAAATGCCATTTATTGCTATGTGCTTGATTCTTTGCAGGGTTTCAAGACTATGATTTAATATCTTAGATTGTCTAAACAAAGCCCTACTTAAAATTTGCTCAGGTTTGCTTAGAAATCCAGAAACCCTGTAATTATAGGGAGAACTTAAAGGAGAAAGCAGTTTCATTAACACCAGAAACTACTGTTTATGCCCATGAACTGTGTAAAACTGCAGTTACAGAAATCCTGCTGAAATAATCCTTCGGTGTACTCAGTAAGCCAAAATTGTAAAGCAGTGGTACTTCTGTGTGACCTCGAGGATTGGACCCATTGTTTTCACGTGTGGTTTCTTCCAGCCCCATATTACTTGATTTATGGTGTCTGAAGCTTAGCTGGTGCAGCACACCCTACTCCTTGCTGGCGTCCCCGTCAGTGCGGAGGCAGAGCTCCTGCTGGCGTCCTGAGATGCCAGTGGGGGGGTTCGACCTGTAGATGCAAGGCTGTGCATGGCCTTAAGTTTGTATTTGGCTAACTGATGGCTTTCTTTTTCTTAGGGGTATAAACCTACCTATGCACCTACAAACCCACCCTGCTTGGCACGGGCCTTTCATCTCCCCAAATACAGTAATTAGGGATATGCATTCTCTAGGGTGTTGTGTGGGTTTTTTTACAGTGCCTTTGAAGGATGCCAGATTGACAGTCACAAGGCTTCAGGTCCTCTCTTTATCCACAGAGCCATTTCTGCCGTTTGGGTTCTGAGCAAGCATTATTTGCACATATTTAACTTGAATGAGACCGGTATCCGTGCACGGCAGCTAATGTTGGGGAGAAACAATGAGCTGGATTCTACACTGTTTGTTTGTTTGTGTTTGTGTTCATATTGAAGATGAGGAAAGTGCAACTTCATTAAATTAAATTAAATTTTATAACAATCAAATGATTTAGGTAATAAAGGGGGGCAAAGAAAGAAAATGTTGAATTTTAATAGCTATAACCTGTAAGCAGTGCTTTATCTTGCCGCTGCTGTTGTAAGGACTAGTAATTGCAGCCGTCTAGACACAGGAACAGATGCAAAGTAGAGCTTTATTATATCAGACATTTGCCCTACTACGATACAGTCTAATTGCCCAGAAAATATATTTCTACATGAATTATTTCTAATTTGATTTGAACTAGACCAACTGTTGTATTTTGCTGAACTTTATCAAGTGATAAAATGGAGCACTAAATTTCAAAACAGTTTCTGTTATCAATCTTTCCAGAGAAAAGGATGAATTAATTGAAACTTAAAAAGGCATGCAGTTTTCTAGCAAATAAAATAGTTTTCTTTCGTGCTAATTAAATTTTTATTATGTCTTTCACCTGTGTGGCTTGAAAAGGAAAAGCAATGCTGATGCTAATTTGCTATTTAGTATGTTATGTCTGCTAGTGTTGCATGAAAATATTTTAAATTGCAAGTTTAAAACGCGATTAGAAATTATGCCGTTGTGAGAGAGGTAAGGAGTTTGGTTTGGTTATCTGAAAATGTCGATGATTTAAATAAAATGTTTTTTTTTTCCTGTCAACCGATTTTGTTTCCTTTCGAGACTATTAGCACAGAATCCTGAATTTGTTAACAAAAACTGACAAACATTTTGCGTGTTTCAATAGAGCCTGAATCATCGGTCTACTGAAAATGGATAATGGATGTGAAATAAAGGTAACTCTCTGGATGCCCAGGTCCGTTGTTTTAAAAAGATGAGATTTTGTTGCAATGCATTTCTGTTCATTTCGCAGTTTGTACCTTTCTTCTCTTTTCTTTCCGCATTTTAAGAAGGGTTTAGGAACTGCAGGGCAATCTTTCAGTGGCTTTCGCATAAAATGATAATAGTAACTCGCTTCCTCCTCCTTCCCATCCCCCCCAAAATAGAGCATACTACTGAAATTATTTAAATTGACTGAGCCTTTTAAGCAAGTAAACACATTTTAACTAGTTTTTTTTCCCAATCCTTCCATTCATGCCCACTATAGAAATTAGCCTTCACTCTTCCTTCACTTACACATGGATACACACACTTGCATGGACACAAGAAAAATTTCTTTTCTCCTGTCAGCATTCCTACCCAACAATAGTTAGATTAGTGGAAATGAGGGCCTCCGCAGAGAAAGGACATTCAGCCACAGAAGGCTCCCTGCAGGAACAGCTGGTAGGGGTTAATGGCTGCTGAACCTCACAGCCAGGGCCTATTCTCTATTGTGTGTTCAACTCCTGGGAAGGAGGGAGACTTGTGACAGCTTCTGGGGTGCATGGGATCAGAGGTATAGCAGTTAGGTCAGAGAGGTAGTGTTCGGGGGGAAAAGGCTAGCCGGGAATTGCAATAAAAATGAACTCTGCGGCGGGGACGGCGGAGGCTTGAAATCTGCAAAAAATTGGGCACAAATTGCCACGGGGAAACAGTAAAGGATTATTCAGTAACGTGGCTTCTAACCTTTTAACAACTGCGATATGAATTAAAAGAACAATTGGAGGGAGATGGGGGATGAATAATTCATATCGCAAAGTGGATGAAATCCAAGTCGGAGCTAAACATGCACCGCTAATGTATGTTATTTACGTTTGCACGCTAACCCCTCGGAGTTCAGCTCTCCGGATTACGGTGCGAGCGCCGTGGCCGCCGGACCAAACACACCACTCGGGAGGCACGAGTCATCGTTCAGCGCGCAGCACGCTTAAGCTTTAAATAGGGAGTGATTAATAAGTATACGTTTCCCCTCAAAGTAGGTGTGCTGGGACACCACCACGGCACGCGGAAGGAGCCCTCCTTGGAGGAAGGGGCAGGTGATGTGCTGGAAGGTCAGGTCTCTCTGGGGACCAGGAGGGGCTCCCGGGGTGGCTCCCCTGCTGCCCGCCTCTGCCCGGCACGCACCGGGAAAGGACCTCTCAACAAAGTCGGGAAGATGCGATTTGACGGGCTGTAGAGATCACCTCTGGGAAAACACTGGGATGTGCCTGCTCCCCACCTCCCGCCCCTCCTCGTTTTTGGGATAGTTTGGCAGGATGCTGTGGTTTTAAAGGGACCTTAGAGGGAGCTGTATTTCCCTTCTGACAGCTAGTTCCTCTCCATACAGTATCCAAAAACTTCCTAAATTAAAAGTAACATAAAATAGCAAAAAAGTGTTAGACCCACCAGTTCTCTGTGAAAACCTCCTCTCCTTCTACCTTCCATAGCAGTAACCTTTTTATTTGTTTTTCTGATGTTTCAGTATGGCCATGTCTGACGTTTGGTAACATTAAATAATAACAGTTTTGGGGCATTTTATACTTCTAAGTTATAGCCTAAGCAAGAGAACAACACATTTTCTGATAAGGCAGCTCTTTTCCCCTAAACCCTCTGATCCCCTACCCACGTTGCGCTTGTAGATAAGATATGTAGTTGTTGAGGGACATGAGCACAATTTTCACCTGATGCAGCTTGGGCGAAAAAGTTCAGCTGTTAACTCTCAGTCCTTGGTTTTATTTGTTTAATCTCAATTTTTAAAGCCACTTAAATTATTTTGCCTGATGTTTTTCTTCTCTGTGTGAGTTTGCTTAAAAAAAAACAACAAAAAAACCAAAAGAGAGAGAGGGAAAAAAATGTTCCATTGAGATCCTCACCTGCAGCAGAAGCATGAAAGATACTGTCAGTGAGCTCCCAGTGAGTCCTTTGGAAGCAATACAGATGCAATATGCTCATTAAAGTTCTTCTATTTGGATTGTAATGGCTCAATGAAAACGTATGAGCCAGTGCCTGAGGCCTTCTAAGAATATTTAAGATGCACTGAAGTGTGTCATGCCTTAGTACACCTTGACACAGTATCGCAGCCCCCAGAATGAGGATTGACAAGTACAGGTAAAAACAACAACAGAGACATAACAGAACAATAACAAAAATGCCTCCCTGAAGTACCGACACTGACAGCTTGATAGAATAAGCAAAAATATCACCAAAATGACTTGCAGGCAGGAATAAATGAGGCTTCCAAGCGCTCGTGAGAGAGCGCGCTCGGAGCATTTATCCTGCTTTGCGTTGTGGATACTGAAACACTGAGTGTAAGGGACTTACCCAGAGACAGGCAGCCAGGCGGTAGCACCTGCTGCTGCAACCCTCGGTCCCGCTTTCCGCCGGGCTCGGCAGCCACACCTCGAAAAAAATACCCTTTCTCCCCACGTGCTGCTGCGTCTTCTGTCCAAATGAAGGCCCCGATTCTACAAGCAGCTCTGTGCGCGAACAGATTTCAGCATCTACCTACAAGCGTTTTTGATCTGGGCTCCCAAAGCTGTTTTCAAATTTGCAGAGCGTGCAGATCCTCAAACCGGAGGTTGATACTTGGGCTGGGGGAAGCATGGGTATGCACTGGATTTTTCCGTGCTTTGGAATTGTTTGAAAACAGTGAGGATGGACCATAAATCTGGAAAGAGAAACAGGCGAATCGGCACACCTGGGCTAAGACTTCTGAATGCATGGTTTCAGTTCATAGAAAATCTTTTACAGTTATTATAAATATCTGAAAACAAGGCTGGCTCAACTTGACTATAACTTAGAACAGAGGAGTTAGCAGGTGTGCTTGTAAAAAGATGCATTCAAATTTCCGTTTCTTCTAATAAAAGAGAAAGTAAGAATAGGGGAGTTTGTTGACCTCTTTGCATTGCTATTCATATTGCCAGCATAAAGACACAAAGGGATATGAATTAAGAACTCAGAAGGGAATTATTCTGATGACAGACTCTCACACTGAGGGTTTGATACATTTAGTAAACTCCTGATCTCCCCAAAGTGCAGCAATTGATTCCAATAATTTGTTGTCACTTTTTTTTAAATATAGATAATTCAGTTTTATGAAACAAATTTAACAGAAGATGCTGTTTACAAAATCATACCGCTATTTTTAAAGCTGCTGGTTCAAACATTATGTGTGATATTCTGTACAGGATGTGCTATTGAAAGGGTTAAGCTTTTCTGACTTTCAGATACAATGAAATTATGACAGGAAGAAAATTGTGCCATTTTAGCATGAAAATGCTTGTACAAATACTGTCGTTCCTTCCTTCTTACTTTCTTTATAATGCCTCAACGATAGCTAAGATGACAGACATTTGACAGGTATCTGTAAGCATACAACCCAGGCAGCTCATTAAAGTTTTTCTTTCTATGCATCAGCTTTCACAAAGGCAAAAACCCATTAGCATTGACTATTTTGCAGATTAGAAGAATTAAGGGCTTCAAACGTTGGCTTATACCAAGCAATGTCATTTGTGAAGTGATGTTTGCTTTATTATTTCCCTTTCTCTCCCTCTGAAACCAGACTGACATGACTTTAGCTCAACGTAGGGCGTAATGTGCAAACCAAAGGACTGGCTCACCGATGAAAAGAAACACATTCCCTTTTATACATGACTGGAACGGCAAAAAGGGGAGACTTTACATGTACTATTTAGGCTCATTAGAGTACTGATTATGATAGTTCTCCGGTGTAATCTTTAATCGACTTTGACACTAGATTTGCCCCGTTACAAATCCTGTCATGCAAATTAAGTCATTTGTGTTGTTTGATATGGAAAGATCTGCTATGAAATGAAAGATTAGTTCACAGATGAGGCACCAGAGACTGCTGCCCTTGTGCACCGTGCAACTGATTACAAGGATGAGAGCATCCATTTTTACACTGCTGTTAACATTTAGGAAAGAAGATTAAATTAACGTAGTTTATTTCCTTCTTCCTGCATGCAGTTATTTTAAATAAGATTTCATAACCCTTTTTTTTATGGTATACAAAACTGGCAAAGATGGTCAAATGCGATACCACCATTTTAAATAGGGAAACATATTTTTGGAGGCAATGTGGATGGTGAGACGCATATTTTTTCATATGCCCTTCAATGAGGTACAGATTATTTTTTTTTTAATTAGTAATCAGATGGCAGAGATTTTGCCGTCACGTACAAAACAGCAGTGAAAAACTACTGTAAATTTTCATGCACTACAAACCCACTCTTTTGACTCAATGATCTATAGGATGCCTTTTATTATTGTTGTTATTATTTCCTATTGAATATTTGTATCTTGGCCTGATAGGAAACCTCTACTTAAAGGATGAGGGGATTTTACTACTTGAAAACATAGCATGAGAGGCAAACATTGCACCTAGGCTCACTAAACATGCATTTAAGTAAAATTTATGTTGCTGATGAATGGGTCCAGGCCAATCAGAGCTGGTTTTTTTAAGCTTTTAGGACCTCTCATGCCAAACTCGCAGCGTTTGGTTGGCACAGTACAGTTCATACACCTGGCCTTGATTTAGGAAGGCAATCTCTTCCTGGTGACAAATACCTTTAAAAGGATCATTTATTCTGTACTCTTGGACCAAAAGTGTTTGATCTGCTTGAGGAATTTCAGATGCTTATCTACTCTTAACACTTCCCTCTTTTTTTAAAAAAAAAAAAAGTTTACATTTTAAGGAGATCACCTAAGTTCTTTAAGAAATTTGTGGGAACTGTGGATATCTCCATAATTTCGGACTGATATAGCCAGAATCTAACCAAACCAAAATAAACGACAAAATATTCCCCATTTTCTGTTTTCATTAAGCGTTCTCAGTGAAGAAGCAGCTGTGCAATATTTTTCATGCTGCTATAGCTGCATGGGACAGACACACAGAACGTACCTAACACCATGGCTGGGCATGGAACTCAAGAAATTAGTAGAGTACCACTGCTAGGTACTTTTTAAGACAATGGATTATTAAGCATCTCTAATTAAATGTGCTCGCATTTTGTCCTGAACATTGTCTCTACCTCTCATTTATAATTTACTTATTTTGTCCTTTTAAAAACCATATGTTAAAAGAAAGCACCTCTACATTTTGTCGTTGTATTTTGACATAGCACTAATATTTCACATAGTCTGAGTGTTCTCCTATGTGTATGAAGATGTATACTGCAGTTACTTAAGATTCCCTTAAACAACCATGACACAAGCTGGAATGATCCTTGGAAAGATTATCCTACTTTTGGATAATTTCAAAGGAATTTTAGCCCGTAGGTTCAACACACCT
Source organism: Chroicocephalus ridibundus (assembly GCF_963924245.1). Classification (NCBI taxonomy): domain Eukaryota; kingdom Metazoa; phylum Chordata; class Aves; order Charadriiformes; family Laridae; genus Chroicocephalus; species Chroicocephalus ridibundus. The sequence continues at coordinate 34,850,648 of NC_086285.1, forward strand.
ATTTTCTTGCTTGTTTGCTCCAAGATTTTGTGTGATTGTTTATTTACAGATGAGTAGTGCTAGATATTTCTGAGTTGCTGAAAAATCTTTAAAGATTAAACAATTTTTCTTGGGACCCTTGTGGAAGAACCTTCATAACACATAGTTACCCAAACCATAGTTACCTTCATACCCCATAGTTACCAAAGTTGACAAGTGTTACAAATTTCAGACCACCAATGACTTGAATAATTGAATATTTTACTTCACCAGCAATTTAAGAAAGAAATAACTGACATCTATCAAGATATTTTAATATGGTACTTCGAAATTTACATGGATGTCTTTGTCCCCTTAGAGTCAGGTGACAGTCTTGATGCAGTAAAATGTACATCACAAGGATTTACCTAAAACCACTAATTTTAGTATATTTTTTTCCTCTTTATGTCAATGAAATCATCCATACTTTTTTAAAAAGTCAGTTTTTTAATGTTTTATATTTAAAAAAATAAATCTATATGTTTTAGCACATAAGCTGTGATGGTAGATCTTAAAAATAAGCATTACCAAGGATTACATTATTTAGTTAACATTTGAAAAGTGCAAACACTGGCTATGTGTGCTGTGTTCTTACTGTACAATTGCTGTATTAGCATAAAATAGGTTGGGACGTGCTTTCATGAAGATCCAGAGTACAAATGTACCCACTTTCTCCAAGCAACATTTACAGTTCAAAGACATTAGATTTCTATCAACATACTTGCGTACTGGGTCTCTTTCTTAGTCCTGTTCGAGAGCAAGGTGTTGTCTCCTACTAGCCAAAATGTCACAGGACTTATACAAAGGATGCAAACATGTCATATGTTTCTCCCCAGGCTCATTTGCCCTCACTGCATGATGCTCCTTGCATTACAGTAATGGAGTCCATAAATGTAATAAGAAAAATGTGTACTTTAATTAGCCAAGTCATGGTATGAATAAACTCTGTTATAAATCACTTCTCTTTATTTGCATGTATGAGTTGTGTATATTAACAATTTATATTAGGTTTATTGGAGTGTCTTAAGGTGCTTTTTCAGTAAGTGTGAAGCCAGGCCTGGTCAGAAGAAACCTTGCAGCATTAAAATATTCAACTATTGCACTGGCTGGCTGGATATAAAAATTAATGAGAAGACTGCTAGCATACAAGGATTTTTTTAAACCCCAAGATAGAAATCAGAGTACATTAGTTAGACCTATTAAACCACATAGTCGTTCTCTGAGAAAAATGCTGGAAGCTCTATTGCTTAAGTCTATTTAAAAACAGCTTGGTTTAAATGGATTTTCCTGGTAGTGGAGTAGGTTAGGTCATTTAGTAATTTTTGTTTCCTTCTGTGAGTGTTAGAAGTCCATTAATGGCATTCTAGGCATTACAGACCACTTCTGTCAAATGTATTTGTACCCTAAAGGACACAGAGATTTTCAGAGGCATCAAAACTGTTTAGATGGTTAATTCCCATTAATTTCGAGATGAACATATGCGTCCCTAAAGTGTTTTTTGCTTGCCTGTGTGCATTTGGGTGTGTGAGTATACATGTCCAGGACACCACTATCTGTATACGTGGGCAGGTAGGCCAAAGTCTGTACAATTCTCAAAAGACCTGTTGCTCTTTTGGTACGAGTAAAAGCTCGCATGCAAGTTCTTGGATTGCTCCATTGAGTGCAAGCTGCCCACAAGGTCAATAGACCTGGCTGTCTGAGGAGTCCTTCAGTGCAGTGGAGTCATTGAGTAATATAAAAGCTGGGTGGAACCTCCACCCCATTCCTTTCCCTATTTAATGCCTTCTGGAAGGCAGTCCCACTACCTAGCTTCTCTATACAAAGGTGAGGATCCTTCTAACTTCCAGGCTGTATTAGTTCATGGCCTATTTATAGAAATTTGTTCTTGTGCCAGGTGTATTATCTAAGCTAAAAATTTCTTCCCTATGTTGCTGGCCCAACACACTCCTTGTTTCCAGCCATCTTCATTTCACTTGAGTAAAACTTTCAAATTCTTCTAATATTCTCAATCAGTACTCGTCCTTCTTTGCCGTGTTGTCTCAATATCTTTTCTGTGTCTGTTTCAGTACGTGCTCGTTGCTCTTGAAAATGAATGGGCAAAACCATACACAGTGCTCCAAACGAGATCTCAATGGTAGCTCGGTTAATGGTAGCCACATTTTTCTGCTTTCACTGGGGTACCTTGGCTGATGCATCCTATGATTGTATCTGCATTATACTTGGTGACTCTTGACCTTCTTGACAATGCCACCCATGTCCTCGTCTTAAACAGTCACTGCCACCAGTACACCAATGCCTCTCATTCATAGGCCACAAGGGGATGTCCTTGCATACTGCACCACTGAATTTGGCCCATTTGTTCACTCCAGCTTTCTACATGGTTTCATTATCTGCCTTTGTATCCTAATATTTCCCCTGACAAATTCCATCCGTACGCTTTGTTTGTGCCAGCGTTTCAAAAGACAATGTTAAAAAAGTTCTGTCTCATGATCCTTGTCCTAAGGGTATGAACTGACCAGGAGGAACTCACTGTTAATGCCCTCCCAACATTTACCTTCCCTTCTAGTACTACTCCCTGCCATCTTCCTTTTAAACAGATCCTTATGCATTTTACAGTCCTGTATTGTCTTTTATTTTTGCCATCATAATTTGTTTGTCATTTTTGGCACCACAACATGCTTTATCAAAACTCAGGTGAAATACAAGTAGCGCATTCCCCTTTACTAGAAAGTTGGTAGCTTATAACGTAAAGTTGACAGATCATTCTGGCACACTTTACATTTAATAAACCTGTGCTGCAAGGTACCCAGTTTGCTTTTACCTTAACACTTTAATTAGAATTTGCCCAGTATTTGCTCTCAAGCACTTTATACTCTTCACCTCAGAGTAAGGGGATCAGATACCCATATTCTCTTCCTCGTCAAATAAAAATTTCTGGTAGTATGATCGCTCTTGAAATTTGGTAGATTTCTTAAAATCCTTCATTTCTCAATTGATGCCCAACTGATGGGCAGTTCCGGGATGGAAGTTACTCTAATGCTATTCCACCTTTTTCCTTTATTTCTCATCTTCTCAAGCAACACAAAATGAAACACTTGCATTTCAGTCTCAATCACCATTACAGTATGATTCTGTTATCTCTGTCTGGTCTTATGGCTAGTTTCAGTAATTTCTCCATTTAGTTTTTCTTGTGATACTTCTGTATACACATCCTGTGTTCCTACTACTTTCTATGCCCCAATCAAATCACATACAAGTCTTTCAATAAATTGATTTGTTTTCTTTCCAGCTTTCTTCCTATAGATCCATTGTTGTATCATTAGTTACTTTGTTTTCTATATTAAAACCAAAAATAACCTGCCAGAGCAGATTGCACTATATCTAAACTGCTAAAATCAAAGAAGGAATTAGTAAGAGAGGCTGTTAAATGATAAAATAAGTTAGGATGTTCTAGAAAAGCTGCAGCTTATGTGAATATACCTATTTCATATGCCTATGAATTCAGGCATCTGAAAGCTATTGTCCTCTAATGAGGCCAAGCACAAATTAGTTAATATTTGAAATACTTGGCTGACTGAAATGGAGTCTTAGATGAAAAAATCAATATGTTTAGAATGTCTTTTTCTATGGACATGCTGCTCTGTTCCAGCTAGGAAGAAAATAACTTTTCTTTAGAAAGCTGTGGATGTTGTCATTTGCAAACTGATTTATTCCACTTGTAGATTAAAAATTACATATATATTAAAGTATAAACAGTCATAGAGATCATGGGAAGTCTCCAGCGGCTGGAGAAAGGCAAGTATTATACCCATATTTGAAAGAGGTCAAAGGACAACCTGGGAAACTACAGGAAGCACAGCCTCACTTCTGTCCCTGGAAAAATCATGGATTGAGTCCTATTGGAAAGCATTTCTGGGCACATGAAGGAGAAAGTGGTGACTGGGTAACAGTCAGCATGAATTTATCAAGGGTGGACCATACCTGACCAATCTGATTGCCTTCTGTAATAAAATGATTGGATTTGTGGATGGAAAGAGAGCAGTGGATGTCATTTACCACAACTTCAGCAAAACTTTCAACACTATCTCTCCCAACATTCTTGAACCCAAGTTAGGATGTTATGATCTGGATAAGCCGGCAACTAGTTGGATAAAAAACTAGTTGGCTTGTTGGGCTCAGAGGGTATTGATTAGCAGGTTGTACTCCATCTGGAAGCTGCTTAAAATTGGAATACCACAGGGACCTGTGATAAGACCTGTAACACTTCACGTGTTTATCGATGACCTCGAGGAGGTGAAATTCGACAAGGACGAATGCAAAGTCCTGCACCAGAAAGGAGTAGCCTCTGGCAATGATATGGCTGGGGACTGCCTGGTTGGGGAAACATCTCTCCTGAAAAGGCTCTGCAGGTATTGGTGGACAGTGAGCTGAACATGAGCCAGGACTGTCTCCTGGCAGCAAAGGTGGCCAACGGCATCCTGGGCTACAATATGAGCAGAGGCAGTAGATTAAGGGAAATGACTATCCCCCTCTACTTGGTATTAGAGTGCATCTAGATACTGCATCCAGTTTTGGGCCCCCAGTAAAAAAACGCATTGATAACCTGGAACAAGTTCAGTGGAGGGCCGCTGAGATGGTCAGGGCTAGAGCATTTGCCCAGTGAGGAGAGAATGAGTGAGCTGGGCTTGTACAGCCTAGAGAAGACACAATTTTGAGGGGTCTAGAAGCAACCTGGCAGGGCCTGCAGGACAACAAGAAAGAACCAGGCTCTTCACAGTGATGCATAATGGGAGGCAATGGACATAAATTAAAAAGAGAGATTACAGGTGGATATAGGGAGATATTTATTCACCAGGAGGACAGACAATCAGTGAAAGAGTTGCCCAGAGAGGCTATAATCTCCATTCATTCCTGGAGGTTTTTCAACACCAGTCTGGATAAAGCCTTCGAGCAGCCTTGTCTGATCTCATAGTTGACCCTGCTTTGAGCAGCAGGGTCACTGCTATTTCCCCACACTTGTTTTCCCTGTCAGTCATTCCTAAAGAGCCTTCATCCACCTACCCATCACAGCACCCCACTTATGCAAGTTAGTCCACCACATTGCTGTGAGACCAGTGATGCCCATGCACTGCATCCATGTATGGGACTCTGGTTCCTCCTGTTGGTTTTTCAAGATGTATATGTTTGTATACAAGCACTTGAGATGTGTCCCTGGATGCCCTGCTTTCTCAGGGGAAGTAAGAGAGCATCCTTCATCACTCTGACCAACACATTGTCTTCCCCCACTTACCCAGCTGTTGTGTCAGTCTGAATTTGGGTGGGATAGGAACATTAGAAGAGTTACTCCCCCTTTCAGCATAGACACATTTCCCCGGAATAACAATGAACCCAATGAGTAGGCTGTAAAGAGGGGAGATGGAACTAAAACCTAAATTGTATATTTGATTGAGGTAGATGTAGCAGCTCATCAGCAGTCCTGATGCTTTGCATCTATAGTTTTCTCACAATGAGGAGACGAAAAGATGAAAAGCCGTATTTCTTTCCTCTTATTCGTTATTTGTATTACATTAGTGCTTAATGTTTGCGAATGAGCACAATATGCAGCTAAGAGCTCTGAAGAGATTTCTAACTTGTGCTTGTGCAGCCTGGGAAGTAGAGATGTAGCAGATAAGCAGAATAAATAGTCATGAATGGCACACTTCTTCTGTGACTGGTTTCTAAATTGTAGGGGTTTTCTTAGTTTGTTAAAAAAGAGAAATACTAGTATGAAGAACAGAACAAGTGGAACACATCTTTGTCTAGTCGCCTTCTAACTTTTTTGCCCTTTGTCCCTACAATGCAATTAGGGATCTGTGTTTTTAAGGTGCTGTGAGTATAACTGGTAATCTATTCTTGGTATTGAAAAAGGATTTTTGTATCGTGACAAAATTGGCAGGAATATGTGGCTCTTGCTTCCCTCACGCAGCCTTATAAATATACCATAAGAGTATTTAGTAAAGGTTCAGCAATTTAATACTCAGTAATTAATGAGAACAATTTATTTGTTGGAAATTATAACCACTGTCTGCTATGGATAGGTAGACAATAGGTGAGCTCCCAGAAGAAAAGGGGACCTGTGATCTGCTTCTCAGCTGATATCTGCAGGGGATAATGTAAGGACTTTGCAGCCTTAGATCTTGCCTTACCAGCTCCTCCACCCACTTCCCTTTCCCCTTTCCTCTCCGGATTTCCAAAACCAGAATTTTTCACATAAGCCCTGTAACATTAGCACTGAGATCACTTGAAAAATGATTGGTATATTAAGCAGTAGAACTACAACCCTCTGTCTCAAACACAGAAACTGATACATCTAGATTAAGCATAATAAGGAGTAAGACACTGACTCTATAAATATTGAACTTAGTAGGAATTTAAACAATGAAGGTAGCAGAATTGCCCTTTCACTGACTTGTTCCAACCTTACAATAATTTAGTGCAACAAATAGGAAACACACAAAATATTATGTATCTGACAACATTTCCTATAACTAAAGATCTTCCATGCATTTATGATGTAAAGGATGTACAGCAAAAAAATTAAGAATTCTAGCTTTGTGTATGCAAATATAAATTGTAGTCTACACAGCATGCAAATTTTGATTTAGAAGTTCACAAAATGAAGTCCCACCCCAAAAAGGGTCCTTACAAGCAGCAGGTCTAAGCTTAAAAGAAAATACTGAAACATTAGATTGCCAAATATGAAGTATTTTAAAATATCTCATTTATTTTTGTTAAAGATTATTGTAGTTACAGGCTATCAAGGTGGAAGGGTGACACTGAATTGAGAATGAATACTTGAATGAATGAAACTCAAGAATCTATTCAGCTATTGAAATCTCTGTGCAACTCCCATTACCAAAGCTGCACGCACTAAGTACAGCAAAGTGAGCTCTGTTGTTTTCACACATATATCTTAAAGAGCAGAAGTGGTGCAAAAATATACTAAAAAGAAAAAAAAATACTGAAACAGGGTGGGCAGAAATGCCATGGAAAATTCTGGCCCATGAGGGCTTCAGAAGCCGCAGGCACACTGAGATTTCAGTACCTCTCCAGCCAACATGAGACATTTTGCTTGCTGTGGCAGAAGCCAGGCTGATTCCCAGCCTGAGCCACCTTCCACCATCTCTTTGTGCATATCACTGCATGGCTTCATGCCTCCATAAGCATCATTCACTTCAAAAGGCACTTACGCGGCTCCTACGTGAGGCATTTCAAAAGATGGCTGCTCTATGGGTTGCTGGAACCACTTGATTTAAGACAAGGATTTTAAACCCTCAACTCCCTGGCATCGCTATTCTGAAATTCTCTGATATGTGTGTAGCAGTAAAAACAATGTGCATTGTGGAAGCAGAAGAGTTGGTAGAAACAACATGGTAGAATATCTGTTCCCTGTACATGGAAAGCTGACCAAAGAGTAGGAGATAATAAGTATATACTGCAGAGGCGACATCTTCTTTTATTTTAAGTTACATTTTTGTGTAAATGAAAAAAATGAAGCATAGAGGAAAGAGTTTTACCTCTGGAAAATCACCAAATGGAATTGGAATAGATCAAGTATGATAAAATGTGAACCCAATATGGCACTATAGCAGTAACTTACATGTAAAAAGGCACAGTAAGGGAATGATTATTATCTATAGACAATCCTTTCTGCACCACTGTTGAAAGAAGAGGCCGCTTCAGGAGAGAAAAGAGGGTGTAATTGCTGTTGGACATCACTGAAGGATGGCCCAAGACTAGAAAAGTAGTATGAGACCCATGAGAGTCAAACTCGCAGTTTATAAAGTAGGGTAGACTTTAGGCTAAGTTTTGATTTTGGTTTGAAAACCAAGTATTTTGGGTCTGGCTAGCTACGGTCAAAATTTTCAAATGGTGTTGGGTTTGTCTTAGATGGTTATGTTGTGATCTAAGATGATAATCTTAGACCATTCGGGAGCAGCGCTGGCGAAAAGTGCCTTCATTAAAACTGGACCTGAAAAGCAGAATTCTTTTGCCCCTTAAAGGAAATTACTGGGTTGGGTTCAGTTCTATTGATTTGAACGTGAACCCTTTACAAAGTAGCAGCAACATAGATTAGAGATTCCAGTTTGGGCCTACAGCTGTGTATACTGAGACTGAAAGAAAATCAGTATTCTGCTGTTTTTGATATAGGTTTGGGTTAGATCAGAGATAAAGGGCAACCCAGGATTTGATAGGAGTCAAATCAACTAATAAGCAAGTGCCGTACTTAGAACACGCACGCTGTGTTCAGTAATAGGAAAGACAGCAGAAGCAGCTCAGGATAACAACAATGAACAGGGAAAAGTATGTACACACATAAACATAAACATGTACACAGACATGCTTCATGCAAAAATGTAACGGTCTGAAAAGATGAGAGACAACATGGATGAAATATTCATGGAGTAATGAAATCAATGTGATATTTGCTGTTGTTAAAGGGCAAGCCCGAAATGGTTCGTACACGCAAGAGATATCAAATGCGTCCCTGGACTATGATATCCACGGCAGATCAAATTAAGGCTATTACGTTGTATGTTGTTTAATTGTCATAAAAAAAAGGAGGTAAATTCCAACTAATAGCAAGTTCTGTTTTCTCCTTTCTAGGTCATTTGTTGGATAATCTTGCCTTTTGTGTATGAAACATTTTCCTTGAGTATATTGTGACTTATAAATGTGTAATTCTAGCTCTGGAATGTCAGGAATTTTGAAAGATTAGTGATGCACTCTTAGAACTTTAATCAGCACTCCGTTTAATTATATTATCTTCTAAAAAAATGTCTTTTGCCATCCTGAAAAATCCATGATGCTCAGTATATGCTAGCAGAATTATTTCGGTTGTAATAGCAAGAAAGCAGTTTCTTACCAAGCTGGAATTTCTTGCTTGCATTTTGCTTAAGTTGTTGAAGACACATTGCAATGATTAACTTTTCAGTTATAATTAGACAAAGTAATTGGAATATTTTCGGTATCGCACTGATCTTTCCCTAACTCTCAATATGTTTACCCGTAGATAACATGTTACGCGTTTCTCATATGTAATTATCAGATAGCTATAGACAGAGATACACGTTGACATACCCAAACACTTTTTTACAAAGAATATAAACATTCTTTTTGGAAACTGCAGAACCACTTACCATGTGGCTTTCTGTTATGTCTCTGGTGTTGAGAGTAGGCAGAGGAGATGGCAAATGGTGGTAGATTGCAAAACCAGAACCCCTGGTGGTTGTTCTCCACCCCATGGAGCAGGAGACAGGGAGCAGCGTGTGAAGGCAGGACAGCGGGCACCCACTGACATACATGACAAAAAAACTTGTGTCGGACTTAGCAGCCTGCAGACAGCTCACCTTGAGGGGTGAGGAGCTGTAACTTTCTTCCTGTCTGTTTGTGTTGCCTTTTTGTCATCTGTGCCCGCAAGGGAAAATTCAAGGTTTTATTTTCATGGTGTTTGCTTAGGAGATGATAATGCTCTTTTCAACTGCAATGCATCTTTTAGATCAGGAATCTTAACGCTGCTGAACCGATAGTTACTTTTCTCATTGTAGACAGCTAAGGAAATTATGTATTTTTTTAAAAAATCATAAATACTCTTCCATAGAATTATGATTTTTGCACATTAGAAGCAATACAGAAAAAAGTCCTTTCAAGTTCATATTTCCACTACATATTACGTACATACCATGAGAGAGGACTTGGGAGGAGGGTGTATGGAGATAAGCACCAAATGCACACAGTTGATATGGGTGTATGTTACTAAGAGAAGAGATTAATTAAAGTTTGGACAGGGAATGTATCTCTATAAGTCACTCTTTTCCTACAAGCAGAGTGTTTTGAGAACTGCTGCTAAGTCTCCAAGGAAACCACTGCTATTTGTGACTCTGTTTAGTGGTGGAAAACTAATTTTTACCTGCTTTTCTATGACTGACAAGTCATGACAGCTCTTAGAAGTCTGCAAATCAATTATTACTCAAACTTAGCTATATTTTTAGTTACCTATTTTGTGTATTTAGACTGAATCACTGCACTACACCACAGATCAGAGGTGGAAAAGTCAGTCGTGATTCGAAAAATAGTACAAATCCTAATTTTCACAATAAAGCTTGTAGCATAATGGTATTCTATTGAAAAATTAAGCCTCTTGTTTAAGTCAATTATCAGTACCCCACACAAATATTAATTTGCTTATACAGATTTGCTGTCAAAGCTGCATATGTAGTTGTATAGAAATACACACCATGAGGATGGACTGAGCACCTACTGTTCAGTAGGTGTTCTGCTGCCATGCAGCATCTTACCCCCAGTGCCAACCTTGGGGAAACAAAAATCTATCTTTATTCTTAAATCAGATGCTGACAGTAAGGGCCAGAACATTAGAGAAATATTGTATTTATGCCTCATAATGGATTGCAATGTCTTCTTTCTTTTCTTGTGTTGCTCTGCCAGCAAAGGAAAGCTGTTGACATCCCCGAGTTGTCAAAGGCAGAGAGTTGCCTTTGCAACTGCCCCTGACAGCAGAGGTGAGATCAGAACACAAAATGTCTGTACCAGTTTACACCAAAGTGATCCATCTAGCCTCACATCTTGTCTTCAACATCAGCTGAAGGCTGGCGTCCATGGAGTTGTGTAAGCACAAGGCAATCACACAGTGAGGTCTCCACAGAATATCCTCCCAGTTTCCAGTGGGAGGGACCATCTACCACAAATAGTGTCCTTGTGTTTCATAGGCCAGTATTTCTTTTTCACTCTGTTAATTTGTCTGGTCAGTTTTTAAAACCATGAAAACCTTTAACATCTTCAGGATGCCAGAAGATGAGAGAGATGATAAGAAGATGAGAGAGAGAGATCTTGCCAGGCAGTTCAGGAAAAGCAGGGATATATAAGAGGAGCAAATTTGGAATTAACCTGTGGGCTGAATAGGAAATGCTCGTGAGTATAATGACAAAGTGGTGACAGGATGATAGTAGGGGTCCTGATTTGGTCATCTCTGCACTTCTGGCAAATAGGAAAACACATCTAACTTTAATGCTTGTGTTGCCATGTTACATGCTTGGAGCTGCCTGATAAGTGATGTTACTGCTCCGTGCACCGAGCATAGAGCTCTTTGAACGTGCAAACCATCTCTGGTTCACGTTTCCTGTATTTATTTTTTTTTGTCCAGTCTCAAAAGAAGGTTGTTTATTTCTTTTAGTACACTTTTCTATATTTCATTTGTGGGTGTATCAAAAGTCCTATTTTCCTGTGTATGATTTTCCCACTAGATAGTCCCTATGCCTTTAAAAATACCATGTCATAAACTGCACAAAATCAAAGGATAGAGGTGGGGAAGAAGAAAGTGATAGAAGGAACAGGGCTGTTGAGGAGAGAGGCAACATTACTAGAGATGGAGATATGGAAGCTATTGAGGCACATATGACTGGGGTAAACTCCCTCATGCATAACCTGAGCATGCAAAAAATTCTTACTTTTTTTTTTTTTTGTGACAACCTGTGGATTATATACCTGAAACCATGGTAATTTAATCTTTCTCTATCCTGGCAAGTCTATAAAGTGATATTCTTTGTAACTCATTTTACATTTTTGTTATTTAAGTTGGATATCTAAAGTATATTTTCAGGCTTCATCAGATATACATAATTATAGCCCATTAAAAACTTTTAAATGCAACAATTATTCTTAAAGCTTCACTGTTATTTATCCAATTTTCTGTTTTTATCAATGACAATTACTTTAAGTTGTGTTCTCAAATGCGCTCATGTTGCACTCAAAAATCTTTAAAATCTGAATACATTTCAGTATACACATGAGTTTCTAAGACTTACAGACACGTACATTAACAGTAAATCAGTGAAGACACTGGAGTTCTGGTGATTAAATACTGGAAAAAAAAAACAAGATAAGATCTGCTAAAATCTCCAGGGCATTGAAAAGGAATCAGAGAGCCCCTGTCCACCCAGGGTTTGGCTCGTCCTCTACCTCCTGGATTGCTCTCCCTCATTGTTCACACCACTCCCTCGGGCAACAGTTGTGCACTTTTTTCACAGTTTTTTAATCAATGAGTCCAGAGGAGAAAAGCTGTTAACCGATTTTAAGGCTGATGATAGAAAGTTGGTGGTAGCGTGACCTTGCTTGCTAGGTTTAGACATAATCAAATGCCAAGTGAGATTGAGAGTCAGATGTTGTGAAGGGGCCTGTGCTAGAGGCAAGTGACTCCATTAGTCTGTTTGAAGGTTCAGCTTCAGACCACAGTCATTTCAGTCCCCTGAGAACAGACGCTTTTTCCACCGATGGCTTCTTTGGCACCAAGTGTCTCATCTGGTTGACCTCTTCAGTGGGAACACGGTGCTCTCCTAGAATCAGGCCTTTGCCTGAGCTCCCAGGGTCTGCTGGGGAGTCTTGTGTCTACCAAAAGCATCATGTTCCAGGTGGGCTAGGATACCCTGACCTTGCAGTGTATGGGATACACATGATGTTCCTCAAAGTTGTATTGAACAATATGTATGGTGAATTTACATGCATAGCTAGCTAAACAGATGAAAGCAATGACATCCACTGTCTCAATAAAACGAGTGGCAAATATTAGATTTTTCCCCTTGACATACCTATAAGCTTGGAAATCTAGTTCTTGACCCTGCGATGTTTACTCTATCAGATTAATTCCTGTTTATGTTGACTACCATGGAGTTATCTCACCCATAAATTCAGCCTGTTGACTTTAGTGGAAATGCTTTTGTGAATATGGCCAGTACCACTAGATGTTAATAATGACACCACCTATCCACAGAGCTATTTCCACCACAAAAGATGTCAGAAAGCCTTATTAAGCCATCTAGTTCTGCTTCTCTATTTTTTCTTGCTGTCTTAATGTGTCCATCAATGCTGATGCAATGCAGTGTAGGCTGCAGTGTCAGAAGCAATGCAGCCATTCAAGTATTCCATTCTTCTGCGGATGTTGATGAAAAATGAAAGCTGTGCCTTGATATTGTGACAATGAAGGAATAGCAATGTAGCAGCTTTTCTGTCCTGTTTTGTTCTTACTTGTTTTTATTAAAAAAAAGATATTTTTCTAGTATTTGCTCAGAGAATTAAAGTATTCTGGTTACTTGAAAAAAAGCAGTAAGACAGAATAACTGTTCTCCTGGGAAGAGCAAAGCGTTGCTTCTTGTTAGACATTACTGACCTTGATTATGCAGCTTTCTTGGACTTATTAGCTGATGAGGAGTCTTCCAGTTTGCAAGTTATTGGAAGGCCCTTTTTGGGCTCTGAGGGCCTTAGCATGAGCTAGCTCCTGATAGCACACATTTGTGTTAACAGGCCAAAGAATTCACTGTCAAGAAGTTAAAAAATAAAATCTTGTTGATTAATGTCTCCACTCGTTAAGCTACAGACACATCGGTTATTGTCAAAGTTTTGTTCCCTGAATTTTAAGCTTTGTATGAAAGAGAGAAACAAAGAAGTGTCTTGTTCTTTCTCTTCTTATGTCTATTTCAAAAACCTCCCCAAAGTCATGGCTTTTTTCAAAACCATATTACAAAGTAATTCCAAATTAATACCCTGTACTCCTTTTCAAAGTCCTACTCCTTCTCTTTATACCTCCCTTCTAACCCTAAGATTTCTCACCGTTCCGATTCACCCTGACCTGATCTGAATCATCGCATGGTTGTGTCTGCAGAGTTGTTTCAGAGCACAGAATTGCAGCCCTGCTATGAAACATTAAGATAGGTCTTGCTGGATGTGTTTTTAATCTGCTGCTTTGCAGATCAACAACTACAGTTCCAGCGGGGTCAGGAAAGAACATTCTTTAGAAATATGGTATATGTAGCCAGATTGGTTTTGATTGTGTGAATACCTTGCTTTGGAAGCTGCCTTTGCTACCAGCTGCGCTACTTACCCTCTTGTCATGCCCTTGTCCCCAGAGCTGCCTGGCTCCCTTCCAGGGGACAGAGGTTTAGCTGCTTTCACAACCTTCTTGTCGTGATTCCCAGACTTCCAGCGTATTGCTTGAAAACATCCTTGTTTTCACTTGTCTGACATCCCCTTAGGTACACTAATTCCCCTCCTTCCCCCGCATCCCAACAATCATCGACTACAGAGACATCCAGCATACCTTTTTGTGACTATTTTCATCCTATGTTTCAGTTTGATATAGCCAGAAAGACCAGAAGCAGAAAGCTTGTAAAATGATTAAACTCATTTTCTTCATCTGCCGTGGCGCCAGCTTGCTAGTTTCTTTGTAGAAACTACCTCAGTCCTGCGGCAGGTTGAGCTTGAGATTCCTGATGCAGATCATTATGCTCCCATAAATTATCTCAGCTGTACCTGAGCCAGGGTTTGAACCAGACATTGACAGGGGAGGTTTCTTCCTTTTGCTCTTTTCCCTTTGCTTCCCTGCGCCGCTATGCTATTCCCTGCAGAATGGAGAACAAATTAATTTTTTGGACATTTTATTGTGTTTAGTACCACTGTCTTTGAAAGGTGCTCTCTACTTGTAAGCCAAAATTATTTTAAACAATATTCCCGTAGTAGCCCAGTCTGGTGAAGAGTAGGAAAGAGATGTTTTCCATTTTTAATTATTAATTTAATGAATCATAATCTATTTTATTAAAAAATTACAGTGGTCATACAAGGTAGTATTTACTTCTGATGAACTTATGCCTGTGTGGGTGTACAGTTTATTAGCAACTCTCAATAGAACTGACCGCTGAAACAGAAAAAAATTCTTTGAATAATCTTTCTGTTGATATATTTAGTACTCAAGTTTTAAACAGTATTTTTTTGATAAATTTTACGTTTTCCAACTGCAAATGTTCATGAAACTTCTGTTTAAGAATTAATATAATTATAGTTATATAACACAATGTGCTAAAAGATTATGCAGTAGTAGATATTTATCACGTCTGAATTTTCTTAAAAAACAGAGAAAACGTCAAGCTTTATTTTTTCCTGAAATAAAAAAACAGATAAAAATACTAAAGCCAAAATGAAATTTTAATACTAATCTTAGAAAACTAGGCCAAACAGTGCCACATGTTCCAGTTTTCAATTTTCCAAAACCAAATTGCCCAACTTTCAGGGAAAACAGGTGTTTCCCGGGAATTTTTGAGTTCACTTCACAGTTCTCCTCCAACCAAACTTTTGGCCTATTTTGGTTTATGTGTATTTGCAATCCACATTTTTTCAAAGAACCTTGAAAAATGTTTTATACATAAATAAGACAAATGACGCTAAGTGGAAAAAAGCGGCTGTAGGAATTGTGCTGCTCTTGCAAGGCACCGGTGTTGTTATGAGCAGGGTCAAGAGTGTTCATACCATCCATGCGCAAAACCACCTTGGATTTAAAAATATGAGTAAATGAATGAGTAAATATCTCCCTACCATCCATGGAGATGTGGAGACTGAAAATACAGCAAGGCTGGCTCAGGTCCTTGGGTAGGGTGAAGCAGAGACGCCTTTCACAGGGAAATGGGATGTACTAGGTACCAGCTGCTAATGGTCCTTGAAGCACACCTACAGATATTTCAGGCTGGAGCTGCTGAAGTGAAGGGAGCTGGGCAAACTGGGTGATGCTGGGGAAGGATGCGGCGTTATGGTGGCTGTGCTCACCTCCATACTGCTTCTCTGGCACTTTCAGATCAGAACGCTGAGTGCATTCATGAAGGACCTCCCAAGGCAAGGAGGAGAGTGATGATTTTCTTCGCTTCCACATGACCTCAATTCTAGCAAAATAAGGAGACCGATCACTTCCCACACACATACATGTTTCAGCAGACTTGAGAAAATTTCCAGCTCGGGCCTTTCAGAGGAATTATTTTTTGTTGTGGAGGACTTTACTCAGCCTTGTCTCCTTAAAGTAGGATTTGTGCGTGCTTTCTTGGAGGATATACAAAATATTGTTCTGAATTTGAAGATTTCATGTTATTAAAACATATTCTCACAAAACATATTTTGTGCTCAGCCATTTCTACCCATTTTCTTTTTTAATTTTTGTTTTTCTTTAAAAACAGATACAAATTTACTCATATTGCCAGGAAAAAAAATAAGGGTAAGGAAACTCTGTATGGAGAGGTAAGAAGAAATCTAATAAATTAATGGTCTTACTCTAAATTCAGAAAGCAACTGAAAAAAAAAGAAATTTAAGAATTCTGGTATGAGGGATGGCAGAATATCTGATGTGAGAAAACAGATTTGAACCCAGACTGAATCTGGGGTCCATTTGTAAAAACAAGAAATTGAGCTCAGTAGTTTCATAAACTGTAAGTGCAGTAGCATGACAGCAGAGGGTTGATGGCCTATAATGCTTTGTCAGAAGCTTTTCCTCTCAGAATTGTTAGAGTTGTTGCCTGTAGAGAAATAAGTGCCCTTTAGGACATGGTTCAAGCGTAGGAGTAGTTTAGTCTGTCTCGCGTCTGAGAGGACAGAGGAATTTATCAAGAAAATCGTATAGGTTTTTACGGTTGACTGAAATTCAAATCCAGGAATTGAAGGTGGAAAGTCGATGTTTTGTCTCAGGCAAACCAGAAGGGAGAAGTTTCTGCTGTATTTTAGAGGGGCGAGGCAAGTTCCCTTTCATATAAACCAACATTAGTCATGTATTTCTATGAATAACATGCCTCACTGTCATTTCAGCCTGGGATTATCCATGTGTCCTGCAGACAGGCAGACACCTGGGAGATGATTTGAGTGAGCAGAACATTCTGTAGTCGCGGGAAGTGTTTATTACGCCAAATCATTGTTTCTCACTTCATTTCACATAATCATAACTTCTGTGGCATTTCCTTCTTTGACCTTCAGTATAGATCAGAGGACACAGCTGAAATCAAACACACTGTTTATGTGGGCTTGGCCCCTTCCAATTAAAGGATTTTTTTCCTTGCAGTTTTCCCCACTCTTTTTTCCCTTCGGTATTTCAGTATTATTGTCTCTTAAGTTTCAGTGGCCAAATTTAGCACTCTCAGTTTTCCCGGACAGAATACATTCCTCTTTCGCAGATGTTATCAGAAAATCCTCTACAAGTCATTATGTATGGAAAATACTGGGCTAACATTCTCTCTTCTGCACAGGTGCATGGCAGATACTTTATTTCCTTTAGGCAGGAAATAAAAAAGCAGCCAAGTATTGAAATGCTCAAATTTAAAAAAAAAAAAAATAACAGCCCAGAAAAATAAGTCAAAATTGACTGCATCAGACTCCACACACACAGACACACAGACAGGTTTTGTCTCTACAGAAGCAATAGTTAAGAGTAGTATATTTCACTGAGTTATTTTGTTTTCCCTGTCATTCACTCTTCTCATATCACCTTTTGCCTCTGTCTCTTACAGTCATTGTTATTCTTATTTTTCTGGAATAGTTTCTCCTTTTCCACATCCCAAATGGCCAGCCCTGACTGCAAATAGTTGATTTGCCAGCTTACGTATTGTAGGTAAAGGCTTGCTTGTTTTGTCTGGGTGCATGAAGGGAAAGGTGTTTGCAATAATTTTCAGCTTGTACAGGACCCAGTAATTAAAGTCAGTCTTTGGGCTTAGACCACAGCACATATGCTCTAGACAGAAGTTGTACTTCCTTCCCGCTCTCCAGTAAAATTAAGGCAGATCCTGACCTTGAGCCTATGGTTTGTAGAGAGCTTTAAATGCTGCTTGTGCACATTTAACCCCACCGTAACAGTTGTAGGGTCATAGGGAGGTGACAGATGCTATCACAGACTTCCTACTGTAGATGATTAATTATGAAGAGAGGCCTTTGCATAGACTAGACCTGAAAATTTCAGCTGATTTCCTCAGCAAGGTTCTTGGCAGACCTACAGGAGCATCTTTGTTGATTCAAGCCAGCTACTGTCTGTTGTGCTTATCGCAGGCTTCCTTACACAGCAGAACCACCCAGGCTGATAAAAGCGATGAAATTTCAGTACAACGCAGCACTGGAAATTTGTATCTCAAATAAACAAATATTGCCATCAATATTCCCAGCATTATATAGCTGCTATTAACATCAGGCTTACATATTGTAATTTTATTTCTTAAACTACAGAGATAGTGCTTAGATGTATGGATTTATTATCACATTTGGCATATATTATTTATAGCATAAGAAAGGTGAAACATCTTGCAGCATGCGTGTAAAGATTAGGATTTATTGTCCAGGAATCCTTGAACAATTTTATCAAAAGCCCATTTCTAGGTGGTGTTTTTCTGCAATAAATCATACAGCAGAAATCTATCAGTGGACACCAGTAGGAGATAAATGAGAGCAGAGGAAAGAGGGTCATCACAGATTTTTTTTTCTGTATCATGACCTGTCATTGGCAGAAATCCATTTATTATCGTACACGAATGATTTTTTTCCCTTACTCACTGGGTTTGCCATTCTGGGGACTGTTATCTAGAATAAAATGAAAACTTCACAAAATGTAAGCTTTCAGGAATCATGAAAACAGAGATAACTTAAAGACCACAGGTGCAAAGACTAACACTACTTCTACTTCTACTTCTTTTTCTGTCTCTCTCCCACCCTCTCTTTCTTGCTTTTCTCTTTCCTCCACCCTCTACATAACAACAAATTGTGAAAATAGGGGAGGAGGAGGGACAGGATCACAAACCCAGTGCCGTGGTGGTGTATAAAAGAATTACTAAACTCAGCTGCTTGGTATATGCAAGAAAGAAGCAAACTCTGTATGGTCCAATTGGAAGTTGGTGAGCTCTCGTTCAGCTGCATTTACCCCAATTCTTCAAGAACCTTTCTACCATTTTTAATGAAATAAAGTTATGTTTGTCTTTAAGTAATGGGCAGAGGGGAGGAGTAGGGCTGAAGTGTGACATTTTTGGATAGATTGAGAGTAATCAAGAAGGGAAGGAGCAATGTTACCTCACACATCTCAATGAATATCACCACCCAAATTGCTACAGGGTCCTCAAGAGTGATCCACTCATGTTCCAGGCAGCTGGTGTGGGATTTGGTTAGGTAACGGGGGCTCCACCCAGGCCAGAATGATGCTCATAGCAGTCAGGCTTCTGGGAACCAAGAGGAGATGCAACAAGTACAAATATCAATTAATTTGTACAAGTAATGCACCACTGGGGCACGTGCTAATTAAGATACCCAGGTTGTGCTCCTTCTGGAAAACCTTGGTTATTTCTGCTTTATTAATTCAGGATTTTATCACAGTGCAGAAGTTTTATATGACTCCTCATCTCTCTGATCTGTTTACCTTTTGGACATGCATTTTTCTTTCCCTGGACTTGATAAAGAAGCACAAATGCTGGTAGGGTCTACATTCTCCTTTGAAAAAAGATGAAATAGTGAACTAATGTCCATTCATTTGTGCAAGCTGATGGTTCAGTTACTCCTCGTCAACAGAGACAAGGGTGGGACTGTGTGAGCCTGATCAGACCAGCTATGTAAGATTATGTCACTGTTGAGAAGACCTAGCTGCAAGTGAACCACCAAAACAGGATCTTTCCTTCCCAGTGCTGGACCGTCAGCTCTACGCAACAGCGAATGAGATAACCGTCCTTGTGGAAGACAGGTTCCATTGCCAGATACAACCATATGCTGGCACAAAGCAAGGCTCTTTCTAGTACTGGAGTACGTCACATATAAATAAATAATCCAGATTCAATTTTTTTTTTCTTTCTTATGACTAAGGTTTGAGTTACTGAAGCAATTTGCCAACTGGATACTATCACAGTTATTCTTCAATAATCCTATCACAAGACAATACAAGATGTTATTGTAATGTATATTTTACTGGGTTAAAACTGTGTATTTACTTAATTTATGGGGTGGGGGGAAGAGAAAGGCTTGAAAGTGAGCAATTCAGATTGATGACAGAAACAAAAATTTAAAAGCCAGTCAGAAGAACTCATTCTTTCTGTTGTAGCTAGTGGAAATTTATTGTTGACTTAATTTGAGCCAAGATTTAATCCCATGTTTCTATTTGAAAAGTTTTTGATTTTTAATGCAATGGTAGAAAAAGGTTGCTAATACAGACAGACCATTCAGTTCAAATAACCTTTAGCTGTAAATATATTTTACGTTGAACAGATGCAAAACTTGTGTATATGAAAATTACACTTTGTGTTTGCGCTGTGTGATCAGATACAATCCCACATGCGGGTTTGATTTTAATGGGTTCCTACACGTGTGCAGATTTTTAATCTTTCTGGATTAAACTTTAATAATCTTTTAATCTTTCAAACTCTCCTTGAAATAGTATAGTTTTAGATCATTTTCCTTGCTGCTTATATAAATCTTTTACAACAAAGAAATTCATTCATTCAAAGTAGGAAAAACGTGATACAGTAAAAGAAGGAAAAGTCGCCTACAGCATTAAGATACTACAAGAATCTATTTTTTTATATATTTCATTTTGACTTCACTGTTGCCTTCGACATGGAAACTATTCAGAGTTATATTACAAACTGAGCTGCACTTCGGAAAACTTCAAGAAATCCTGCTGCTCTTTCTATTTGGCTGACTTAATTTTCAACTAACTGAAAGATTTTATTCCTTGGAATCATAACAGCTACAGACATGAACAATAATTTATGGCTACCACATCAAATGAATGGCTCGAAATCTTAACCCACACTTCAACTTTATGGTAAACTCAACTAACCAGCTTAACCTGTGTGCAAAGTGTGCAAAGTGGACTCTTCTAAACATCTGTGACTGCAATTGGAACAATAAAACAATATTATTGCACATATTAAATTAGAATATAATCTTATGCCTGTGAACCAGGAAAAAAAAAGATAGGCTATGGGGCAAATTACAAATTTTTAAGTTAAGATTGAAGAATTAATCTTAAAACTATGTATTTCTTCTTCACTACCGAATGAAAATAAGCAGTAAAATAAGCGTAGTTTACACAGCTGCAGTCTAGCTTCTTTTGGGGATAGACAGTTTGTATCTTTCTTTTTAGTATTTTGGTTGAAACCTTTAATTATAACCAATTGAATCTCCTTAAAGATTAGGGGGCCCACATAGACAGGTTGTGCATACCCAGTCATTATCTAGAGCTCAACCAGATTAATGTGGGTGAATTTTCTACGATATCATGCACTTTTACCTATTATGAAAATTTAAGATAGATGCCACCTAACCTTTCATTTTAATATTCCTGCTGGTTTTAAGTATCTTTTTCTTATAAATGTTACAATCAAATCTTTCCTTCAGGCAAATACTGTTCCACTGGCTGCAAGTTGGACACAGCAGCATTGGGGTTATTATGAATAGGGACAAGATGTCTGCAAGGTGATCACGGGACTTTGAGAGTTACAGGAATTATGGGCGTTGCAAAGCAATAGCGGGAAAGCAATTTAGGATGGGGCAGGGATAACCTGGATGGATAAAGGTCTCACACGTATCCACTGAAATGTGGATCGCACCCTGACATCAAACTCAATACTGCCCTAGGTGTTGCACAGAAATGGTGAGACCCTTTTGCCTCTCCTGTGTTGGACATGGCCGGGCAGCAGCCAGGGTGGAAAGGGGCAGAGAAGGTCAATAAGAGGCAGCAGCTCCTTACACCGGTACAGCAAGCGGCCTCAGCTGCCCCAGCGTTGTCTGTCTGGAGCTTGTTCACGGAGCAAAGCGGGAAAGAGATACTTCACAGTGGGGCAAATGCTCCACACTCTTGCTGTGTGGGACAGGGATGAGAGGCTGGAGGGCTTCCCCCTTCTTTGGATCTCTGTAGGCAGCCTCTGGGGCAAAGTCAGCTTCCTGACATTAGTCTAGGGTAACACTTTTGGCTTCCCTTTCCATGTTAACCCCTTAAGCCTATGTGCACTCAGTTTGTAAATATATTGGCAGACAGGAAGGTGCAGAAATAAGTATATTTGTGTCTTGGAGTTTAATACTATCAGGTTGATAAGAGTCACTCAAGTCAAAGAAATTCCTTGGCCTCTTTTGTTTCACAGACACAAAAAGTTGTTCAAGGCAAAGGTCCCTCATGTACCTTCCCAGTGAGACCGTGTTGTGTCTGCTTTGCTCAGCCTGTTTCACAGGAGAACGGTTTTGTGGTCCACATCCCCCTTATGACATTAATGCTTACAGCATCTGTGAGATTCCACATGTAAAGCAAGGTGTGAACGTTGCCCAGGAGTTTCAGGGTTCATGCGAGAGATTAAAAAATTAGTTGGGAACTAGAAAACCATTCGTGCTTCAGACATCTGTCACTTTTATATGAATCCTCTGCAGTGAAAGACCTCGTCGTACATGGGAACTGGAACACTGAATAGGAAGTGCAAGTAAGTCTGTAGGGCTCCAGCCCCTTTATGCATCCATAGGATCCCACATTAGAGAAAGAATTTGTCTTTTACCATTCACAAGCACTAAATTCTCCTGGGAAAATGTAGGCCCCAGCAGTTAAATCATTGTTGTCCTCTCAGCGTCTGTTTCTGAGACACCATCAGCAAGTTGGGAAGGATGCAGGATATCCAATTCACTTTATTTTCAAATAGGCTTACAAAAGTGTTTAGATCAGTGCATTTTTAAAGATAGGACAGAGCTGGAAATGTGAGTTTTAGCAACAAAAATGTGAGGAACCTAAATTATTTTCCACTCCCAAGATTCTTTTTCCTTAAAAATGAAAGGAAAAGTGACTGTTTGGAACAGACAAAATGCTACAGTAAAGATCAGAACTGATTCTGAAAGGCTTAACCTAGCTGTTTAGTCATTTTCATAGCAGCACTTGTATTTTTATTTTCCAAAAAGGAGGGCAGAAGAAAATTCTCCAAGTCAAATTCCTCACAATATTTAGTGTTCTCCGTTCCTTATGTTTTACCTGGAAAGGTTCCCCAGTCCTCATGGCACTTTGAAGAATGCACTTCAACAATAATTGAATGGAGCAAATGTTTAAACATTTCTCCCTTGAAACAGCAACAAGGCCTGTAGGTGGGATTCGTATAGTGACGGGTGAAATAGATGCATTTGCTAAAAATGTGATGGAGAATCTTTGGAAAGAATGCTGATGGGATTGTAATTTTAACCCATGATCTTTTGAAAGATAAAATGATCACTCTGCTAATGACATAGGTCTATATAGGGGGTACTAAACTCAGTCTCCTCTAACCCACACTAGAACTGTTAATGCAGGATCATCGCCATGATTTATAATATTAAAAAATAGTTTCATCAAGGCTTTTACTGTTACCTTTCAAGAGATCAGAATGAATATTCACGGTTAATCTATTTTTCAGAACTTCCTACCTCTCGGTCCCAGAGAGACACAATGGCGGTGTATCATGATTCCAGCACTTAGGGATCTAATTGGGATATTGTTCCGTACGCGCTGTTAGACACTGTGGTGACAAGACGAGTCTTAGCCAACACTGGCGGCCAGCCAACACATACCTTCCGCGAACAAAGTGCAGGGCAATTAAAGTGTAAGCGCCGAAGGAGCACTGCCGAGAGACAGCTCAGAAATAGCCATCAAGTAAAGCACTTGGAAAATATATTTCTTTGGCATATTGGAGGATTATTGTTCCGTCCATTCATTTCTTTCCCTTGATGTCTTCCCCTGAAGGGGATCTTTTTTTCCCTCTTCTGTATTTTCATGCTTTAGAGAAGTTCGGGGATTCCTTGGTGAGGCGGGGATTGTTTTTTCAGAGGGGCAGGGAAGGCTGATTTTTCTATTATGCGAATTGAGGGAAGAGGACGTTGAAGAGAAAGAACTTTGGGAAGTGTGTTATGAAATGGAGCTTTTTATAAAATTCATGGATTGGTTGTGCTCTGTACATATCATGTGCTGCAGAATGTTATATAGAGCGATCATTTTGCACACAGCTATGTATAAATACTGAAACAAGGCCTGTAATTCTGCTCATCAAAATGAAAGCCCTTAAGAAGTCAGATGTCCCCCCCGGTTCTCCGAACAGGTCTGTATTACTAAACTGAATTCACAGCCACCTTACCAGTAATTTAGGCAACCTCTGTTGAATATCGGATACCCTAAATGCTCCGCAAATAATCCCGACACTGTGTTTTGTGATATTCGGTAGCAAAACCTAACAGAGATAAAACATTTAACAGAGAAAAAACATTTAACAGAGATAAAACATTTATTACTTGAAGTCTGTTTGTTAATAGATGGGTAAAAGTCTGTTGGAGAGGGAAGGGGAGAGCAATCTGGGGAATTATCTACTGGAGGTAAAGGATACACAAATGTACAAACATCATTTTCATTCTCATTCCCAATCCAAGCGGCTAATCACAATGTGCATTTTCCTTTCATGCAGATCTGCTCAAATGTTCTTGCCTAGCAGGTGTGTGTGTTTGTAAAGATCAAAACAGCAGCAGTTACTGAATTTGTGTCTACCCTGGACGGTCTCATTTGTGATTTTTTTTCCCCCCTTCAGAATATATTTCTCTAATGAAGATTTGGTCAGCTATTTTATGTCTGCAAGGTATTTTTTTTCCCCATGTAGTTATGCAGGGAATGTTATTTTAATCATTTTGTTGTTTGTGGGCAAATTTACTTATCATCTCTCTAATAGCAGCAGCAGGAGTTACAGACATAATCTCCTAGGCATATGGACAACTATGGATGTATTTATTAATCTGAACCTTTCTAAAGGTAACGTCCAAATTCTTTCCTAAAATGTGTTTCTTCACATCATGCTTGTGTCAGGTTATCGTCAGCAGATGCAGCCTTTTTTACGTACATTTGTTTTGTAAAACAATTATTTATTCTGCAGGATGAAAAGGTTATATTGCAGAGGTCAGACTTTTATCATTTTCTTTTTATGGAGCAAGCCATTGGGATATTATAATGGTATGTCAGCTAAGCACCTACATGGCTCTACAAGGTCAAACAGAGAGTTACAACGGGCATATTTTATGTATGTATCTTGTGAGTGTTGTCCCAGTACTCTCCGACCCCCCCTAATAAACCATTTTACTGCTGTACAATAACGCGGCTTTGTGTTTCATAGGATTTTTTTTTTTCCCCTTTGAATGAATGCTAAATTCATACGAATGTCAATAATAAAAATTTACCAAGTTCTTCCTGGGGTCACTTAATGACATTGTTAGGATTCTTAATGTAGCTACTAGGTGAAAGAGCTGCCAGTACCGCATAAAGAATGAGTTGTTCTCCTCCTGCCACAGCCCCAGCTGATTTACAACCACTTTGTGTTTGATGTTGGACAGGATAATTTCATCAGTCTCCAGCCCTTGTGATCATGTCCCAAAATGACTAGTCAGGTGAAGCCCCAGCCGAAGATTGCTTGTCACCTGTAGGAAGTAGCTGTCTGCTATGAGTAGTCTTTACTCATAAATGTAATCATCTGTTAGTTATTCATTGAGCTATACTTCATGGTCTAGATGTAGTAGTGAGGATAATATACAAACACCTCACAGGGAAAATGCTTTGAAACAACAGATGTGTCCGTTAAAAACCTTGTTTTTTACAGCGGGACAGCATCTTAAACGGAAGTAACTGGCTTCCAAGTTCATCTCTGAAGGTTACTTCAGAAAACCTGTCAAAACCTCTCCCCCTCCACAAGTGATTCACTGCAGCAAATGGCCTGTAGTTAAAAACAATGATTTCTTAAAAGTCCAACACCGGCATTGTTGTAGTGATTTAAGGCAGTCAGAGCAAGACAGGTATAAACCTTTGCTGCGCTATTGTTTTGAAAGAATGCGTGATGTTGTGATAGAGCTATCTGAGAGAATAGTATGATAATTCAGCCACATCTCTGGGGGGCAAATTCTTATCTATTTTGGTTAAGTTCCTTGAAATCGTGGAGGATGTGTCTATTTCTAGTACCGGTGATGCGCTTTCATCACATCCAGACATATAATTTGGCATGAAATAACTAACACACTTCCATTTTTGGTATTCAGCTGGGCTTGACCTGCCATTTGTTCTCTTATTTTATAATAAATAAAAATCTTGTTTCAGAAGAGTAGCTAGTAAGAATTCTGTAAAAGCATTATAAAATTGCCAAAAGGAAAAGCGGTGCTGTTATTAGGCCAATACTGCTGTAAATGATAAATTAAAAAGGCAACACGAAGAGGCTGAAAAGTAGTGACAGCTACAACGAGTACATTTTCTCCTTTCTCAGTGTGAGATCACAGTGCAGGAATATATGAACTTCGAATCCCTTTGTGAAATTTGTGCTCATTTTAGCTGTCACTGCTGCAGGTGATGAGCACTCACAACCTGTTGTTTCTGCTTTGCGTCTGTAAAAATGCAAGGGATAAGTTCCAGTAACATGGGGGTAAATATTCTGATAAATACAATCATGTAGCTAATGTGGAATTCTGTATAGAATTCACAAGGTATTTTGGAATTTATCCAAGGCTTGTGATCTAAAAGACAGACAGATATTTAATTTCTTAAATTGTAGTTGGAAAACAAGAGTGCCATTTTATGTGTTTCACTTACATTTATTTTGTCAGGGTGCTTCCAAGGTTAGAATACACAATATTTTTCCTCCTCAAGTTTATTTCTCAAGGTCTACTTTCACTATTCCTTTCAGTAAAAAATTACAGATCTAGCTCCTGAAAAAAACCCACTCAATTTAAACTACCATTTTAAACAACTCTAAATGCAGAAGACAATGGATTGAAACTTCTGGTTTGTTTTATCAGGGAGAAAGAGGTCATTTACAAATCTTGGATCAACTTCGAATTTTGAAATAAGAGGATGTGCAGACTTTACATCTGGTCTGAGATCAGTTTCTGATTTACTTCCTTTTTTTTGGTTTGAATTAGAAAGGTTAGAACTCAATAGACCCATAAAAGAACAATTCAGCTTTTTTTCCACAGACCAAATTTTTGAACCACATTGTGTTAGTACAGCTTTTCATGTTAATAATTTAGATATCTTTTTAAAAAGACCTATATTTTAGAAATGTATAAAGGGAGAGATTATCTGTTTTGTTTCTAAAACTCTCTGTTTATTTGATCCCTTGAGTTCTTAATTTTGCTTCCCTGGCTTGACATTTCCATTTTTTCTCTTTATGCCTGGAAATTCTTGTGGCTTGTATCACCTTTTAAAAAGATATAGAACTTCTTAGAGAAAAGACCTGTCCTACTATGGATGCCTTTTAGTGCCCATCCATGCTGCTGAGCACACAACAGGGAGTAACAGTGCTGGAATAAACACATTTTTTCTCTTTCTTTTGACTTAAAAATGAAAATAAGATGTTACGCATGTTTTAGTTACTAATGGAATATTTCCTGCCTGGTGGGTCTGTATTGCTCTGGTCAGGACAGGGACATGTTTTGATTATCCGAAGGAGGAAATCCTTCTCAGAAAGGTAGCTCACAGTAGACACCCGATGACTGACTCCTCCCTGGCTGCTACAGTACTAGCAGGCACCACGGTAATAAAGGTGTTACATTTAATAAAGCTCTTCCACGTATAACAAATGAAGGAAGAGCCTTTGGCAATAGAAGCAGCTCTTTCTAGCACCCAATGTCATTTGTCTCCTCTAACTGCTGTGCACAAACTGACCTGCGTCATGAATATTCCCCGTTTGCCCTTGCAAAGCATTGCTTGACACAAGCCATACCTTGTAGTTCACTCAACAGTCCTACAGGGAGGTGTTTTTAAAAAATGATCAGTGCTGTTCTGCTGTAAACCTACCAAGGGTGGTAAAGTTTTAATGCTCATTCCATTATCTTATTGCACACCTACTGCCAGAGGAGGCCTTGGGAGACTTCCAAGTGAAATTGCTGTAAAATTACTGCTTGTAGTATGGTATTGCCTTGTGCCTTCTTCACAGGGGATAGTGTGGTTCCTGGTGTTACTAAGTGCCTGGCAAGTTAGTTCCTCAGGAAATACTCCATTTTTACTCAGATCGTAGTCAACAGCAGTTTCTCTGAGATCACCTCCTCATCATAAGAAATATGCAAATGTCATACACCTTCCTTTTACAGGGAGGCAACAGAGATTAGAGATTACCTAGTAAATGACAGAACCAATGCTTAAAGGAATGTGAGTCTTACATTATGGTATCTTTAAAGCAGGTAAAAATAAAATTTACCATAATTAAAATGAAAAAAAAAAAACCCCATATTAAAAAAGCAGTTAATCTGTAGCTTTTGGATACTATATATGTTGAAATAGCATAACTGTTATTGTATTGGCTGTGACGACTGTCACTGCCTTTGCAAGCGCCCAGAGGCCATCGGTGCTGTTGTGGCTATGTGGCCGTAGAACGTGGCTGTTTGCCCTGGGCACAATGGTGAGTCCCCAGAAAGGTGCTGTCATACTGCCGCTGCCACTGCTGGGACAGGGTGGCTGTCCAGGAGAAGCTGTAGCGCCCAGGATTACAATGGGGAGTAGCACCAGTGCATGTTCAATAACCTCCGCAAATACCAGAACTGAATCCTTTTTCCAGCAGCAGCACTGAAGGGTTAGGGCTATTCATTGCTAGTACAACTGAAAAACCCACTTCCCTTCCCACCAATGGATTAATTTGTATTTCTGTTTAAAGTAATGTACAGTTGCACCTGTCTTTTTCTAATCAGGTTTCTCTTTCTGCAAAGACTTTTTTTTTTTTCTGTGGCTTTCCCTTTGAAGACACATTTCTTTTTGGTTCCTGTAGAGGCTATTCTACCCATACTTCTTTTTCCCTTTTGTATTCTCTTCTCCACTGCCACTGAAAAGATGTGATCCCACAGGCAGCAATGTCTGTTTTTCCAGGCTAATTTCATGTGTGATACCAACCGTTTCAGAGGTTTTTAGTTTAGTTTATCAACATCAGTGTAAGACGAAGAGCTAATTCTACCCTACATCTCTGGAACTGGCAATTGGGCAATACTGACATGCTGGATCTTGTGATTTTGTTCTGGATCCAGGAGATAGTTTACTTTTTTCTAAATATTGATGTAGATAATCTCAGGTGAAAGACTGACCCTCTGTAAATAGTAATGATTATTGCTTTGAGTATTCCCAATATCAGGCATAAAAATCATCAGAAAGTTATAAAAAATACAGACAGTGAGATAAGTGACCACCATAAAAACATTAAAAGAACTAAGTTAAAACACTATTTACACGCATCATTGATAAGTACTGTATAAGTTATTTTGTGAAATTCATGCTGAAGTAAAGCTCATGGTATACACGCAGTACACAAGATAGTTTCTTTTCATTACCGAAAACTTTCTAAGGAAAATCTTGCTTTTCTCTCGCTCCGAATCACAGTGTGGGCACCTCTGCAGAAAAACTCTGAGGAGGAGAATAAGTTTCCACTTCTAAACCTTGCAGCAGCAGTAAAACAGCAGGCTTAGGAGAGTCCTTATTTTAGCAGATATTTTCTTACCTGATTTTTAAACATTGAAAAGATAGATGTATTAGTTTAAATTAGTCATCCTGGCCTCGGTTTATAAGAAACTATGAAGAGGCACTACGTATCAATACACAGTGATTCACCACATCCCAAGATAGGCCAGATGAATCATCTTTTGGAGGTGTGCATTGCTCTTGATGACTATAGGCATAGTTTAGCATATTTATCTCAGCCACAGGCACCTGCCTTTGAGATGGTGAGGTCAGGGTGGCTGAATTCCACCTTTTTGTGCCTGCTGTCTCCATCTCTTCCACATTTGCTGAGTGGAAACGGAGACCAGTGGGAATGCACACCATGGAGCTGCACACCAAAGATCTCCCTTTTCTGGGATTGTAAGATACTCACTGGGCGCAGGTGAGGGTTTGCCACAGAACTGAGCTCTCCCTCTTCAGCCCATGTGCCATGTCTGCAAGTCCCAGAATCTGCTCTAATGCTTCAAGCCGAGGAGCGAAAGGCAATGTCTTGTGTTAGTAAAAAGAGGGGAATTTGCTCTGTTGTTATCCGTGTGATACAGTTCATAACTTCCCGTTCCGCCAGTTTGTGGGTTTAAAAACATATTTTACCAGTGAGATTTAGAGATGGCTTGAGTTATTTCAAATGCTGTTAGTATGCAAAGAAATCGTCTTTTGAATATTTGCTGTGATGTTTAAATTGAAAAAAAAATATAAAATACTGAAATGAAAAACAAATTTCTGTGATGAAATAGACCTGATGAAGACATACTGAAAAAGGTTGAAACAATAATGGCATTAGTTTCTGCAGTGTGAATGTGTCTTTTTTTTGCAGTAACAACTCCTGAAGGATTTTTTACTATTCCTTGCAAAGATTTAATAAAAAAGATTTTAAAATGAAATTACTATATGTTTGTCTGGGCCTGTTCAGTGGCAGCGTAATCAAATAATTCTGGTGCTCTGCAAAACAACACCTGTTTTTTCATTCCTGTGCTACGTGCAATGCCTACCTTTTCCGATTTGCTTTGAGCAAGACACAGCGTGCTGTATACTAAAAAGTTAGGAATGCAAAAAAGAAGTTTTAAAACTAACAGATATTCCACTGATGATGTAAAAACATATTTTTATGCATGATGGAAAGTTCATCTTTTTGGCTCAGTAGGACAATATTTTGCCTCCTTGTGACTCCATTAGGATGTTATCACTTCAGCACTCACTAACACGCTCTGATTTAAACCTATACAAATGTCAGCCTTGAATGTCAGCTAATATTGCTGAGATTGTTATTAAGATTTTTTCCAGTGCTGTGAAGGAGGTGAAAATGCTGGACATAATGTACTTTCATGTCCAGGGGAGGCAAAAACCGGTACTTGGGAAAAGGTGGGGAGTCAGTCAGTTGCAGTGGAGAAGTGCTGCATGCATTAAGCAGAGTATTACAACTACACAGCTTTTAAGACCAGATTTTATATTGGCTTATGGATGGATTTTGCAGAAAAGTTGTGTGTGAGGATAAGGGGCGAATGAATCATCTTTCCCAGTAAGCAAAACGCTGTTGTTATTGTTGATACTGCTTTCTAGCTCTCATCATATTGTGGTTACAAGCAATTTTCATAGTCATTGCACTTTCGTTGCATTTGGGGGTGGAAAGACAGTCATGCTTACATACGGTCTCTGTGGCAATGTTATTGCCCTGTCCCTGTCTTGATTCTGCTTTGCCACCTCTTTCTCCTCAAATTCCCACCACATCAGTATGGATAGACCTTGTTACCCACTGTTTTGTGCCTAGAGGAGAAGCAGACAAGGTCAGTAGCAGGTTCATCTCTGGACACCTTCTTCCACCCCAGCAGGGCAGAGCAGCCCAGGTTGTGCTGTTTGGTGCCTCTGTGGGAAGCAGGCAAGGACATGGAAATGGCAGGCAGCAGGCATCTCTACTTCCTTTGGAAAAACACTGAAAGAGCCCTAGGTGGTCACATCAAAGACCTTTTATTCACTGCCCAGAGGAATGGGTATTTTGTAATACAAAATGAATCAAATTTCAAAGCCTGTAAAGGTCAAAAGCAGCCTCTGGCCAAACAAGAGGAAGAAGCCGATAGGAATTACACCTCTCCACGAGAGGCCACTTTAACACAAACAGCCCTTGTGAATTCGCACCTGCAAAGAGTTAACCACAAACCTTCACAGGGCCTGATGGATGAGAAGGGATCGCTCACCCCTGGGACAGGCAGGGACCAGAGAGGCTGGGCTGATGCAGTTTCACTTTACCTGCTTTTATTCTTTGAGCTTCTAGTTAATGTTACTGTCGGCTGCTTTGGTATTAACCTCACTTGGGATCAGATTGTAAGCAGCCATTTTCACTGCCGCTTAGGCCAGGTCAGACACTGCAGGTATTAAAAGCTCGGTGTGGTGATAGTACTCTCCTTAAATAAGTGCAGGAGATGGAAAGTCTGGGAGAACTAACATAAGAACTTGTCACAATTCAGCAGCCTCCTCCCCTTCCCAAATTAGTCCTCTTTGAATTATAGCTAATATTATTTCTATTTTCTGTATGAAACAGTACAGATGTATGTGATTTTCCAAAGGAATTGATTAAAAAGTACCCTGCTGTCACTGGTTTAAGCTCTTGCCACCCTGGGTGGAATACAATGGGTAAGAATAAGCACAATCATGCAAGTATTCAGAATAAAGGGTTAAAGCAAGACTTTGGGTTGGCTGCCTTACTTAAGACCAATATGGCACTAATGTCTATCCTATTAAACTCCCTACCTTATCATCAGATATTCTAGCCATTTCACACATTTCACAGGAAAAATGTTCTTTGATAAGTTTTTCTTTTTCTGTTTTATGTATTTTTGGTATCTTGCTACCAGAAAAAAAACCCCAGGCATCAGAAGTGAGTACAGGCTTCTGAAGAGAGAGAAAAATGACTCATAAAAATTTTCTTATGTGGCTTATTCAGAATGAAAAGTGTGATTTTAAAGCCTGCTAACTTGCAGTCTAACCAATATTTGTTGCCTTCTGATTACTTAGGTCCCTTGACTTTAAAAGCAAACTGACTAGTTGTGGCAAGGAAAAGTATTGGATCCAGAGCCTACAGGCTTGGTTGGAGATCGGGAAGGATGAATTGGTGTTCCTGTATTCTTGAGCACTGTAGTTCTCTAGCTGTAGGCCACAGAAGGGGCCAGCTCTTTCTCCGAGGTTGCTCCTTGTTAGTGGCAGATGCTGGGGGCTCTGCAGCATGCCTGCAAGAAATGGAATGGCAACCTCCTAAAATCCGACAAGGGCGATGTCAAGTCCTGCACCTGAGGTGGAGTAACCCCTTGCACTGATCCAGGCTGGGATCTGCCCAGTTGCGGAGCAGCTCTGCTGGAAAGACACAGGATATATTGGCAGACAGCGGGTTGAACATGAGCCAAGGGTGTCCTCTGTCAGCAAGGAAGGTCAACAGCATTCTGGGCTGTATTAACAGGAGGAAAGCCAGTAGATTATTATCCCCCTTTACTTTGCACTACGTTTGACCACATATACAATACCGCATCCGGTTTTGGGCCCCCACTACAACTAAAACACTGATAACCTGCAGCCAGTTTAGTGGAGGGTGACCAAGATAGGGCTGGGGCACTTTCCTAATGAGAAGAGGCTGAGGGAGGTGAGCTTGTTCAGCCCAGAGAACTGATGGCTTCAGGGGGGCTGACAGCAGACTGCCAGGGCCTACAGGGAGGTTACTGAAAAGACAGGGGCATGATCCTCACAGTCATGTGTACTTAGGATGAGTTGAAAAAAGTAAGTTGAAAAAAGAGACACTCAGATTTCACGTAAAGAATGTTTTCACCATGAGGACACTCCACCAGTGGAAGAAGATGGGGTTTGCAGTCTCCATCCTTGGATATTTTCAAGACCAGAGTGGATAAAGCCCTGAAGCACCATGATCTGACATTCAAGCTGGCTCTGCGTTGAGCAGGAGGTTGGATGAGAGACCTCCTACAGTCCCTTCCAGTCTCAATTACTCTGTGAGCACATGATTATTAACCAGCAGTGGAGCTGCTTGATGCTGGAGTCATTTAGTGGTCAGTAAAGTTGCATACTCACTTCCTGGTTAAAACATCATCTGAAAACTCCTGCACTCAAAAAACTTACATTTAAATAGAATTTTAAAATAAGAAAAATGCAAGAACCAAGGAAAAACCCTTGACTTAACCAGCATGTAGCTTGAAATTAGTTTGTTGAAGACAGCGCCCACCTTCACTTGAAAATAATGGGCAAAAGAGAGAACAACTGTCATCTGGATCAGGTTAAATAGAGGCAGCACTTTTGGAGCCCTGGCCTGTGTCACGGCCTTCTATGTGAACAACGTCAGTGCCACCGCGTTTCAGCTGCCACCACAGGGCGCCTGCAAAGGGAATGGAGAGAATCAGTGCTTTGTAGCTACCACCTGCAAATCTCTCATTATTGGCAGGTACTTTGCAATGGAGTACTAGAACAGGATAATTGCTGGAGATAGAATTGGCAAGAGCAGAATATGGGAGACACATTCAATTGCACATGAGTATCGTAGGTGAACTATAAAAAAAGCAACCCTGCCATTATATGTTGAACAGCCGGCAACTCTGGATCTTCCATTTTGTTTACGGCAGAATGGACAAAAGGCTTGTAGTGTTGGCAGTAAATAGCTTGGGGACTGGCTGCCTTGTGAAGGTATTCTGGATGCCTTTATGAGCCATAGCTCAAACTTTTGTGACAATAACAGTGAGACATTACAAGTTTATTTGCAAGATTAAGTCTAAATATCATCCCCAGAGTGCAGTATAAAATCTAATTAATTTTTTTATTCTTTATCGTTGAGATCAACATTCTCCATAGGAATTTGCATTTCTATATGACCCTTGTGTAAGCCAGCTTGCATGGGAGGGGGACCAATTTTGGTTTTGAGATTCATCGGTAGTGTTGTCCATCCTACTCAAATATTCCATTTATACCAAATATTCCACTAGCAAGTATAATTCTGCAGCCAGCCTTAGAAGGAAAACAAGTCCTTCTATGAGAAACACAATCACTACTTCTAATTACACAACATTTTCTTATGAATTTGCGTCTTACAGCTGCTCTGCCTTATGGGTATCCTCAATATCCTCAATATCAATACCAATATTCCTCAATGAGAAGTGAGTCTGCACTGCAGTCTTCCTCTCATTGAGAGCACTGTCTGGGCTTGTCAACCAGATATTTTAACAAACCTTGGCTTCAAGTCATTGGCAGCTTTATACCAACCCCTTCTTCTTTGGATTGCAACGAATCTGTTCATCAGTTCAAAAATGTTCATCAGTTTGAACATTTGAAATTGTTATTTGGGAACATTATTGGGTGAGCACAAGTGCAAACACCTGCAGGGTGAGAACATAAGCCACCAGGACAGGCAAGTGAGAGACAGGTTGAAAAAGTAGTTTAAATGGTGAAAAATATTTTATTGTGACGTCAAATCTGAGACTCAGAGCCTTCTGAGTTTTTGCCAGGCACTCAAGATTCAAATCTCACTCAATCTCAATCTTCTCCCTGATATTGTCTTAACAATGAGGAATATTCTCTATAGAAGGATGTTAAAGGGGAAGGGTGCTATCCTCTGGCTTGTTCTCTCACATCAGGAATACCTGCTATGGAGCTGGGAGAAGACCGGCCATACACACACACCAAACAAGGGAGCATGTCGGATCCATGCTGGGTGCAGAAGGAGCCAGGAGAGGAGGCACACCGCAGCTGTGGGAGCTGAACACCACGCTGCAGTCACACAGGAGCATTTTCTTCCTTCTAGACTCATCCAGCATTTGTTTCTAGAAAATTCAGCCCTAGGTAAAAGTTCACTTTTAATATTATTAATCCTCCTATCTATAATCACTGTTTCTTCAGCCACTCTTTCAGTACTCTTATCCTTTTCAAAGACATAAGAGGACTTGGCAAAAGTGGCAATCACTTGCCACCACAGTGGAAAATTTTGCACATGATGTGCACGTGCTGTATGGGACAGCCTGCTCTGTTTTGTCTTGTTTTCCCTTTTGTCCAGAATGAAAGTCATCACATTGATAGAAAGGTCAAACTTTATAGTATGGGCAGTGAGAGCTCGTGCAGTTGTCGTCCACTTACAATAATCCAGGGCTGCCTCTCACATGTTTCTGTGGAGCTAAAATACTCTACCCCTATATTAAATCTACGGATTTGGGTCACTGTTGGCTCAGGAGGTCCAATTACCTACCAAAACAGCAAGTTTCTCCTTTGCTACTGGGAAGAGCAAGGTTTTCCTCATCGCTTCAACACAGCACATGGGGGAAAACATTTTTTAAATTGCAGGTAAGGTCTTATTTTAGCCATATTTGCAGTTGCTACACAAAGGTGTGCACAGAGCCAGTGCTCCTGACCGACTGCTTTTTGACTACACAGTCCTTAAAGGTTTTGGCAGAGAAAGATTTGTGGGC
Source organism: Chroicocephalus ridibundus (assembly GCF_963924245.1). Classification (NCBI taxonomy): domain Eukaryota; kingdom Metazoa; phylum Chordata; class Aves; order Charadriiformes; family Laridae; genus Chroicocephalus; species Chroicocephalus ridibundus. Next base: position 34,886,423 of record NC_086285.1, read on the forward strand.
ATTTTCTATCTATTTACTACATATTTTCTGGCTTGAATTTGCTTTGGATACAGAGATCCTCGTTTTAGAGGAAGCCAATGGCGTCTGCAGGTCTTCCATCCGTTTCTGTGTAAAGACTCAGAGAAAAGTCAGCCTAAACAGAGCTTTCAAAGCTAACAGCTTTCCTGATTAACTCGTCTTATTATCCAACATGCTGCATTTGCTAGGGGAGAAAAAAAAAATCTCAAAGATGGGAGAGAGTAAAACTGAAACAAACAAAAAAATCACACTTTGAAATCCATCCCTTTGGCAGCTGTCCCTTTTTCGTTTTGGCAGACGGAGGATTGCTGGCAGGACTAGTGAGGTAAGGGTAAAAGACAAATGGTTCATCATGAATCCTTTAACTAAGCTGATATTTCAACACAGCGCGTGCCAGCATTTTTCTTTGGCATACACTTTATAGAACGTACACGACAACCACATCAGCATTGTTAATATATTGGCATTACCTGGCTTGTTATTCATCTCCCTCTGAATCAGACCCCAGACTTTCAGGAAAATATCACACAGCAGAAGTCTAATGTTTTCCTAGCGTTTATTTCCCTGGGTATAAAAATGAAACCAAACCTATGCTATCAAGATTTAAAAAAAAAAAAACAAAACCAAAAAAAGCCTTTTAAAATTAGCGTATTTTTTATCAGGATACTATCTTTTGGAATATTGATAACCTAACTACCAGTTTTCAAGAATAAGGTGTATCGCTAGCTCCACTGTCGGGATGAATTAGTTCATGTAAAATAAAAATAAATTTGATCATTAATTTTTAAGGAACTACAACAAAACCGTGGTTTTGAAGGTAATTATCGGGTTTTACTATGCCTTTTGTCCTCAAAAACAGCCTTCAGGTTTCAGGAACAAAAGTGGATAGATCACGATGTACTGATGAAAACAAAACATCTCAAATTCCCTAAGAAAAAAAAAACCTGCGAACTGCATTTTGCATTACAGTTAATGGCAAAATTCATACTGACTCAAACGGTTCCAGCACTACACACTATACAGGTGGCAATTCAGTTAAACCAGTAACTTTGAATTAAAAAAAAAAAGACACAGACTCAAGAAGAGATTAGGTTAATTCGTTTGTTCATTCATTCATTTCTTCTTTCTTTTTTTCTTTTTCCTTTCATGTTTTTTCTTTCTTTCTTACTAACTACCTATTCCTCTCTTAGCCAATTTCGTTTTTTGTTCCGAAAGGTCCCACAGGTGGCATTCCACCACATGCACCACTTTTGCAGAAGAGACTGCAGTTTCAAGGAGCCAGCCCATGAGGACGTATCAACCACTAAGCGCTATGTCTGCGCCTGAAATGATGAAGAACACAGTACCACAGCGGATGGTCCAACACATCTGAATGAAATTTGCTAATGTTTAACTAACTGTAGAAATTCCTCATAAATGCATCTTGCTCCGATACAGCAAGGCGCCGGAAGAATCACTGGAGAGATAGTAACCGAATGAAATGCAATAAGATACGTGCAATACAGTGTATTATGTTCTGTACAGAGGGTTTAATTAGTTCACCTCCTTTCTAACAGCCTACCTTCATTTCTCACCCCTGCTAATAGAAGATTAAAACTGTAAAAGCAAAATTACAAACTTTACCTTCTGAAATACTGATTATGACTTTAGGCTTTATTGCAGGAAAATTCGTTTGTTTGCAAGAAGAGAAGAAAAAATGATAGGTTTGGGTTATTTTTTTTCCTATTTGAATTGATTCTAATGTTAGGATTTATTAAGAGAAGGAGACTGAAATGTGAGAGCCTAAAAAGGCAATATGGAAGAGATCAACAAGCTATAGAAAGAATGAATAACAAACCGTATATTTTTCCTGCCGTGACAGGGCACTGCATAAAAACACCAGGGGATGGATGCAAACAATGTGCTGGTGAGAGTGACAATAAAACAGGGACGGCAGCATAAAAAGAGAATGACGAATGTATTAACGCAGGTAAGAGAGTTAGATAAAAGATCACCGGGAGCAGCAGAAAATTCACTCTAAGCAGATCTTGAATAGTCTAACAGGAAATAGTGCTATTGTTAGACGCGGATTTGATAGGGAATGTGGTGACAGCAGAGAGTGAGAGAATCTTTGAGTTTATATGGAAAGATTTATATTTATGCCCCTGGATATACATTTATAGATATTTATACTAAATATATATTTTGATATCCCTGTAATAAATTTCTATAACCGTATGATAAACTGTATTTACTGTAGTTAACACCCTTTTCCTGCCTTACCTGCGCTACGGTCTCCTTTTCTTTTCAGCTGGTGATTTCTCTAAGCAGCTCAGAACTGCTGTCAGAATTGTTGAAACCTGCCAGAATTATTTTTTTTCCTTTCTTCCCAAACACCTCCGGAATTTTTCTTCCTTTCTTCCCAAGCACATCCAGAGATGGGGAATTCTCCTCCTCTGCTGCATTCTGCTTCGAAGTAACCTGTGTTGAATTACCCCATTTTAGATCAGTTTAGGTTTAAAGCTCCAATGTGTCTTACGTCTCAAGGATGAGAGAAAAACAGGGGAATTGAGGCTGTTATTATAAGAAAAATCAGCATTAATAGAATAGGTTGATTTGATAAAAATGGTGTTTCTAAAAAGTTGAAAGGAAGATGTTGGTCTACCAAAGAAAGTTACAAAACCAACATTATTTTTTTGTTTAAATCTTGATTTTCATTTCGAAAGATTTGTAACAATAAACCTATTGAAGTTATATATTTTTGACTAATGGCTACTTGCCCAAGATTAGTCTCTAAAACTGTTGTTTTTCAACAGCTGAACCAGGAAAGAAGATGAAAAACCAATCGACTTTAGTAGGCTTTATATTGGGCCCTTAGATGCGAATAGTTCAACATAATTTTATTTTATTGCTTGTTAGCACTCTCATGTTTCACCTCTTATGGTCGCTCAATGAGTGGCTCTTTTTAAAACCTTTCTCTTTATGTCATTATTTTCCATAGCGTAATATTAGAGATGTAGAGATCCGTGATTGCCTTTTTCAAAATGCATGTCATGTATTTGGGGCGTTTGTTTGTTGTTGAATGGAACACAGCAGTGCTACCTAGAAATCTAGGAGAAGAACCGAAGAACACCAATTTCTTCTGATGCTTTTAGCAAGGTTACTCAAAGAGGAAAAAGAATTACCAAACTGAATCCTACTGCACATAGCAACGCACAAATTAGGCAAAATTTGCTGTGAGAGTTTCAGGATTGCCGAATAGTTTTCAGGGTTGCAGGCTTTTGTACTATGTTTTCCCTCACAAGCAGCATTTTCAACATTATAGGTCAAAATTTCACCATCCAGTGACGTTCATTTGTTAGCGGGGATTCAGTAGGCAAACCCTGCTTGATGAGTGTCAGTGAGGGATATCATATTTACACAAAATTACTTGGCCGAAATGATCAGTCTGAGACAGATTAAAACAGGCATTATTTACCTGTAGAGTCTAAGCATGAGAAAAGGGAGCTTGGTAAACACCAGAATTTGTGTATTACGGTATGAATGGAAGTTTCAGAAGACTACTCTACAAAAGAAAATGTTTGTCTTGGAGACTTTTTTATTGACCTATGATATGCTTCTGGTTTGAAAGACACGTTAAACAAAGAGAGCTCCAGTCTTTCAAAACTCTCACAGCTCTATAAATAACTCCACATAAAATGTACAGTATGTATAAACAGCATGACAAAGATTTTCTGAAAGGATTTTCTCTGCAGTAAAAGTAAAGTCAAAACATCCTGTTGATGGCAGCTATTTTGAAGAATTCCTAAGAATACAAGTGCTTATGAGCTGGCAAACTCTTGTGAGTGAGAGTGAGTATAAACAATGAACTTTTATGAGGTTGTAGCCATCCCAGCAAGATCCAAATGCAGCTTGAATGGACCTTAGCCAAGAAGTGACTGCTCAGCATTTAGTAAAGCTTCAGCTAAGGGAACCGCAGAAAAAAACCAAACTGTTCCAGCAGTAAAAGTATCTGCCAGCAACATTTTTGAGAGTTCACCATCTGGGTCCTGCAGCCATCCATCAGACTCAATGTGTCACTCCAGCTGTTCTTCAAGGCTCCTCATGGTCAAGGTAGAGCAGTTGTGAGAAAATAAAACAGAAAAATTGAGAGAGCACAAACAGCTGTTGAAAGCTCGAGTAAGTCAGCAGGCAAATAACTCCCAAGTATTAAATGGCACGCAATTGCTTCACTACTCTGCAGAATTCAGTGTCCTCTTGCACGTCTGAAAATAATAGTTTTCCATGCTACCTGTTGTGATTTTATTTGACTTTTCTGTTTTAGTGGATTTGGGGTAGCTTCATAAATGCATACATAAATTCCTTTAACTTCTGTGGGAAATTAATCCAGAAAAAACAGGTCTATAAGTTTATTTTCTATAGTGTAATGTGTATTGTCTCCGGTCATTGGCCCTTACTGTGACAAGCACTTGTTAAAATTCAGTCACTAGGACTGCAGATTTCGACTGGAGCTGAACTCTGAAAAAGTCTGCCATTGTGAATATCCCACCTGGCTGAAAATTAGGGCCATTCATACATGTGCACATGGTTGGAAGTATTCTTGTGGAAAGGGAAAATATCTAAGTAGTAGCTTGAACAGGAACTGAGACAGGAAAGTAGAGATGTAGTAGGAATATCAGAAGAAACACTAGAAGAGGTAGGAAGAGTTATTAAATTTGCAATTCAATATCGATGAGCAACACAAAATAGAGGGAAGGCAGAACCAGGGAAAGGAGAAGCTGATGGTTGAAATAGCGAATCTGACATCCTGAACGGATTCAAGTGTAGACAGTCAGAAATAAAAGCCAGAGCCGTAAGATGTGAAAATTTAGGCGGGGGAGGAAAGTGCCTTGGTTTAGTAAACTTGAGAAACCAGAGAAAAGTTTCAGACACTTAAGTGTAAAGTTGAACAGGCAAGGAAATTAATGGGTTTCTGATGCATTTTTTAAATGGAATTATAGGGGAATAAAGTGGGTTTTCTGTACAAATATGGTTGATTTATTTTTCTGTCTATGTTTCATTGCAAAATGCCTCCAATATTTCTTTCACATTTTTAGGAGATTTCAAATGGCTGTGTGGTGAAGACTTTTTTTTTTTTTTTTTTTAAATGGTTGACCTTTGCTTATCAATGGTTTTATTAAAAAAGATGTACTGGCATCCAAGGTTTGTTCTACTGCACAATTTAGATGTAATCATTTCCATACGATGGCTTTATTTAATGTCCAACTATAAATAGCCGGGCCCCTGAGCAGGAAAAGAGTGTTCTGTAGAAATAAAAATATAATTATGATTACTTTTTTTTAAAGATATTAACATAATAGGGTCTTTTGTTTATTTTCCTTTTTAGCATTTAGAGAGATTTATTGTATTATAATTACTCAGTACTCAATTTCTACAAAGCTGAGTTGCAGATGGTAGAAACTGTGTATAATAGTTTAACATTCTCTATTCCAGGTGTTTTAAACAAATATTTCTGTTTCAGGATTTTTCAGTAAGAGAATAGTAATCACACAATCACCAAATCATTTGCGGTGGAAGGGTCCTCTTGATCTCAGCTAGTCTAACTCTGTTGCACAGAACGGTACCATTTTTGTGCCATAGCTTCACATATTGCAAAACAAATTCAGGGCTTTAAGGTGAGGATAGATGAGAGACTGAGAACGACACTAATTTTTGGGGGGGTCATTAGAAATTCAGAATTTCCCTAAAGATTTGATTTGATTTTCAGAAGCAGAAGTTAATCTAAGCTTTATAAAAGTTTCGAGCTGCCTTTCTCTTGATGCAGTTTAGCAAACAAGAAGCCTTAAAGTGCCAGATAATAGTGTGCATTTTTAAGCAAGCTCTTTAATGTTCTAGTAACTCTCACATGGAACCAAAATTCTGAAACCTGGGGCGTTCAATCCAAAAAGTACTGAAACATGGGGTAGGCAATTGGAAGCTAAACGCTGGCAATGAAGGTATGATCAGTGACTTCAGTGAGGCCAAGATTTGAACCCAAACTGCCTCAGGAACTTCTCTGGAAAAAAAAGAATGAAAAGAAAACCATGAAAGTTATCAAAACCCTTTACATGAGAGATCCAGACCTCGGTCCTGAATGCCTCACTTCATCCAGCAGAGAGTAAGATGCTCAGATACATCGTAAGGTCTAGATTGAGAAGGGCAATGAGAAATGAGGCCAAAGAGAAATGTAGGACAGTAGGATGGAAAAGTCTCCAGCATCCTGTTGTTGCAGGCAGCTCTATCATAGCATGTCATAGAATACCGTTGACAAACTTTCACAAAACCTTCAGAGGTCTGGGCACACTGAAATCAGTCTGCATCTCATACCAAATGACATTTTATAGGTGAGGTTGCCGGGCGTTCACCTGAGTTTGCAAGGGCAACCTAAAGCAGAACACTGGATGTTATGACTTCAATTACTTTTTGGTAAAATATGGTAAACCGATTGAATTGCATATGGCTTTAAAAAAATGAGAAGAGACCTTTGTTTTAAATACACTTCCAAAAGCACTATCATCACTCATACTTGTCAGAAGAAGAGTACACTGCAAAAACTGACATGACGTTTCAAATGGATTGGCTACTCTCATGAAGCTGTGGTTTAGGCTGTCGTCGCCGTTAACTGTTCTCTCACCTAGGTACTTACTGGGGAGCAGAGGGATTCAATATCATTTAAAAGACTGTTTGGAACAGCAATAACTTTTGCACACAAGTCATTTAGCATTGGCCAAGAGAGTTTGTAATGTCTTTCCTGCATCTGTGTAGTCTTTAGAATAAAAGCGGAAAATGCTTTTGGCAAAAACAAGCAATAAAAAAATCCTCCCTTGCTATATAGCAAATAAACAGCAAAAGGCTCTTTGAGTAAGAGCCCTACTATCACTTTACGCGAGGAGGCATACGTACGATTGCATTTCAACTGGGTATCATGGCTTCTGCCCACTTGCAGTGGGCAAGCTTTGTAAGCTTGCGTGCCTTGTGCTTCAATATCACAAATATTGACATCCTGATCAAAGTAATTGGACTGCATTCTGCCCAGTTGTGGCTGGTATCAGAGAGCAAAGCCTACTTCTCATTGATTCCTGCTGATTTAATGCCAATATGAAAGCATGACATAGAAATAATGACAATGCAGCGTATTTTCATTTTGAAAAGAACAATCTGTCCACACTTGTTCCCTCTGGGGTGGAATAGTAACCAGTGCAACCTAATAGAAAGGAGAAGATGGCACTAAATTAGTTTATTATTAAATGGCATTTTACTTCGTCAGATTCATCCATAAGTCATCAACTACCGTGTTCTCCCTCATATTTATCAGCACAGTCCCTGCAAAGAAGAAAGCATACCTATTCAGTGAAGGAAAACTAAGCTGAGGAACACATATATTCAAAAATTGCCTGAAATATTTATTTTCCATATTATATATAAACCATACACAGCATTGTGGGCATTTGTCTTACACATGAACACAGAGGTTACAGGAATTACTGTAGTTAAATCCCAAATCAGAGCTAATTCTTTAAAATACTAGTCTTCCCTTTTAATTCTTCAAAATGCTACTCTTTCCTTTTAATTTAATTAAATACAAGTTTCACGACTCTCCTACCAGTCCAGATAATTAAAGATAGACCTATATTTGCCAGTGAATCTCAGAAATGTCCTAATGAGTGGATAAGAACCATTTGTAATTAACATGCTAATTGCTTGTATGCAAACGGCCTGTTGTTCAAGTGGTTTAAAAAGTGCTTGAAAACAGTTTGTTTGCCTTCCCTCTTAAGCAGACCAAACATTCCCACTTGTAGTTTTATTTACATTATTAATTTGCTTAGCAAATATTTTTTAATAGCTGGTGCAAACAGAAGGAGTGGAAGCCTTGTTTGGAGAGCTCTTGTGAAGAGTGCTATTTGCTCCAGTTTAAGCAGATGAGCAGACAATCAGACTGAAATGTGAGTTTTTCAGGCACATAATAGACCCTTGGCTTATCAAAGCCTCTTATCTGATTGGAAAAAAATCAAAGGTAAACTTCACAGCTCATGGAATTAAAAGACAAATGAGATGTCATAATTATCAAAGTGGCTAATTTAGAAAATTAAGCCATTCACATAGGTGACATAATTGCTTGTCACAATCACTCTTTTTCTCATTAGCCTTCTCTTCAGCACCTACCATACAGTGGAACATTCTTTAGTCTTGGAAAATATTGCCTATACTGTAATCCCGTAATAGCATAGCCCCTGAAATTAATGCAAAAATATACTTAACGGCTTCATTGATGTGATATATTTGCATGATTCTCTGTTTGATCATGTCTCATACTGTAAAATTTGGTATTTTGAATTTTGAGTATTTTATTGGGTCTTTTTTTAGCTTCTTTTAAAATTACACAATTTAAAATTAATCAGTTAATTATGATGGAGGACTTAATAAGCCAGCATGCCATATGCAAATTCTTTTGACAGGATTATGCTTCCATCACACAAGGCGGCTTTAACATACAAGGATTATGAGGTATATAATTATTGTGGCTAGAAGATTAAATTGTCCTCCTAAATTGTGAATGTATAGGAAAAATATTTTTATCCTCTGTAGAATAATGTGTCTTTCTAACATTTAATGTTTCATTTTATGTTTGTTTTCAGTCAATTTAAAATAACACCCCAAATATTATTTCATGTAAGAATGTCATTTTCAGGAAGTAGTTACACTTCCCTGACAATCATATTGTTTATGAGTCAGCAAGTACAGAAATTATTAAAGACAATTTCTAAGAAAGGAAATGAGTCTGGTTTGCTGTGCGGGTTTCAAGGCATGACATTGTAAATGGGCAAGGTTAAACATTTTGGATTAAAAACATGACTGTGAGATTGATTAGGGTCCTACAGTCTTGTAAAGTTGGTAGAACATAGCTGACATGACTTATAGTTTGCTGAATTCAGAGAGATTACATTGATGTCATTCATTTGAAGAGATAGTTCATCCTGGATGCATATAGTGAAGCTGTCATCCGTGCGTTTCACAAATATTCATGTGACTAACATGTTTTGATTAGACTAACATTGAACCACACCATCGAATGGGTCATGTGTCTGAAGCGCTGTGACATTCTAAAGTCAAAGCGTGTGTCTAAAAGCAAGGAACAAAAGCTGGAAAATAAAATAAAGCCAAACACCCAAACTAATCTTGTAAAGCTTTCCCTGTGCCACTCCTCTGAATATTTGACATACTTAACATACACAGTACTGAAACTCATATCTCATTGCAAGCAATTAGGCTTCCGACTATAATAAAAGAAAGTTAATATATCATTAGCTTAATTATCAACAATATTGACTTTGTTCTGTATGAACAGACCGCTATACAGTTCTGCATGAATGCGCTTATTTAGAAATAGGGTCCATCCTGTCATTTCTTCTCAATACGTAGATGGGCAGGATTTCAACCCAGCACTCCCAGAAGGGAACTGGCTTCAGCCAAGAGTTCCTCAAAAGTGAACAAAAAGCAAGAGGTCCATACTTCCAAGAAAAGGACCTTCTTAAATGGACCGCGGCGGGCTTCAGAACACCTTGTTTTTGAAAATGATGTTAGGACCGGCACTTTTGGGTTTACGGAGTCCAACAGCACCCCAGTTGTGTGCCCTTGGCTCATTGCACGGGTAGTTACTCTGCTTCAGCCTTCCTGCCCAGAAGGGGTAGGAGGTGCTCCAGTCTCCTTTGTCCCCAAAACAAGTGTTGGAACCTCCCTTTCCCCCAGTCTGCTCTGTAGTTTGTTACCTTCTCGCTAGGATTGTTTTTCTCTCTGTTTCAGGTCATTCACAACAAAGAAGGCAAGCTTTCTAAACTAACTTTTTAAACACATTCCCACTGTTCATATGCAAAAAGAGCTATTTACAGCTCCATACAAGGTAGCAAAATCTGCACATAAAAACCTTTGGTTTAGTTTCCTCTCCACTATGGAAATCCTCTGACTTTCCCACCCTTTTTTATCCCTGCATCCTTTTCATCCCCACAGTCTCATCTTCTCAACTTCAGGTTCCCTCTCCTTACCCAGAGCCGTCCTCCTTCAGATCCCGTGGCCTAGAAAGCCAAGAGACCACACTCATTTTAAGCAGCTCTGTTTAAATCAACTTTTGCTTCTCCTTTCCTGCTTTGCGTTGTTGTTGGTTGTACCCAGCTGACCAACCAGCTATGCTCTAAGTCCCAAGGACAGGCGTAACGTGTTAAGTCCCAGGCCAGTTAATACCCGCAGCTATCTCTGCAGGCTCCATGACTTGCTCAGTCTTTTGTCATTCTCATTGTTTTCCAAGGCACTTATCCCATGCTAACAGCTCTTTCAGTTGTCCTCTAGCTGCCTCTGGATAAAGTATGTGATACGCGACACAGACCCTGCCAGAAATTCTTAACATTGATGGTTATAGTTACATGAAGGGTTCATAAAGTCAGAATTTGTAAGTTATGCATAAATTTCCAGACTGTCACAAGGAAGAATAAATATTAAGCATCTGCTATTTTTCTAGAAGGCACTTTTCTTTCAATAAATATTTCTCATAGTGATCTATCTGGTTTGAAGGAGAAGGAAAGGAGGTTGAAGATTCAAGGCTGTTCTCTTATCCTTCCATCACTTGCCATGAGTAGTGTTAGGTTCTGATCTCATTTATTGCATTGCAAATTTCTGCCGCAATTTCATTGAAGCAGTTCAGCCTTTACTGGTTTAACACATTGTGGACACTGGCCAGCAGTGTTCGTTTTGAAAATATCAACACTGACCCTCAGAAGTGTCACTTCAGTCAACGGCAGGCACAAAATTGTTATGTGACAGACACAAGTGACAGTCAGCCACCATAGGAAGTGGAAAACATCTAATTTTTTTCCTGTGATACTTTGATATAGCATTCAGTATTGGGAGCAAACTTGCTTCTTCAGCTTAAAAAAAAAAAATAAAAAAGGTGACTTGGACATCTGCAACTGCTTTACAAAAAAATCAGGCCTAAATAATCAATAAGGAAACTCTTTGTGATTTGGTGACTTGTTTTGGTCCTGTCCCATAATGATTTTGCATCAAAAAAAATTGCATTTAGATGGCACTGAGCTTGTGATTTTGATAGAAGAGGGATATTATCATTATGACAGTGCGTGTAAACTGAAGATTAAATAAGTAATTTGTTTTATCTGTCTTTTTAGAGACCAAATAACGTAAGTATATTTTACAGGCATTACAGAATTATCACCTAAGAAAATGAAGACTAAAGTATCACGACTGAAAATGGTGACTGATCATCACTATGCTACTAGCGTTGTTCCTGAATATGCAGTGCTGTCCTCTAGAGGCCATGTATAATACTAAATAATGCACAGCTCATTAACTAATAGGCTAATTCAAGAATTCATCTTGTGGGAGAGCTGATTCCAAGAACGAGAGTACCTCCATGTATACCTGAAAGGTAGTCCATATGGTGACAACATCCAAACAAAAGAGTAAGCTGTTCATGCTGGCTGTTGAATAAAAAACGTGCACATCTTACGTGTCTCTGACTCTGCTAACTCATGCTTGCAGTTCTGTATTCTGCATCGGCTCAGCCACACTCAATTTTTCTCCCAACGCCTTTGAAAAAGAGTTGTCAGAAACCAAAAGCAGATGTTTCCCCGTCTTCCTTTCTTCCCCCAAACTTCCCCATCAAAGTATTTCGGGTGTTTGAGAGGTATGTCATACACCTGACTCGGTAGCTGGCCTTTCAGAGCTCTCTGCTACCTTCTCCCTTCTCTTAAGCAGTATTTTTTAATTACTGAGTTAAGTCTACTTTGATTGATTGTAGTATATATCTGAACTAACTTTACCAAATTCATTGCACCGAAGGTGCAAATTCATTGACCCTTGAATCCCTGAAACTGTTGAACACAAACATACAACAGTGTTTGCAGTCTTTGACTCAGCCCCACTGCAGTTGACTCTGCATCAGAAATATGATGACGCCATAAGATTTTTGCGTGTAATCTCCTAACAAATCACAAAGCAGGAATGAGAGATGGACTTAGATGAATAATAGAAGCAAAGATGGAAAACAAAAGACCTGTGGAATCTGTTTCATTGACTCTGAAGGCTCGTGTACACTGAGGTACAGCTCATTAATGAGCTTATTATGAGTGAAACTGTCCTAAGGCTGGACAGAACTTAGAGGTCACTTATATTTCTCAAAGAACTTGAGTTGCAGACAGGGCTGAGGAGCTGAAATGACACCGTGTTTCTCAATGAAGGTTCACCAGACAACTTGAAATACCCCGGAGGAGGAGCTGGAAAACCATGTTGTTCCCCAAAGGTTGCGGGTACCTTAGGAGGCTGGAATAAAGAAAGGCAGCTTTTGGAGGGTGGAATGCAATATACATGACCTTTCAACTTTTTGCCAAGTACAACCTGATTACTTAAAATATTTTGTCCCTTCTTAGCAGTTAAATTTCCTCTGCATACATTTTTTATACACCATTTGTTCGTTATGGGTAAAGTGCAGCACTTGCCCTAACGTGGCTCAGGCTGGCAACAGTCAAACTTCCCGTGGGCTGCTAATCTAGATCTCCTGTCTTTTGATATTCTTTTCTCTGTCAGAAAAGTCTCAAACATCTTAACAGTCAGCAAGAATCTGGAAGCAGGTGTCGATTTCCTCCTTTTCCAGTGTCAGAAATTATCATCTAGATGGCATGTTGTCTATAGAGCTCAACTTAAATCAAACTGAGAGTTGGCATTTTTCTCTTCCACTAGACCTGCAGTGAGACAAGGTCAGTTAGAGAAACACGTACACCACAGGCGCTGGTCCTAAGTGAGGAAGCCTGGCTTCACAGGCAGGACTCTTTAAAGAGCTAGACCCAAAAAGTTATAAATAACTACGGTTCATAGTTCTGTGGTTAAATGAGGGAGGCTCATTGAATGCTGAATGAGAAAGACATGGGAAGTATCTCTGGAGACACTGAAGCAGCTGAAAAGCTAACTGAAAGTACAGTGCCTCCTGTTTACCCTTTCCCAAAGCCCAGAAGAGGGTACTTTGGACAAATTTCCTGATGAATAGGACAGCTTTCAGAACGGTGCAGAAACTTGTCCTTGGCATTGCGCAAATGAGAGGGACATGTCTTCTGTGTAAATACTGTTCTCTGGTCTTTGTTTTGACATTTACTCCAGTTTAATCAACTAGGTTTTAAAGCACATTTGCTTTGATTAAATCTGGGATTGGCCTTGCAATAAAGATAGTCTCTCCAGTGGCTCATTTTGGAAACCCCCTGAACAGTGATCAGATATATTTATGATGCCCTTTAGCTCTGCGTTTGATTTCCTTGACATAAAAAGGGGGGGAGGGAAAAAAAGGGAAAAAGCTCCTGACTCTTGAAAGGTTTCTGTGGCTGTTATTGCTGGCCTGCAGCCACGCATTCTCTTACATGGTGGATCAAAGACACCAACACCGTGAGAGCTAGTCAATACAATACAGGCACTACTTAAACATATTGCTCGAAACATTCCTTTTTGTTTTTTTAAAGGGTCGCATTCTGGAGACAGTTTATCTTATTACTTAAATGAAACACAGTAATTCTATGTAGTCTGACATGTCCTTGCACTTTTTTCCTGCGGAAAAAAAGGAGGCTTTGATAGCATCCAAAATACGAGTGAATAAAACAGCTAAGTACGTTATGTTTTATTAACTGCCTTTTTTGTAGTTACATGAAGGTTGTTTTTTTTCTCCTTGCTCATTCTCAACATTATGGCATAGAAAGCTGTAGACAACAAAGAGTTAAATAGTAGCCTATGCTGGGTCCTTATTTAGAAGGAAAAGGTAGTTGTTTTGACGTAGGTCTCTTAGCAACTAGAAATTTAGCTCTTTGTTTATTATAAAACACTTCAATTTTGAAGGAAAGAATTTACATTTCTCATTTTAGTTGCTCTCCTTGTCTTCCTCTCCATCTGCCTTGATGGAGCCTAAAACAAAATAGTAAAAAAAGTTGTTTCCAAATATAAGTTACAATATTTTTGAGTGACAAGAAAATTTTAATACTTACTAATAAGAGATTTTTTTTGTTAATAGCAGGTAGTTTAAAGGATCAGTGCCTCCGATGTCTAACATTTAAAAAAAACCCCATAATTTTTGTTGCTACAGAAATTTTACAATTTATGTTTTGTAGTGATTTAGGTTTAGTATAAGATACTATTTTAAGGTATGATTGATAAAATTAGTGAAAACAAAGTATCTTAGTGCACAAAATTAATTATGCAATTAAGACAATAAATGTCAATATTTTCCGTTGAGCCTTCAGACAGTTTAGACTACTGGCATGTTTAAGCACCTAATGGAATTTTTTCCCAAACTGAACCCTGCGTATGAGCTAATGTATCTTCCTGATGCAGTAAAGGCTGCCCTTGTGTTTGAAACTAGCATTTTGATAGAAAATTACTATTTCATTTTGCAGAAAAATCCACTTATATCTATTGACCAATAAAACCAAGAACGTAACTTGTACTTCCTTGCATCGAGGTGAGATGGCCTAATCATTGTTTCAGCTGAAGGAAGCAAAGAAAAATATAGTGTGAGAGAAGGTAACTCATGAAAAAAAGCACAAAATGTAAGAGGCCAAAACCACAGTCTTCATCAGTGCTTCTCTGAGGACCCAGATAAGACCAGAGAGTCTTAACTGAAGATTGGGACAGGGGGTATGCTGTGGTCTGAGGAAAATCTGTCCCGAGTATACTCAAGTGGTGGGAAAACTGAGGAGAGGAAGAGCATCTGTAGGTGTTCATTCCGCCCTGCTTGGAGGAAAAGGACCTGGAGGTGTTGGTCAACAGCTGGCTGAATATGAGCCAGCGGTGTGCCCAGGTGGCCAAGGCGGCCAACAGCATTGCAGCTTGCATCAGAAATAGTGTGGCCAGCAGGACTAGGGAAGTGATTGTCCCCCTTTAGTTGGCACTGGTGAGGCCACACCTTAAATATTTTGTTCAGTTTTGGGCCCCCCAGCTACAGGAAAGACACTGAGATTCTGGACTGTGTCCAGAGAAGAGCAACAAAGCTGGTGAGGGGGCTAGAGTACAAGTCTTATGAGGAGCGGCTGAGGGAGCTGGGGTTGTTTAGCCTGGAGAAAAGGAGGATGAGGGGAGACCTTATCACTCTCTACAACTACCTGGAAGGAGGTTGTAGCAAGGTGGTGGTCAGTCTCTTCTCGCAAGTAACAAATGATAGGACAAGAGGAAATGGCCTCAAGTTACACCAGGGGAGGTTTAGATTGGATATTAGGAAAAATCTCTTTATCGAAAGGGTTGTCAACCATTGGAACAGGCTGCCCAGGGAAGTGGTTGAGTCACCTGGAGGTATTCAAAGGACATGTAGATGTGACATGGTTTAGTGGTGGACTTGGGAGTGCTAGGTTAATGGTTGGGCTCAAAGGTCTTAAAGGTCATTTCCAACCTAAATGATTCTATGTTTCTGTGATTCTGTGATTATGCTGCCTGTGATTCAGTCATTGATTGTACGGATAAGGGTGTCTGAGTACTTGCTCCTTGGGCTTTAAGTGACTAGACTATGAGCCCATTTCAGTAAAGGAGTTAGGTCCATCCAGCTTTTGTTTGGGGCAGAAGGAAAGTGGCAGTGCTGCAGCCTAACCAGGACGATAGTTCAGTTAGATGTAGAGATGGTGAGGTCCGTGACTTGATTTTATATTTTTTCTTTTCCTAAGCTGATGATATGGAAGGAAGATTCCAGCTGTCTATATGGCATTTTTTGAATTAGACAAGTCATGCATTTGCATACAAGAAAGCTTGTGTTGAAGCTGTGTTTTCAGCATTGAAATGTTGAAAATATTACATTCTAAGGTTTAATAAAATTATGATAAAAATTGTAAACACTGTGTAGTTGCCATTGATCATCTACTGCAAACTTATGGTGTGCGTGTACCTGATCAAGCAAACAGCTACCTAAGTAACCATAATTAGCCCCATTAGTCTATTAATTTCATATCCTTGAAGATGGAAAACTGACACAAGTAAGAGTTTTGGTACTGAATCTAGTGTTGGTGGTCATACTGATCTGCTGTTCAGAAACATAAGCCATTAAGAATAACATGTGGACATATTACTAGACTCTCTACTGTTTCATTATTTGCTCTTTTTTATTAGAGGATATTATGACCATGAGGTTAAAATAAGCTCATTTGAATATTAATGAACAATTTAAATTGTTTTGTGATCTTTTTTGGATCAGAAAAGGAATATTTTGTAGTAATAACATTTCTGAAATTTTCATATAACCTTTATAGAAAACTTGTCTTTCCTGATGCAAAAGCAAAATTCAAATTGATTGAAGTATTTGAATAGATTATATGGTATTACAGAAATCGATAGATGCCATAATGACGGTTGCACACTGTATTTCTCTCAATACACAATTTCAGAGGTAGATTGTGGAAATACATTTCTTGTATTTTGCCATTCATTTACTTATTTGCATGACAAATCAAGGCCTTCCAGAGTTTTCATCTTCCTTACAAAGATTTTTTTTTTATGGTAGTTTAGAGATATTGGTTATGAGTCATGCTCCTGAAAGAAGAAACATCCGCTGGTACCTTATTTTCCTAATGATGTGGCTGAATGAGATCAGGGATATCTGAGTTGGGTTTGAAAGGTGCAGGAAAGACTAAAATTCCTAATAGAAAGGGAAAATAGAAACAGCATTTCTCTCGTGTCCCGCTATCTTCTGCTCCAATTGAAAGATTGCTTGTGGGATACGCAATACTCAGGTGATGTCTCCAGTTTTGATAAGTCAGCTTGAGGCTGTAAACACACAAATCTAGTTGTCCCCCCTTTGATTCCTTTGCAACTGAACCCCAACATGTCTTATATTGTAAGGATTAGTCGGAAAGGAAAAAAAGCAAAATCTGGCTTTCCCAATGAATGCCTGATTAGGTGTTACACTCCCCATTCCTAAATAATTAACTCAATCGGGAAGTTTGTTTGGCACATTCTCTACCTGGCAAGACTGGGTACGCTAGAAAAGGAAAATGCTATTAGTTTGAGAGACCATGTGATACAAAAGGAATTAAAAATTAGCCAACAAACATAGATATAGCAAAGAGCAAACTCCACTGCAACAAAAATGTCAGAGGCATGTGACAAATGCCTCCAGCCATCTGCTCCCCACGACCAGATTTAAAGCTGTTTTGGCCAACAATGCGGCCAGTTAACCTGCTGGCCGGGGTATTTCCAGCCAATGGCAAGTTGCCTCAGTGGGACTGGAGGGTGCCATGGGCCAGCTGAGGTGGCGCGGGTCTGTCCTGCACCATGGGCAAGAGCATTCCAGCTTTGAGCGCTGAACAAGCTCCCAAAAATCACATCCTAGTATTAACATCACAGCAGCTAATGCTTATCTAAGTGCTGTTTTACAGACCATAGTACAGAGTAGCTTTTGCTTGTCCACATTAAACAAAACCTACTCCATCTATAGTTCTCATTGAGTAAAAGGAAGAGAAATGGTGTAATCTGTTTCCAGTTGCTAAAAGATCTTGGTTAATTATGTTCCTCCAAAATGTAAATTAAACATGCAATAATGACTCTGACAAATGAAAGCAAAGAATTTTATCTTTTCAATAGTTTTATCATCAGGTATGTTCACATCAGTTTAATCTAATGTGCTATTAACTCATTCATATATCTGTGCAATTAATTAATTTGTTTATGCAGTTCTCAGTCTCGTCATCAATAACCTTTAGGAAGTCTGCATCTAGGTTTCTGTTACTAAAACATGAGCAAACTGAAAACTGTGATGCTTACCAAAGTCTTCATGACAATGACAGACCCACCAGTCTGATACAACAGTGAAAATACAGACATGGGGGACTCTCATCTCCCAGCCAAGCTGGGTCTCCAATACAAGCATGCAGATTTTGTAGGCAGTGCTCATTCAGAAAGGCAACCAAACCCAGGTGTAAAGTCCTGTCTTCTCCTGTTGAAAGACGTAGGATTTGACTCTGCTCTGGAAGTTGTTTTTCTGCTACTTCTTGTAAAATGGAAAGTCTGCCACATTGACTGTTCCTAGGCACCTGCTTTAGCTTTATCAGCTTTGGTTGGAGGATATGGCTGAAATGCACAGTTGAAAAGTAAGTTAAAAACCTGAGCATGTTCTTTTAAGCACTTAACTGCAGTCTTCAGGCTTTGCTTTTCTCATTTTAAATAAATAATACACACAATAAAGCCTCATCTTATAACTTTTTACCATATAATTTATTTGTGCAAATGCTATTACTAGCTTTCTGATCTGCTGGACACTTGCACTTACTTGAAGTTAATTGTCAGTGTTCCAGTGAGTAATGGAATTAATGAATTATTATGAGAAAATACAGTTTAAAGGGACAGCATGTATGTTTCTTCTATGAATACTGTATTTCATCCGCACTACACATTCACCTGAACCATTACAGATTAACTGGTCCCTTTTACATTAGGTCATAGATGATGCAAGATGTACTCTCATACAAATAAAAAAATGCCAGACAAATGGGAGAAATCATGGCCTTTGCAATCCTTTTGATGTAAATAGATTTCACCCATAATGACTCTGCAGAATTCACACATGAACTGCTTAGCTTTGCAGGAATATGTATGATCTACGTAGTACAAGTGACTGAAGTGGTCCAAAACCTCTGTGGTTAGCACTCGTGTTGCTGAAAGTTTTGGTGACCCGTGGGACTACCTTCTAACTTGATGGAAGTTTTTTCTCTTTGGCTTTTCAGACTAATGCTAGGTGAATCAAAGGCAGCCCTTAAAACACAGTGAATCTCATCGCATAGCCAGCTGTTCTTCGCCGTTGTTTACTCAATTAAAATGTTGTACGCGTAGTTGTGCCACTTCAGTGCAAACAGCCATTCTCTTGAAAATCTCTAATCCTTCGCTACTTGTTAGTCCCTATGGGTTCTAAAGAGCTTTAGAAAAAGAAGTATGATATCTGGCCAATGAATCACACACGTCCATTAGGACAACAGACAAGATTTGTGAATAATTCACCTAACGAACTGAAGTGTATTACCATAAACTCTGTCAAATAGTGACAAACAGTGCAAATAAATGAAAGAAACAGAAAAAATACCCGAACAATTTTATTCTTTTATTCAGGGCCTGAAGTTCTGTGGGCTCAGAAGTATCTTTATTTTGTTATTCCTCCACGAGGAATGAGGAGTATCTCTGACACCATACAATCATAATAACAGTCTGAAATGCTTTTAAAATGACAATCATTTTTTAAACCAAGCTGTGAGGTAAGCGATTATCTTCCTTTACTGATGGGTAAACTAAGGCAAAGAGGAATTAAATAATGTCTCAGCCTCATCCACAATCACTCCAGTTCTCCTTCCTACAGAAAAACACAAAGGAAGCAGTTTTGTTCCATATTGCCACGCATTATACACAACCAAAATTGCATGCTTGCTGCAGGTGTAATTTTTAAAATGTTCATAAAATCTACCAAGGGCATGATGTTATACATACATATTTCTGTATTTCATATGAATCCCCATTCCTATACTTCAAAATACCCTCAGACCATAAGGCAGATGCAGAAAATCTATGTAGCTGCACAACCTACAACTTTGAAGCACCTTAGCGTACAGAATTAGAGTCTCTCCCAGTCTAGGAGACCTCACTCCAATCAGTACTGGGTTGGGGGACACTTAGAATTCATTACTTAGAAATTTGAAAGCACAAAGGACTCTTACAATGCTATATTACTTCTAGTGACTCTTCTTGATGACGAGCCATACTTTGATTTGGGGGAGTTCCTGGGATGAAGTGGATTCTCAGAGTTCTAATCTTTTGCCTAAACCACGAAAGTTTAGCTAATACTGTAAAAGTAGAAGCTTCAGATCGACTTTGGTTGCAGCACCAGTGAGCTTCTGTCTTCTCAGGAGAAAGACCGTAAAATATGACTGTCTTATATTTCTAAAGCTCCTTTCTTCTTGTTAATATACTAAATTACTCAGGCTACATAGTTGAAACCTAGGACACCTCCAAACCTTCCTGCGCATTTGTTGGTTAATTTCATGAGGAAATACATTCAGTGTCTGATTAACTGATCATTAATCATTAATCGTTCTTCCAGTAGTGCATTGCCTCCCCTATTTCATGTGTGATAATAATAATATTCTAAATCCCGACACAGTTGAAGTATAGACAATTTGTAGACAACCATATAAGTAGAGACACACATGCTAAAGACGAGCCTGTTGTTTATGTGGTAGAACTAGCGATGAGTTATGGCTCCTAAGAAACAGAACGTCATGTTTCTTTCTCCGAAGAATAAGATTGGCACAGACCTTTGTAATACAGGAACCTATTTCTCATGAAATGAAAATGGATAATTTACAGCATTCCTAATGACATGGAAAATGCCTTGTGTGAAATGCCCCGTATGTGTTAAGAGATTATGGATTTGATAGTGTCAATCTATGAACAGGCACAAAAAATACAGGGAGTCGATTCAAGGACTTTACACAGAGAGAAAAAAACAACAAACGCTGTAAGATAAAACCTTGCTTTATGCCCAATTTGGAGTGAATAAGGTTTTAAATGACAGAAGCTTGAAAAGGCACTTAGAAATTCATGAGAGGTTTCAAGAAAAGACTAAAACATATTTTAGTATTAATGTACTAAATTGCAGTTGAAATTTAAGTGAAATTATGGAATTATGTTATTTCCATTTGGTTTGCCTTACTAAATGACAGACTTCATCTTACCTTGCTGAAAGACTTCGTAGCATTTGATTCTTTTGGGTGAACCAGAACAAGACTTAAAATTCAGCCCAAAGACCATGAAAATTGTTGGCTATTTCTAGTTTAACAGACACATTTCACTCATTTCAGCTGAGATTTTTTTCCTGATTTGGGGTTCATTCAAAATGTAAACTCTGTGAAAACAGGAATGGGAAATGTTTAATTCAGGACAAAATAAATGTGGACACAAGCCCATACAAGACACAAGGACTCCTGGAGAAACCACGGCAATTCTAAGTCTGACATTGTTTTGACGTTATGATGAGTTCTGAAGTCATCTAGTCATCCACAGAATTTCCAAGTGTGTCCTTACTAGTTAGTAGGAAATATCTTCTTCAAACCACCCACAATGACTTTACCCATGGTCCTACTCTCTGTGAGCACCTTTTATAGCAAAATCTAGAATGGGTAGATAAGAAGACTTCTTACCCTTTGAAAATCCCAGTAAAATCATTTGATTTATTTCATGAAGTCTTTTGTTTTACTGCCCTCCACCTCACAAGATGGCTGTGAAACCAGTCTGCTGTGAATGAGTTAGTTGTTAGTAAATGCGTTCTAAAGGTAAGTGGTAAGCATTAATATTGCACACATTAATATTCGTACAAACATTGAGTAGAAAAGGAAGGAGAGGGGAAATAAATTAACTGACATCCAGATCAACTGGTTTTGATCTTGATGAGTTTATGAAATGAATTACAATTCTTCATTTGCAAGATTATTTAAGATCAATCTTTCTGGACATAATTACCATGTGATTAATATGAATAAACTAAGCAGAAGAACAGACATGATAATTTCCTTTCATTCTATTACATGGATGATCATTGTTTCAATGTCAAACAAAATTAAGCTTTGGCCTTAAAAAACTACATAGCAATCTTAGGATGCATTTAGGATGATAATTTTATGGGGTTTTTTTGGCTGATGGTTCATTTTTAAATAATGTCATGTGCATCTTTAATATCTTCTGAAAACCTTGATGACAAATATCGACACTAGGCTGTGCTTTAATACTGTCAGATTTTTAATTTCAGAAAGTGTAAACATTGCCAAGTTTTGAAGGTCTGAACCAAGGATACTGACATAATTTTCAAAGGCATGGGTAATACCTCAGCACCTCCCTTCAACATAAAACCCAGGGGTCTGACACAAGCAAACCTCTCTATAATCCACTTCATGCATAACAATTCTGTCACACATCCTTCCTGATTATTCGTGAATCCACACGCCGAATTGCGTTTTGCATACGAGGTTCGGGTGATGTATTTTATTGCTGATACCGTTTCACCTGTATTTAGTTCCAGTGACATGGAAAACACTGCAGCCAATTGTCCTTATTACAGTCCCTGTGTATTTCTCCCCAGTGCACTTGCACAGGGGGAAGATGTGAGCGCGGAGTGTACTTAACTGCCAGGCTGAATGGCTCTGTAATGTAGCTTCAGCATGGCATAAATTAAGCTGTCATTTTTTTGGCAGCAAGTGCAGAGAGGCGATTTTCCTGTACTGTAACATTTGAAACAACAATTTTCTGGCTCCAGTAGTAACTGACAGTTCTGTGTGATACATGCTCAACGTTTGTGCTTCAGGGGCTGCAGCTGGAAAAAGCCTCCAGGGTAAGGTATTTTCTTTATTAGCAAACCGAGCCTGCAGTCGCAGAACACTCACATTTCCTACCTCTTTCCAAAGAGCCTGTCACTCACACCCTAAAAAATCATACTTAAAATTTACTGGGTTCCATCAAGGTATTTAACTGTGTTGCCTATATGCAAAACACTATTTTTGATAATGACCACAGACCTGTTTTCATTAGGAAGATTGCTTACCCAGAGAGAGCTGGCCGCTGGCGTTTTCTTGGTGACGTGTACCAAGGTGATGGCTTGAAGGACAGCCAGGTTTGGAAATGATCTTGGAATGCCTGGCTGGATTCAGGCTGGTGAAGAAGGAGGATGCTGCTGAGGTGCTGACAGTCCTGGGGAAGGAGGGAAGCAGCCCTTTTCCAGCGTGCCACTGACACGGGACTCTGAACATACCCTGCCACAAGCCACAGGGGAAGCCCCCCTTCGCCGCCTGGCAAGATGTAAAGGTATGCCAGGTCACTTCACAGAGGGGAGGGAGAGAAGGAAATCAAGGAGTCACCTGCAGGAGTGAAAAGTCATTTTACCCAATATATGAATTTTGCAGTGTTGTCCTGTTTCAGAAGTGCGGTCAATTTTGACATCACTTTTTTAAGGATCCAAAGACACATCCTGCTTTTCTAGTACAACAGTGAAATCAGGGGAATTACACTAGATTTGCAGTTGTACAAGTCAAGGTAGGAATCAGCTCAGTATATTACACAGTCACTTTTCTACCACTGCTAAAAAACACTTGCAGCGCTCCTTAAGCATTCAGATATTTTGACACCAGTATATACCTTCATTACCTCCAGCCTGAATTACTGCCATTTCTGCTAACAGGGGCCCTGGCAGCCACTGTGAGCAGACTACACCACATGCTACCAGTCACTCATTGTTGTCCATTTCAAATATTATGGCCATAACGCTCACATTTTTAAGTCATTCCTTCAATGCCTAAGTTCATGCTGGTGTTGCTTTTGAGATCTGGCTCTGAACCTTAAAGAGCTGCTGAATCCAGAGCTACAAACTACATGAAAATCCACACGCTTTCATTGTTCCTCCTGATCTCCGGTTTCTTGACTGAGTTTCTCAAAACTACCTAAGAGACTTTGATGGCCAATTTCTACTGGAACAAAAGCTTTCTAGGGGTGCTTTGGGAAGGCTTGGCTTCAGTAGCTGAATACATGGGAGATTTCAATTTTGCCCGTTTGGATCAAAAGAGGAAGAAGAAAGAGAAAATATGTTTTAAAATGTTCATCAATGAGCTTGATTTATGGGATTGCTGCTGCCAAGGAACAGAAATTACCTCCTCTGATTTTCAAATGAGATCTAAATACGCTGATGCCTTCACAAGTTTGCCATTGTTCACGTTTGTGTTTGGCTGTGTGTTAAGATGCAGTAACATCAGTTGACACCTGACTTTTATTGTAGAAGCACTCAGTCTTATTGATATAATTAGTGGCCTGTAAGCACTTTCATTACAGACTCAGATTTAGGAATTTTAAAACTCAGCCATAAAAATCACTTTTGATTAAGGTTTGGCAGACGTGATCTTTTTCCAAGATTTTACTTTTAAAAATCTTACTTTTTTGAGGGATTTCCTTCTCTTTACTCGCTTATCTCAAAATGATAATTATCCAGGAGATTTTCTGAGCATTAGTAATAACGATTGTTAAGTGGCAGAGCTATATGCTTATTATACAGTCATCAGGGAGGACAGCAGACATTGTCTTCCTTCATGCCTCTACCCAAACCAAGCCTTAAAGCACAGCTTTAGCTTTAGCTGTTTTCCTTTTTTCCTCAAAACCCAAATTTTGCTTTTTGAGATGTATTCCATATCCAATAGAACTCACCTACATATAAATAGAAAAAAAAAAATCATCTGCGTACGAAACTAGACAGGGAGCACCTCCAGCTGATGAAGCCTGGAGAAGACTTGTGCGGCTCTGGCTTACAAAAGGTTTGGTGAATGAAGGCACTACGACTCACCTACTTGCGTTCCTCTGTTTTGCACTTATGGAAAGTATTTTGTTTCAGGAGAGAATCTGATCTGGAAGTCTGGGGCTCTTAAATTCTGATAAACTGTCTATGAATGATTATATACTCTGTGGCTTAAATGCTGAAAAACCTGTTTTTCCATCCTTGCTATTCCCTCTCCCATAAGAAGTTAAACCTCTTAGGTTACAGTTATCACCCCTTCTACCCAGACAAAAAAATGCTGAACCATTTTGTTGTCTTTAGGACAGTAGGGCTTTTACAGTGAACCCAACCCAAAGATGTACAGAGCAAGGCCACGGCTGCACGTGTGTAGCACTGTACGTGTCTGGTGAGGAGGAGCAGTGAGTATATGAATGCGAGGCCAATACCTATCTCCATGGTGTTAACAGTACAGGAGCAACCCTAATTTAAAGTTAGTTAAGTATAGTCTTAAGTACTTCTGAAGTTAGTGAGATGGAAATGTATGCATAGCAGGCACCTATATGTTTATGAGATTTTTTTGCACAAGACCATAAACTGGTTTCCTCAATGATATGCCACCCTCTTGTATAATCACATGTGTAAAAGTAATGGTACCTGTGATCCAGGAGCGCACATCATGATGATTTTTAAAAGGGTGGTTTGCTGGAGGCTTGGGAAGCTCACCACCTCCATCATTCTGTCGTTTTCTTTGCCTTCATTTCAAGCAGAGAGCACTATAGCAAAACGAAGTATTTCTAGATGATTTTTTTTTTCCCCCCTTAGCAGTTGTTGTTAGATCACAGTGCTTCCAAATTCAAGGTTCTGGAATGAGCTGCACAAAATAAGAATAGCGGGATTTCATGCTTAATTGGGTTTTAGGCTAATCAAATAGGCTGGAACTCGCATAATTTTCATGAATGAGAGGTGCTTTTCTCTAAATGCATCAAGGAAAATGCCATTTACGTGCATTACATACATACACACGCTTCCCCTTCCAAAAGAAAAGTATGGATGATGCACACAGAAGTAAAATTAATATGGAAACTTAGACTCCAGCAATGTAAGCTTTGCATTCCAACGTATTAACTGTAGCTTTACTTAAACCTACTATGCAAACTAATATTTACTCTTGCCTCTGAAAGATAAACAAAACCTGTTTGCCAGGTCTAGAATACCAGATTATGCTGCCGCAGCTTTTATGTGAAGTTTTAATACAAATCTGTTTACTCCACAGTCTTCTATCTTTTTATAGCTCCAAATCTCAAGAACGGTATTTCCAAAAGTCCTGTTGTGCATCCATTTGATTATTCCATTGTCTTTTAACTGGTCTCTCAACCCCAGGAGTATGAAGTACGCTGGTTTAAGCTGAATTGCCGTGTGTCTGCTATTTTCCTCTATATGATCAGCACTGCTGGGTTTTAGTATTACCAGGCTTTGTCAATGTTAATGTAATGGTAAATGATGAAGATGCCCTTTGGCAGGAAACATTGCTAGCCCTTAATAATAAACAATTTCTACACCTCAAATTGCTGCTATACATGAGCAAGTTTAGTCAACCCCTGAAGAGAACCTGTACCTTCTCATTACAGGGCAGCAGTAGTGAGAAAGCAATTCACCAAGCCGTAGGGCTGGCAATCACCCATATTTTCTGCTATGAGTAAATAACTCCAATTGATTTAATCATAAAAGAATAACAGGAAAACTACATTGATTTCCAAATCCCTAATGTGAACATCAGAATATATTGACTAAGTTGTATGTAAAAAGGTTGTATCCATTTGTATGAACCGAAGAAATATCAATATTTGATCATTACTCTAACAAAAAAATATGACAATTTGCAGTCATCTCAAAAGGGACTGAAGCAGCATTATGCAGTGCTGTGGTTCAGTCTACAGGGGTGAAAGTGATAATGCTCCATCGTATTCATGGGCTGAGAAGAGAAAAATCCATATTTTCAGGCAAATGCACCTCCCATTAATTGTAATAGTCTACTTACTTACATAATCCTATAGAACCAGTAAATAATACAGCATTGTTTTTATTAAAGAAATCAACTAGCAGTAAAAGACTTGCTGTTAGTCCTGCAACTGTGATCACCACAGCAAGTGATCAGTGCTAGCCAAACCGAACTGTGTCAAAACAGCAAAATAAGAATATAAGTGTTTTTTAAAAAACGTAATATTTTCCCTGTGAAGGTGCCGAAACAATATTTCAGCTTGTATAATACCCTAAATTGCTCTTAATTTTCAGTGAAGGACACATGATCAAAATTTGTTTAAAAGTGCTAAGAAATTGATATCACCTTGGCAAGATTGACCAGTCCACTTAATTTGTTCTGTTGTTTTTCTTCTTTTTTCTTTTTTTTTTTTTTTAATTTTAGGGTGAGTGTCAGGACTGTAGCGCTCTTTAGTGCAGCTTATCAACTGGAAGTGAGAACAGCAAGATCGCTGTGGCCAGAAAATTCTGTGCAGACAACTGTCAGATAAAGAAGGATTCTCAGCTGCACAGAAGGTGACATCTTTTCCTGTTTTAGCCGACGGAAGTTTTGCTCATGCCTGCAAAGACAAGTTTCACCTGGAGACATCAATTGAAAATCCTACAATTTGGCACCAGCTTTGTACTGCTGGACCTAATGGGTACAGCTGCACTAGTGATACAGTGAGCTGGTGCAGGGGTTTTTTTTAGCGGAAATTTGCCTTGTATCTATAGGAGTCTGGTGACGTACGCTTGAACGTACTACTAACGTAACCCAAACGATTTCTCCCTTGGTGGAAGCAAGGCTGAAGTCACGCACATGGGCACCATGAAGAGCACCCCATCTGTGAAGCGGAGCAAATGTCCTCCAGCAGTTAGCACTGTACACATGCACAGTGCGTGCCTGGGACCAGTGGCCAGAACAAACATAATTCCCAGTAAAGCTATGAGCCAGAGACGAGCTCCTAGATTCAAAGTGGCTTGAAGCAAATCAAACCCTACTCCTTCCTTCTATGCGCTTCTGCAGGTAGTAGTGTAGACATTCCCACATACCTTCTTTACGATCCGTTACAGCTTTGCCAGGAGATTTTAAACAGCACAAGAGCTCAGGAAGACTCAAGTGTAGCTAGAGCAAAGAACGAGATGTAACTGCACGCTTAAGGACACAAAATAGCCAATCGAGGTTATTCCAAAATCTGGAGCTTCTATCCTTTAGGAGTCATCAGAGAAAATGTTCCTCTGCTGCCAGAATTAGCAGCTTGCTCTGCAAGACAAAATTTGCTGAAAGTAGACAAGTTTC
Organism: Chroicocephalus ridibundus; assembly: GCF_963924245.1. NCBI lineage: Eukaryota > Metazoa > Chordata > Aves > Charadriiformes > Laridae > Chroicocephalus > Chroicocephalus ridibundus. The sequence goes on from NC_086285.1 coordinate 34,914,082, forward strand.
AGGAGCAGGTTGACACTACGGCTAACCTAACACAAAAGCCCCTTGGAGGAAGGTTGCAAAATAGGAAAGAAACAAATGGGAAAAAAAGTCACTCAAGCTATTTGGCACACAAAACCAAATCCAGGACAGGTAAGAGTTTTGAGAAATTAAGACTGCAAAGTTGTGTAAATTGGTTGAATATGTATGCAAGTCCAAACATCTGAAAAATTGCAAGCTCAGTTAGAACTTAGATTTGAAGCCCTTGAAGTCACTGCAAAGATTCTCCTTGAGTTCGTTGACTTTGAATTCAATTGAAAAAACAACATTAAATAGGAACTGCAGCATCCAACGTGTTGGTTATCTTTTAGCTGGAGCATTGCAGGTACCTGTCGTACACTGTGCCATTCTTAAAACTATACGAGACGCATGATTTTTCATAGAGATGTGCAAAACATCTGGGCTTTATGAACTTTTTTAAGTATAATTGACTGGTCTGTTCATGAATAGGAGAAGATTTTTTATCACAGCCCCGTAGGAGACCAAAATGAGCATTGCATCAGTTAGCAACATTCCAACTGCAACTGTGTTTATGGTGGCAGTGTAGCAACACGCCATTCTGTGGTAGATGTGGGTGGGTGTGCAATGGGCAATAGGATAGTCAACTGATTATACCTTAATTGCAAGCAACCTATTCACTTTTTCCCATTTCTTTATAGAAAAACTTTGTGATTGTGATGTGAAATATTATGAAGAAAGTTGTGGCCTAAAGACATGTTGCCTTTAATGCATTTAACAGACTCTGAAAGACCTGTAAAACCAAGAAATCCCTATGATTCGGTATAGATGAGAAAAAAACCTCTTGTTCCCGTGCTGCTTAATATTCTATATGTAGATAGTCTAGAGCAATACAGAATTATTATATTAATTTTGATGACGAAATCGTAACTTAAAAGACACGTATGATACGCTAACCCATCATCTTCAGACGTAGGAACTGAACAGAGTTTATAATTGATGGGAGGTATGTATTGAAAATTAATTATTAATAACCCTAATAATTCTTTTACTATGGCTATACTGATCTTAGCAAGCCAAAGTCTTTACTGTTTTAACTGATTGCTTGAGGGGAACCATTTATGCCAAATCCAGTTTTGGTCCTTCATCCCTGACATTCGTCTAAGTTTGGAGGAGGTTTTTATGAGAAGAAAGTCATGACAGTCTTCCACTGGTCATTTGAGAGGTAACAGCTTTCTCTCTCTCTTACTTTGTCTCTAACTTCGAATATAGCTTTGTTTACTATGGGTTAAGACGGTTACATCCTCAATTGGACGCAATTTAATTGACAGGACCAGTATAAGTTTCAGTTCCCATTCAAATATCTCATTTAAATAGCAGAATAAACCTAGATTTGTGAAAAACATAGAAGGGAGACAACTTTTCAACCTTCAATAGTGAAACTGAAAATTGGATCATTGAGTTATTTCCCGAGTTCTTTATTGGGAATCAGCTGGCAGAGATGGAGAATTTAAAATGAAAAAGACCTGCTGAACCACTTATTTCTTGTCCTGAAAGTGGAGCTTTGTCCAGGTAGGATCCCTACTGAGATGAGGTGCAAAAATTACAGAGAAAAGTGGTACAGTCAGCAGCACTGTGGAGCTGTCATGTTTTCCGGGAAACATGGGCAGTTGCAGCATGACCCTTGGCAAGAGCGTGCAGCTGAACTGTGCGGAGTTGGCTGTGTAAGGCATCCATAGGCTCTGCGATATGAACCTGTCTGTGCTAGAAATAATGACTGCAATTATTTACTCTCCACATTTCCTAATGGATTTCTGCCTGGAAATACAGTAGCTCCTCCACATGCACAGAAATCACCGCAGAAGGATGCCAATCCAGCTGAAATCACTCAGTCAGGGTGATTCCAGAGAATGTCACAGCAGATACTTGTCACAGTGAGCGTTTGGAAGAACATTAGTACCATAACAATTCATGGACGTTTCCATGGTCAGTGACATAGCATGAAAGAGAATGCCTTTTCAGTTGGCCAGTGGCGCAAGACATGAAGCCACACTGTGGATTAATTATCTCCTGAAGACGCAAATGCTGTCCACTGAAGCACCAATCGTTTTTTGAAAATCCATTGCAAAAACCCCCAGAATAATTAAAAATCTACCTGATGTCATCTCTGACTGCCATAGTGCACCAACACTGATTTAAAATTAGAAGCTTCTCCAAAAAAAATAAAACCCTGAGAAAGTATTCATCACAGACCCCTGTTGTAACTGGTGCAGTATGTGATCGTATACCTGCTTCTTTTGGAAGTTGTGTTTTCAGTAATTCATCTTCAAATCCATTGAATATTGGGAAACTGGTGCTCCAGAGTCCTTTAAGATTTATATATGAAAAATGCTTGGAAATGAAGTTCGATTGATTGGTTACCAGATCCAAATTCAAATTTTTGAAAAACAAACCTACTTACTTACATTGAAGTGCCACAAAGCTGTTATATATCTAGTTAAATAAGAGCAATAAAGAACCCTAAAAGACTGTAACACTAATTTCCATGTTTGTTGCACCATTTTAGCACTGTCATAAACCTGTAATAGCTTTAACAGAAATACGATCTGCAGAGGATATTTTATTTCCAATGTTAAAATAGAAAAGGCAAAACAGGCAGAGCGGGGTAAGTTTTCTTTTTTTTTTTTTTTTTTTTCCAATAGATATTCTGAAATATCGCATCATTAATGCATTTCACATCCCCTTTTTTATTGAAACTATTTTGGCAGCTGGGACACCTCACATTTATTTCTTGGACTCCGGCTGTGGGAGCTAGAGCTGCAGCCTGCCGACAGGACTCATTGCTGTGTCTCCGAGCCAGTCTTTCCCACATCCTGATGTTCATCTTTTTCCAAATGAGAATTTGCTTTTTAATTAACAGGCAAACAAACAAAGAAGGAGACTGTTTGTTCTAGAACAAGGAGCGCCTGTTGGTCAGCATCCTAGGACAGCTGGTGCAGGGTGGAGAAGAAAGAATTTAATACGGAATTGAGTTTGCTTTCAGATATCGATCTCTCGGCGAGCCCCTCCACAGGACAGGCGGCCACGGCAGAGCCTGTGGGCTGGCCTGAGGGAGCCACTTGCCTTCACGTTACGGGCTTTTGGCAGCATTTCTCACAGCAGCATGGAAACTGCAAGTTCTCCAGCGATCTGCTGCTCTGCAGGGTAGGACACATCCCTTCTGCTCCGCTACCAGGTGGCTTTGTCCCATGGTGAAGTGGCCACTCCAGGAGCGGTGTTAGCGTGCTAAACAGCAACCATTTGCAATCCAACTTGTGGGCAGCAGAACACCTTAGAAAACTGTCAGGAGGCACAACTCTGCAGGCAGTTATTGACCTACCCAGGGTTGTTTCTTACTCCTCAGCATTGCAGCCATGTGGAGCCCCCAGAGGAACCCAATAGTCAAAAGGAGCATGAAACTGCGTAAACTACTTCTCCCAACAGCTGATCCCAAAAATTCTCTAGGGTTGTGCCCATAGCAGAAATCTTCCCGGGTAGTTACATCATCCAGGGCCTTATACTGTGCCAGCAAAAAATTGTGGTTTACGTCCAAGTCAGAATTTCAGTGTTCTGTATTCAGTGAAAAGTTCACTCTAGGAACTTCACCTTCCCATTAGGCCATTTGCTCTAAAACATTTAAGTGCGGCTCAAAGTCTCTTCTGGAAGATGTTTATGTGGAGTAAAACACCAGCTTGCCTAAATACAGACACCAAGTTTAAATTAAATTTGAATGTGACTCACTATGCACAGATTTAAACAGTTGAACTGACTAATAGTTATCCTCAGCCTTCATTCCTCGGTGCAGTCTTGTGCTCCTGTTACCTCTCTGAGAACATAATTTTGCCAGGAAAACTGGGGTGTAATTTTCACCCAGTCTGTTTAACAGCTACTGTAGTCACCATACAGGTGATAAACGGGCCACGTGTCTCCCAGGAGCGCCTTAGCTATGAAGCAGCACCTTACCAGCACGCTGCAACGACAAAGCACTTGCTAAGGATGCAGTAGTTCAGACTGAAAAGGCTGAACCACCGCTGGTACGCTGCTACGCAGGGTTTTTCTCGGCGCTACCCACTTGTCTTACCTCTTCACATCCCGCTCTGTCACAGCCGTGTCAGCAGAGATGGAGAGTGATGTAAACGTGACCTCGGGGTTTATCATTTTAAATACATTGACACACTTGCATTTATACAGCCCTGCGGTGCCAAAGCGCTTATATTGCCATAAAGACATTTAGTCTAGAATAAATATTCCCACAAGTCAAATAAGTTAAACCAGTATAAAATACCTTGATGCTAGCATAACGGCGTCTATACTACTAGTCTTGATATAACACTTCCAAACAAATTATTTACGCCGGCACAAGATCTGTGCATTCCCAGACCTTATTTTTCTTGAATACATGACTTTGAGGGCAGGATATTCTTTGAAGAACTGCAATGCACTGAAAAACCAACTCCAAGCTCAAAACGGGAGAGGAGAAGAAAATAAACGTAAAATGCATGTGTGGCTTCCATAAGTGGTAAAAGGCTGAAGAAGCAATCTTTTGCAGACTTATTATTAGCTGGTAGGCTATTGAATAGCATCTCCTTACACAAGCCATTTCAATGACACTTAAACTAAGTGAAAAACCAAAAAAAAAAAGAGTGAAAACCCCCTTGGTTTACAAAGCTTCTAAGGGCAGGTTTTTGCTGCACTAGTCATAATCATGAGTAACTGCAAATGTAAGATAATTCATACAGATAATCATCCTTTGGGAAAAAAATGCTAGCCTGCGTAAAATGTGATTTGGAAACGTTTTCCTTCACTTTGCTTCTATCCTACTTTCAGTTCTCTGTTAGAGGCAAAACAACATGAGTGCTTGTCTAGCATAGTTATTTATTTTTGAAATAACTCAGATCAAGTAGATGCTCTCTAATTTAAGAGGTGAGTGACTGGATCCCATTTTGTTTACTTGATCGAGCTGCTTTTCTTCTACATGCTGTCTTCCCGAGTTGTAAAAATTCATTCACAGCAGGGAAGGCAATGGCCTTACCTGCCTTTAATTTATGCAGTGTTTAAAATCATGCCATCATCGCAGGTGTGGCCAGGCTTTTGTTGAGGCTTCTTAAAAAAAAATAAAAAAATTCTGATCTACCTGCTTGAATCTGTCAAGAGCCCATTTGTATGCACGCAGCTAATGTGCTAGAAATAAAAGCCGCAACCTGTCAAATAAACTCCTGCACCTGTATGAAGCAGTTAAATTGTTCCATCTACCATTATTCTGGGAGATCAAAGAGCCCTCACTGTGAGGGGCTCTGAAGAAATAAAGAAAATGATAGACCTACTTGTCCTTGAGCTAAAAAAGAAGGGGTGGGGGGAAAGAAAGAAAAGTGGACTAGTTCAACTACCTGAAGGAGCTTTTGTTTGGCATGGGCACAACGTGAACGCATTCTTTCACATTAAGGCCCAAGAGGAAGAAATTCATTCACCCTTATTATAGTGACGTAGCTGTGGCATTGATGTGTTTTTAACCTTGAATAATTGTTGTCTCTAAAGCTCCAAACAAGTTTTATCCTGTCCACAGGTCAGTTTTGTTACAAAGGCCAATTAGTGGAGCTACCTTAGCCTGCAGCAAAAAGCCAAGTAATGGTGGGGCATGCCCCATCCAGAGGTGATGAATAGCCTGTAGAGCTATAATTTGAGAAGGGGGGAGGGGGGCTTTGAAGCATTTACCTTACATGGAACTCCATTGTCACTGCAGGCTGTTTGATCTTTAAATAATTTACTTAATGATCTCACCATGGGAGCAATTGGCAGAGCAAGATTAGGTTGTAAGGGCCTAATGGACATGGGAAAACTTAAAATTACTAGAAGAGAGGTATGTGCAGAACTGAATTTTTTTCTGTGTAGATTCATGATTTATATGGGGGGGGAAGCTATAAATTATGGTATTTGCTTGATGTGTTCTGGCAGAGGAAACAAGAAGAAATTCTGCATTTGGTGAATGTTTCAGAGAATTTTAATCCTCACTCTTTTAATCTTTGTGGTTTTGTTTTGCTTCTCCTTAAAAAGAGTCAACCCAGGGAAATTATTGTTTTATAATAGATTAATAGGTCAGCAATAAAAACCTTTGGCCATTGTGAATAGGCTGTTGTTAAAAGGTCACGGTTAGCATAATATTTCATTTCTGATAAATAAAGGGTTGGAAAGTCTGGGGCCGAAGCTTGTGAATGGGAAAAGTGTAGCATGACCCCTTTTACTCAGTAAATATTGTAAAACATGAATTATTAGCTCACTTTGTAATCGTACGTGAAAACTATGCACCATTTTGTGGGTACAGGATTTGGGATATTCTACAGTATCCTGAAGATATAACATTAGTCACCAAGGCATCCTTTAATTACTTGCAGACAACAATTCTTGCATTCCTGTGGTATTACACTCATTTGCATAGGAAATGCTAAAAATACAAAAGAAAAGTTAATTAGACCTATGGAAGAATTGCAGACATTTTAATATAGATCATTATATAAACATTTAATATCTGCCTTTGTAGATGGATACTTCTATGTGAAACTAAAAGCACCAGGAAGAGTTCGAGAGAAAGGTAACTTGTGAGGAGGCCTGAAAACAGAAAAGAAACACCACCCCTGCAGTTTTTAAAAAATATTGAAAAGAAACAACATTTTCTGCAATAATCTCTGCAATAAGAGGGTTCTATTGGAGAACAGTGGGAGCGTTTTCAAGAAATATAAAGCTGTTGCCTGATGAGACTCATTGGCCTTCACTGCAGATCTAAGCTGTGCCCTTACCAATGTTTAATTAAAACTGTGGTCTTCGTGGTAGTAACTCTGGAAGCTTATTATTGAAAAGTTGTTAAAACCTCAAGGTGTGAGATGCTAAGGACAAATCTGATAGTCCCTGTCCATCTGCTTCTACCGTGAGAGCTTTGGCTTTATGGACTTCTTGGTTGACTTGTTGGTTGATCCTTCATTTTTGTTGAATTTCGGATGAAGAAGAGTCTGACAAAGAGGTTGGCAGAGTTGAGGAGACCTCAACAACAGGGAAAGTACAGGAGCTGGAACAGGTCCTGGGACAGGTCTGTCAGCACAATCCTGCCCCAAAACCGGATACATTTCAGGTGCATCTGGAGGAAAAGAAAGAAACATTGGAATTGGTGCCAGAGCCGAGTAAGTGAGAAAAGCAGTGTTTGTTACTTTTACAAGCAAAATGACAGCATTGGTGGAAATGTACTGTATACTGTTGGCTTCAGTCACTGACAGTGGAAAACACCTGGTATATAGGTATGGTGGGTTTACATTTTTTTTTTTAGTTGCAGATTTAACTGATAGTCTAAATATGTAAATTTTAGTGTCTCCTCTTCTATTCCACTCACCATGTGTTTGATATAAGATATAGTCCAAGTTAGGGGCAAAAAGTAAAGCTAGAATTAACAATTAATCTAAAGTTATATTTAATGGATTAATACTAATGAATTGTTTTAAAACTGGAATTATGAGTTTAGCAAGTATGATCGTGTATTTTTAAAATTCACCTATGCATTTCTAAAGTATTTAAATTAGGTACAGTGTTATGTCAAATTTATTAAGCCGCGGTGATACACCGAGATTATTATTACCTCAGTGATCCCTGTCCCGCTCTCCCAAGTACACCACCATACTTTTTCCCTGTTAAATGAACTAAATAAATGTTAAATGAACTAAATAAATGTTAAATACTTATGAAGCTTTTTGAGCAGTAATGGATAGGTGTCCTGAGTTGAAATCAATACTTGCTAGGCAGAAAAAAAGGATCTGTGACTTAAACAAAAGGAATGGTCCAAGAAACAACATTTTTGCCTCATATGAGGCCATGAGAATGGTTAGAAATTATATTGGATGGGAGTAGATAAAAATATAAAGTCATGGACACAAACCAAATATTCTCTTTCACTGCCAGAAATAAGAGCAGAAAGGGAATAGAAGGGAGACACCAAATGGGGTAGAGCGCCCAAAGCATATCCAAACACCGAGGGAGCAGGAGTGGAGGGGGTAGAGGAGGATGCTGGCCAGCTGCTCTGTTTTCGAGAGGGACGAGACTGTGCACCACAGCACTAATGCCATCCCCACCCCACAGAGCTGGGGCAGTTCACCTGCAGGTCTATATACCTTGGAAACTGTTGGAGCAAACAGAAGCCTGCTCCATACAGATTTTACTTGTTGCCGGACTAGTAAGAATATAGCGGAGGTGCTCAGGAAGAACAAATACCTTCCAGCAGAGCGCACCACAGAATGGTCCACAGAATGTCTCAGCTTTGGGAAGACACCCAAGAGCATGATACATAGAAAACTCATGCATCAAAACCTCTCTGTGCTGCACTGCATACATGACCAATTTCTGGTGGTGAAGCTCCCCCTGAAATCCTCCCCTGCCCCAGTAAAATCAGAAAAGGCTGGTAGGAATGGCAGGAGCAGCAACTTGGGTCTTTCTTTTCCTTGTTAGTCTGGCACTTTTCTGTATGGCCGTTTTCAGGCAGTACAAATGAAAGGATTTAGAGGACTGTCCTGTTTCAGTGCAGAAGCTGGTAGCCAGGAGAGCAGACGTCCTGCTGCAGTAGCAGGTTTTGAGCAGGAAAACACTAAACCAGCTTATGTCCTTCAATTCCTCTTTCTTTCCATCCCCATTTTGTCATGCCTGACCAGGTACTTGACTCTATATCCATCCTAAATATAAACTCAGGATACAAATCTATGAAAGATAGACAGATCTAAGTTTCAATTTTATATATTATTAATGCAGAAAAAAGACGAAAAAGATCAGAATCAAAAAGATGCTTTTGGAGAATATGCTTTTAACCTGTCCATTCACTGACATTCCAAAAATTCCCAATTAATATGGACAATCAGGAAGAGTCTCTTGTTTTTCTCCTCCAAGGGAAATTATCGAATGTTGGCACATTGTGTATATATACATATACACACACACACACAAAACCACACATATACATATATAGACACACACACCTGGAATTTAAAAATAAAAGATTGTAATGTAAAAATAAAAGGAAATTCTGGGTAAAGACACACACTTGTTGATACAAGACTGGGATACGAACTCAGACGTGCATAAACTGATAAACTCTCCTTGAAGCAAGTAGGAGTTTTGCAAACTTATATGTAGCTGCCAAGCTTTGTATGGAGCTGTGTGACATTTTATTCAGTTCAGCTAATGAGATGTTTGCCTATGTGCAAAAAATGTATTCATGGTAAACTGCCTCTTTAAATAGTTGTGTGGTTTTAGTAATAATGAGAGGCATCACCAGACAGCCTTCATGACTGATATGGGTTTTGAAAGAAGGCAGACTGGTTAGCTTAACAAACACTAACAAACCCCAGCGGCATACCTGGGGTGGAAGATTTCCTGCAGGGGCAAAAAGGGTAGATGAGACTCAATAGATCAGCCACCATTTGGCCTCTTCACTGAATCTGCCAATTAGTGCAGAGCATTATGGCATGTTTGTGTTGTGGCAGCTAGAGAAAGAGACCTGCCAAACTCATTCTATACAGAACCCCAAACATCCATCAGATGCAAGATGCTTTTCATCCTGATGAGTTGGCTTCAGTTCAAACCAATGGCCAACTGATGAGAAAGTTCATTAACTCTGAAGCATTCAGTCCCTCAGGAGGTGTAAACTAAAAAGTGGGGTCCTACAGATATACACAACATAACAAAAATGATGTTAAAATATTGAAATTACAAAGCCAAACACTTTAATGGTAGGGAATGGGAGAATTAAATTTACTCCTCAAATGTTCATGTTGTCTCCTTTTGCACATGCACTATAATGCAGTCTTTAATTACAGTCTGTCCTTTCTATTTTTTCCCACGTGTATTGGAAGGCTGCAAATCCTCAGAAATCACCTCTTCCATTGAATGTGATAAGCGAATGAGATGTAGCTCTGCCTTATTAAAGATCCATGTTCTTCCATCGCTGGATATCTGATTTCTGATATCAGTGCAATAGACACTTCATGAAAGCTGAAGATATGCAGATGTGTAGATAGCCGTGCGACTTCCACTAAAATGAAAGGCATTTACTGCAGACATGAACAAACAGAAAAAGAAAGCCCATGAATGTATGATTTTTTTTCTCTTTTCCTTCACATCTTCTAACTGTTTATGACCAAATGCTAAGGAACACTTGCATAAGTCCACTTGCTTTTCAGTTGTGCTTCTCCAGTGCTATATGCCAGTTTATTCTGGAGTGTAACTGCTAGGTGGGTCCAAGAGAATATGGATAAACCAGAATCCTAAAAGCAACCACCCCTTTTGGAAACCCTTTTCTTTATCTACTATGTGAATTAAGGCATTAGTAGTCAAGAGTCTAAAAGTCAGGTATGTTGTAGTCTTGCACAGGAACTCTAGTGGTGGCGGAAAGATCTCTGAAGTTCCCTCCACAGCCATCGGAGCTAAAGGGATAAGGGTGGGACCTTGTGGAATTCAAATCCTTGGGAGGCTCAGAGGTACAGGTATACATTTGGCTAATCTGGAACAAAGCTTGGGATGCGCAAAAAATTATTCATTGTTATTTAAGTCTTTTCTTCACCCTAAAAGTGCATTTGTGTAAGCAAAGGTGTGTGCATATAGATATGCAGGAGTAGAACGTAGAGCATGATGGCATTATACAAAAGTAACACAACTCTTGGGAATTCATGGCAGCTGCAAACACAATGTGCTGTTCCTTCTTAAACTGTCAGAAGTAACATGGCATACATGGAATTATCCATCCATAGCTGCTATGTGTAATGTAGCAACAAGAAAAGGTTGTAAAAAAAACATTCTTTACAGACAGCAGACTGCAGTTCTGTGCCTAGTCTCCGCTATGCCTCTGCTTTGCTTTATCAGGGGGTTCAAGGGCTTGAAAAAGGCATCACTGAGTTAGGGAACTCAATTTGGTCAACAAATGCTCCCCAGCCTTAATGAACTGGTCCTTTAGTGCTAGGTTCAAGACAAAATAAATCCTTTCTACTCAGATGCGGATGTAGGTGTCAAGTGCTACTTATCCATAATACAAAGAGGGTGTGCACACTCTCAGGGCACGGGCAGCACAGCAGACGGCATCCATGCATTAAACCTACAGGAAAAGGCAAAAGAAAAGAAGAGTGGGATGAAAAAAGAAGAGGAGGTCATCAAGCTACTCAGCCACCCCAGGCCACCCCGCACTCACAGCTCAGGGGCTGCCTCTCCCAGGTCCAGCTCATCCCACTGGATCTCTCCTCTGTCAATGGAGATGCAAACTCTACATGTGCATTTCTAAACTCCTAAACTTAACTGAAATGCAGATTTGGCTGCTCACTCCATAGACCTTCTCAGTGAAGCAAACATGCCATTCCTTGACCTTTGGTTTGTCTCCATCTCTATTTTCATTTGCGTACATTTTTGCCGTAGCAGTGAACCATATTTTCATGTTTCTTGGCCAAACACAAAAAAGTATAGTCCTGAAAGTCACCAGACACATGAAAGCTTTGAGTGTAAGCTTTAGGGGATGTTTGTAGAGTTTATAAAGGAAAGATGAAGGTTTTTGGAAATCATTAAGGTCCTTTGTGACCTTTCTGTCATTAAAGTCTAACAAAACATGATAAGGATTTTGTAAATTGTGAAATACTGGATGTTTTTAAATTCAGGCTTATTTATATTTGCCAATTGTCTACTGGGGAGTTGGTAATTTCTGTATTTGATTTCTCAGAAATTATTTTTATATTTAAAAAACATTTCTAAAGGTATTTTTATTCTGTTAAAGAAATACTAGACAGATTAATAAGATAGGTATTCTTTGATGTGTGTGTCTGTGGGTGGGCAGTTAGGCATAATAGGGTCCTGACCTGCAGAAAGTATGGTGATGCTCTTCCATTTTCTTCTTTCCATCCCAATTTGATTCAAGCCCATGTGAGGCTGATTTCATACATTTCAGCATTTTTTATATCTTCTTGTCTTTTTCTTCTCTCAAGAACTCCACACAATGATTTTTTTTCCTTTATCTTGTTCAGTGTAAGAGATAAATCATCTAAAGTGTTGCCAGTTATGCATCAAATTCATTATGACTGTTTAATCTGTTTAATACTGACCTAAGCAGTAGCACAGTGTGGGATGTACCCTCTTGTGGGCAAAGAGAATTTTACAGTCTTCCCTGGCATGTGCAAACTCCAGTTTGGCTTTATTTGGACTCTCTTTGTGAACAAAAAAAAATAATCGCATGAGTATTCAGGGCTTAGGACAGCATTTTCAAACTTTGGTGTCTAAAACTGTGCTTCCGTTGAGCATCAGTGGAGGAATCCATACAAGATCTTAAGAGCTGTGATGCACAGCACTACAAGAGCTAAAGCTTACAGGGTTACTAGGCTACTCGCAAGAGGATTTGAAAGCCATTTTATGGGAAGACACTTGTATAGTAAGGGATGTTTTGTTGGGCATTAGCCAGCGGGATGAAGCTGCTAAGGAGTCTTCAGCTCCTCTGCTATTTCTGTCTCCCAATTGCAATACCTTGCCTGTACTTTTTAGCTCCACAGCCCTGTGGGGAGCTAATCAGTCCACCAGCCATCTTCCTCCATAGTGCCAGATCTGCAGGTGTGAATGGGACTGCTGCAGTTGGGTTGTTTGGGCTTTTCTCTGTTGGGTCTGTGGCACAATGAGCCCCCATCCCATTGTACATAGTACCAACCCCATCACACTGAGTCCATATCTCATTGTGTAGAGTCCTAGCCCCATCCTGGAGAACCCCAATGCTGCTCCACAGAGCCCCAGTGTCCTTCTGTAGAGCCCCATCCCCACCTCATAGAGCCCATCGCACTGCGGGGAGCAGGAAGGTGCTCTCTGTCCTGTGATCCAGCACTGAGAGATGCTCCCCTGTTCCTCGATGGGCGAGAGGTGGTGCTCTTCCCATGAAGGTCCTACCTGCACTCTCTCGTCACCTGGAGAGTGAAGGGGTAAGCAAGTCCTTTTGTATCATATGGTAACCCCAGGTTCTGAAAAGTGGCTGAGTAGAATCACAGATCCTGCTCCACGGGCTTGTTTAGGTGTCTGCCTTGACCAACACAATCTTTAAATGTTATACATTATGCTCCAATGCATACTTACTGAAAATTATATTGTATTTAAAAATATTGTATTTTTTATATTATTATGTTGCAAAAAGAGGCGATTTAAAATGATACAAGGAAACAGAGGGCATACATAGATAGTTAAGTATAATTATATTTTCCAGATTCTAATAATCTCCTCTCTAGATTAAATCATGCAATTAATACTATTTCCATAAATTTTCTTTAATTTGCACTGGAACTGCTTATCATTTTATTTTTAAGCTGCTAAATTTCATGATCTTAAACTAGTCATCTCTCCTTGATTGAAGGTACCTTTTAACACGTGAAAATATTTAGCTTCATTTCACAGTCTTCTTACTACACCTAAGAGAAATACATATGGACTATTAATCATGTTTGATTAAACACAGCTATACATTTTTTCATTACTTCAAATTTATGCTGACATTATCTTGATTGAACTGAAGTATCAGTCTAAATACAAACAACCCCAAGAAAGAATTTTTAGCTTAACAAATTTGAACTAAGCACCAATAATATAAGATCTGTACATTTCAGTTCCTTCTCTTTTATAATTGCTTGCTGCTAACATAGCCAAAGTCTCCCAGAATCCCAGAATCCCAGAGCGGATGAGGCTGGAAGGTGTGTCTGGAGATCATGTAGTCCAACATCCAGCTCAGAGCAGGGTCAGCCAAAGCAAGTTGGCAACGAACATACCCAGTGGGTTCTGAACATCGTATTTGAAGGATGGAGACTCCACAACCTCTTTGGGCAACCTGTTCCAGTGTTCAATCACCCTCATAGTAAATTTTTTTTATCTTGTGCTTAAATATAATTCTAATTGTTTTTTCTTATGAACAGTGGAAATAACACGTTAACATCAATTTTATAAAGTCAAGGCAAAACTCAAATATTAACACATTAGGAAATACATGTACTTAAATAATGCAGACTTGTTCAGCATTATGAAATAACAAACTTTGTGAAAAATCAGGCTGTAGGTATCTCAGTTTGGACACTTAAAATCAGAGACTTTATCCTGCACGAATATTTCTGTAGCTCTATTCCTCATTAGAAAAAAAGTCAACTTCCCTCACAGGAGCAGAGTGAGATAAATTCATTGTCACTTGTGAAGCACTCAAATATCGCGGCGAGGAGTACAATAAAAAAGAAAAACAGGATAATATTAACAATTTGGAAATCAGAGCAAGGAGTGCAATAAACATGTCATAAGGCCACATGCCAAACAGAGACAAAATATAATGTTGACTAGTGGCTTGTTAAGTGAGCAGTGTCCATCCTGCATCCTGAAAGAGGCAGGACAGTGGCAAATGCAATGTATGATCATATCATCAGTGATTGTGTTTTAGCATAGAAATTAAAGTGGCCCAAATAAGTATTGCACAGGAATCATCTAACTTTGAATTACTAAGTTGGATACCTTGACAGATAGAGTAATATTTACTCTATGTACATTAGCACATATAAATGTAACATCATTCTTAAAAAGACTGCCATTAATAAAAAAAAAACAAAACAACAACACAGGATCATGTTAATAAACTCTAATCTTTCTATGTGTCTGTGTTTTTTTAGGAAATGTTAGGTTTAGAGGCGTTTTATTTTCTGCTCTGCATTGTGAATCTGTTGTCATTTAAATACATAAGAGCCCTATTGTTCTGTCATTTATGCCCCGTGCACTTCTGCTTTTAGCATGATTAAACAAAAGAGACACATACCAAAGCTTTCTCGTTTGAATAATGCAACATCAATATTTTACATCTTGGGCTGCATTTCAATTTTTTCCTCAGCAAGGTGAACACTTGAAAAGGAAGCAACCGTTGCTTGCAGAAGTGTCAATTAAGTTACATTCTCCTCTTTTCCAAAAGAGATATGTGTCTCAAAAAATACATGTTATTGAGTAGTTGTCATTCTGTTGTAAGCCACTTCTGCAGCTGATGTTCTTATTCTCCAGCAGCATAAAGCAAGCAATAAAGTATTTACATAGCATTTCCATTCTTTACACTTTAAGTATGTTCTTTTTCAATGGATGAATTGTGCTTTTACCTTCAGTAAGGAGCAGCAGCACTTTGAATGGATGGACCTGAGTGGACCAGAATCACGGCATGCCATGGGGAGTGGAAGGATTCAGCTGCATCTTATGCAAAGCACAGATGATCATGTTAGGGTTGGATTCAGCTGTGGAGCTGATAGCTTTTGCTTCTTCAATTTCCAGGAGTTAATATGCTTTGGATCTTCAATGAGAGCAGCATTTATGTCCCTCTCTCTTCCTCAATTGAGATTGGCTTCCCTGTATGTAGAAGTGCTGCTATTGTAAAGATACTTCTGACATCGTTTCACTGAGTGACCCAAGTCCACTTTAGCAAGAGCTTTTTTCTGAGCAGCACACACCTCCCTTGTGCTCTGTTACTTACCTTTTGAGGAGCTGCTTCCATTAATCCATCCAGCTCCCCAAAGTAAGCGTCTGTGGCTGGGTCCGCATCTGCACCTTTTCCACCAGATGCACCCTTCTGCGGTGTCTTCTGTGGCCCCAGAAATAAAATGCTGAGAGCTGCACACTGGTCTCTTGCGTTGCAGTTGATGCATCCTTATATCAAACTTGTAGGCTGGTAGATAATTACAAGTCAAAAAATAGTTTCAGGGAAGTAAGTGTGCTGAGATTTTTAAAAAAAAGAAAAAGATAATCTTCCTAAATACTGGGCCAATCTCAAACATACAATCAGTCTGGTTTCCTTTTGAGAAATTCCATTAATTCCTGTCAGATGCATACCTTTATATACGCGCAACAGGACCTGACAGGACGTGCCCTATAATATAACAATATTCTGCCATTGTTTTGCCTCAAAAGCCTGCAACACTCCAGCCTGCAGTCAGCAAAGTAGGTGCTTAGTGCCACGGCATTAGGTGACACTTCTCACATCTTTGCAACCTGACTTGAAAACAAGTAATGTTCTTGTTAAGTATCCCCTCACATAGCATTACTTTTTTACACCTCTATTTTATAGTTCTTTTCCAGGATAATGAAATAATGCTACCGCTGTATGTTGGATCATCTCTTCAATTTACTCCAGTAAAAAGTTCTGTGGAAAGTTCATTGTGATTTCCAATACTCTTTGGAAAGCGAAGACTGTAACAAGCCACCTAAGTGATAAGTTGGTGCTTTTTTGTCAAAGCTTAAAAATAAGAAAGCAAAACTCTCAAAATGCCAATAGAGTCAACAGAGACAAAAACTGGACAGGCTCTAACTATGTAGCAAGCAATTAAGTCCATTTGGTTAATAATACAGCATTTGCAACAATTAATTCTTACCTCTATCATAAAGCACCTAAAATTTTGGAACTGAACAGGCTCATTAAGCTATTTAGTGTTTAATATTTCATATTTGGCATTTAGTGTTTAGTATTGCATATTTAGTATTTAGGTTTTGTGATTAAGATACATTTATTCTTTATGGCAGAGAGGCTAAGACAGATTTCTAGCATAGATATATAAACCAACTCCCATTTGCTTCTGCAGGAATCACTTTTGCAACAATCCATGGGCATAATTTAGTGCACGTATGAAGCTTCTGAAAGCAAAATAAATTAAAGTACGGACTTTCAAAGTGTGCATTTCAGTTTAGCTCAGGACCAGTCAGTTGGTGCTGTAGGATTATCGGACACATATAAAGACTTTTTAGAAAAGTTCACAGAATACCATAAGGACCCATGAAATCCCCTTTCGTTGTCCAGGATCAACAGCCTTTTTTTTTTTTCTCCCTTTTCCCCCACTTCTTTCTTATTGTGTGCAGTTAACAGTAAAATAGAGACAAATACAAAATATACGTAACTATGTCAAATATGTCTGTCTCTTACTGCCTGCCTGTCATAAGGCATTATCTGGATAAATATGTATATATACCAGAGACTGTATTTTATTACAGTTGGTTCTATTGTCAAAGTCTTTTGCGTTACACAGTCAGAAATCCTTGAAGTTAAATGTCCAGTCTTTTGAAACTTAGAATAAAAGATGTTTAAATACTTTTCCATTTATTGAAGTGTTTTAACACCTCTCATATTACTCAGAGAAATGAATTGCTTGAGAATGAGGTTAATGCTCTACAAAAAACCCTGCTTTTTAAAACCCTATAAGAGGGGTCAAAGACCAGGAAATGCTCTCACTATAATTCTCGTTTTCAGCTGAATTGGCCATGGCAACTGCACTAAGAATGCAAGTTTGAATTTCATTATGTTCCAGAAACCTGTAACTTTGCATTATAATGACTCACGCGATAACAGAAGGAAATTGCAAGCGTTCTTGCTGTAGCATACTTTAATTTATAATTTAATAAAGTAGTATTTTAAGTACTTACTTTCAAATACAAAAAAAAATGTTCATTTGATAGCTACTAAATGCATCCCTTTACATTTTACCTGTAAAATGCTCTGTGTTTGGTGACAGGTTAAATGTATACTATACACAGGGAGCCAACATTTGTCTTTGTAATACCGCAGCAGCCATAGCAATTTTAGCAGCATTCTTATTATTTTAAGCCGTCTCCATTGTCTTCTAAAGACCATAATTAGAAGCTGGAAACTTAAGGCAACCAAACTCAATAAGCTCTCATTATGAACAAAATATTCTACTGTTGCTCAACAAGTGACCGTGTGTAGCCCAACATGATAATGCATTTTTCCTCAATTATGTCTCTGTAGATCCAATATTAAGTCATTTCTCAAACAAAACTTTCATTAAGTGCAATGGAAGTTTTGCCTGGGTGATGCAGCACTGGCCTTTTAAGTAATTCCTTTTGTTTATCTACTACTATTCTCTAAATGAGCAAGTTTTTTGTTATGATGGCTTTCGAGAATACACTTAATTTCCTGGGGAAATGAGAAGGGAGCACGTCTTAAGTTAAGACTGTTGCCTTACAAGCAGCTTAAGCAACTCACTGAAAAGCAGTAAATCAATGCTCAGGAGTGGGAGGATGAGAGAGAGCTGATACCTTACAATTTTGTGGAGCAAAATTAAGTAGTTCTGGCATGCTTGGAGATGCTGAGAATTCCCAAGAACATATGTAGTATCGGTAGCGCTATGGGCAGATCCATTTGCACGACTACTTTTAGCAGAATCGTGATTTAGCATACCTGTTAAATTTCAAAGTACGTGGCAGGGAAGTTCCAAAGGCTGAGCTTTTCCCCCGAGAAAGGTATGCAACCGTCGCTACGCAGCTGCTCCTCCAACCACAAGCTCAGAGTAGCCTTCTGCTATTTCCAGCTCAGTGCGATGTTCAGAAGTCTTCCTCCGGCTGGAACACTCCCAGGTTCTTGCAGCTGGTCTGCAGCAACCTATTATCTCAGCCAGACAAATGACAGTGAGAGAAACAGAACTTAATTTCACCTGGAAATGCTGCAAAAAACAAGTTATATGTTTACTAAGTTTAGCCGGGGTTTGTAGCAGGTGTATTGTGCAAGCAACAGAAAGCAGGTTGGGTTGGATCTGCAGAGGTCTGATGGGATAAAGTGCCGTGTCAAATCATGCCCTCCATCCCACGTGCCCAGGAGAGATTTTAGCTTCCAGCCACATCCCCACCAGCTACATGTTTTGCTGAGAACATTTATCCTGTCAACATACATCCTGCCCAGTATTCGGTTCCCAGACTAATGGTCATACCAACTGTTTGCATGCCCAGAGCTGAAGAAGGCAAACGTGATAGACTTCTCTGTCAAATGTGGCCTCCATTAGGGACACATCAGGTAAATGTGGCAAATTTGGCTGGGTGTAACACACCTGACCAGGCGCTCCCTCTTAGGGACCTGCTATTCCCTCTTGGAGACGTGGGCTCGGAGAACTTCCTGATGCCAAGAAGCAAAAAGGGCACATTTCAACCTGACGTGTGCAGCCTTTTCTCCCGGTGAGACATGGTGAGATTTAGAGGCAAAAGGCAGAGCAGGCAGTACCCTTAATCTCCCAGGTACAAATCTCATATACTAAATAATGAAGGGCCAGTCCTGCTGCTCTTATTTGAAGGTGTTAAAATACCCTGGAGTACGTGATTACAGCCACCGAATCTCCTCCAAAAAGCACCTACGTGTAAAGAGAAGTATTCGTTGTGTGGGAATTATACTTTTTTCCAGGGAATCTTTTATTAGACAATTTATGGCTGCTTAGCAGAAACTATATCTAGGGAATCAAGTGGCCTGAAACCGGGCTTCTCTCTCCCTAAGGGGCATTTATGCAGTCCAAGAGATGCTTCCTTCTTGGGGAGGGATGATTTCTGGCTGACGCTCTTCCGAAGAGCCTCACATCACCGAAATAGGCTCCTACTGTGGCACAGAGCTTCGTCTCTTGTGTCCAGGGTATGCTGGTGGCAGCATTGATTTGTTAACCTTGGAGGAGATTAGCCTAATGGCCAACGCAGGGCAAAACATATTTGTATACAGAATAATGTCCGGTACAGAGAATTAGCTGAAATTTATGTATGTTCTGGTAATGTCGAAAAAGAGTTAGAGCCTCAGAGCTTCAGAATGGTATTTTTATTAGGATGAATTGAAGTTATAAATATCAATATTACTTAAAAGTATATTAGCACAGTTTACCAATTCTTGGAGGTTCGCAGGGGAAAAAAAAAAAGCAAATTTCCGCAAGTCTAGGGCAATGTGGTTCTCATTTATGAAAGCACGTTCAACACTCATGCTTTCAATTTTCATTGTGACAATTTTGCACAAGATCAAACAATATCTTCCTTTCAATTTTTCTTTCAAAATACCTTTGTCCCTTGGAAATAGAACAGAAAGAGGAGTAGTAAAGCTGATGTTAGTGCTTTTCTCTCTTTGACTTGATCTCTGAGGATGTCAGCAAGAACGATAAAGAATTGTGAATGCACATGAAACTGTGAAAGACAGGCACCAAACACGGTGCCTTAGCGCTTTCCGTGGGAAATTCTAAGCAGACGTGTCTACTGGGTTTCTGATTTGCAGCCATCCTCTGGCCTTGTGTGTTTGTTAAGTGCTGGAAAGAAAAATGAAAAAAAAAACCAACCAGCCGGAGAATCAAAGGCAGAAAGATATTCTGTAAAGTGGCAATATCTAAAAGCCTGATGTTGTAAATGTTCGGAGTTTGGAGCTCCCTTTGAAGTGACATGGAATGCGTATGATACCTGCCTATTCATTTAGCCACTGATAAGGTCCTAATTAGCACAGCACTCCGAGCACGTCCCATTTAGTGAAGTATAGAAATAACCACATCTTTTACTTCCTTCCTTCGCAGCTGTAAGAGAAACAGCTTTTGGGGTTTGTATTTTTTGTCAATATAGGCATCTCGCGTACTTGTAAATACCTTGCTAAGCAAAAAAACAGTCACAGAAAGAAAATCTGCTCTTATTCCTGGGAAGTGGTGGATCCAGCAGTCATTTGAGTCACGCGAGTGAGTGAGTTCTGTGGTTTTAGGTCAAGCTCCACTTACAAACTCTGGCCTGCAGGCTAGCGCTCTCCTCAGTTCAGTGCAACACAGCTGTCACAGCGAGCCATGATTGCTTCTCCTTCCAGGATCGGACAATCAGACCCTTAAATCCTAAAAATTACTTCAATGGAAATGTTCCAGTGCACAGTAGAAGTGCCTCCTGAAAGCAAAACTGCAGGATCAGGCCCTTCAATTTTAAAAAATGACATTTAATATGGACAGACAAAGGCACCGGAGAAGAACACACTGACTCTCTGTACACCTGGAGGAGGGATAGTAGTACAAAACAAGCTTTTCTTTAACCACAACGGCAATCTTCTAACAGCAGCACCCACTCAAAAGCATAGAACTCAGAGGTTGATAATCATCTTTCAGTTCAGGTTATTGCATGCAATTTTTCACATTCATTCAGTTTTCTTCATACAGCTCTTAGTAAAGTAACTCCCTTAACAATAAAAGCTTTTATGGCAGCCCATTACACAGGAGAACTAACCACTCCTAGTTTTTTTATTGGCTTCTTGGAATATTTATAGCAGTCTTTGTTCTCTTTGCAAGCTTATGCATCTGGGTGTGTATGGAGATTTTTCTTTTTTTTTTTTTTTTTTTGGCAAGTGGTTATGATGGCAAAGTACATATATTTTTACATTTGTAAGGTTTTAAAGTTTTATATTTGTTTTCTGCTAAGCCAACATTCAGCCTGCTCCTCCTTGTTTAGCACTCGAATGTTCACTGCTGGAGAATTTTCATTGCAAGTTGCCTGACATAAAACTTTATTTGCCACCACGCCACCTCTTCCCAACAAACTGGTTACCCTGTACACACAGAGATGTCTTGATATTTGGCTCCATGCTAACGAAGCAAAGAATTTGCTTGGTGTCTAAAGGAACAATTAAATTTCCACTTCAAGAATTTGATAGAAAAATCTCACATTAACACAATAGACTGGCATTCTTGTAGGAATCACCTCAGCAGTGACTGAAACTATCACAATGACTTATTTTTGCATAGCGTTTTTGATACAGCTTACATAGAAGAAAAAAAATGGCCCCAAACAGGAATATCTTTGAATATCTCTATTTATTTTCAGAATTTTTCATTTACTTTTGTATTCTGGCTTTCATAAACAGCAACCTTTCATTGTTCACACCATCTTCACAAAACTCATATTGAATATTGGAATAGACGGAGGAATTCAAGATGTAGATATGGCTTTTCTGTGTTTTCCAGTATAGTGAAAGAAGAAATTGCACACACTGGAGTGATGCAACTGTTAAAATTAAAAGGAGAAATCATTTTTCGCTTCTCATTCACAGTTTAGAAAATGATCTTTGTACTAAGAGTTAAGGCAATGCAAATAATAAATAATAATAGTAATCACCTAGTAAATACCTTATTGAATTTATTATACACATACTTACTGAATAAATAATAAATAATTGAAATTATCCCTTTCTTTTTGATCATAAAGATTAGAAAGCCGTGCATTATTAAAGAAAAATAAAGACACAAATTGCTGATATGAAGTTAGGGTTTTGTAGTGTTCTTAATAAATACTGGAGTGTAGTAATAAATGCATTTTCCACGGCATCTTTCACAGAGACGTATTTCCCTGGAGCTTTGCTGCCACTGGAATGCCACTAGGTAGGTGGAATCTTAGTTTTCACTAATAACACCAAGCAAGATATTTGGGCCTTGATAACATACAAGCTACATTTTACTGTGTTGACCTGGGGTAACTTCTTTCAATGGCTTTATTAGGTGGGTATATCCTCCCTACTGTGGGGCTATAAAAATACCTGATCCCACTGCAGAGACTGGTGGGTTTTTATATGGGAATAGTGATTGTGTTGTTATCGCTTAATTCAGATTTGGGAAGGCGCCACTGGCTGTCAGGGCAGTCCTTGACCCTCCTAGAGATGAAGGTCAAAGGCCATTTCTTGGGTTCTTCCTCTCCCTCACATCTTCTGTTCCCTGGGAAGGGACATCAGCCTTTTAAGTGACACTCTTCATCTCCTATGAGCCGGAGAAGAGCCCCACACTGCCCAGGCCTTGTGGGCTCATGGGTCAGGTCCGGTGTCTGCTTCCTGGAATAGAGCTAGCCTTAGGAAAAGATCTCCCATGACCCCCTGAGCTAATCCCAGCACGTGCAAAGAGAGGGAGTCCAAAGGAAATGAAGTCATCAAAGATTAAGCACCTTCACTGGCCTACTCCACCCTCCAGAAGTTCACATCTCACATGGAAAGCTTCTTTTCCCTGTTTCAAGACAAAAATCACTTGGGCAAGGTTCAACCAAACTTCATCATTGCAAGGCAGCCGCTGTCACTCAGCTGTCAGAAAGGGCGCAGAGTGGAAATAGCTTTGGTGATGTAAGCCACCTCTTTGTGGTGACTTCCCTCCTCACCTCAGATTGTGCTTGCAAACTACTACTGGCTTCTGTCTTCAAGACCATTAGAGGAGCTGACACACCCTTATCTGTTTCACCACATCTAACCAGAGAGAAAAGGTGTGGTGTGTGAAAAAAAGCCCTGAAAAACCCACAGGGATCTCTCGCATAGGGGTGAATCTTGTCCCTGCTCTGCTCCAGTAAACACAGGAGACCTCACACCATCATATAGAGAGACAACAGACCTTGCTGAAAGCAATCTGCCAATTACGTCTTACAGGAGCCTGGTAATGTGACACATTGCATACGAGGAGTCAGCACCCATACGAAGAGGTTGGAAAGACATCAGCAAGATGTAGCTGATACTGGGGAAAACAGAAAGTAGCGAGCATGGCAAGCTGTCTCCTCTCTGGACAAAATACCATGCCAGGTCCTTGGTCCTATTGTTTCAGATGTTTACCATGTCAGTCTCCAGCTGTGCTTACCCAGGACAGTGCAGCTCCCAGTACAACAGATGAAGCACTTTTGCGGGAGTACAAGACAAAATGTTGACAAGTTACAGTGTGGCTTTTGGGGAAGATGAGACTGTGGAGGCTTACCATCATCGTTGAAACGGGGAGCGATGGTGAATGGTGAAAATGAAAACCAAAAAAATGAATTGTCTTATTCAGGCTTTCCTGTTAGTAGGTCTGGGGGATAACGACCTTTGGGAAGGACACGCAGGGACCCCATGAAGTCCCTCATTGTCACTCATTTGATGATGCAGTTCACGCAGAAAGTATCTGGATCCTATGGTGATGGTAGTTGTAGAGAACAGCTGTGAAACCCAAACCAGACAGTAGATCAGACAAATTGTCTTTGGGAGGAACGACCACTCCCCTTAACCCAACGTAGCTTTTCAGCAGTCTGAAAGAACCCTATAAACAAAACCTCAGTTTGGGTATCAGTATACAGGTTAACTACAGGCATTTGCATGCTGCCATTGCACGACGTCTTTATGTACTCAGCCAAACATTTCTAAGAGGATTGTGACTCCTCCTTGTTTGAATTAAAATTTCTAGAAATTCAGAATGCTAATACAGACTAAAATTCAACAAGCTTTGCAAGCTGCTTAAAATTATACTATGGATATTATTTAGACATATTTGTAGGCTTATGCATAATAAGTCTGTGAAAACAATAGCAAAATACTATTTTGTTCCTTCAAACGTTTTTAATTTTCATCGTGCCATTGCATTTTTTGGGTTGAAGTGAAACACGGAGACATGTTTAAAGGAAGCATAATTGGGCTTGTTTGAAATTATTTCTCTGAGAGTTGAAAGAATGAAAAGTCAAAGAATGCATTAGAAGTCAGAGTTAGAAAGAAGTCAGGGAACACATAACCTTTCAAGATTTTAAAACGCGAGGTATAAATAATGTTTGTTTCCTGGTAAATAGCAATCATATGCATAAAACGGGAACGAGCAGTAGAAATAAATAAATAAAGAGAAAGCCTATTCAACTGAAATCCTAGGAACTGTAATGTTGTGGAACACTGTTGGACTGCTTCAGTTTCGCAAGGGCTTTATCTCGGCTGAAAGGTGAAATTAGCAGCTTTCTCAAAACCCTGGGAAGCTATTGTGTCAATGCTACACGCTGGAGACCACTGTTTGATGCCAGTGCCACTGGTTTAGATGAGCACTGCAATCAGGAGTATTAAAAGTGAGTTGGGGAATTGTGTGGCGTGAAGCAATGGAGCTGCTTACAGACAAAAGAGCTGAATGGGGTTTTACAGACGTCTATAGGAATATAACAATGTCAAATATACCAAACGATGCAGCTGAATTCAGCAAAATTAAAGCAACCAGGCTGGGAAAGAAGCTGGGGAGAGAGGGGAGATGAGGGGAGGACATCTGAATAAAAGAATTAATTAATAAAATTAATTGTAAAATTCAGACACAGCTGGACAACTCCCTGAAATATTAATACTCTGAGGAACAACATATTAAATGTGTCTCTCAGAAGCTGCTGCTCGCAGTTTTCTCCTCTTTAACAGGACACTCTTTGGTTTTTAATCTGTCTAGGTATTTCTTTAATTTGGGGAGATTACCTCACTGCTCATTTTACCAGCAAGAAGACAGACGGCAATTTACCCAATCTTGTCTCTTTGCCTTCTTTTTTTTCTTTCTTTGTTTTTTTTTTTGGCTTTTTGTTTGTTTTGTTGTTTGTTTTTTTTTTTTAAATGTCAGCAAAGTATCTTCAGGAAATTTATAATCTAGGACCAGCCTGTGTCTTTGTTGCATTCACGTCAGTCTAAAGTAACTCACAGGTAGTTGTTTTGTTTTTCAGGTCATTTATAACTTTTACACTTTTTTTTTTTTTTCTGACGCAGAACAGCTGAAAGCATTCTGTGTAAAAGAGTTGAAAAGCCTGTGCTGGAATAATTATATTTTTGCTGCTGTGTGAAGGCGTAGAGGTATCATATTCTAAAGATCATTATCAGAAATGATGAGAAATAAAATAATCTTTCTGCTATGTGATGAGGTTTATGAGAATATCCCTAGACAATTCATTAGTTTTAAACTGACATGAAAATCAATTAATTTTAATAGGGAATAACAGATTATGTGTTTAATAATTCATCTAATTTCATGAGGCAAAGTGAATTAGACAATGCAATGTAAATCTAATAGCAGTTGTAACCACATAATTTGACTGTTTGTCAAGAGCAAAGCATAGCGAAATGATCAAGAATTACACAGACAGAAAAACATTAATTGTGTGTAAACTGAGTGACAGTTTCTTGTAACCCTAAAAGCCTGCGAGTTCAGTGTAATTATTTCTATTAGATCTTTCCATAAAATTGTCCTGTAGCATTAATTATGTATTCATATTAAGCAGGCAAATTAATAAATAATACAAAATAACTTTTCTGTGCTCGCAATTTAGGCATACTGTTCAATTGACTGAGATTTTACGGAGTGAAACTATGTGAAAATTGTTTTATAGTCTGCATTAATTAAACAATAATGACCCTGAGAGCAGGCATTTCTGCCTGTTAATGACCAGCTGGAAGAGTTGAGGACCTGACGTCGAGCAGGGGGCCCTTAACCTGGGCGGTCATTAACGTTGGGGAAATGCCCGACCCCCGGGTCACTGTTGCCGTTAATAGAAGCCATGATAATTGTTATGGTTTGTGGGTTTTTCTTTCCATGCAGAGAGCGCGGGCATGTGCTTTCCATCTGAGTGGCATTTATTTCAGATTAAGGAGAGGCACAAAACAGGCAAGGACCAAAGCGAAGTCTCCCCGTGCCGCACGGCGCCCACCTTGCCTAGCAAAATGGCAGATGCCAGAAACGCAGCAAGGTCGTGGCAGCCACAGCTTGCATGGCACGGGCCACACGATCATGTTAAAGCACAAACATCAGATAAAGGGATTGCCCTTGTATACGTCTGAAAATATACATGTTGAAATATGCGTTGCCATGGATACAGATCCGTCTCTAGAGCGATGGTCTGTGCCTACTGGGTAATGACACTGGTAGCCTATAGAATCAAGGAGCATCACACTTGTGTGTGTTAATATGAAAAAAAATATTAAAAAAAAAGTCAGAAAGGCTCAAAGGGCTTTCCTTTTTACAACAAAATATAGAGGAACCACAGCTTCGCAGGTGATTTTTCTTGTTTAAAGTCTGAAGAAAAAGTCTTGTTAGTTTCCAGATGTTTACAACTGGAAAATGTGGCCTGACCTATAGCATGTGTGTTCCCATCCTTCTTACCTTTAGCAGCAGTTGGGATTCAAGGCCCACAGGCCAGCACAGGAGATGAAGGAGCGGCCAGGGCAGGGTGTGAAAAGCCAGGAACCACCTATGCCAAAGGGACTGAAGATGTCGATTCTCCACATGGTCTATCAAGAACAGCGAAAAATCTCACCTCACCTTTAGGAAAGACTCAGTTGTTAGTTGTGATACACAGAACAGAAAGATGGAAGAAGGGTCTGGACATCATCCTGGAATGGCAGATACAGACAGGAGAAAACAATATTGCCTGGAAGTGTTCAAGACGAGACTGGATGGGGCTTTGAGACACCTGGTCTAGTGGAAGGTGTCCCTGCCCATGGCTGGGGAGCTGGAACTAGATGATCTTTAAGGTCTCTTCCAACTCTAACCATTCTATGATTCCATGATTCTAATATTCACATCCAGGGCTGAAAGGGCTTCCTTGCAATTCCCTAGGAAGGCAAGATACCATCTCTTGTTAGTCCTCTCCTCTATACCTACTTCTCTTGTCCCAGCAGCATTGCCTACTGCCCGTGTAGGAAAGAGAGAGACATTTGCACTATAGCAGCCTCTTGGGATACGTGCATTGCCACAAAACCTTACTCTTGTGCCTTGAATTAAGGGAAGAAGGAAAAGCTTAAGTTCTTAGTCTTCTGCTGGTTCCCTTGGATCTGGAAAAACAAGAAGAGAAGAAACAAACCAGAAGCCTCCTTGCCTGCACGTGCCCCATCTTATGCTCTTTTGGGGTCTCGACCCTATTAGTTGTACAGGAGGAAGCACAACACAAAGCTGAAATAGGGAAGAGATGCACACACATAGGCTGAACAAAGACGAAGTAGTAAATAAATCTCACAAAAGTAAAGCAGATCTTCATCAGATTGGAGAATGTGTTGGTCTTCTCTAGGAGACCTGCCTGTTCTCCAGCCGTCTGCCAAAGAGCATAGGAGAACCAAGTGCTTCTGAGCTACACGCAAAGGCTCACCAACACGTGTGTGCAGATTCGGTGCAGTTTCAGTGCATGCAACAGTTTAAAACAGTGCCCCTAGGAGCAGTAACTCTGGCCAGAGAATTTCCATGGTAGTGGTCTGTGAAGTACCAGTTTCACCAAAACTTTCATACTTGGCTCTTGAAAATTAGCTTCATGTTCCTGGCACAACCATCGCCCAAAATATGCTTATCGTCCCACTGATGCTCTCGGTTCAAGAAAGCCCCTTCACCAAGTGACCACAGCCAGGAAGACTTTCAGCTTATGTAGGAACTCCGGCACCAAGGTCCTGTTTTGGCTGATCATATTTCGGTCAGCTTCTAGCACTGGTCTGCTGCACACCAACATCCTGGTTGATACAAAGAACTGATTTCCATACATAGCAATTCTGGGAGACTTCAACAAAAACTAGCATTAGCAAAAAATAAAGGAATACAAATGTGCTGTTAAAAAGGTTTCTCTGACTAATCACTTCTGCTGTTTTTGAAACTAAATGCTATTTACAGATCTGTCATGTAATGAGGTGCGCTAACTAAAAACACACGTGTTCAACCTATGCCTAGCACTGTCTCAGGAACAATTTGTCTTAGCTAACAGAATGCACCTAAGCAATTTTGCTATTAAGTGCTTGGCATTTGCATGCCTCGGGTATTCTTTCCCAAGTCTGTAAGTAAAACAAAAATTTGCTAAAGAGAAAATTGTTACTATTTAGGCTGACAGCGTCAAAAGCAGACATAAGGAATTTGGAAAATAGAAATACTCTACATTTCAAGAAGCCATAAACTCAAGCCCAAAGATTTTCATTAGATAGGCAAATAAATTGATAATTAGTGTTTTGATTCAGTCCTTGCAGCCCTTATGCCTTTAATCATTCTAAAACCTAGCACTAGGGTACATACAGTAAATTGTCTGATAGTCCTTAAGGAATTTAAAATAAATGCTTAAACGAATCTCTCATTACTGGCATGCAACAAATGCCAAGATGTATTCATAGTGATGCACCCAATTAAGTTTAGAAGAGTTGCATGAGGTCAGTTTCAGCGGATTCCTATCGATTCTCCTAGTTAATAAAGAGTTAAAGGATGAAGTGAGTTTTTAAAAAATATAAGTGCTTTAAAGGTGCTAGAAAGGAAAAGCATAGTACTAAGTGGTCATGTGGCTAGTGCCATTCATCTTGGTAGTGACTATCTGTCAAAAGTGGCAAGAGCCCCTGTTAACAGCCCTGACCTGTGCTGTAATGAAGGGAGAGTGCACAGCAAAGTGTCCATTATCAGGCAGTTGGGAGCAGTAAATTGGTGCAGTTTGCCTCAATCTTGCAGCAAGTTGAGATGTAAGATAGGTGGGGATCAGCAAGCAGCAATTTTATCCTATGATCATTTTTGTCAGATCGCATCAGAGTAGGAACTTAGTCAGATTCATGATTTCAATTAAATAAGTCCCCTCATTAAGTGACCGCTGCCATGAATGTTTTCTCGGGTCCTTTATTTATAACCGTGTAAACACACCCGCTAATATTTGGACAGGGAGCAGTGATGGAGAAGCAGCCAGGTAAATGACACATTAAGATGATAGTCAGGTACAATCAAATGATTCTTGCACCCTCTCAATAGGGCTAACAGCTTGCAATAAAATAGGCCACCTATGTTACCTATACACTAACCTACGGTGCTTACATACAGTTCTAACTAGGAAAATCCATTTTAGACTGTTTACTTAAAAAAAAACCCCAAAACGCACAAGTAAAATTCCACCTGTATTCAATCCCACGCAAATGAATTGATGCTAGTACCATTTTCCTGGGGAATAAACCCCAAAACCCAGGTGATGCCCAATGTCCACTCTCGGGTGCACCGAGATGAAACTGGATGAACTCTGAAATGATCAGGCAGACTTAACCCTTAGGGACCCTCCAGTAAATTAGACAGGCAAACTGAAGACAAATGTACTTGTCACCGCCACTCATTCCCCACCTTCGCAGCAGCAAAAGCCTTTCAGATCAGCCCGTCTGCTTTCCAGACCCTGGATGCATTTCCCTAATCACTTTGTCCTACTCCGTAACCTAAGGGAGAAATCATAAAACTTCTGTAATTTTGTACCACACCCCACCATACCCCTCTGCCAAATCCCTCCCCTGTTGTGAAACACGCCTGCCTTCTCTGCCAGCTCCCAGCCACGCAGGCAGGTTGGATGATGGGCAGAGAGGTAAAGCTCATGTCCGAGTAGCATCATATTGCAAATCATCACAGCTTTGTCCTGGGTAGTGTTATTGCCCAAAGACCCACCCTGTCACCTTCCAGATGTGGGTCAGTCCTACAGAACTGAAGAGAAAATGCCTTTTTTTTTTTCCCCATAGGTGCGTTAAATCCACTGTTGGCTGCCTTTTTCTCTCTCCTAGTCTACCTCAGCAGTGAAATATCCATCTGTGAAGGAAGGACACAGCTTCTGTTGTATTTTGATAGAGACCAACAGGAAATACAACCTTCTATATTAGAAAAAGTTTTCGCAACCTTTAAGATCATGGAATCATAGAACGGTCCACGTTAGAAGGGACCTTAAAGATCATCTAGTTCCAACCCCCTGCCATGGGCAGGGACACCTCCCACTAGACCAGGCTGCTCAGAGCCCCATCCAGCCTGGCCTTGAACACTTCCAGGGTTGGGGCATCCACAGCTTCTCTGGGCAAAATAATGATAATAATGATAATAACAAGATGTTGCACTTATATCTTGCTTACCTCAGAAGGATTTTCAAATTTGGTAAGGGACCAGAGAAAAAGTGCCTTGACTCTCCTTTTGTTGCTGCTTTTATGTTTTTCATTTAAAGATATTTAACTAAGCATTTGCTAAGATGAAGTGCTGAGGATCACTGCTCCCCTCCTGGCATTTGTGTTCCTCAGAACAGCTTTGTCAGCATGACAAAAATATTTAGAAAAAAAACCCTGATCACAAACTTCTGAATCTGATCACAAAGACTGAAACTATTCAACCGACAAAGCCATCATTGCCAGCAGCTACTCTAACGGGAGCACATAGGACCTGAGAGCTATAAAGATAAGCAGCGTTGAGCATGTCGTCTTGGGACACTGCACCTAGCAAACACTAAAGCTCTTGCCTGGGCTCAGGGACACACGGAGCTGAGCTTTTCCATGGCAGGTACGGGCATTTCTTACCTCCTCCTATCTCCTGCTTATATAGTTACCTTCTTATCAGAGGTAGCAGCAGCCTCCTGCAGTGCTGCAGGGTTTACATCCTGCTGAGGTGCCTGGTGCAGAATATGCACATATTATTCTGCACGTATATCACAGAATCACAGAATCACAGAATGGTAGGGGTTGGAAGGGACCTCTGAAGATCATCTAGTCCAACCCCCCTGCCAGAGCAGGGTCACCTAGAGCAGGTCGCACAGGAAAATATGCACATATTAAAAAAAAAACCCACCACCAACTCTTGAAACATCAAATTTACACATAAACCTGCATGTGATCTTCTGTCTGTATGCTATGACACTCTTAATAATCTTCTCTGGATAGAGAAATTCAACTTTGGGTGCCATTTTTGCACTGGATGGACACAGAGGTGCACCAGATTAGGCCATTTTGTAAAATCTTGGCATTTCCAGCTTGACAAAGCTTGATCTCAGCAGCTCGAATACTGTTCTTCTAACACAGTGGGCAGTGATGTGTGCAAAGGTATGTTGTATATCTGTACTAGGATGTTGCTTCAACTGGTACAAAATCATGATTCCTGTGTAAGCAGAGACAAAGCTGTTTCCCCTTCTGCTTGCAAGCAGATCTAAAGCACAGAATGGAATCAGGACAGAACCTATCTTGCTAACTTTGCATCTTCTTGGACATATTTTGTAGAGAAAAACATCAGAGGAAGATCTCAGAGCTGGGGGGAAAGGGAACATCTTGGCCCTTTGGAGTCCTCACCAGCAAACGAGCTGGGAGGAGCAGCCATGAGGATGGACAAGCTGGACCTGCCCTGAGCTGGGAAATGCAGAGACAGGAGTTTGGGAGGTGATAATAAATTGAGAGGATGGAAGCAGGCAAAAGATGCATTGCTGAGGTTGGAGGACATTGTGAAATGTGGATCTGTACCATAGCCCTGAAGTGTCCCTCCCGGACCAGTGCTCCCCTGCGCCCAGTAGAGGGCTGGTGCAAATCAAAAAGGCTGCTGATCTCCCTAAAAACAAGTAGGGGATATGTAGTGACGAAGTCAGAAAAGACTTGGTGATGTTAACAGTTTTCTGGATATTTTGATAGGTTTTAGAATAGTTGATAGGAACAGGATCTGTTTACCAATTTCAGGTCTTTAACCCAAGTTAAGGGAAGAGAATCAAAAAAATGGCCAGCGACAGCTGTAACCCAGCCCAGGGTACACCACCAGGCTGAAGCAGGTAACCACAGGATGCAAAATTCAGACTGAAATTCAGATATAATCTGTCCAAAAGCAGGGTGAGAATTAATTTCACTTGTCGTACTAGCATAAACGTAGCAACGTGCACTGAACTTCTGTTGGTGCTGGGATTCCCACCTGCAGGTGCAATGAAATCCTTGCTTCATTTTTACTTTACGGTAAAGCTGTTAGCATTTCTCAACGTCTTAACAACTTACGTGCGCTAAGTGTCAGGACTACCCAAGCAGTAACTGGGATTTATATTTCATAACTATTTGGGCTATATAACACCTGCAGGAGAGGAGTTTTAGCTTGTAAAAGGGGGCTGGTCTCTCGCCCGGGCTGTAGCGTACAACCAGAAACGCAGAGTTAGAGACACAATGGTGAAACACAAGTGATGAAATCGCCACTGTTCGTACAGCAGGTAAGAATTTATTTTGGAGGGGCTGGCACCATCTGTTACTACCCGTACAATGGCACTTTCTACAACTTATCAGCTAAAACAAGGCTGTAAACGGGGGGCAGAAGCTGCTACTTTCTCTCTGTGTCATTGCAGGGTGGTGGGAAGCGAAGGGAAATAAAATTGTCCACATTAGTTGATACACAGGCAAAACTGTAATTTTGGAGAGGGGGGAGGTTGTTTGCCTTAAAAGCTGTGTAAATCAGCTTGAAACTGAATTAAACAGGTGGCAAACCACCTGTACATAATGATTAACTATGCTTACACAATAATTTATGTGAAAATGCTGTCAAACCCTGATAACATCACATCTGCTCCTACCGTAGTATTGAGCAGTATATTTGTATGCATTATTTCTTTGAAAAAATAGTCAGGTATTATTGACCTCTCTTCCCTGAGGTAGTGTTTGCACTGGAAAGCTTAGTATTCTGCCTACTGGTGTCCGTTTTGAAGTCTCTAGTTTGTCCATATTTGGTCATTTGAGACAAAAATTCTGAAACTTTAAGTACTGCAAAGTACCTTAATTAGTCTGATAAACAATTGTATTTTTAGCATTAAAAATGGCATTGAAACACTTTAGTACTTATAGGGATTTAAATTTACTACTCTGCTTATATTTAGAGTCATACTGGAGTTCGCTTTACCTTTCAGAATATTCTAGACAAAAAGTTTGGGGCTTTATTTAAATTCTATTGTGTATACATAGAATCAAAGGCAGATTCTTGCCAGGTGCTATTTTAAACAAGGAGAAGCTCTGAGTCGGTGAATTTACAGGATTATAAACAGAAGCAAAATCAGAGTCACGACTCCATGGCATGTGTTCCCATCCTGCGAAGGCAGTTAATTCTGCACATGAAAGTACAGCGTTAACACCACACTCGTGAATTTTGGCTGATGTGACCACCATGTCACTCATCCACACAACTGCTTACGTGAAAGGCTATGGAAGAGCTCCAAAGTTTATACAGGTTTACAAAGAGGAAGCTGAAATTTGGGTCAATTTATTTTCCTACCCAGGGCTGAAGATAGCAATGACTTAGGACCTGTTTATTGAGCTTTTCAGCCAGACCTCTTGTGAAAAGGCTCCACCTTCCCTCAGTTGGATGTGGCAGTCCCCAGCTCATTGTCGGTTCAGCCACTCACCGGCAGTGTCCAGTTGTATCCAATCTGCATCCCAGTGGGAGAATTCAAGTTTGGTGGCACTCATACATAGCTTGCACGGTAGGGAGGTACTACAAGATGCTTGGAAATGGCAAATCCGGTTCACTGGATTAGAAAAAATAATAACAACTGCACATTTTAATGAACTGTTACTAATGGCCAATATTATTCCATTACACCGTAGCAGCATACTCAATTCATTGTACGTTTACACAGATGTAAATGACCAGGCGAGGTGTAGAGAACAGTAAAATATTTTAATATTTGAAGTAACTAACCCAGAGACTTTCAGGTGACTGCTTCTTTAATGAGTTTATGTAAAGCACCACATCTATGTATAGGTTTTCTTATTAAATAAATTTTAATCACTGTAATGTTTTTTAAAGCTTAGCAGAAAAATGTATTTCCCTCATAAATTGGCAACTAAACATACCGGTATATCTAACCAGGGAAACCAAAACAGAGAAATTTGTATAGCAATGGAAATCATATTATAAGCCAATGTGTTATTAGGTTTTTTTAATTATTTAACTATAAGCCTAAAATTACCTTTTTCATATATTTGCATATTCTCAGTCATCTTAAAGTGAAACTGTTGGAGAATGAAGAAATGCCATAGGAATCCCTTTCATACAGCACTGGAACTTTTTTTTTTATTTTATTCAAATCTGCAGGGAATCTTACTACTGAACACTGGAACTAACTATGGATCATTTTCTAAAATGTATGTATCATGCATTTTGGAATGCCTGGCTAATAGCATACCTTTATGTATCTTTGGTTTAATATGTGTAAATGGCATATCTACAGTAGGGAACAGTACAGTTGCACTACTCGCTACGTCGGTTTTGTGCTAATTGCATTTTCCCATAGCTAGTCTCCACGGGCAACATAAATCTCAGCCAGGATTATCCTGGCTGTTTCAGCCTGTGGAATAGCTTTGACTGCATGCCATGACATTAGAGCTGAAACGATGATAGCCCTGGTTCCTGCTGTCCCGGTAGCGTCCTGCCCTGAGGGAGCTGGGCTCAATGACTCACTGGGTTCCTCCCCGTGATTCGCCTCTTCCCTTCCAGATCAAAACCACTTTGTTAGTTAAACTGTCATATAGAGAATGGTTTTAAAAATCCTTACAGTCAGCGTCTTTTCAGTATTGCTGGGGTTTTCACAACCACAACAGTACCAATGATTTGGGGAAGATGCAAGAGTAGAAGATGTCATAATTTATTCCGTTTTATTTAGGGGTTGATTTTTCAGCACACAAAAGGGAAGGTTGAACAATGAGTGAGAATTAGGCCCAAACTTCATGCCTTTAAGAATTGCCATGATAATTTAAATCATGCCTTGGGCAGGAGCAGCAGCATCTTTTGCAAATTTAGCTGCAGCATCTCAGGTTTTTATCTGTGTTGGCTGCCCGCTGCCCCACACTTCTGCCAGAGATTACCTTTGAGTAGCAGAAACAGCAAACGGACTGTCTGCCGGACCCTCCCTATCTCAGTTAACACAAAGTCACTTGTGTTATGAGTTTAAGCCAATAGAGCACACTGAACTGGAGTGTTTGTTTGAGGCACCTGTTGCCTTCTAACATCCCTGCTGCAGGAGCATCAGCCTCTAGCCTGTAGGCTGGCTAGAGGGCTGACAAGTGGAGTTCCCACGTGCTGTCAAAATGTTTGCCAGCTTGTCTAACAGAGACATCACATGGAAGTAATTTCGTGTATTTGGGGTATTTAGCCAGCCCAAAGTTAAGTGTCTGGTTTGCAAGCCTTCTTAGGCTCTCCCTTGAAGAGAAAGGCAGGCACTTAGAGAAAAGATTTATCCTATGCCATAGCATATATTGAAGACTATCTAAGATGAATTGCCCTCTGGAGGTGCTTATCTCTCCTCATTGCCTGTAGGAGGAGCCTAAATAGAAAGGTTAGAGTAGTAACACAATTTTTTAACAAGCAAAGTTAGGTGAGATTAACCCCTCTGCCAGTGGGTGAGTATCTGTGGGATGAGAACCCCTCCACCAGTGTGCCAGCTTAAATCAAGACAAGCTCCACCAAAGTTGGTAGATGGTCACAATTGTGAGCTATACGAAAACCAGTTTATGTTTTTTTAGAGTGCATTCATGTTGCTGAGGAGTTAATTTAAACCATTTTTGTGTCGGTTTAGCTTTGAGAAGTTGAGCAATTGTATTGCCAAGCTAGCTTACAAAGATAAAAACTTCTCTTCAGTTGAACTTAAAGTGATTTAGTTTGGGAGCATTACAAAAAATTTTGTAGGTATTTATTTATCTTCATTTGTACGATGCTTTCGTGCATGTCAAATAAGCATTACAGCTTTGAGAACAGCACTGTACTGAGCTCATAACATACTTGGGTTTTGCTAAACCCTTCAAGTTCTTTCTCTGATGGTCCTATTTTGTCATGGGAGAAAAGATAAGGAAGAAAGCACCCATTACAATAAACCTATCCTATTACGATAATGAAATAGTGTTGTTACAAAGAGAGAAATCAGTACATGAAACCCTCAGAAAATTAAAATTCTACTTGGAAAAGGGGCCCAGAGAAAAGTTTTAATAGTTTCTTGGGAACGAAAAACATGTTTGAAATAAGAAATTCTATTGCAAGGAGCTTTTGGATAGCTTGGAGAGTGTCTGAACAATATCCCAGTTTTACAGCTGACCCAACGGAGGGCAGCCAGCTGCTGGGGTAGAAGTATCTGGAATTAACATAATTTTTCCCATTTTGATTTTTCTTCCCTGATTTGTAGGCATGAGAAACTCTAGTGCATATAAAATTCCAGTGTTTATTTTGGATATAAAAGAAAGCACAATTTACGCAATTATTTGACTTTCCTTTACTGAAGAAAAAAAAAAAAGAAAAAAAAAGAGTTCTGCAAAGTATTGCAACAAGAAAATAATCCTGTATCAAACTGGATGCTTTATACATTTTCTTGAAATTGTATTTCATTGCAGAAAGTCCTAAGTCCTACCAAAGCTACACCCAGGACCTAGTGCAAGCCTTTGCAGAAAGCTGAATTTCAGCATTCATGAGCTGAATCAGTAGGTTCTCACTTTTTTCTTGAAGTTATTTCTTTTAATCTCACAACGGATCTGTAAAAAATTATTCCTGTGGAGTCAGAGCTGCTTTATTATAAAAATTAACTTTTCCCTATGGGACAGAACATATACGTGTTCCCGCTGAAACTTCCAGCACAACATTGATTAAAGCCTCTTGATATTCCACAAGCCTACAAACGGAATTAAACGATGACAGTATCAGTTCCTTTCTATGTGAAGTTCAGCTTCAATCTGCCAGTTTTCATTAACTGTCTTAAATTCAAACCCTGAAGACGAGTACAAAACTACCTCATTTGCCTATTTCTTGCCTTCATTGTAAAAAAAAAAAAGAAAACCTCCAATAGCAGCTATGTTTCTTTTCCTCATAAATATGCAAGGAGTAATTAAAGCTCTTCTGCGATACCATAAAAAGATTTTTATGGAATTTTTCTAAGTTAGTCCTGGTCATTAATATTAGAATGCCAACAGACAGACTCTTATCTGCATGTACCCCTGAAGGCACCCCTCAGAGGACTCTTTGAGCAATGGCAACAATGCAAAGGAGTTTTGATGTTTATGGGAACGCTGCTGCAAACTCTCTGGGTTATCAGAACAAGGCCAGGAGTCCCCTTGATACCCGCATCCATGAAGGAAGGATGCATATGTGCCACTGCACCAGGAACAATACACTTTTCATGTAGTTGCACGCGTGTCGCTGTGCCTGCCCTGTTATCCACAGCTCCTGCTCCTGTGTTGCTGGTTCTCTGCATTCACAGTAGAACAAATAGCGTAACAATCAGTTAGGAGAGCTTCAAATACCAATTGCAGTGGCAACGTTTCCAGTACGATTAAAATTCTAGCCTAACTCACATTTGATTTGGGGAGTCACTACTTCTTAACAGGATAAATGGAAGAATCCATTGAAAAAATACATAACATGTATTTTCTGTCTCCAGCTGAGCCTATATAGTCAGTTGGCCTCTGGACCCTTGGATTTTATATCTATCCCATCACTTTCCAAGCTATAATTCACTCCTTGTCTTTCAGCACTATGCTAACATGAACAGGCTTTTTTTACAATACAAAATCCTCTGACAAATACATTTGATGACTCATAATTGTTCTGCTTTGTTTCCTGCAGGGATGCCAAGAGCATTATGTCCGTTGTACAGGAGTTGACTGAATTTATTAACATTTATCATTAATATTAAGCATGTCCTTTCGTTATTTTTTTTTAAAAATTACCTCCTCCATTGTGAAGTAAGTTGGAGTTTTTTTCATAAAAATGTAGAACAGATGTAAATCTAAAATAATCCACTCAATCAAGCATTCAGAAAAACATTAGAAGGAGAGGCTTGCCCTGCTTAATAAAACACTGGTTTGGAAGCTACGGTTGCCCCAAAATGATGACTCGGTTCCTTCTCTCTGTGGATGCCTCCACCTGTTCAGATTCTGGAGTGGAAGTTCCTTAAGGACGTGGATTGCACGTTGGGTCTCCTCTGGGTTGATTTCTTTTTGTAACACAAAGGGTAGAAGAGGTCTTTCTACCTTGGCACTCCATGGCAGTCCCAAATTTATCCACATTGCGTGAATTTCACTCTTTTCTGCAAGTAAATAGAAGACATTAATCTCTTGATGAATGCTCCTAGCACCCAGCAACTGTGTCATACTCACATCATGTTCTCCCATAAAGATCCCACTTTTCTTTTTTTAAAAAAAAGAAAAAAATTCTTTTTATTTACTCTCTTTTTTTGCGTTATTATTGTCCCACTGATGTCAGAAGTTGTGCCGATGATGAATATTGGCAATTCTGCTTTTTGATAGTGTAGAGGTGTCTATTCTTTTTTTTTTTTCAAATGAAGACAGAATTACAGTGCTTGTTTTGATAATGTCACAGATGACAAACAGTTTTAGCCTGCAGAATTTTGAAGCAGGAGAGGGCCAAGAACAGAGACACAGCCATTAGGTTACTGAAGTCGTTTCTCCCGGTTTGAAAAGCTGTCCATACACATTTTGGTGAGGCATTCATCCCACTGTTTTTGTCCTGGCCATGAGCAGGCTTCCTAAATCTGGAGCACCATAAATACAATTACAGTTTATTTCAGACTTTGGCCAGGGTTCCCTTTTTTAACTGTTTTGTTGCTCCTGTTTTTTGGGTTTTGATTTTTTTAAACAGTACCTGGGCTCATCCCCTGCCTCCTCTTCTGCTGGCCGTAAGAGCTGACATAGAGAAAACACACAGGCTGGTGTGGCTGCTCCCTGCGTGATCCCTTTCCTGACCATCTCTGGTGGGCACGTAGACTGCACCGAAGTACCCAATGATTCCTGGCAATTTAGTGTTAGAACAAAAACAGTACAAATGTTTAAAATGCTTTTTGTGCATGGACGTGCTTCTAGGGTTTTATTACTATGTAATGGTAATAAATGCATGTAGTAAGGTATTACATGCTAAAAAAAGATGAACTTCTTGGTGCTTGTGATATCAAGGTTAAAAAAAAAAATTAGCAGCTACTAATTACACTGGGCCTCTTAAAATAAACATCAAAATAGACATGTTGGTCAAAAGTAACAATCAGGAAATGACGGAATTAACAATGCCAATAGTAGTAGCCAGCTTTCGTGATCTGGTTCCTAATTGTTTTTTCCAGACACCACCAGCTCCTCAAAGCGGGGTGTTGTATAATAACCTCAGCTTGCACTGAGACAAATATTTCTTTCACAAGCTGAGATTCATCTCATCTGACTGTAGATGTCCCAGAGGTAGATGCTGAAGTCTACACCAGTTACTCCTGGTTTCACCTAAAGCTAGAGAAGATCAAGAGAAGCAGAGGCCACAGAAAGAATTTATTTCACACAACTTAGACATTTTTCTTGGGTTACAGTAAATTCCCACTGGAAGTGCCTTTTACTCCTCCTTGGCTATATGAGAGCTAAGGATGACAAGGGCAGACTTAGATACCCAGCTTTAGGGATGCCAAAGAGAGGAAAATAAATCCCCAAACTAAACTCCTAGTCCTAAAGATTACAGAGAAATTCTGAGAAATATGAACCAAGTATCCCCTGAAGGATGGAAAGCTGGAGACAAACTGCAAATCAGTCTATTACACTGTTAGTCATCTTCATGATTCTTGGAGGTCTTATGAAGAACTTATTTGAAAATCTATTAAAATAGAGGTCTAGACTGAAGGCTGGTGTGAACAGCCAGAAGTCCCTGACAACTAGGAGAATTACTCTGCCTTTCACTGGATGTTTACCAGTAATTGCTTATTTTAAGTCTGAGTGATTTCTCGATAACACATTTTAACATTTTTTTCTACAATGACCTCTTTAGCTAATGACTTAGATCAGACATTTGTTTGCATTTGCTGCACTCATTGTTTTTCATAGTCAGTGACTAAGTTCCTGCTGTCGGCAGATGAGTTCCCTATCTGCATGTCCTTAGCAAAGAGAGATCTAACAACAGATCTAGGTTTGTCCAGATATTTTCAATTCTGCCTTTAGCGTGCAGTCACTCAAAATTAAAAATTTGACATTGAATGAGGCTACGATATAGCAGCACTTGTTTTCAGGTTCTTCTTACACAAAAATTTCAGGACCAAATGTCTCACAAGCCTTGTGGACCAAAGACATTAGTCCTGAAGTTTCTGTTATTGTGTCTGTATGTGAGCACTGGATTTATGAAATCGCCGA
Organism: Chroicocephalus ridibundus; assembly: GCF_963924245.1. Taxonomy (NCBI): domain Eukaryota; kingdom Metazoa; phylum Chordata; class Aves; order Charadriiformes; family Laridae; genus Chroicocephalus; species Chroicocephalus ridibundus. The sequence goes on from NC_086285.1 coordinate 34,954,532, forward strand.
GGAACTGTGAAAAATGTTGCAATACACTGATTAGGACAAACATGGAGTCCTTGAATCTCAGGGCTGTTTATATTTTGATCAAGTTCTGCATTTTTTAAAAAAATAATTTTTATTTGGTTTTTCTGTATGGAATAGGTCTTGGTGTTGCATGGTCAAGCTGACAGACCGGAGAACAACACTACCATGACATGGAGTTTGTCTGCTAGGCTTACCAGAGTCATTCAGTTAGTCTACATTCTGTATCTATTATTTCTGACTTCTCTCCCACTGGCCAAGGCTACACTGAGGATGAAGGGGATGGTCCTGAGGGTCTTTTCCATTACTCTGTACTTCATTTGCAATAAATGGCTATGTGCGTACTGAATACCTCAGCTTCAGGTTACCTATAGTCACTCATAAAAGAAGTTTATTGCCCCACATTCCTTCACCATGAATATTAAACTTCAACTAATGCCACTTGAATCTACCAATATTGCCACAAAGAGACACCTAAAAACAAAACACTTGACACAGACTTTATCCCTCCATTACAACTTGCTTCCTTTGCATCCTCAAAACAACACTATGTGCTACATGGCCTTTTAAGCAAAAGTTCATTCCTTTGTGTGCAAAAAGTGACTGATTTTTGCAACCACGTTTCTTGCTCTGAGCAGGAACAACTCATTTGTGCTTTTTTTTCTTTTTCTTTTGTCGCTGATATGAGAATAAATTAGCACTATTTTTTGCTCACCTGTACTTTTTGGAAGGTACCTTCAACATGGAAATTCAAACAGTCAGTGATCACCTATGTCTTCTATATGGGACAGAGTACTTGTCCAGCTAAATCCTGCCTACAGGGGAGGTTGTCCTGAAAGGGTTAAAGAAATTGTTTTGTGAAAAAATTGGAAATCATTGCTTTGTGACAGTGCAGCTACAAAACATCTGACCTTATGCATTAGGTATTGGAGAGACTGACAAACATCTACAGAGGATGGTCACTAATGTGAGAAAATCTCTAAGAGTTAGAGACGTATTTGATGCACACAATCCATGTCTTTTCTGCTTTGTTGTCTCATACAACTTTGCTTTATGGGAGGTGTAATAGTGTTAGAGTTATCAAGGTAGCATTCTTTCAAAAGATCAATTTTTCAAACATTTCTTAGGAGCCTAGCTTTAGGCTTTCCATTTTGAACACCAAGCTCACAAAGTGGTTTCTTTTGCGCTTGTGGGTGAAAATGCATTGCTCTGGAGTATCAGGGAATGTCTGCCCTACAGAAGGACATGTGGTGCCCATGTCCCCATGAGAGCACCAGCCAGGCTACCCCGACACTAGGAGCAGGGCAGCCTGTTGGCGGAGACCTGTGTTTGGAGTTAGTGGATCCTGCTGCAGGGCAGGTTTTAGTAAATGAGGTGATTAAGCACAGACAACTCAAGTAGTTTCCTTTGGCATTGAGAGTTACTCTGTCACCCACTTTGCTTATGCCAGAGACCAAAGGAGCCCAAGTTGGCTGATGCTACTGAGGAAAGCATCAAAAACATACTTCATCCTTGCAGCCTCCCTCACTGCTGCCCATGCCTCCATCCCTGCAGCAGCAGCAGTGAGGTTTCCCTGCAGGTCCCTCTGCTATCCAGAGGTCTCTGCCTCCCAGCCCAGGAGCAGCCTGGCTCCCAGCCCCGGGGATGCAGTGTTTGCCTGTGCTAACGAAACACTTGGAGCCGAAATTTCCATAGTGAGTATCTCCACACAGTGTTACCCTGTGCCTGTACATGGCACAGATCAGCCTGGAATGAGCTTTACTGTGCAATGCAGAGACGTGCCCTCACAGACATAAAGAGTTAACACAGTGTAATTTTCCTAATAAAACTAAAGGCAGTGCATCATTTTTTTATAAGCTATGGCAGGCTGTGTGACACCATGTAATTTTTGAGGAATTTTATACTTTGCAAGGAAAACAACAATACCCTGTGTCTTTTTAAGACTGTTTTTTTGCTGCCAAAAACATCCATTTGCTTTGTCCTGATTGCAGTAGTAAACATTGCGGTGAAGGCATTTAATGATGGCTACAAAGATTCTTTTATTTTGCCTTTTGAAGGGACATTTCAGAAGTTTACCGAGCATATTCATCTGCATCTCAAGTAAATGAAAAATACTATGCACTATATATTTGCTGAAATAGCCCTTACAGGAAAAAATGCAACAGAAAAGCAGTAGGCAGCATTAACACATGCAAAGTATTCCAAACCTGGAAAGTACACATGCAAAGTATTCCAAACCTATGGCCTATTTGGTAAATAAGTATGCTGTGTGGCACAGATAGTCAAAGGTAGGAGCTGCCATCATATCTCTTAGTGCCATCGTCCCACCAACAAGAGACAGTATGACCAGCTCAGGGCCCCAGCTCTCCCCTGCTGCCTGGGTACAGGTGTGGAGAACCACGAGCAGCATCCCTGAGGCTGATACAGGAGAGACACCCACCTTGCAGACACTCAGGAAGCGATCCCAAAGGAAATCTTATCTCTGATTGGAAGTTTGATTCCCCTTTGGCACCCTAGCTAGGATGACGTGCCTGCGCATCAGTTCTTGCACGTGGTCACTTGTAAAATTAAGCCCAGTATGATTAAAAAGCAAAATCAGGACTAAAATGCACGGTGATCATCAAAAACCAGCTTCTCTTGGGATTACCTCCTGCAAATGTGACATAGCTCAGTCCCTGCTGCTTAGGTCAGGAAAGTTGAAATGAACAACCTTTTTAGTAAGTCGGTTTTCCTCATTTGGTTTAAATAAGAAAACTCTGGTCCCAGCTGTAGGGCTCCCCTTTAGCAGTGAGAGGACTAGGAATAATCTAGGGTGTTGATTTATGTGGGAGGAGGAGCTGACCCTTAGTCTGAGCTCAGAATGGGCTGGAGAGCCATTGCCCTGTGCTCTGCTTTGCCGAGTTTGGAGGCAGAAGTTGGTGGCTGTTGTGCTGGCTCATCCCGGGAAGCTGAAGTGCCCTGGGAACTTCAGACCACACTTCCCAGGCGTGAGGAGTCACGGATGCCCGCTGGCACCTCGAACTTTAGCTCCCCGCCTAACACAGGACCTCACAAACTTTGTGAGAAGCAATTGTTCAGGGGGCTGCGTGTTGAAGTTCACCACCAGCAGAGTTCAGGCAGCGTGTGAAACAACCTGCAGCTGGCCATCAGTCTCTAGAGCTGGCGCAGACCCTGACCCCAGGGACTACAGCCGGGTAATTGCTTTAGACCAAAAGCTGCAGCTTGTTCTCCAGCCGCGCCTCTGCCGCACGCTAGGAATGACTTCTTCAGAGACTTGCTCCATGGTCACCTCCCCTTTGAAGGACCACCACAGCCCTGCTGCGCTATAGTCCTCATGTAAACTTCCTATGAGGGGAAAACACTTACTCTTTTTTATTTTTTTTTTCAGGCCAACATCTCATCAGCTACTCTGAATTATTCTTCTATCAAGCTTAGTTATTTTTACTCTTACTCTCTCAGAAGCACGAACCTATTTTCTGTCTCTGTGTAACTGACTAAAATGCGTGCTTTTCTGAAGCACCATACAATTTAATGGAATCCCTGATTACTGCATATGCTAGTTATTGTTACTGCTACATTGTACTTAACTACATTTTTTTAAACTAGTTTCTTATTGATGGGTATTTCAAGCCATTCTTTTATACCTATAAAAGACATAGTCAATTGTAATAGAAGCAATGTAAGATGCATTTCATCTTCTTGAAAAACAAGATAAGAAAGCACATTTTAATATATACTCAGATTGTGAAATGATAGAATATAAGAATTGGAGTCTCATGAACCTAAAGATTACTAATGGAAAGGCTACTTAGTTTTTAATGCCATATTTTTCAAGACAATGTTGAAGGTGCAATATGCAATAGGCATAGCCAGTGCTAGTCACTTGGGAACAATGTATAAGAGTATACAAAACTGTTTTGATGGTTAAACAGAGATATCTGTTGCATGTGATTTTAAAAAACTCCTGATGTGGTGGGAAGCGTAGAAGGACTACCTACAAGTATTTTAACTCAATTCCTGTTCTGATCCTATGCAGCTGCTGGAGGAGGAGATGCGAGCAATTATTGTAAGAGAAAGCAACTTAATTCGTTCCGTCTTGGAAACAGCATTAATGGAGATAGCCCTTAGGGGCTATATCCACAACAAGGAGTGTTCGTCAAGAAGACTGTCTCAGTGGAGTGGAACAGTTGGTGCAGAGGACCTGAAAATCTCATTATATACATTTCAGTGTTTCTTTTTCACCCCTGATGTGCTCCTGTGGTCTGCATGCCCACCAGCAGTTAGAGCACTAGCTGCTCTGATAATGCAGTCTCCAGTTCAGTTTCACTCCAAAAGGAACTTGCTATGCAGAAATTGCACATCAAGGCAAGCAAATGCTCACTGAAGACAATGGAGACATTTGCTATACAAGCAGACTCCAAATCCCAGCTAAAATGCCAAGGTAACACACCCTGATCTGCTGCATGACTGCTCATGACCTCAATTCTGAGAACTTTAATCATGGGTAGTATTTGAAACACCAGGATTTCATATGAGCGTTGGCCTTGCATTCCTAGAGAGCTGAAGCTTAAACACTGGCTTTACATACACAAGGCCTTTTCTCAAGTGGATAAGTGTCACCTTAAATGGTTTTTTCTTCCATTTTTTTGAGTGCAAATTAAGACAGATGCAGCTAGAACAGAGGGCATGCGTCCAACAGGAATGACCATCTTCCATTACTCTTCACATGGTGACTTCCACGGGTAATTACTGTAGGCTCATAACAAATGTTGGCTGCTGTGAAGTGTTGCTCACAACATCCATGCAAGAAGTTTCATGCTCAGCACTACATGCTCAACTAGTACTAGTTGCAGAAGTCAAGAGGAGTCGGTCAATCCTTCTCCAATGGTGATGGATGGATGAGTTTATATTGACAGACCCTGTGAAGATAGGAGTTACAATGGTGTTGAAGTGTAGCATGCAAGTGCTTTAGGTAAAGTCTTAAAGCAGCTTTTAAATTAATCTTAGAGTCTCCCACTACTATGGGAAAGGAATTTTTCTAGAAATTATGGTAAAGTTTAGGAATTGTGCTAAAATTTAGCATCTTCCTGTCACAGATGAGTAGCCAGATGTCAAACAGCTGAGGGGACCGTTCATGAAAACCTACTGTCCTTGTGTTCAGAACTGCTGTTTTGTCTTCCTGAGCAGCCTGCTGGAGCTAACCCTGCTTTGAGCCCGAGGTTGGACTAGATGATCTCCAGAGATCTCTTCCAACCTCAACTAGTTGGTGATTCTGTCACAGTTCCACCATTTTTCTCTGATCTCTGTTTCACCCATGGTCTTTATAATCCTAGAAGAAAATGTGATAAAGATTTAACTATCCTTTTTTGGGGGGAGTTTAAAAGCTAAAAATACCACGCATCACTCCCTAGCGGTACCCTTAGGCTCTTGAAAATCACATGCATACAAATATCAAAGAATTAATCTTCATTTGGGTTCTTGTGGAGACTAAATTCACCACCTAATAGGAAATGCATGTGCTTATGCATGCAAGGTGGCACCCTTAAATGCTACAATGTCAAGAAAACATTTCTGATCTGCCAAGATCTGAGCTCAGAGACCTGTTTTACCTAACACAGGTGAGGAGATCAGATGCTAAGTCAAGCTGGAGCAATAGAGATTTACTGATATATGTCACTATTCTGAACTCAGGTGTCATGTGGTTAAGCCAAGAGGAACTGAGAAAGCCCTATGATTGTTGAAGGATATCCATGAGCTTGAGACTGTAGTGTACATTCAGTTACCAACTTGTTTTCTTCAAAGATGACACTTATTTTAAATAGCTTCTTTTTTTTTCATTTAGAGACCAAACTATTTAAGTTGTGTATGGGAACCAAGGTATGCAAAAGAAATTTTTTTGGTCTACACTTTATTGTTTCACAATCTCATTGAAATCTATTACGATTTATTAATTCCTAGTTACACCCTATGTGCCATTGGTATAATCTAATTGATACAACTTCTCTGTAATTTTAAAAACTTCTGAGATACTACTTGATGTGGTAGTTCATGCTCTGTATAAGCTTGAGCTCTAGTCTGTATTCTGGTATCATCATTTTTTATTATTATCTTTATTTAAATAATTATTACCATAATTAACAACTATACCTATTTGGAAGAAAAATGAGTTCTTTCCACTAGTGAAGAGAAACTAAACAAATCAGAAATGCAGCAAAAGCGTATGACAATGGCGTATTCATGTTCCTTCTATTTAATTTGAAAGAATGCCCCTTTTGTGCTGATAGTGAGGTTGTAAGTATTATAATTAAATGTTGTATTAACATGGGCCTAGCCCACTATGGTAAACACTACCTTAGCAGTGTTTTTGCAGGGTTAATCGGTTCTATGGTATTCCCCCTAACTCTATTTATTCTTTTCATACCAACCCTACCTGTTTAACATTCTTTCTTTCCCCTATTTCTATTCTTACAACTTTACAGTTATTGTAAGCTTTCTCTTATTAATCTATTTTAGAGTATCAAAAGAAAATACTTTCTGATTGCAGTGTCTAATTCTGTCTCGATTATAGGTTTCTTTTATTGGCACCAGCACTCTGCCATGTTTTCCAAAAGTACCTAGTCCAACTAATTCTTGTTGCAGCTTACTTTTCATAAGCAAGGACCAAAAGGAGAGATACCTGATGCCCCTCTGCTCCTTTTTGCTGTACCACTGCATAAAAAGAAAACACCTGGAGAAGAAGGATCTGGATCTCTCTCATATATTTAAAGTCTTTGAATCTTTCTGAGACTGACAAAATATTTCACGAGTTTTTTGGGTTACAGAACTTTGAGAGAAAGGAAATGGATTTTTTCACCTAAATAATAAGAAAACACCAAATACACCAATATAGAAATTGCACCTAGAGTATTTCCAAGGAGGTGCCTTGATCCAGCTCCACGTGATGAAGATCCAGATGGCCCTTGGGAAGGTCAAACTGAGAGCTGAGCTGCATGATTCAAGATCCACTTCTCCTTCCACATAGGAAACACTACAGAAGTTCAAGAGTAAACGAAATATGCTGTCCTCGTGATGCAATCAAATGGGTTTTGAAAGTTCTTCCTCTGGGAGTTATCAGGAGGTGAAAATCACTAGATGAGCCAAAAAATGTTTATTGCAACGGTGAGGCTCCCAAAGTGAATTTCCCTTTTAGGAAGTTGTTGCCTAAATAAATTCAGACTACATAATCCAGCAAGATTGTGAGGCACAAATTTTCATGCTTTTAGAAACGAAGACCCCAAACTTTGGAAACAGAAAGCATAGAGTGAAAGTCATATCTGTTCAGATTAGGGAGCTGAGTTCAGGGCTTGACTTTAAAAATTCTGAAAAACTCACTGGTGGCTACGATGGGCACCTAAAGACATTTGCCTGCACTCTCTGAAGAAGGACGTCACCTCACAAAGTAGCCAAGGTGATAGATCTTCTATCTAAGAAGTATAAATTGAATATTGTGGGGTTTTTACTTAAGTAATATCGTATTTCCTCAGTGTTTGTGTTCAAAAAGAAATTATTTGTATTTCATAGCAAAATTTTAAAATACGGTATTGAACCTCACTGTCCTGTGACTAAATGTGTCAACTTTGCTGTTGCATTAATCAATATCACATAGAATATTTGGATCCATCTTCCACTTAGTACGTAACATTGGTTATTGCTAATGGGAGTCATAGTTACTTATTCAAGCTACAGTTTGCAGTGCAGTGGGTTAAAAAATATAGCACAGTCTCAACCTTAAATTTCATAGATGATATGCTGGCACTGTTGAAGTCAATTAAAATTTTGCCATTGATTTCCAATAGTGAGAATGTTCCACAATACAGGTTTATACTGTAAAAGAAATCAATATTATTTTAAGACTTCTACTGGCTGAATTCTGTTTATTTTTAATTCCCTTGGTTCCTTCACGTAGACCAAGAGAAATTCATTCAGAGGACTTTGTGGACTGATAGTTTAATGAATATGATTTAGACATGAGGCAACAGCCTAAATCGTATAGCATTGCTTTCATTTTTCAAACTTCCTTTTTACAACCGAGGTGGTTTTTAGCATAGCAAAATGAAGAATTCACATACACTCCCACACAAACCCAAGACTACCAAACAAGCTAAACCAAACACCCCAAACATTTTGTTGATACAATCTGGTTTTGTGCGAACACAAAATATATAGATATACTGTACATACATCTGCCCTCTCCATCATTAGAAACTAAGCAAAAGTGCGTCATTTTGAAAGAATGTTCAAGAAACTGTAGCACAGAAAATCCATTTGCAGGCTGAGACCCTGCCTGCCCAGTTTTTGCCGAGAATCACTTTCTCCGACAAAGTTAATAATCTCTGAAAATATTAGTTTAAGGGATACACTGACTTCGTGTAAGCTGTATATGTACTTCACTACATTGCTATGAAATTGAACATGCATTTTTATTTTACAGTACACTAATTTTCAGATTTACAACCTGCTTTAAAAAAAGCATAACAATTTAATGCCTGTTTTCAATTAAAGGAGATTATTTAGTTCACAATGTCATTGCAGCAAGCAGGTTGGTTAAGCTGCTACATGGCATTTGATATGATATGCTATGTATTAATACATATAGGTGGGGTAACGTTTTAGAAAATTAAAAGGAGGTATTTAAAAAAGACATTAAAGGTTTTCCTTGTATAGCTTTGCTTTTAAACTCTAGAAAGACAGCCTGGCTATTTGCATGTTTTGCAAAGTAGGAAGAAATACATTTATCAGTATTAAATGCAGTGCAATATACTTTACATAATGATATACAGAGTAGGCATGTGTGTATTGTATTTTAGACAATGTTGTTCTTGCATAATTTATCCAGCCAGTATACACAATTTTCCTCAGAGAGGGAATGTATCCAACATATTCACAACACCCAGACGCTCCAAATATTTGGACCGCTCTGAGATGTTAAGGGAGTTACTTCATGAGACAGATCACACGCTCTTGATTCTCTGAGAAAATTAGGTGGTACCTTAATTAATGCTGAATTGCAGTGGAATTCCATGTGAGTACTTACAACATTCACAAGGCTACAGAATGAGTTAATTATGATCAGTGTTATTACAGTGAATACCAAATGAATTAATAATGCTGGCACACTTAAAATGAAGTGTTACCCAGAACTGTGGTAGAACACATAAGGTTAAATATTATGTGATGAAAGGCATTATGCGCTCAGCGGGAAGAAGCAAGATTTGGTCTCTGCAGCTCCACACTCGCAAGCACGGTGTCTGCTCACATCACACACGCTTCATATTTGAACAAGTCGAACACGCATTTTCCTGCAGGAACAAGCATTCGGCAACACTAGCCACAGTTTAAATCTCCAGGGGGAGAAAACATACCCCGTAGCGAAGCGGTATTTCGTAACAGCACTCTGAAGGTCTCCTTTTCCTACAGACAGATTTTTTCTGGCTATTTATAACGTTAAAACAGTTCACTGAGAGGACGCTGGAGACAGGAAGAACACCTGAATCTCCTGCAGCCCACTGCCCCGTGTCATGCTGTCGCCTACTGGACTAATGTGGGCTCCAAACTGTGAAATACAACAACCTGACTGGGCCTAATAAGCGATTGCTTCGTAACCTTCTGAAGATAACCTGCCTCGAACTCGTCGTGAAATTTTTGTTTAGATATAACATATTGCTACAATTCATATCTGTTATAGATTTATAAGAGGTGAAGGCATAAATGGATTTAATCAGACATAATTATTTTTATGCCTACTGCTCAAAAATATGCAGAAATGAATTTATGGTTATTTGGCAGCCAGTGGGAATTGTGTTTATAAATGTTGAAACAGCTGTTGGCAAATGTAAGTGTTAAAGCAAGGAAAACAGCTTTTAACTTCTATTCGTCAGGTTTGCAATAAAGGACTCCTCGTTCCTGGTGAGGGCTGGGCTCTGATCCACGTACGCTTCCAGCAGCTTCACTGAAATCCCTCAATTCACTCCACACTCGGAGGCACGGCCAAAAGATAAGAATTTGCCCTCTAAACTTTGACTAGTTCTTCGTTGGCTCTCTTATTGTCTGTAATTACAAACACGTATTATACAGTAATTCTCTGGGGCATTAATATAGATGAATGGATAAAAAGAAGACTTAACGCACTTTTCTCTGCCTTAACCCTGAGCACCTTATCTCTAGCTAGAGGTGTCTGTGCTGCCTAACGCATGTGCACCCGCCTGTACGCGTGGATCGTGTGCTTGCAGGTTCTGTTAAAGAGCAACAAGCACATACTTAAAACTGTGTGCCTGCCTAACTCCCGTGTTCTCCAGGACGAGCATGCAGCATCGCTTTCCCAACTTGAGTTTTGGGGTTTTTAGCAGGATCAGCCCACTTTATACAAATACATTCATGCTACCTTAATGTTTGATTGTTCTGCCTGCAGTACTCCTGCCAAGTTCTCATAGTTTGGCTTCTATTTGAAAATCTCAGTTTACTTTTAAGTACCTTGTGAATTTTTACGTTATGTCGATGAATTATTTTGTGTTACAGCTTTATTAGATCACTCCCCTTTACTTTGGTGCGTTCTAGAAAAATAGGCTAAAAATACCTAACTTGCTCTAAAGAAATCCCCCTTCAAGTTCTAGATTTAAATGTGATGATTTTGATTTGGAAATAAGTGAAAAACAGAAATCAAAATGGCCAGTAAAATCAATAGCACGATTTAGACTGGTGCCGGGAAACTAACCTGTTTATGAACTGGAAGAAATACCCTGTACGGAACAGCAGTGGTCTCTGACCTGTCTACGCTTATGATATTCAAAGTCCTCATTCTTAAACCAGCAAGGGTAAAACTCACCGAGTTAGTACGCTTCTAACTCAGTGTGGTTTACAACTTTTACACATAATTTACAATTTTGAAGATGTAACTAAGAGCTGACTGTGTAGATCACAGGCTTAATCCTGGTATCTGACTTTATCAAATGATGGGGTTCTCTTTCATTCCTGTGCTCTATGTTATTGTGGAAATCAGTAGCATTTCCAATAAATTATAGATTGACCAGGACTAAAGACTCTTTGAAAACCATACTCAGTCATCTACTGCTCAACACTTTTAAGCTTCTATTAGGCTCCTTTGAAAACCATAGAGTGCCCTCTGTTGATGGAAACATATTCTTTTGAATTATTAAAGCTCTCACTCAGCAAACGTTAGATTAATCTTTTCCAATGCTTAAAAAAATGCTAATTTTGCAGAAGTGAAGGCATTCATTTAAAGACTGGTGTTAGAATACAGAAGTATAAAAAAACCCAACAACCAACAGCACACTGCAATACTAAATATTTACACATAATACTGATGATTGGAAAGATACATACCTGGCAGCACTAGTTGGAAGCAATTTCTTTCCCTGCGTGTGCATGGGTATGCACGTCTGTTCATTGGCGCCTACCATCCCAGACATAGTTATACACATTTCTGTTAATATAATGAAAAATAGTATTTCTAAAAACTTGATGCAAACATCCGTGCTAAATGCCACACAATACAGTGAGCCGCAAAAACTGTGTAGTAAATGGTGATTACTTAATCCTACCATGTTCTCCCAAAAAGCAAAACAGCTGAGTGCAGCTTTTAGCTCCCGGGTTGTCTCTGCATGACACAGAAAAATTGATGGCCTGGATTTCTGGTGGCACTTTGAAACTAAGTTCCAGCAAGCCTTGATAAAACAGTAAATTTTATTGCAATTTTTGAGCAGGAATTCATAGAAGGATGAGAATAGTTCTTTTTTTTTTTAATCTTTTTTCCTTTCTCATCTGTTTGTTGGCTGAGTGAAAGCACTGCCATACTTAAGACTGTTTTCATGTGTTAATTGATTGAGGATATCAACACTGAAAGTGATTGACTTGCATTAAAAAAATCTTATAAAATAGCGTATCCTTTTATATATTTTATTGAAATGCAGAGAACAGACTCACACTTCATAGTGAATGTTGAGATAAATAATGTTGTATGCCTAATATGTTAGTTAATTAAATAGTTCAATTTATCTGGTGTCTGTATCATTGTACAGATAATGATCCATTTGTAGTAGTAATTGTTCTGTGCTATTTTGTAATAAAGAAGACCATTTTCCATTCTTCTCTTGCAACTTGAAGATGTAGTAAAAAACCAAGAAGAGTTGTGTCGTTTAATTTCTTTTATTGTATTAGGACTTCTGCACCAAGTGTTGAAGAAACAGGTTCTAATGCTGAATGTCTGTGTATTCAGAAATATGGTGGTAACTATAAAAGCATACAGATAATTCACCTTCTGAATCAGGATAAATAGCTAGTAAACACAGTAAATTAACATTAGTGTCCTAATATAACACATACAGACCTAAGCCAGCAGTCTGAAAATTAAAGAGGAAAAATGCAGGAACTGTTCTTCAGTGATCTTGCCTCTTGCTTGCATCATATTTATTCTCCAAATGTGATTTTTTTATAATGCTATAATTAAAACATATATTCATGAAACTGAGGTTTTATTAAATTTAGAATACAGTAATACAAAATTTTCTGAAGTACATTCATCAATACCATTTTTGCATATAAGGTTCTTTCTGTCAGGTCCATAAATTAAACCTCTTTCAGTTGTGAAATAAAATATCTCAAATACATTTTTGTGGAGGAAAAAAAAAAAGACAGAACAAATGTCAAAAGACAAACACAAGAGTGTTTTGGAAAATTAACAATGTATGTTAACATTCATATTAATTGAAGGGTTTTTTTAAAAAATCTTAATGATTCTGTAGTTTCATACAAATTTTTGGTAACTACTACTGAAAAGCAAAATAATAATTTAAAATAATATTTAATGGCACACACACAAAAAAAAGAAGAGTAACAAGATTAATACTCCCAGCATTTTTTATTTTTTTTAAGGAAGGTCTCACATTCATGAAAAAGAATATAATATTTTATTGCCAAACTGGAAGGAAAAAAAATGCTCTGGAGAGTTTACGTTTAAAATAAGTTTCCTTTGGCTTACCAGAATAGTTTTTACAAATTCCCTCAAAAATAATGGAATTAATACATAGAGATCACTTCCAGTATATAAGACTCTAATTGCAGAATATTCCCATGACAACACAAAATATTTGTCATGTTCCTGTGTTTTCTACCTGTCCTACTAGCCACAAGAGGGCACTCTGCTTTTGTTTGTAACTTGGTTCAACTACTATCCGTAGTGTATGGATATGCTGTTTTATAATTGATATTCAATTTTTTTCCTTTTTCTCCGCATTTCAAAGATTGTATATTTTACTGCTGTATATAACGAACTGCTGAAATGATAGGTTCAAAAATCCTTAATGAGTCACTATACTTCTACAACTTGTCTCATTCAATTGATGTATCCCTATCGCAATTGCGCTACTGGAGGTCTCACAAACACGTCGTGTTGTGTTGCGTATATGGGGCACACCACAAACCACCATTGATGAGATTTGTTTTACGGAGAGATTGAACTCTGGGGCAGCATTAAACAGAAGCAGGACTCACTCTCCCAAGTCACACAGGCAGCAGGTACAGACTGTCTGTAGCACCTGAGAAGAAGGACTGCACTGAAGGAAGATGGTGTGAGTGTAAACACACCTCCATAGGATCTCGGTTTTGCTGTTGGCCTATGCCTTGACTGCAAAGTATTTTACAGCCAACAGCTAATTGTAGGTTGTACTCCTTTTACCTGCCCCTAAAATATCTGTTCTATTAGTCATTTTAAACATGAGGCATAGTGGCTCAAACATGACAATTTTTTCAGTTTATATTTTCTACTGTAATATATAATATTTTCCACCGTACATAATAAGTAAGGAACATTAACAAAAGTCAATAGGTATATCACCAAGCCAGACACGAAGGCTGCTTTGTTTTTTTGGTATCCTAGACTATATACAGTTTTAGACGGTGCAAGACTAATCTTCTAGCTAGATTTCCAAGTAAGCTTTCCAAGAAGAAAGCTGTCTAGGCAATGCACGGGGCAGACCTTTTTGCGCCCATGCACCTCTCCTTGTCAGAAGCACAGGTTGATTTCCCTTGAGAGCTGCATGACAGTGAGGGGAGGGATGCTTGTTTCTTCCACCTTTTCAGCCTTTTGACAGTCTGTCTCCCTCTGGAAGGCCTTTCTCCACACTTCGTCATTAACAAAACCAGAACTAAGCTTTGTCCCTTTAGATGGTCCTTTAGCAGAACCATACTGGGTCCTGGTATACGGTATCACACAGAAAGATGGAGAGCATTCACTCTGTATTTGTAGTTTATCTATGGCATATTTTAGATATTAACCATCTCTCCACCAAACTTCAGTTCAGATGCTGAAGAAAGTGAATAGGATTTCCCCCATGGAAACCTTCCCTCTGGAAATCTTCAAAGACATTTCCCTTTCCACATTGACTGAAAAGCTCAGGCACTGCTTTTTTAACCTCTGATTGCTTAAATTTCAGTCTTAAGGTATGTGCCCGAACTAGGCGGATTCTGCATGCGTTTCTAGCACAAACTGCTAGAATAGCACCCTATGGAGATCTAGAGGTGTAGGAAAGGGTTTTGTAAAACAAAGACAAGCAACCAAGAAGCATTAATTTTATAACATAACTGCTGATTTCTGTTTGGCAACATCCCTGGTGTGCTGTTAGAACCACATTGGAGACCTCAAGTGTTCATAGACTATTAAAACATAAGTATGACACCTTCACAGCACCCACAAGTGTTGTACTGTTCATTGCACGAATGGAGTAAAAGGTACTCAGAGGTTGGGGGTATTATAGTAATATCATAGTATGATACCTATGATGAAGCCAGTAATAAGAGATAAAGAATTAAAAGCATAGTCAGTTGGACTGGAATGTGAAGACGTAGATTGCATAGCACTGATTTTTCTTTTCTCTGTCTAAATAACTTCAGTTTCTTGAAGGAAGTGAGACACAACCAAAGCAAAAAGATATGCTTAATATAGCTGAGTGCAGAAACAGGTACATTTCTCTATATGGCCTGGGCAGGTATCACTTGATTATCTCCATCCCCTGACCCTATTGACAGTCTTTGCAGGTGTGCATCAGGCCACTGATTTTGTAAAGCATTTCACAGTTAGATGATGAGCACATAATTGGCAAAATAAACTATGGCATTCCTTTCCCTCTGGAGGAGGAGGAGAAAATGAATTTTGTGTTTCATTTGGTTTGAGGACAATTTAGAGGGGTAAACCTATTTACAACATCATGGCTGTCACAAAGTCAAATCATGTCAGTGGTTGCTGGGTGAGACTAGATTCATCCAGAGGTTCCTCTCTATTTTCCTGTGATTACTTGTCACTCTCCACCCAGGGAGTCAGCCATGACAGGAGATGACATGAGTCCAATGCCTTCATTGGCAGTAGCTGCAGAGATGAAGACCCTCCATCCCTGCTGCGAGTGTTGGGTCATATTTCATGTTGACAGCACTTCTACAACCAGCTGCTGTCCTGGTCTGGAATCTGTGTTCCTCTTGTTTCAAAACTGACCCTTCTCTGAGTTACAAACAAAAAAGAATGAGCAACCTGCTTATGTGTATTTTAATATGAGCAGCTCTGGAAATAAAGGCAACCTGTGCTTGCAGAGGAGATAGGGGATGATCTGATCTGTCAAAATGCCACCTTCAAGCTTGAGTCCCCTTCCTCTACCCCAGCCATGGAAGACAACAACTTGTTCATAACATTGTTCATAACAATGCTCATCACCTGCACTGAACAGAGAGGAACTTCCCCTGGTCTATTACCACGGTATGTTTTTATGTAATTTTGTATTCTTTGACAGCAAAATTATCAGGAAAGGCCAAGGTCTCAGCAACAGCAGAAGCATCGGTGGCAACTGCCGGCAGTGTGCTGAATTACATGGACCAATCCTTTACTCTGGCAGATAAATCTTTTCTCTTGTTTGAAACTAGAAAACACAAAGTTGAAAATTGAGCCTGGCTCTAAGTGATAAAAACACAATATATTCTCTTCATGCCGAATCCATCAAAAGGTAAAAGTATATTAAGTCTCAAGTCAAACGACTTCCCAATTAGCCAGCCAAGTTTGTATCCATGAAAAATGCAAATTACAGATGAGTGATGAGATCTTGTATGTGTTACTGTTTTGCAGTCTCAGACTTTTTAGCTAGAATGGTAGTAATAAATAATGCTTCTGAGCGCTCGTGCTGTGAAATTGCTTGCTGTTGTGAATACATCTCTTCACTACCTGCAGGTGCGGCAGTGAAAGTACAAGCACTGTTAATCACCCCTAAAGCGATGAAAGAGAAAAGACGGGAAGATCCTTCCTGGTAACGTCTTTCATGTAAACCCAGTGAATCTAGACATTATATTATGTTCAGGAACTCAACAGTGCACCTGATTAGAGGCTGGATGTGTCAGATACTCTTTCATCTGCTCTAATCCCCTCACTCCCATCCTGCCTCTTAGAATGGTCCTTATTTAATACAGGAAAGAATTATGACCGTTTTTAGAGTGAACAGGTAGAGATGTTACCACGTAGCTGCCTGTGATGGGACCAGCCCTGCAAGTTCTAGGTAGTCTTTCCCAGCAGGCAGATGGTGCTGGTGGCCACTACATGACTCAGCAGTAACTCCTCTCCTCAAGGGTATGGAAAAGGCAGCCTTGAAATGTAGGTCTGCCTCCAATCTACACACATCACTTACGAGGGTGAAAACTTTTCTTTACTGTTTGTATCCACTTGATGCTTTGGTCTCACCACAGAGGTTGGGCTAATGCCAGCAGAGCTCACGCTCCATAACACATATTCGTGTTCTTTCAAATTCCAGACACTTCAAGGATGGTCACTGCCCCCACTGTTGCGTGCTGAATTGGGAGCCACTGATTGTATAATTGCATTTTAACACTATTTCTAGCAGATATCTCAGAAGTAATCCACCGACTCCCTCCCAGGTGATGTCTGCATCTATTGCTATTCTATTTACTCTTCCCTTCAGAGTGAGGGTATCATGCAAAAGTTAGAGTCAATCTAATTTATGATGCAGGTGTTTCTTAAGTGACACATAAAATATTGCAAATATATCTGGAAAACAGTTTTATATGTATAATTCTTTTCTTTAATCCCTTCAGTTGATGATCTCTGTCTGATTCTCCAGCTAATTTCACACCATTGTCCAACCTACACCCTCTTGTGCCTGCTCTTAAAGTTGTCAAAGTGAATGTTGTATTATGCCTGAATAATGCATACAAAGATATTTGACAAAAGAAGTCTGTCGGTTTTGTAAAGGGACAATAAAGCTTAGGAAAATATTTACCAGTGACAATCTGAATACTTCCATCTGTGTTTTCCAGTTTTGCAAGAAAAAGTCGTGTAACCTTTGCACAACTCAGTAGACCTCCATTTCTTTTTTTTATATGGCAACCATCTTCATCCAGATTGCTGCTACCAACTGTATACGGGACACGCCAGGTTTCTTCACTCCAGATTTTGGGGAAGCGTAGATAATCTTTGTGCAACAATGTTTTGTTGCTTTGTGAAAAACACAGGAGAGTTGGTAAAATGCACAAGGAAGTTGAAACGGATGTTGGTTCTCCTGACTTTCACATGTTCTATTTGGTAGCTCTGTTCTATAGTCCCCCTAGCTGTAATATGGGAACGATAATACTATGGGCTTAACTCATTGACCTGATGAGTTTTATTTCATTCAGCCTTGAAAAGTGCTTTAAGAACCTTGCTGATGTCAGCAAAATACAAGAGAAGGTTTTTTCCCCTCTCTCTTTTTTGTTATTGTGTCTGGAAATCGTAATGTTTAAATAAAAATAATTTATATTCATGTTTCCTTTGAAAATAAGGAAAGGAATGCAATATTTTTCAGTTAAGATCACTTTTCATTTGCAGAATTTGCCAGCAATCAGTCCTCATGCACAGGAAAAATATCATGTGACAGATCTATGACAATTACTCAATGAAAAATCATTTAATTTATCTTGCATACAGTTATTGTTCTTCGTTTAAAACACTTCTGTCAGCTGTATGCAATAGTATCTTATGTCTATGTATACTGTGATAAAAGAAGAACCAGACTAGAGTGTCTCCATTTCTATTACCTAAGATCTGATTTTTTTCAGCTCTTCCATTAAACAGAATAGTTCTGGCTTAGCTGATGGATTAGGTAGCTCCATTAAAACATGTGTTACTTGTCATGCGCTGCATGCTCTTTTCTTTCTCAGCCCATGCTATCTTATTTTTCAAGTTACACCAAGGTAGTGCTGCACAGCTCACGTGACAGACCTGTATTTGAGGTGCATTGTTCTGGCAAAGCTGCAGAACTGAAATGGTAACGTCACATTTGGCCATTCTTAAAAATCTAGGGATGGTTTTAAGTCTGATAATACAGGTATAACTTTACTCAATCTCGTGCCAACCTCGTCTCCGGTTAGTGAATTCCATTCTGTGTCCCTTCAGTACATACTGGTTTCAACTGACTCTCGCTGCCGTTTTCAACATGCGGTCTGAGGAAACCTGGGCATGGACAGACTATTTCTAAGACTGCCAGAAAAGCTAAACAAAAGTAAAGCCATTGTCATCAAATTGGAATTCTTTTAGCAGACACCTAGCTCTTCAGCACCATTCCCAGGGTGCAAACTTAAAAGAGCTGAAAATCATTGTAATATACTGGATCCAATTTTACTAAATACTGGATACAATTTAACTCACGCTTTTTACAGAGCATTTTTACCACTCCCCGAGGCAAGCAAAAGAATGTGAGAGTACCTCAGAACAAAGTCCTGTAGGTCCACCCGATTAAACGACAACCTTAATCAACCCATGGCAATTGCACTTCAATAATGTACGCATTTATTTAAGTGGGGATCATAGAATGATAGAATGGTTCTAGACCAAAGCTTCAAGATTAAGGTGGCATTTACAGCAAGAGTGTAATCTTACCATCTAACAATATTAAAACGGGTTTTGACCTTAATCTTTATATGTTAATCCTACTTCTGAAAACTGTATTTTCTATGCTGTTTGCAAGGAAGCTTGGTCATACCCCCTGAGAAAAAAAAGAGAACAAATATTTACACAATTTATTTCAAGTGGATTGCTTCACTATTTTTCCATTATCTACCGATTAGCCAATTTGACACTAAAATTATGAGTTCCTAAAATTTCAAAAATACACCAAACACTAGAAGGTTATTAAAATAGAAGTAGAATTGGTGAGAAATGTTTGTAAGGTAGCATGGAGCTGCGAAGAGAGGCTTTCAAACGCAGAAGTTGTAAATCTGTCAAAAACTCATAAAATTCAGTAGTGAAATTTCAAAGAAATCCAAACTTGATGAATTAGGAAACGAGACTGAAGCACCCAAGTGCCTTGGGATCTTTTCTACCGTGGCTTTTGCAGGAGGGTTTTCGTAGCCTGGAAAATGTCTTCTGCTGTTATTTCTGCCAGATCAGATCTGTGTTGCTATGTTAAGGCTACACTTTATGAAAAACACTGTTTCCTCACAACATCCTGTAAGTTTACCTTCAGACGTGTCTTTTCAGAACTGGAGGTATGTGGCCAGTAACACACATTAAAACACCAAGTTACAGGGGAAAGCCAAATTGGGAAGATGTTAAAAACTATTTTATTTTAGAGGTATTTCTTTGGCTACTTTTCAAAGCATCTGAGGAAAGTAACAGGATTTAGTGATTTCTTTCAATAAATTGGTTCCACGCAATGAAATTTTTTTTGGAGTGAGAGGAAAGGACAGGAAATCTGCAGATACTGTCAAAATTCTGTTGTAAAGACATTAAAGAGAAATAGTGCTCTTTTCCGTCAAACAAGACCTTTCAAAAAATGAATTACAGGTTTCACCACCATGAAGAACTTCAGGATGTGGAGCTGATTACCTACAGTTCAAAGATAGCAAAAGTCCTAGGAGGACACGCAGAAGACAAGGTTTTGTCAGTTTTGTAAGGAAGATATGGGGGCTGGGAGAGCTGCGTCTTGCAGATGTGAGTGTGCTCCCTTTGATGTATGAATCAGACAAAGATTTGTCTTTTGCTCAGGTCTTTTCAGAATTTCTCTTCTTTGCCTGTGGGTAAGGAAATATTCATGGAAGAGAGAGCAGGGGAAGGAGGAATACTAGTAGAGGCTGGCAACGATCAGCCAAACTCACTATTTTTTCATAGGCTGTGTATAGGGCACCTGGGTGCATCACTAGGGGAAAAGCAGAGCCCTACAAAGGGTTGTCCTCAGTGAAAGAGGAATGAGACCTTTGTTTACTTTGCCATTACCATGTACGTAGCTGTATGCACAGAGGCAGGTGGTGGGGAACAGCTGGCAGTATGGTTTGTACTTGTTTGCATGGGTGGCTCCTGAGTCTTACCTCTGTTGAGAACATGAGAGCCTCACCCCCCATTTTAATACATTTTCTTTTTTTTAAATTATTTTAATCAGTCTTGCTTAAGACCTGTCTGCGTGGCAAAGATAACATGAAACATGCAAGGCTTTGTTTTTCAACTGGAAGATATAGTCTGCTTATAGCAGCTCTCATTTGACTTTGATATTACCTTTCTTGCGGCATTAAATTGTATTTCTTAGAATTAGATCATGTTAACCTTTAAAAAATCAGTGAGGTTATATCTAAATTTTATCAAATGTGAGACAAAACCCCTCACTGTTCACTCTCTTAACTGACCAAAAATCAGATGACTGTGCAAAAGTAACACCAACTCAAAACGAATATACCCTGTTGCTCAGCTCCAAGCAGTGGTACCTCGTAGGAGTTAACACTTAGATTCTGGATATTGTGAATGAAGTCATATTGCTTTTGGTTGTCTCAGTAGAGTACCTACAATGTACATCACACAACAGATTCCTCTCTATCTTTAGATCACTCATTTCTAAGATAACAAGGTTTTGCAGAATCTGTGTTAACTCTTTAAATATATAAAACCATGAAAAAACATTTAATTTGCAGAAATTGATGATGGAAATACAGGTGTACAGTAGGACCAATGGTGTATTTTCAGATTTTTGCATCGTAGCATTTTAGTCAGTGTGCTAAATAATCAAATGAATTACAGCTCTTAATAGGGAAATTTCATTTCACTAGTCAACATTTTCTACATGATTTAAACCAGATGTTCAGTAACTTGCACGAAATGTTAAGTGTGATGGATTATAATGTCCTCTAAGTTCTTGCTTTCTGGTGGGAAATTGAAGCAAAATATCTGGAGTTAGTAACATGTGGGAAGTAAAACATGCAGACCAGTCCTGAGTAATATTGACACTGAGCATAGTTTACCATCCAGATGCTGAAAAAAAGAATCTTCCATTAGCATCCTGAAAATTGAAGCATTAACTCATTAATCACTCCTTGGAGATACAAGTAATGGGGTTTGAGTCTTTCACTGTCTGCAGACCTCAGTTCATACTTCACCTCCTTACGTCTAGCACAAATATGTTTGCCTGAATAAAATGATTCATATCAAAGTCACCTACCACCAGTATTGCATGTGATGGCAGCTCTCAAGAACATGGTAAATCAATAAAATTTCCATTTGTTTCCCTTAGAGAATATTTCCTTGGTATACAATAATATTAGATACTCTGTGTACACAAATAGTTATTTAAATTATCACATATCTAACGTGTTTATTCATATTCCTAATTTTTATATTTTAAACTCTTTACAGAAAAAGGGATGACAATTTTTTTTCACTATGTTTTGGACGAACTATGTTTGAATGAAAATTAGGTTTCATTGGGTTCATTAGGTTAACTCAAGGCATGCATATACAAGAGGAGGGGAAGAAAAGTTCAGTCCAACACAGCATATTGTTCTCTGATATATCAAATCAAGCACCATGTAATTGAGAAGTCCCTTTTTCAGCATGTCCTTCAGGATTTTAGAATTGGTAAATTCCATCTTTTTTCACTTTCCATAGGTAGAAAGAGGATAATGACATCATTACTGCTTGCTCTGTCAGATTTTCAGCTTTGCATGAACTAGTCATTAAATCAACCCAGCATAATATTCCCTCTGTTTCCATAGGAGAGGCGGCGGCTGCCCAAAGCCAGCTTGGTATCTCAGCAAAGATGCAGCTCCATGTGGTCACCCATTACCGTTATCAATTCTGCACTTTGAGTGATTTAGAAATTTTGGCACCAAATGCACGCTGTGGTCAGCTACCCAACGACAATTGAGAAGGACTCCAGGCAGGCTTCAGACATAAGATCTCCTAGCTCGGCCACATCGTGGTTGGCGCACCGCTTCCCTGCACGACTCCAGCACAGCACGCTGGGGGCTGGCAGCTCTGCAGGACCAAGATGCTGAGCCACCTGCACCTGCAGCCTCTGGCCACCCAAGAGCAGAGCCAGCCCAAACGCATCAACACGGGAGCCTGGCATATTCATTGAACACAATATCACAAGCACACACATAGAGCCACTTCTAACCCTCAATTAATAGAAGAGCCATTAGAGTGCAGAGGCGCTGAGCAGCAGTTGTGCTAGGTCTGGGCAAGCGTATGAATTTGAGCTCAGCATTGGTCCTGCTGGACCCGAGCTGCCGTGAGCAGTCTCATCACCACTACCTGGAACATCCTACCCTCCGTGTATCTCTTAGAGACTGTAAATCTTTCATGTTTAATTTAGAATATGTCCATAGACAGTACTAAAAAGTCGTAATAATTTTGAATTTAACCAACTACATAAGTTCTTATTTTCTATATTTTCACATCATCGCTTCTTATAAATGTTATCAAAGGGTAACTCCACCTATTTCAGCTTCTACACCTTTCTCATAATTCTCACTAATGTGTGCATCACATATTAATCATTAAGATACAGAAGAGAAAGCCTCTGTGAGAGGCTTGTGTTGTATAACTCTGGGACCCTACTGTCATCCATTAAATGAATGACCTGCAGAGACAAACAGATTTGTCACATACACAGCTACACTTTCCCATTAGTAAAGATTTTCTGGTAGCACAAATGCACGTTATCTTTAAGGCACTTCAGCAAGACTCCCTGGAAGTGACTCACAGCCAGATCGTCCGGTAAATCTGAAAGGCATCCCAAAGATCAGTTTCAGGTTGGGTATATACTAAATACAAAAGATTCCAGGTGACCCAAATGAGATTTTACCATTTTAAAACCTCTCATAGTTGTATTTCTAGAGTCAAAGATTTGACTTGTGATCTGTACAACACATAAAATACTTAATAAATGCTCTGTTTTTTTAAAGGCAGCTCATAAATTCATTGCAGTCTTATGGCATACCATTCAGCTTGATTTATGGGGCACAGCTCAGATTTCTTATAGCTGAATTACCAAGCACAAACCAGGTACACCATCCCATTAAAAATGAATTTACTATGGGAACTGCACATTGAAAGTTAAATAATGGCTTGATTTTCAAGCTGAAACTGAAATATTTGCTTTTCTGCCAACTAATCCAAAACAGTCTATGAATAATTGCATTACCTTTCCTTTCAAAATGTTATTTATTTTCACCGAAGGTCATAGTCTTTGTGGAAAAATTACAGAATAATGAGCATTACTTTACATACTCTGACCTGTAGTGTCACCACTGTCACACCTTTGCACTGGAGTGTATGCTTGCCTTGGCAAGAGAGCTCAGTTATGCTGTTGGGGTTTTTTTAAAGATATGTTTATTTTATTTTAAAGGAAATTTTACATACATATACATACACATGAATAGCTGCAATTCATATGAATTGAAAAATCATGAATGAGTTCCAGATCAACAATATCTAGAACAAAAAAGTTCTTAATCCCAGAGCACATCATCACAAGTTATGTTTAGCTCACATTTCATAGGAGGTAATATTTTAGTAAATGTCCTAAAGAGTATGGAAAAAAACGAGTGTGAGGTTTTCTTTTTCATATTCTTTCTCCCACCAGTCTGACTTACTATCATAAATTCAACTGTACAGACCTTTAAAGGAGAGATAAATGATCATAACAGAATGTAAAATGTTATAAGAATGACCCAGTGTAGGTATTTCTCAGTGTTTCTATTCTGCAGTCCACAAGGATAAAAGCAAATTCCCTAGAATACTGAAAATATGGGGTCCCAGCCGGACCAGGAAATACAGTCCTTATTTTTATTTCTAAAATTTTCTGAATGTTAACTTTATGATGTGCTTAGGATTGAAGAGAACAGTCACTTTGAAAAGAAGTCCTATATAGAATTTTTCATGAAGTCGTATGGAAACTTTGCCTAACATACCAGAAGTGATAAAATAAGAGACAACAGATTTGGATGTATAGTGGCTCCTAAAATTAAAAAAAAAATAAAAAAATGTGGGGGTGGGGGGGGAGAGAGCAAAAGTAAATAATTTCCCATCCTTGACATTTTCAGTTATTAGCAAATATTTATTTGAGGGACCATTTGAACTTGTAAACAAGTTATGACAATAACTGAGCATTCAAGCTGCTGTCCATGCTGCTAGGTGAGATGACCAGTTGACCTAGGTCAACTCGGCTAAATCTTGCCCAACATACTAATTCATCACGGAATCTCTTGTGAACTGAAAAGGAGTCCCTGTCCTCATCCTGAACCTCACTATGTTCATGATCATGAAGCATTGGAAGACCAAAGGAACTCATTACATGGCTATACTTTAACACACAGGTAGTATATATTTTGTTTTGGTTTTCCTCTGTAGACTGCCTCCTCTATTCTGTTTCTTAATCACGGGGGTTCATTCATCTGCATGAGACTTGAAGTCCCCTACCATAAACACCTCCTACATCATTTTCAAGCACACAGTGCCCATTGACAGCTTACAAAGCAGAGCAGGTGCCATCTGAACGCAAAAGAACAAGTTGACTTCCCAGTTTGGTGCAATAGAGCTGAATTATAATAAAACTGCACAGCGGTCATAACCAGGTGAGTGACATCCTTGCACACTCTCGCTGTGCACTGCTGGCCTTTGGAGGAAGTGCTTGCAGGTCACAGAAGTACTTGCTTGATTCCACTTTTTCCCTGTCTGGCGTACACCCATGCAAGACCTAAGTCAGCTGTCTGGTGTACGGGTATGCTTCCTGTGCAGAGAATAATCACCATGTTATATGCGGAAAGAACAATTCGTTTCTGTGGGTTTTGTCTCATTTGAAAGAATCATAGTAAAAATATGCAGAACCAGCATTGACTGATCAAGCCATGACTCTCCTTCATCCAGGCTTTCCTCACTTTTGGTCTGGAGTGGTCCCATTCAGCCATGCATTTGGAAAGCGTTCTGGATTACTCTGTGTCTATGGCAAACACTCTGCAGTCCTACTGACAGGTACCGTATTGCCAGAAAGGAATTTGGTCCAATCTTCCTAATGCACGGAATGGAATGTAATTTGTGCTAGGCAACCTGCACATTATGTTGAAAGGAGACCATGAAAACAAGGGCCAAAAGCTGAAAGATTTTTTGTGACAAAAGGCTAGGACAGAGGGAGCTACAAGACAATGAACTCCATAAAGAGGCGCATCTGTATTTATCTGCAAGTGATACAGTGCACAAAAGAACATTCAAAAAATCGGCAAGTGTGATGTGCATGCAGAGTACTGACTGCTTCTAATCCAGTGATTTATTATACCATTTGACAGTAGTTTCCCAGTAACGGATCATAGCTGCTCATGATGATTTTAAAGTGCAATTGGAATGAAAACAGGACTTCTTCTCTTTAATCTGTTATGTGTGACACACTACAGTAGGTATTACTACTTGTGTTGTGAAATACCACGATGGTCAGTGGTACACAATGTGCTATAAAAAGATGGCATAAAGCTAAGCTATTTTATTCCCTACTTTCTAGCTTTCAAGATGTATTGGCAAGTCTTACTTTTCTATGTACACATTCTTTTTGGAGATACTAATTGCTTGATTTTTGTGTCATGAGCAATTAATGACATTAAATAAATGTAAAAAACTTCATACAATACAGGGTATGTCAGCATTTATAATTGATGACAGTTTAGGCTTTAAAAATATCACATCACATTCTCCTCTAGTTATAAAATACTTCACATAGACAGACATTGTAAATAACTCTTTTGCAGTTCTAACAATAGGCATTTGAATCATCTACTTGGTGAACCTGATGCGGTTCTTGGGGAATTTGGGGCCCTTAGAATCAAGTGTACTGAAGAGGCTGTCAGTCAGTGGGCTGAAGCAAGTAATGTCAGATAATCAGTGACAAAGGTCAGGGACCACACCAACTGTCATGCAAAAAAGGGTTAATTCATGCTCGAGTTTCTCAAATTCCCTCTCCAAGACTTGCACAATTACTGAGGAGGAAATCTCAAAGAATCACTGGTGGAAGAGGAAAGAGAAGAATGTATTTGGGAAAACTGGATTCCAAGTTCAATGTTCCTTGGAATAGCATGGTTTTTTATGTCCAAGGCTAGAACAGGCTTTCAGGTATTTCATTTGTCTTTCTACCATTGTTCTCACAAACACTAGCCTGGAAGAAGCTGGAGAACTCACCTTGTATACTCAAAAAAGGTAGTAAGATCATTTCAGAATCATCCCAAATCTCAGTCTCACCTTGTATCTTCCATCACGAATCTATAATATTCTTACTTTTAAAATTTTCCTTACCATGAGAACAAAGGCCAACTTAAGCAAAGTTGATGGCAGCAGAGATCAGCAAAAGAGGAGAATGGACGCAGTATTCTGGACACAGAATTTATATTCAGAAAATGAAAAAAGAGACTGCCTTCAGAAAACTAACATGACACACAACAAAGTTGCATGAGAAAGAGAGTATTATGTCCACTCACTTTCTTTCTTGGTATCATTTTGGTAGCTATTTTCCTAAACGGATCCATATTTTTTGCAGGTTTCAACTAATTTTCAGAGCAGCAGCCAATGACTTCTCCACAACTAAATTTTACATCCACAGCCACCAGTCATGTGAGAAAGAGCTCACCTACATTGGGATATGCCAAGGGTAGGTTCTTCTAACCAACTTTTTTGTTGGGTAAAGAAGAAATACAGCGACAGTCTTCAATATTGGGTGCAGGGAAGAAAATGAATACACTACTGCCCAAATCTCTGCTCACTTCCTCAATCAGAGGAGAGGGTGACCTTGTTTTCTCTGCTAAAATGTCCAATTGTATTTTAAACTCCCATTTCACACACTTGCAGAGCAGATCCACTGCTTTGTCTGTTCTCGTTTGTTACAGCCTCTTTGGCTAGTTCTCCTTATGCGCAATTCATATCTCATGAAGCATTTTTTTTAGCGGGGAGAGAACCTGTTTCCAACAGAACCGATGTCTAAATTTTAAGAAATGAGCCGTATGCTCCCCAAAATTACTAATTCTGCTACTAACTAGAAAAGCAGAAGTAGTGTTGACGACTCTTTGCATGAAAGCCTCTTACTTTCTGCTATTGTTTACTTAGAAGTCAGAGCAATGGTCTTTTCCCATAATCCTGACCCAGCCATTAGTGCGGCAGGTTCCCTCTCTCCAGGACCATGGAGAGTGCCTTTATCCGCCCCGAGGGGCATCCCTCTGCTCCCAGGACTCACTGGAACATGTTTCAGGAAAATAAGTATTTTCGGATGCAGGGGCGGAGGGAAAGTGTATGGGTATGGGTACCCATCCTCTTAAGCTGGAGACAAGGCAGATATATGTGCTGGTGATTTATGGGCGAAATTGCCCTCAGGGCATGTTTTCTTTTCCTCTTTTCGCTGTACATTACACTCTTCATGCCTGTTATTCTTTGCCTGCAATGGGAAAATAGTTTGCTTATTGATATTTTGAAAGACATTCCAGTTTTTATGGATTTTTGAAGTGGTATCCTGAAATGGGACTTTTAAATCTTTTGGTAGCAGAGAAAAGTCTTTCAGACCTCCTTTCCTCCCGCTGAGAACTGCATAGAGACACTTTAGCTGCCATTTACCCTTGCTTGTATTGTTTACATCCCTCAGTCATGGTCATATAACTTTCCTGTGGCAACAGTAGCGACTGCACACATTGGCAGAGTTTTGCAGAAATTATAATGTGTTTTTTACCTGGCAGCTACACTGGACAAGCCTCCTCTCTGAGGATTGTTAGAAACACCCTGTACAACCCCATATGAAAACTTTTAAGTATTAATGAGTGTAATTGTCTTTGAAGATGGACTCTAGAATCTATTCCGTTTTTGGGGATTCTTTCCCCTAGCAATTTTCCTGATATTGGTTTTACTAAAAATCTCAATATTGGAATGATTTGATAGAGTCCTAATAACAGGACAGTGAGTGTGTGTTAGCATATGTATTTGGCAATGTTCAATCAGTTTTAAATTGAAAAGTAGAATTCAGATCACTTTTCATCTCACAATTTCATTGTGATGATCAGCTGGGAAAGCTGAAGTGTCTCCTGCTTTTCAATGACTTGCAAAAATAAACTATGCAGAACCAAGAATGCACAATGGGATTCTTTTCAACACTTAATCAGAAAACAAACCCACACTATTCCTTATCAGAGGTGTTATTCCTCACCAACACATAGCACTGAAATTGCTTTAGGCATTCAAAGAGACTGTAGTTACAAAGAGAAACACAAGGTAAGGGGGAAACGTTCAAGAGCTGATGTTTTCTCCTCTTCAACTGGCAGGTTTCTTGGCTTTTTATGTCTTGGCTTAGTCGGCTTTTTATGTCATACCTGCCATACAACTTACATTCCAGTAGATAAGATTCCTGAAGAAGTCTAACGATAATATAACCAGTTTACTAATTAGGTGTCCAATGGCTGACTATTTACACACAAGGAAAATACTAATCCTCAAAAAAGGCCACTACAAAAAAGTGAGCAGACAAATGGAAAATCTGAAAAAAATACATCTTTTTGCATGTGGATAACATACACAAATACAGCGCGCATGAAAACACATACATTATACATATCAATCAGCATGTGGATGGAGGATGGACCAGATGATCACTTTATATCCATTCCAACATTCCTCCTCTGTGATTCTCTGTGTGTGAAAGTGCACACATCAATGCATAACACATCTTTGTCGACTAAGGATAGGACATGACAGGCATTTAGTTACAGGTTATTAATGATTTGAAAGAGAAGGTGTAAAACTGGACTCCAAGGGCAGCTGCAGAAAAGATTTTTTATTTTTGTAGAGAAAAAAAGGGAATACTTCATAGTACTAGAAAACACCAGATTTGAAAAAGTTCTAAAAGAATACCTGAAATTCCAGATCCTTTTCTAAGGTCTTGAGCAAAAACCCCTTTGTAGTTGCTGGCATTAAAGAAATGCTATACAGCTTGAGCAAACCTAATGCTTCTATTCAAGACTGTCTCAAAGGAATGAAAACAACTAAAAGATTAGATGGAATCTGAGTTTTAGACCAGAAATTCATTCGTAACATGATTCCCTTTAATAGCAAATGCTATGTAATATTATTGATGTGGGCGTTACAGTACCCAAAAGCATGTCACCTCCTTGAAGAGCTCTATAATTCCTTTAGTAAGATGACTGTAAAGGAGTCCCCTTCCTCTTTAATAACTGACCCAGAGGGCATTTACTGAGTTCAAAGAGAAGGCACAGATATAGTTTTTTTTTTCCCTTGTAAAGGCAATCTAGATAGAAGAGAGAGCACAAAGAATCTCACTTTATTCCCTCATATAGACACTTGATTCAATATGTATATTCATGAATGTTTCTTTTTCTAAGCTGTTGACTCAGCTTTACTTAGGTGCATATTATCATACCTAATTCTGAGCAAGTGATGGCATAACCTTGTATGTTATATAGACTTATCCCCAAACACATTCTTTTTTGAGTCAGCTGCCCCAGAAAACAAAAATAATTATGTATTAAAAGCTGCAGAAGATGTTGGTGCTGACTTGAAGGGGTAAACATAACTGTACAAGTCAATATGACAATGCATTGGACTCAGTATAGCCTTTTAGCTCACAGAGAAAGACAGGACTAAGCCCTCCAAAAATAAAAATGAGTCTGTGAATCTTTTTTTCTTTTTCTTGATTCCTGAATATTGGTTAAGTCTGGGATACGTTCAGACTATCATGAAAATATCTGTTCTGGGACTGGTGAAGCATGAAAGGAAAATATGCACCTCGTTTGCTTGGTGGTATTGCAATATTTTGTATATGATGAACAGGTGCATACTTCTATTTATCTTTGTAGTTATTCTGATCTTGTGACACCTTTTCTGCTTCTGGAACCAGTGGCTTCCTAATAAGTAACATATTTAACTCATTTTTTTTTCCTTTCTTTTATTTTAAAATACAAAATCTCCTGTTAACTCCTGTTGGCTTTTACTCTAACATATTTACAAAATCAATCTGATTCTTCTTTGACATACTAAGACCTATGTTTACAATACAGACGCTCTTCTTCTTAGCAGTTGTAAGTTTTCTCTCTAGGCACTTCCTTGTACTTCCATTTCTTTCTGAACAAACAGTATTTGCAAGTTGTCAATGCTGCCTACGGTACCTCCCACTATTTTTTTTTTTTATTAAATATTTTGGTACCATAGCTATACATGTGAGAAAAACAACACCTGTTGCCAAAGTACAGTACGGGCCAGGTTTACAGCTTTCAGCATTCACATGTGCGCACATAAACTTGGGCAGGTACAGTTTATATCTGTACTTTGCGAACAGGAAAGACCTCCCATTCTGAGCATCTGGTTATCCACAAATACTGTCTCTCTGGCCTGTGAAACACACACAGAGCAACATGCTTTGGAGAATCCTCTCAATTGCTTCAAAATGCCACTTTCTCCTAGGACTGTAAGACGTGAAATCTTTCAGAGGAAAAAAATAATTTATCTTTATCTCTAAACAAGGTACAACACAAGCATGAAGATTAGGCTTTGCTAGAAAACTTCTAAAATTGCTTTGCTTTTACTCTGCATTTTGGTATCAATCTTCTCCAGCACTTCCCCTGTAAATATATTTTTACTCTGAAACTACACAGTACAGTAATTTCTTCCTGTATGTTCTCTCACAGCAGGGTGCAATTGAGGTAATCGTCTTGTCACTGATTAAAAGTTCCTCAGTGGGGAACTTTGGTGGCTACTAAGCCAGGAGACATTTTCTCAACAGCCCATTGCATTTCCACATAGATACCAGCTTGTTGACATGGCAACTTGAACTCCATCCTTCTGCTTTATATAGAGTTATATCTACTGTCTACTACACTGATGCTGGAGCTTCACCTTTTCATGGGAATAAAATACAGACCACAGCCTCCAGTGGAAATAATTTTGTTTTATCAAATGTCACAACAAGAAGGAAAGCTTGTTCTGTACTAACACACTGGACTGGCTACCAAAGACAATTAAAACATTATTCCTGCCCTTTATTCTCTCCATATATATACACCCCATTAGCCAGTTGCCTATAGTTGCCACCTGTTACTATAGGGACTTTCATCCCAGATTTTTAATCCTGTGGATTCCTAATGTAGAACAGAGAATAAGCACTACCTTTATTTATCATCAGCATTTCAAAAATACTGTCAATGCCATCGTATGTGGGAATTAGATCATTCTTTGCCTTTTAAGCATCTCTATGCTTAAAATAACAACATTTAAATGAGTAGATGGCATTATATTAGCCTCTAAAGTTCTAAACTTTTACGAAGCTCTTTCACCCTGAACAGTGTGGAAGTTATGTCAGTTTGAGAACATAGCCTTCCATCCTGCTCACTACTGTTTTGGCGCTCTGCCCCGACTCCTGTCTCATGATCCTGCCCCCAGGTGATATTCCCAGACTGACAGTCTGCAAATGTCCTTGTCCTCCCTTTATCTTTAAATCCACTTGCTCAGTTTCATTCCAGCCTGTATAGTCACTTACTTCACAGCTATCCTTTGAGAAGCTCCTCCTCCAAAAGCATCAAAGAGAAACACCCCTGGCATTCACCTTTCTCTGGTGAACTCTCTTTGACCAACTGGTGGCTCTGAAACAACTGATACAAACAGCTGCACAGTAAAAGTCTGGCTCCTCAGATGTTGAGACAGCTAAGATTACCCTGGAACTCCCTTCTAGCCCTGTTTTACTATGTTTCTATATTTAATCATTATGATATTGACGAAAAATATTTATCAAGTAGTGCTTCTTCATGATACCATACAATAACAGTTGCATGCATTCTCCTGCACAGCAGGACAATGCTTGCCAGGAAGGGGCAGATACAGATCAGGAATGTGAGATTGATGGTACCTCCCTCTAATTAACTGGTGAGCTTGTGGTTTCATCGGTCAGCTTGCCAGGTATGAAGCTTGAATTATATGAAATAGCTCTCAAAAGTGACTTCAGAAAACAAAACTTCAGTAGACTTTCTTAGTACAGAGCTATCAACAACATGTTGTAAAATAACTTTTTGTCTACAGAAAAATGAAGACATTCAAGAACAAGTTTTCATCCAGCCTGCACAGTTTTAAATGTAAGAGTGTTAAAAATGGCAAGACACAAACTAAATAAAAGAAAACAAAGCCTATAAAAATGCATCCGGGGGAAATTCAAATTAAGTCGGTATATGCTTTTAGAGATAAAAAGGCAATTATGAACAATTCCGAGCCAATTTTTGAAGACAGACATATCTAAAAAGTTTGATTAGGTTTTGGGAATCAGTGAAGGCTGATTTAGGTTTTGTAAGGTGAATTTCTTTGCCGGTATGTCCAGCCCAAAGGCTGCACACTGCATACAACCCAAATTCATCTTCTCCCCGGGGCTTAATTAATGAGATTGTAAATTAGCAAAGGTGCAGAGGCCGCTCTTTCCCCATGGGTGTTTTTTTCCTGCAAATTCTTTCTCAGGCCTCTTCTATCTACCATTTCATTCTCATTTCACTCTTTGAACCTTCTGTTTTGAATGAGGTTATGAGCAACCTGCCAAAGGGACTCTGAAGGCATCACTTAACTCTTCCTAATCAATATCAGTAACTGCCAAGAAAATAAGTTTCAGAGAAATATTGAGAGTCTAAGGGAACCATTTGAGGAAACCTGAGGACTGTGTTATTTGGGATCATCACAACGGTCACTTCTGTCCAAGATAATATGCAAAACAGTAGAAGAGGACCCCCCCTTTACCAACGCTTCTTTCAAAACAGCACCGAACTGGAAGAAATACATTGATTGCATGAAACCTGGGTGCTTCTAAATAGACATTTATCACAGCAACATTGTAATAAAAGAGAGAAGCATCTTCTCCTCCCTCTTTATGCTGTGAAGAAACACTGGGTGTGGCAAACCGATGTCCTGCCTTGGACGCCAAAATATCCTTCTGTAGCACTGCCCCTGGGCCTGTACCTATTAATCAGTTGGTTGGTTGTGTCTGTTTCTGTAGGTTTACTTTAATGGAAATAACAGCATCTGAAACACAAAAATGTTCTTTCAGCACTGAAAAAAAATTTCGCACATAGCATTTTAAAGTACCAATATAGGCTGTAATGTGGTTCCTAGTCTCTCGGGTGTTTTAAGTCATGGAAATACGGACAACTGGCGTGAGACATACTTCCTCTTCTTGCTTCTCACGAGTGTGTTCAGTAGCCAGTGCTTGCTTTATTCAGAAAGTGAGTAACAAAGATCAAAGTTCATTTCCAAGGATGGAAATGAATTAGATAGATATGCTTTAAAGTAGAGATTTCATTTTTTTGCAAGTACTTAAAAAAAAAAGTCAAAAGTTACAGAATGTGATGATTTCTTTTTAAAGGAAAACCCAAACTTGGGCCCTTATTTAGAATCCCTCTGTATTGAAAGTGTTACAGCATGACTAATATCGTTTACCAAGATCTGTAGTACCTGTTAATCCATTTATTTTTTCTTAATACTGTCCTGCAGGACATTCATCATTTATGTATGCAGAATTTGAATGAAATTAATTTTATTTAAAGATACAATATTTCTACCTATAATTCGATAGCAGTACACAATTTCAAGTTATTAATCTTGTATTTCACGTTTCCATGTTGAAATTTCTATGGATCTCATTCCAGATTTATGCCAGAGATTAATTGCAAAAAGGCAGCGTAAGTAATTTTCATTTGCGTATTAATATATCTTGGTTCTTAACCTCATCATAAATACTATATTCAACATATGTGACTCATGAAGGTACACAGCTAGTAAATTTTCCTGTGGCAAAGTGCATTGAAACTCTTTCTGTATACCTTTCTTTTACAGGCATATTAATAAGACTTTTTACTACTAGACTGTCAAATACTGACTCTAGGACTACGTCCATTTCAGGAAAGAAGGCATTAATATTATTTCAGAAGGCCATATTTGTAGTTTTAATAAGTATTAAAAATTGTGTGAATATTGTGTTACAACTTACCGTTTATCTACTTTAAGGAGGATAATTCTCAATTGAGTGGTCTCAACTGCCACTGTGGTTGTGCTGCATTTAATGGGAACCTGTGGTGCTCATCACCGTGCTGGGATGAGACTGAAGGGAACAAAACACTGCATTTCACTGTAAGCTCTGTAAGCTGGCTGGGGTTTGGATCAGATCCTATGTACTTTAAGGTAGAAAATCCCTCAATTACCTTTAGAAAAGCAGTTTCTAAACAAACAAGCAAGCAAAAAGCCCTGCTTTACAGTAGTCTCTGTTGCTGAAAGGAGTCTGGTGCCCAGTTCCTGATCCGTGCTTACGCACCTCCTGAAATGGATCGGGATGCTCCTAGTTCTATAGAATTTCTTGGGGTACCATAACCACCCTCTGGAACTGTCAGATTAGCCTGTACAAGTCTGTATCTGCATTTTGCCTAGTGCATGCAGAGATTCCACCTAACAGTGTTGAAGACCAGACAGCTATACATTTAACATAAGTACTTATCACCTGTCTATCCATAGGTGGAGACATAGATCTTCCAGGGACTTGTATGACTTCCGTGCTGCAACTTGGTTTTTGAAAAGCAGACGTAACACATGTTTTCAGTAAACCTAATTTTCTAGCCTGCTGCTCCTTTCTCTATAGGAATAATAGATGAAGTAAAATGGGTAGCATTGACCAGCTCCCTTTTTCTTCCCAGAATTCACCCCACAGGCTGCTAAGGAAAGTGCCAGTGCTCAGACATGTCGACCGCTGTCCTGGTCCTGTTTCCCATCCACCTTGTGCATTTTCTGGCAAAAATAAAGCGCCGCATTTTTATCATATGCATTTCATATCTTCTTCTTCATCTTTGCAAGGCCTTTTTATGGTTTTCCCAGCCTTAATTCATTTTTCTACCCCTTTTTTGCTGCCCTGCACAGGCAGGTGTTCACAGGTCACCTTGACATCAGCTGACTTTTTCAGCCAGATGATGATATTTACATTGATATTAGAGGCAAATGCTTTAATAACCTTAAATTAGGCAATTACAGTAAAGTTAAAATCTAAGATGCATGCTAGAGACCCAGAATAATTCAGGTGACTCAACTGAAGCTCATGCATACGGGCGGTTTATCAGCAACAAGACCTCTAAGACTATGAGGGACTCTTGTCGGAAAGAGCTGTCATTCTCTCCTGATAGAGCCTGAAAGAAGCCGGCTTCTCCACTTGCCTTCAGAGCTTGATATGACTGGTAGGCTGCAGAAAAAGGAAAGAGTATGAGATTCAATGAAGAAACCAATAGCTCTTTTTTGCTTCCTACAGGCTGGGGTGCTGAATTCAATATCCATGTACTAACATCCCACTATTACCCGGCCTTCTGCATGCGCAGTTGAACTGCTTCATGATCTCACTACGCTAATTGTGACCCAGCACTGGTTAGTTTCCTTAATGCAGTTTCTGAAAAGGCCAGCCACCAAAATTTGAGAAAATAAATGGTTAAAAAGTATTCACATCCTCACCACAGATACAGCATAATAACTGCACGTACTTGTAGCTCTCTCACCACAATAGTAATTCATACATAGTGAACCATAGAGAACGTAAATGCTTTTAATAGACAATTGGGGGATTTTGTACAAGATGGGTATGACATATCCTTCTTGGTATTTACGCTGGAATGGTGGTCTGCTCTGCCTGTCTTCAGTAGGTGGGATGGCTGCTGGTGGGTACGTCTTAGAGCAAGTACAACCTATTTCTAGAGACAAGGTTAGGAGGAAAGTCCAGAAGCCATAAGTGATGGTTACTGCTCATTCTCTTCTACTGAGTCACTGCCACAGATGCGCTAGAAAATTATTTCTAGAGACTACAATGTCATCTTTTTGCAGAACTGCCTTCCTTTCTCCATAAATTTCCCTCTCCAGACTGACTCACTCTCTGCACTTAGTGTCTGTACACAGAAGATATTTTCACCCTAGCTCTAGGCTGGTCTCCATTTTTGCAATTTTTGGCCAAGAGCTATTTTTGCCAGAAGTCACATGTATGTGGGATTCTGCCACAAAACCAACCTTTTAAAAACCACTAGTACCAATAATAAACTCTAAAATTAAAATGGGGAGGAGGACTGAATCTAAAAGTGTGGTCTATTTTAGGTAATGGATCGATGTTCCTATTTTGAAGTAAATTATCTTCCAAATGTGGTTCTGTTTTTCAGCAAAAGAGCATAATATCAAATTGAGTAGATTATTTTTCAGCAAAACAAAGGACATGCACATGAGTTTTGGTGACTGCCTGTCCCAAACTTACAGTCAGATGTAGAAACCTTGATCCAGGCTACTAGAAGATTGTAACTCTTTAAGGAAGACATTAGAAATTTATAAACTATCTCACCGATTTGATCTCAAACAACAGATAACATTTATGCAGCAACTTTAAGACAAAAATCTTTCATTTCCTTACAAACTTCC
Source organism: Chroicocephalus ridibundus (assembly GCF_963924245.1). Taxonomy (NCBI): domain Eukaryota; kingdom Metazoa; phylum Chordata; class Aves; order Charadriiformes; family Laridae; genus Chroicocephalus; species Chroicocephalus ridibundus. The sequence continues at coordinate 34,991,316 of NC_086285.1, forward strand.
TATTGAAATTAGTCCCGTTGCTACTATTTTTTTTAAGTATATTTGAACAGCTTTTGTACGGTAAATCAATCAATCACAGCTATATAGTCAAGCCCTTTGTGTATCAATCTTTTCACATGCTAGTCAGGATCTTATCCCAAATATTTATCGCATAGTAAATACTAGCAATAAAAAGTCCAAGTATCTAAACCTATTGGCTTTATAGACAGTTGCTCTGTGTAAAGATAGGTACAGAGCCAAGGCTGACAGAAAACATCATCTTTGTACTTTTTATTAGCCAAGTTCTTGCTACTTGTATGAAAACAGTGATGGCAACTGTTCTAACCCTTAAAAAGAATAAAAAAATATCTTTCTCTTACCTGAATAAATGAAAAATTTATTTTGCATAGTGGGGTAAAAATAGCAAAAATTGAGATAAAAGCTAGTGAAGTTTATGCAGAGGTACCTGTGGTGGACAGCACACAAACCGAGGTGCTTAATAACAATATTCCTAATAATTTTAGAACAAAACTCTTGGCGATGTTTATGCTGCTGACACCCATGAAAAGTATAGAAAATTACAAGATGGCTTCTGCAGAGACAATAAATGTTTGCAGCAGTGTTATCTGTCATCTTTCATATATACATCACCTGTTTGTGACATAGTTTTCCAGGATGCAGCCATGCTATAATCATATATTTATGTAGACCAAATAATTCCTCTTTTGCCTTCAGCTTATTAGCTCCTTTTTCAGCTGACACAGTGTTGTTGCAAAATTTGATTGGAAACGAGTAATTTTCATCTGTGGCCACATGGTGTCTGTGACCATGGAAATTCCAAATACTTTCTGATATTTCTATGCTACCACATGGTTAAAGGAGAACAATCCATTGTTTTACCTGTCTTCAATCTCTTTTCCTCATCTGCCTGGAAGTTCCTGCAGGAGATGCCTGTTTTCACTCTGAAACAGATGGAATTGTTAGGGCACATTCTCCCAAGGGGGTGTCTGTCCGGGTTTTGGGGACTGAAAGTGGTAGCTTCAGGTTTCCTTTCCTTACAGTGGTAACAAATACAGAGCTGTGGCTAAGAAAAGGCTGGACAGACCACCTTGCTGAGAGAGCCCAAGGGCAGAATGTGGTTACTGAGAGTCCTCTGGTGAGTTTGCATAAGGGGGTGTGTCACCACAGCCCTTCTGTGCCTCGTTCTCTCCTGAATCACTACCTCGTCCTTCAGCTTCTGCTACCTCCATCTCCTCACTCGAGCCTACCATTACTCCAGATGAGTTGTGTTGCTGCTTTGCATTTGGCCTGACTGGTACAGACAGGTTACCAGACGAAGCCACAAGAAAGCTGCACACTCCTACTGACTCTGATTTTTACTTACGTGGCAAACCAGAGCCTAGCCCAACATCTGGGCCGTGATCAGAACTTGGGACTACTCAACAACACTAACAAAATTGCAGCATTAAGAATTACTTTAAATTAAGTAAAAAGTCTTCCTATTTGCCTTATGCAAATAGTGCAATATGAAACTGGATGCAGCTCAAGGAATTGGGGCTTGTGTTTTTTTAACATGCTTAGGTCAATTTCTCTATGACTGGATGTTGGTTTTGTAGCCACCAAAGAAATAACTGAAAGTGTTTATGATATTCTCTGGAAGCCTCATAAAATGAAAACATAATGTTTCCAGAAAACATTAGTAAGTTGGCTTTGCTATCTGTCATTAGAAAATCATTTTTTTGTGTTGCTTGCAATCTGATATACTTGCAACTTATCTCTTCTTCATAATAATTGTTCTTTTTTCCACCTCAGTAAGCTAACAGCAAGATCTGGGTTCTGAGCTCGTCATTCCTTCTTCATTCACTCTTCCTTTCAACCAGGCACACAGAAAAAAACCTCTTGTTAAATACCGAAGTACTGGATCCTATCTTTTCAATGCTGAAAAGAAAAACCATTGGCTTTTTTAATTTAAAAAGCCACACTTGTTATTCTTCCCCTTCAAGCCTAATCACACATATTTAAGGTGTCTGACAGACACATGTGACATTGCTTACAGTCTCTTGAAGCTTGCGCTTCTTGATAGCTTTAATATCCTTTTAAATAACTGCTACTTGTAACTTTCCTTTAAAAGAGAAAAGTGCCCATTTTTTTAACAGTACTTCATTAGTGCAAAATTAATCCTTTTGGATCTGAAAGAGCTGTCTATTTATAAACCTATCTCTTCTTGTACCTTCTCTGAAGTTGGCAGCGGAGCTGGCTGGAAGGGGCCAGTGGGCTGACCTGGGCAAGTCCCCTTTACACAACCCGTTGTGCAAGAGTGTCCCCAGTCGGCCCAACGTGCCTCAGATGATCGCCCACTCTAAACTAACGCTTTAGTTTTATTTTCTGTTTCTTTGTTCAGTTGGAAAGAACCTACAACGACCATCTAGTCCAACTTCAGGGCTGACTAAAAGTTAAAGCATGTTAATAAGGGCATTGTCCAAATGCCTCTTAAACACTGACAGCCTTTGGGCATCAGTCACGTCTCTAAGGAAGCCTTTGGCTCTGGTTTAGCTTGTTTTCATGCCTTTACTGACGTATGCCTGACCCTTATCACTGTCTGCAGCCATACAGGCCTTCCCCCTGCGCGGCAACGAGAGGCTAGTTCATGAGAAGGTGGAGGAGCTGCAGTTTCTAGCACGTTTGGTGAAAGGAACAAGCCACATTAGCCCACGTGGAACAGAAGCTAGGGAAACTGAAAAATAGTTCTGCTTTCTTGTAGTTTCACTTTTCCAGTTGCTCTGATCACCGTAATATCCAGAGACTAGAGATACGGCCCCGTAGGTGCTGGCTGTGCTTTGAACCGTACCCTCAGTAGGTACTGTGACTGCTGGGAGAAGACTTGCATAGTCCTCAAAACTTTGTTAGGCTGCCGTGAAGAGCTGGCACTGGCAGCGTGCACACTGACAGAATCGCAGAGAACTAGTCCCACCAGCAGCTCCCCTCCCTCACCCTAATTGACTTAGCAAAAAAAAGCCCTTTCTTTTTTCACTAAACCTACTTGGAGGGTGAAGTTACATTAAACAGGGTGAGCTGATGAAACCACTCCACTGAAAAGGGAAGAAGCCTCCTTGTCTTTTACCTGCTGTGTGTTCCCCAGCACCTGGCCCCACCATGTAGATAGCACTGCAGACCTCTCCATGACCCTGTGCAGCTCAGTAACCCAGCACACAAGCTCAGGAGACCAAGAAAAGGAGCATATTCTGCGTTAGTTGGCTCAGGGAGGGGATTGATGAGTATTAGAGCAAGAGAAGGAGAAAGGACTGCGTGGTCACTGCCAGTGATTACAGAAGAGAGACTTGCAAGGAGGCCCTCTGAGCACAGGAGGAGCAAGACCGCCCCTTCTCAGGGGGCAGTGAGATGTTAGAAAAGCCCAGAGGCTTATGGAAACACACCCTGGAAAAATTCAGCCTCTGTTTTTTTCAAACGTGTCAGCGTTTACTTGTGTGAGTGTTGCCAGGAATAATACTGATGAGAAGGAAGAAAGACGAAATACAGTGAAAACAGATTGTCTTTGTAAAATCGCTGGAACAGTATTAACCTGGACAAGTATAAGAACAAAAAAACCCCCACTGCATATGTTCAGCACATGTTTTTCTTTTTTTTAATATATTGCTGCTTTCTGACAAGTTTCATGTATTTAATATTTTTTGTTGTTTCAAGGCTACCTAATACTAACTGACTTAAATTCTGGCATTTAAATCTAGTTTTCACTTACTAAATCAAACCCTTTGAATGTCCTGAAAAGAATAGCTCATTATTATAGCACCAAATAAAACCTAAATACATTACCCATACATTACCCATAGGTTTGGTAAAATAACAACACTTAAATACTGATTTTCTATACGCTCTGCATTTCATAAAACCAGATTTATTAATAAAATTTTATTTTAAAAAATAAAATAAAATGCCAATTATTACATTATGAAAATATAAACAGATTTATTGAGCTAAAACTTATATTCTGTAAAGTAAGACCAGTGTGTACTGTCGATTTTGTACAGCTGTAATAACCTTAATGCTTAGATAAAAATATTAAAAATAATTATATGATTTTGAAGATCCACAGGTCAACCATCTATACACCAGTCTGAAACTGGCTTCCAAGAGGCCGTTGTGTGGCGTTCTTCACCTCTTTCTACCTCGTTGTGCATGAAGTTTGTTCACGCAAAGCCTGACGACTTCTGTGGGCTACCAATGGGCAGCACTTCTGAGCATCCTGAGAGCGGACCCTGAAGCCAACCTTTGGACCATCCTCAAGAGGCGATGTCAACATACCTGTGTGTGCATCTGCACACCACAGATAGGCCTGGGGAAGACCATGCACAGCTCCGAAGTCCTACTCTGTTACCACTGATATTTAAAACCCCCAGAACGAGGCACAGTAAAGCATATTCTATCTATCTACTACATTTTTTGAATGTTACCTGTTAGGAATTCAACTTTTTTGTTCCTTTTGGCTGGTCTCCTACATCCAGCATAAAAAATTAGAAGTCCCATCAAGAATTCCTTTCATGCCAGGGAAAATTCCTTTAGAAGATATTTGCTCCACGCTCTATGTACGTCCATTTTAAATTTCCTTTCTTAGCCATAAAAAAATGTATGCAAGCCCCCTCTAAATATCTCTACCAAACTGATTTAATATATAATAAAGCTACAGATTTAGAGCCATGATTATATTCATAAATGATTATAAACGCTGAGAAGTATTTTAACACTAATATAGCAAAGTGAGCTCAGAAGATAAGAGCATCCTATTTTTTAACAGTTTAGATTTAACCTTAAAACTGATTCTTTTTTTTTTTTTTCCCATGCTATACATTCCAAACAGATGTACAGGCTGTCACCATACTGGCTTCTGAGTAACAGCAGCAACAACAACAACTTGTTCTAAAGCAATGTTAAGATAATCTATGGAGTATCTCTTTTTTTTTTTTTTTTTTCCCCAGAGGAATGCCTCCACTTCCCTGACTTCCATCCCTCAAGGCTTCAGCATAACCCAGTATTCCCTAATTGAAGCTTGGTTTTGATGTCATGGATGTTATTTTTCTTCAAAACTTTACAGCTTTCATTTTCCTTAGTCATGAAAGGCATCATATGCATCAGCAGCTATTTTATATCCTTTCTGCCCTCCCGTGACCTATATCCAAAACTCCTCCTACATGAAAATCTCTTTACACACTCCACAAAGTACTCTAAACCCAGCTTTAAAGGAACTCTTTGTCGCAATCTTATTGAGACAACAAAGTCCAGTAGTAAGGAAGATCCTCTGGGATTGGGCAGGTTTAAGTTCAGTGCCTGTTCCACAGCGGCTTTTCTTACCACCTCAGGCAAGTCAGCTAGTGGGATCCATGCACTTAAATATCTTTTTTGAATATGGACTTTAACATCTCTGTGTTTTGATATCCCAGCTGTACTGGGGGTAATAAAACTCCCTGATTTCACCAAAGTGTTGTGAGCATAAGAATGTCAAAAATTAGAGGTGTCTCACACACCCTGGAAGAAGCATTTAGGGATAAGAACCCCTTTATGAGTCTTCTGGGGCTCTGACAGATTACAATGTATAGAGTCTCAAGTAATTGTTCAGAATGTATGTATGTAGGTATGTGTGTGGGTTTTATGAACAACAGAGAGATCTTGATTAAATTTTGATGCAAAATGGGAATTATGCAAAAAAAGGTGCAATAAAAAACAGCTATTGCATTATTAATTAAGAAATAGAAGTAATAATTAAATTAAACAATCAGTGTACTTTTTACTATTAAATTAATTATTAAATACTAGAAATAGCTTAAGCCTTCCTCAGTGTTCCAGTTATGTTTCAACTGCATACTACTCTGTTATCAGTGGTACATCTGCAGCGAATTAAGACTTGAATAACGTTACCTTCCAGCCTACATCAGTAATTGCAGCAACACTGTTAACCACAGTTTATAGAACCTTACTGATAAGTATTTTCACTGCCCTCGCTTGCGAGACAGACTGTTCAGCTTTGAGGGGATGGTTTCACAGCTCTGGTAAGCTGAATTAACACCCTGCCACGGCTGCTGCACACACTGCTCCCTGCCCTTCCCACCCTTCCTTTCTGCCCCAGCGCTAACCACTCACTCCTGCTGTTTACAGCATGCCAGCTCCGGAGCTAATGAGGTACCTCTGCGAGCCAGTTTCAGTCACTTAAACAGCAGAAATCCAACCCAGCAATCAGTTAGATCAGCTTACAGCAAAGCCTGCCTACTGTCAGAGCTGGAACAAGGAAGGATGGGGGCTTGAGGGGACAGGAACACATGGATGAGGAAGAGCGGGAGCAAGGGGATAGGGAGTAAAGCTTTCTTGGCCACTGAGATCACTTTCATTCACTGCTCGCTCTTGTCTTTAGTGCGTTCTTTCACTAATAGTAAATATATGCTGAAAAGATCAGAGGGCAGGGCAGGTTTGTTCATGCTGAAGTGATACTTTTGGCAGTTCTTTCCTGAAGTGTGTTTGGTACAGAATCATAGAATAGTTAAGAGTTGGATGGGATCTTGAAGATCATCTGTTCCAACCCCCCTGCCAGAGGCAGGGACACCTCCCACTGGACCAGGCTGCTCAAAGCCCCATCCAGCCTGGCCTTGAACACTTTAAGGGATGGGGCATCCACAACTTCTCTGGGCGACCTGTTCCAGTGCGTCACTACCCTCACAGTAAAGAATTTCTTACTAATACCTAATCTAAATCTACCCTCTTACAGGGGTATCTGCTGATGAGTCACATCCCAGACACATTCTTCAGATTTTGGGGTCTTCTTTTGGTGAACTAGAAGACCAGACACTTGGGCTAACAGCAGCCTTGACAGGTTCTCCCCAGACCGCAGGCACAGCTAATGGCACAAGCATCCTTTCCCCAGAAGCCAAATAGAGGATGTCACAATGATGGTCCTGAACTCGTGTGTGTGGCTGGGAGGTCCTGGGCTGGTCAAGAACTGGTTTTTCTTGAAAACAAATAATATTGTCTGTAATTAAAAAAAAAAAAGATGACAGAATTTAAATCAGATCTTAAACAATACAAAATGCCTAGCCAAGGAACTTCTCCAAATTACAGAATACCTTGAGACTTGTAAAACCAGTGGAATAGCAGTGCCTGATCACTCAGTTCAGCTTCTGCCATAAGAGAAATGGCTGGGAGCAAGGCCAAATTGCATCCTGGACCAGCTATTCTCACACACCACGGTAGCTCTCCAGCGAATGTTACTGTGTTGTATCAGTTAAAGCAGCATTATCCTCTCCTTGTAAATATCTGTATCAGAAACATGGTAGAGAGGATCAGCTTTCAAAAATGTTTTGAGAAGTAACAGTAATTGTTTCATCCATATTACTTATTTGTAGGTTCATCCACATATTGTATGAAATTCAATATATGTCCTTTCAAATTCCTATGAGGCCATCACCTGTCCTGATGCTGCTGGTATACAGTCAATACAACAATCAATACAACACAATATATCAACAATCTTGGTCAACAGGGGAGGTACAAGATGACTGGAGAGTGGCTGATTTGACGCCCATCTACAAGAAGGGTCGGAAGGAGGATCCAGGGAACTACAGGCCTGTCAGCCTGACCTCTGTACCAGGAAAGATCATGGAGAGGATCAACTTGAGTGAGCTCTCACGGCAAGTGCAGGGCAGCCACGGAATCAGGGCCAGCCAGCATGGGTTTAGGAAAGGGACGTCGTGCTTGACCAACCTGATCTCTTTCTATGACCATGTGACCCGCCTTCTGGATGCGGGGAAGGCTGTGGATGTTGTCTATCTGGACTTTGGTAAGGTCTTTGACACCGTCCCCCACAGCATTCTCCTGGAGAAGCTGGCAAATCATGGCATAGACAAGTGTATTCTTCGCTGGATTAAAAACTGGCTGGATGGCCGTGCCCAGAGAGTTGTGATTAATGGGGTGAAATCGTCTTGGCGGCCGGTCACCAGTGGTGTCCCTCAGGGCTCAGTTTTGGGGCCAGTTTTGTTTAATATCTTTATCAATGATCTGGATGAGGGGATTGAGTGCACCCTCAGTAAGTTTGCAGACGACACCAAACTAGGTGGGAGTGTTGATCTGCTTGAGGGTAGGAAGGCTCTACAGAGGGACCTGGACAGGCTGGATCCATGGTCCAAGGCCAACTGTATGAGGTTTAATAAGGCAAAGTGCCGGGTCCTGCATTTTGGTCACAACAACCCCAAGCAACGCTTCAGGCTTGGGGCAGAGTGGCTGGAAAACTGCCCAGCAGAAAAGGACCTGGGGGTGCTGGTGGACGGCCAGCTTAACATGAGCCAGCAGTGTGCCCAGGTGGCCAAGAAGGCCAACCGCATTCTGGCTTGTATCAGGAATAGCATGGCCAGCAGGAGCAGGGAAGGGATCGTGCCTCTGTGCTCGGCACTGGTGAGGCCTCACCTCGAGTGCTGTGTTCAGTTCTGGGCCCCTCTGTACAAGAGGGACACTGAAGTGCTGGAGCGTGTCCAGAGGAGAGCCACCAGGCTGGTGAGGGGTCTGGAGACCAGGTCATATGAGGAGAGGCTGAGGGAGCTGGGCATGTTTAGCTTGGAGAAGAGGAGGCTGAGGGGAGACCTCATTGCCCTCTACAACTACCTGAAAGGAGGTTGGAGAGAGGTGGGTGTTGGCCTCTTCTCCCAGGTGAATAATGACAGGACCAGAGGAAATGGTCTGAAGTTGCGGCAGGGGAGGTTTAGATTAGATATTAGGAAGAATTACTTTAATGAAAGAGTGGTCAGGCACTGGAACAGCCCTGACTGGAACAGGGCATGCTCTGAAGGGCAGAGATTGTAGGTTGTTGATTTTTTGGGGTTTTTTTTTGTGTGTGTGTGTGTGTATGGTTGGACTCGATGATCTCAAAGGTCCTTTCCAACCATGAAGATTCTATGATTCTGTGATTCTATACCACGTCTCATGCAAACTCCTTGTGGGGCATCCTTTATGCTGGGCTTAATTGTTATGTATAACTTAAGCTAACTCTGGCCCATGTGGCCTATGAAGGTCAGACTAATTTCTCCGGTTTGCACTTCCTAGTTGAGTTTCACCTCCTAGCACATCAGTCAACTTGTCCTTATAAACAAGTTGAAGTGAAATCTACTGTGGATAAATGCGGAGCCTGCGCTTGAAACCTGAGCTGAAGTAACAGCCATAAGGTACTCGTGTGGCGCATGCTGCCAGCAAAGGCAGGTGAAGGGTCCAAATACAACGTGCATCTCTTCTCAGCTGTGCTACAAATACAGTCTCACAGCGTGGCTGAGCCTATTATGAAGGAGGGAGAGAAGAAAAGACCTCACGACAGCAAGGGAAATTGGTGCAGAGGCATTCTGCTAAGCCCACAGTGAAGAAGCAGTTTCACATCTCTTGTAGCTGAACTCCCCTGCTGCTGAAAGGTGCAATTCCAGTCTCTGCCTAGCCATGTCTTCTCACCTTCCCTTTGTGTTGGGGCTGTGATGCTTTGTCAGCACAGGCAGCTGCAACAGCTTGCTGACCCAGCTGAGAACATACCTTTTTTGTGGTTGTTTCTTCCAGCTGGGTCAAGTGAGCTCCTCTGAGTCACTGCAAGGCCACACAAGCGCCAGTACTACCACAAGGGAGTCAACGGTGACACACACCAGGGCAAGAAGGAGAATCACTCTCTTTGTAAGAGCATCTTCCCAAGTTGGCAAAAGATAGTTGTGAAACCACACAGCTGAATATGAACCCAGCGCAGGTAAATATGTGGCTGTGAATCAGCACACAAAACTACATGCCAAACCCAGAAGATTTTAATTAGGCTATTGTTAATGTAGCACTGCAGTTGGTAATGACTAGTGCTGCAAGGACCAGTGAGATCGGTATAGATGACTGTGATTTGCAATATCATGGCTTTTCTGACGGTGAGAGTATTGTTAAGTACAAGCAAACTGAGAGAAAGCACAAATGTTAAATGTTTCTGAAGTCTTTCTGTTACTAACAATGGAAGATTATAAATTCTAGCAAAACTAGAATAATTTTTAAATAAGAGTTGAAACTACGGAATCCAAAATATGTCCTCAGATACAGGATAGCAGAAGGGATCAAACTGGCATTAAGCTCCACTGGGCTCATTTTTTTCTGCTTCTAGAGATGCTTCCTGCTTTGTTGTGTTCAAGGCTGGCCATCTCAGCTTTGGGGAGAGACTCTGCAGGAACTTTGCACAAAGCTTATGCTGGTCACACAAAACAGAAGGTGTCAGGTTTGACTTTGGTTATCCCTGTCATTCCCCTTCTCTGTCTCTGTTCGAAGCAGGAAAAATAGGTAGTGTCAGTGTAGGCATGGGGACCAGGGAATTCAAGCTATGGTATAATTTGTTGTCAAACTGACAAAATATTTTAGCCGCTCGGAGCCAGATCTTCCATCTGCATCACTGTGTCATGACAGCAGCCACTGCCCAGCTGTTTTGTGCCCTTACCTCTCCCTAGTGATTAAACACATGCATTCCCTCCGAGGGAGACTTAATGGCACCCAAAGAGTTGGGATCTCCATGCCTGCTCTTTAGTCATGAGAGGCAGCAGAGCAGTGCTTACTCCAGAGCTGTGAGGTGCCCTTGTGGAGTCTGTGGGCAGACTTTTCTCTAACGAGAAAATCTTCCATTTTTTTAATACGTAAAATATACACATTAAAACAGAAAGCTTATATCTCTTTCTCTTAATTAGCTTTTAATTATTATTTTTCAAGTAGGTAAAGAGAGAAGTTATTTCCATATTGTATTTTATGTTGCGCTTAGTCACTTGTTTGGCAAGTTTAGTGTTTCATTGTAGAAAAAAATACCAAAATATGAAAGATATCTTTCACTATCTAGTAACTGAATTTTGCAGTGCTCATACATTTGTCATTGCAAATATGTATTTCAGCAGGAAACCACACGAGATGAATTAGATTTCCTGTTCAGCTTAGAGAGTAGCAGAAGGCTATTGATGCATCTAGCTGGTTCAGGGCTGTTATCTACCGTTACAGGAGATACAACTCTGACATTAAAACTCTTTAGTTGTTCTTCATCGGAAGACTAAAGCGAGTGGGCTACATGGTGTCAAATTGGTTCTGTCCACTTCTGTGAGCTGCTTGTTGCAATGTACAGATATTGAGGCAGCAAAGTACAATAAATTTGCAGCCTAGGAAAGCTGCCTTTGATGTCAGGCAACTGTGCCTGTGCTCTAAAATAAAAATTTAACCACGCAGCTATAAATTGAGGTGCTCTTCTAAGTCAGATGGAGAGCTGTTCATGGTCACATTCTTTTGCCAAGCAGAAAAGGTCAAACTCTCTTATTTCTTAGCAACAGCATCTTACAGCATCACATAATTCCAAGGAGTATCCAAAAGCGATTTCCTTTCTTCTTTCTCATAATAACTAATACTTGATGAAAAGAGAAGACTTCTGTTATGATTTAGAATGTGACTTTTACACTTTGGAGGTGAATCTTAGCAATCTGCATAAAGCTCTTTATAAAGCAGAAGGGACTTTTTACATTTCCATCATAAATCAACACAAAAACAAGTTAAAAAATACTGAAACAAAATGACAAAAGGTGTCATTTTCTTCTCTGTTTTTTTGACAATTTTTCCTTAAAACAGAAGAAAGAACAGATTCAAGTAATCATTGGACCTTCCACAGCCCATAACATCAAATGGAGATAGCTTTGCTTGCAAGGCCAACAGTAAACAGGTGCTTTCCAGAGAGGTTTAAATTTCACTAACAAAAATCAGTTATGTTTGAAAGGTTCCAACTGTATTTTTTATGTTTTTTAGTATCCAGAGTCCCAACTGTGGCAGAAGAGCTATTCTGTGCTCACTTGTGTGATAAAGCTCACCTGTGTGTGATAAAGCTCACCTGCACACCCACAAAGATCCTCAGAAAGACAGTGGTAGCAGAAAGAACCGAAATAATACCCTTCCAGGCTACCCTCAGGCCCATCGCAGAGGGCTCACCGAAGGCCCACCTCCACAAGCCCAGGGGAGCACAGCGACGCAGGGTGGCAGGCAGGAACCTGAACCTGAGGAACCGGAATGACCACTGAGGAACAAACACCTTGCCCAGTCTCCCCCATGGGCTGTACCAGCAGAGCCTCACACCTGGTATCCAGGTAAAAAACTCATCATGATGAGGCACTGTGAGCGAGCATGTCTCTGGATCACCTTTTGGACAAAAGTAGCATTGCTGCCTAGGGATGCAGGAGAAAAGCAGTTTGGGATTATACAGGACTTACTACGTGATGTTTAGGGGAGGAACCAAAGGTGGGAAAAGGGAGACTTAGGTGATTTGGAAAGGAACAAGAGTGGGAAAATAGAGGGATAAGGGCAGAAAAAAGGCTGATTGTGTGCAAATAGTGTGTATTTCAGTATTTCTATATCTCACTACCTGCATACTAATGTTTTGTTCACCTTTTTAACTCCTTTTGCCCATCAACCTCTTGCCAGTCAACTTTCAAGTAAGCAATTTGGCAACCAGCACTTTAAAAAAACATAGTTTTGGGAAAGAAAATTAATAAGTATTTAAATGGCTTCTTGTAATAACTGTTGGCAATATTTAGAAAGAAAAGTCTGCTATGTTACAAAGAATACTAATGCACTGGTCATACAATTTTCCTTCTGATAAGTTATTCTACTTTATTCCTTTCTGTCTTGTAAATTTAGTCTTTAACAACGCTTACCTAATTTACCTTTTCTTACACCAAGAGTCAAATATTCATTTTAAGCACAGAGTCGTCATTTCTATGTTCACTCTTTATCTAAATATTCACCTTAGAAATTTTCTGTGGAGTGGTTCTAGAATTTAAACATTCATAACGCTTCATTGCCATCACTGTCTTCAAGAATTCATGGAAGATGGGTGAGTCTGAATAGAGGAGAATATAATATTATCTTAAGAAAGAAAGGAGGAATCAGCAGTCAACACAATTTCAGTATCAAGAGCAATAGTCAAATTAATTATTAAACAGCGACACTAAAAGCACCTGGACGGTCAGTGAAAAAGAAACAGACAGTAAGGATTTGTTGCAAACAACAGTTTGTTAAACTGCTGCATTTTCCTTCTTTAATAGACTATCTGGGCTGCAGCGAAAGAGGAAGTAGAATTGATGTGTATTGACTTTAGGGAATCTTTGGGCACTATCTTACATGACATTCTCATAAACAGCGTACAGAAATATTTTATTCTCAGCTAAATTGCTACACAGTAGGTGCACAATTGCTTGCAGCAAATACTCCAAGACTTATCAATATTGTGTTTTCAAACAAAAAGGATATATAATATAGAATTCCGCTGGGGTCTAGCCAAGATCTGATACAATTCAACATTTTCATTCATGACTTGGTTGATGGAAAGGAGCGCACGCTTACAAAATTTGCACAGGATGCCAAAGTGGAAGGGGCCGCAAGGGAGCTGAAGGATTAGAATTCAAAATGACTTTGATAAATGGGAGAAGTGGTCTGTAATCAATAAGATGAAACTCAATAAACACAAGTACCAAGTATTATATTGAAGCAAGAAAAAAATCAAATGCATAAATACAAAATGGAGAATAGTAGCAGCACTGTAAAAAGAGGCCTGGGTGTTGCAGTAAACCACATATTGAATATGAGTCAACAATATGATGCTGATGCAAAAATAGAAAAACTCATCCTGGGACATTTTAATACATGTGTCATATGCAAGACAGGGTTAGTAATTGTTTTTCTTAACTCACCTCTCAGAAGTCTTAGTTTGGTGTAGTTTAATAGGATATTACAAAAAGAAGTTAAAAAAAAAAGTGTAAAAGGTGGACAATAATTGAAAAAGGGAAAGGATATATTTGCTCTAAAAAAATAAAGGCTGATGGCAGGTGTGGATGTGATATGATAACAACCTTCTGATAAGTAGAAGGTTCTCATAAACAGGGTTACCACTGATTGCTCTTCATGACACTGAGGTCATGACAAAACCTAACTGGCTTCAATTGCAGCAGGAAAGGTTTAGGCTAAGACAGGAAAAACTTCTAACTCTAAGGACAGCTATGGACAGAAATAGGTCACCTAAAGACGCAGTATAATCTCCAACATTCAGCTTTCTAAGAAGAGGCGAAAAATATACTCATCAGAGATTCTCTGTTCCTTGGAGCAAGAGGCAAACAGCGCGAGATCCTGCAGTTTTTTTTCATTCTAGCTACTGTTGTTACAGTATCAAAGAAACAGAAACTTGTAACTTAAATTAGCTTTTTTATTTTAATACTAAATATGTTCATGCCAGTTTCTGACAGTGACTTGCCTTTCTTATCTGCAAAAAGAAATTCACACCCTGGTGGTCTGCTTCTTGTAAGTAGTAATGTCTTCAGAGAGGTTAGGTCTGCTGCTGACTTTGATCCGTTCTCTCAAGACAGCTTAATGCATCTCTTGATGCCTGCAGGTTTTTGATTCCAAATATTTATCTTATTTTGGATTTATTTCTGGCCACTTGAATTTTGTGTTTCCCCACAGAGCCCCTCTGATACACACATCAGCTACAGAATTCAGCTGCCACTGTTCATGACACTCCCTCCTGGCGTCACTGGGGCTGCTGTTAATTCTTCGTAGGCTTATTCATTACTTGAATAAGTTATCTAATGCAGTTTGTTTGTTGTTTTTACCATTCTACTGTGGTGTGATTAAATAGTTACCAAGTTCATTTAAGGATTTTATTTTCTTAAATGTTTTGCCTTTGGTTTCACAGCTTTATGCCTTTGGACACTCTTTCTGCAGTTAAGATCACTACACTAATCTTGACTATCTTGCTGCTACTGTGACAGAGGGAGTCAGCTGTAATTACTTCTTAAATCAGATCTCATTTGTTACTTACAACTAAATCTCTTGTGCAACAGCAAAGCTACCTGCTGCTTAAAGCAGTCATTTGTAGTAACCAGAATTTGCTACTCTTAGCTATATCCTTCAGTGGCATTTGAGCTACTAATCCTGGGTACTTGAAACTATCTATTACTACTAGCTTACTTCCATTTGTACCCTTCTTTGTGCAATTCTTTTAAAAGGGTCATTCTTCTACCTCAAAATGCGCTGAGACTTGGATCTACATAAAAATGGAGTCTATGGCTCATGTTCTCAGTTCTTTCACCTCAGAAACTTCATTAAAGTAAAACTGCATCATATTGAAGAGTCGAGATTAGAAAATATATTTGAGACTATGGAATGTGCTTGCTTTGTCAGTTGTTTTTTTTCTATTAGAGTTCAGGGGTAAAAATTCTACCTCACGTTCTCCTATACACCTGCTGTACTTGTAGACTTGAATTTACAGTTATAATAATGCATTTTCTCAAACAAGAACTGCTGTTATTGACATGTCTCTCGTGGAACATTTTTTTTTCATTTATTAATACAAGATTTGTGCAGAACTGGGTCATCAGTAGCATGTAAAAAAAATGGGTCACAAATTGCAAATTATGCAGAGCATAGGATATCCTGCCTATGCTTACCTGTATTTTAGGCATGTTAACTAGTACCTTAGATTGTACCGCATCCCACTTTCCCATCCTCTGGCTCTTTGTAAGCTGCCAGCCCTGTTTCGCGGCAGGGAACAGGGGAGAGGGATCGTGCTTCTGTCTCTGAAGCACACAACAGCTTAAAAAAAGCTCATATAAAATACCACAGAACTGTCACCACACTCACCATCAGAGCCTCTCCATTTTTGCAAGACGAACTGAGCAAGAAGCACGTATCTGGGCACGCAGCAGCGCTTTCAGGGGCAGTGCAGATGCATGCAGACTTCCTGAGACAGAAGCGTTGTTTCCTGCGCACAATGGGACACATGAAATGAGACTGCAAAGTTGGAGTTACATCAGGCATGACCTTCCCAATAGTCAGATATTGTCACTGATGACAAAGACGGGATCCCTTTGAGCGTCGTGCCTGGCTCCATGAGAAGAGTTCTGCAAACCCAGGTGGGGCAGCTCAGCAGCAAAATGAGATTTGTAGAACGGGAAGTACAATATTAATGGTAGATTTGTGATAAGTTCAGCCCTTATTTGGTGAGGCAATCACTAGTATAAGCCTGTTGTTGAACAAGTAGAGTAGGACAA
Source organism: Chroicocephalus ridibundus (assembly GCF_963924245.1). Classification (NCBI taxonomy): domain Eukaryota; kingdom Metazoa; phylum Chordata; class Aves; order Charadriiformes; family Laridae; genus Chroicocephalus; species Chroicocephalus ridibundus. The sequence continues at coordinate 35,007,410 of NC_086285.1, forward strand.
CTAGTCATGCAGAGACCCAAAGCATACTTCCACTATATTAGTGCTCCAGCAGTGTGTTGTGACTGGAAAATCAAAAGCAAGGAAGGTTATTTAGGAAATTAAAACAACCATTTCAATAAGAATTGGTAGCAGACTCTTCTTGGATACTTTCTCAGCTGTATCAGGGTCAATGAAGGGGAAAAAAATACTCTCCACATATTCAGGTCTCTGTGCTCGAGATCAAAAGGAAGGAGTAATTGTGTTGTAAGCGTTGAGGGATATTAATTGTTTTGCATAAATAAGGTAAGTTTTAAGTAGAATAAATTACTTAGGATAATAATTTGGTGTGATTTGTGCTGCTTGCTTAGCTCTACTCAACCTGAGCAGCTAGATCTGCTGAAACCTTTAGGCCGTGAGAAAGCTATTCTTCTCAGTACTTTTCCTAGCAGATGGTACAGTGTTGTTTAATCTTTTAGCATGGGAAAGTACTGGATATCATACTGATGTTTTGGTAGTGTTTCTCTCAAGTCCAGGACTCTTCAGTTCCCCATGTTCTGCCAACAATGACAGGTGCACAAGGAAAGTAACCAGAAGATGCAGAGGCTCTAACCCTTGATGTAAACTGCAGACCAACAAGATAAGAGCCTGGCAGCCTGGACATAGAAAAAGAATCCAATTAGATGTTAGAAGACCCCAGACCACAAATCACCATTGGACTAAAAGATGCATGGACAGCACATGAAGGGCATGTGAGGGGCGGGTGTATGGATCACAAGGGTATAATTGCCCAGCGATTTCTTTATTCAGAGTCCCTCTCTTTGGAGGCACCCAGCTCAGGCTGTTCTTGCTGCTGTACCTTTCAATTAAACTATTTTATGAAATCCAGTGCCTGAGACTGCTGCAGGAAACCTAGGGTTGAGCCTGAGAAGGAGGAAGCATGCCCAGGAGTAAGTGTGTGTGTGTGTGTGCAACACCACAAATGGTGAGTGAATGCTTGGGCCGCAGCTTCTCTTTTAGCAATAAGCTGTTGTAGATAACCATGGAAGACAAAGGCAGTGTCAGGTGATTTAGCAAGGTGCATGATGTCAGGGTGTCCTACAGCGCTCTCCCAGCCATATTGACAGAACGAGGCTATGATCCCCCAAGTTTCCAGCATGCAGAGATCAACAGACTGACCCATCAAGAGCCACGGGTGACTGTGCCTGCACCCCGATGTCCAAGCTCATGAGCTCATCCATTGGCAATCTCCACTGAGACCTTTTCAATTACTGCTTCAGTTGCTTGTCAAATGGTAGCTGGATGTGTGTGCTCAAAGAAAAATCACTGATCTTCTGTCAGACTTGATTCTAACTACGGCCTTCCTACCATTTTTTTTACATATTTAACAGTATCTATCTCCTAATTGTGAGGATTAGGATCCCAAGGTTTTTCCTTCCCTAATTAATTTTGCACTAATGATGGTAGGTTATGTCACATCGTTAGCAGCGGGGGCTCTCTGGCTTGGGAGAAAGGAGAAGGCAAGATGTCTGCAGAGACTTAGATTTGCCAGAAGTTAGTGACAGCAGAAGAGAAACCAGACACTCAATAATGACAAGCAGAATCAAGTAGCTCCTTGAGTTCAAACAAACTTTGAGCAAGACTTTATTTTAGTTTTCAAATTTGCAATAGGTCAGGCATAGAAAACTGTACAGAAGAGAATGATCACTGCTTTACAGAAGAGAATGGTCACTCTGCCTTAAGGTATGCACATCACTTTCATGCCGGGTGATGTGATTCTGGGTGATGAAAAAGGACATCTTTGACTAAGCCAGGAGAAGCTCACCAATGAATGTCCTGGAACTGATGTGCATGCTGTGCCTTTGGACATGCTGGATCGCAGCTGTGACAAGGAATGAAGTCCAATATCTTGAGTAATGTCAGGTGGATTCCACTTTTCTACCCTAAGCTAAAAGCTCACTTTTACAATATCTGACACAATATCACACAGTGGTCAGGGTTGATTTGGTGGGCCCTGTCTAGACTCACATTATTGCATAAATTCTGTTCAGAATAAATAAATGCTTGATGCAGTGTCTGAGACAGACCTGTTTTCTCATAATTACCACCACATAGTTATGACATGAGAAAATTCTAGGAGAATATCAGGCAAGAGAGAATGAGGTGCAATGGGCATAGATGTGGTAGAAGGGAAGGGGAGATCTCTGCTTCAGGCTTGGACAAGTTAGGGCCATGGTAGGCAGAACTGGAGCATTTACTTTTACCATTGGGTCTTTCTGGAGGCAAAATTCTTAACCCAGTCCCCCAGGCTGATGCATTTACAAAAAAAACAACACTACAGAAGAATTCATTCCTTGAGTTCCCATGGTGTTTTTGATAGATGTTTTCCACAGAATCCAATCAGGTCAAATACCTCTGACTTGGTCCACTTGGGTTCATGTGGAATAATGCCTATGGAGTGTGCTTGCCAAGTACACGATTTCCACTGTGGCTCTGGTCCAGGCTCTGTCTGATCAGTAACGCTATGCCGTCACCAAATTCTTCGAAGCTCCTGTTGTTGGAGCCAAGACATTTTACAACACAACACCAGACTCCAGCAAGGGCCCAAATAAAAGAAGAAAAATATGCACCCAAACCTGCACGTACACAAGGAAAGTGATTCCTTGGAAACTTTGGGTAGCATGACAAAGCAGCATCAACAGCAAAAAGGGAGCATGAAAGAATTGGCAAAAGAGCCTTTGGGCTGCTGAAGAAGGTTTGTTCAGAAATACCGACATCTGACACCTGATCTTGCATAACCCTGCCAGACAAAAATTATTCCTTCATTTGTTTATTTCTATATTCTTACCCCAACCTTCAATCAAATGGAGTGGTCTTATACTAGTTCAACACCTTGTGTCTAAGGGCTGCAGTATTTTTAATCTAGTACTAGCTACCCTACAACCAGATTTACAGTTTCGCAAAGCCACTGTTTCAGTACTGTCTCTGCTGTTTACAGCTGCTGGCCTCTCGGCTCTCTCTGTCCAAATGCAACCTATGTAAATGCTGGCAGATAGTAGAGAGGGTAACCAATGAAACTGGAGCACGCAGCCAGCTGTCTCTCCCTCCCCCTTCACACCCCCCTCTTTTTTTTTTCTTTGTAAAGATATTTAGGTGTTGTTCTGTTCAGCATTACAAGCCTCACTGTGCTCTGTAGAGCAATGCCTAAATATGCTGAAAAATCTCAGTCAGTGTGCTAGGTGAAAAATCAATGAATGCTAAGAGAGCAAGCCAGAATTAACATAAAGGAAGATAGAAGACAGTTTGGGAGCTTAAAAAAAAAAAAAAGAAATGCAAAACACAGGTAGGAATTTTGGGTAGAAGAGTATTTTTGAGGTGGGGAAAAGAGTGGGTATTAGAACCAGGAAAGAAAGAGGCAAAAAATAATGGGAAAAGTAAGATCCAGGGAGGTAGCTTCACAGGGGAAAAAAATGAAAAAATGGAGAAGATGATGAAATCATGGTACTAAAGAATGTCATCAAAAGATTAGAAAACCAGAAACAAAATGTAGAACTGATAAACAAAGAGGCAAAAAACTGCCCACATGAATACAGAGAAAGGATAATTAAAATACTAAAACCAAGAAGCTAAACTCTTTGTAATTAAACAATACATATATATATATACTATGAGAGATGCCAAACTGTACAGACTCAGCACTAAGTAGATTTTCTTAGTTTGGGCTGTTGTGCAAACCAGCCACCCTCATGTGATACTATGCCTGAGCTACATCTTGCCAGGAACCTCGCATTTCAGTGGGTCTCTGCTCACCCACACATTTCCACGTTGTGCTCTCTTCCTGGGTATCAACACACTTTTAAAGTTCTGAGCCTGAAAGACTGTGGTAATGAAAACCTTTTACTTAATTTTTCCCTATTTCTGATATTTTTCTTTCATCCATTCCAATAGCAGTTGGGGCTCCTGTATCAACAAATACACATCCTCAGACCTAATCCTACTTCAACAGGTGACTTCTGCTGACTTCTACGAGAGCCCACAGAGAGCAATCAGTATCAGGGTGCACAGGGTAGGTACTGGTTAATGTGGGAACAATGCTGAAAGAGGCAGGCTCAGAAAGCTTAAGTTGGCAGAAAGAATTTAAACAAGAGTGACATTTGGAATTTGGGAAAGAGTAGGTGGTATAGGAGTAACTGTGGATTGTAAAAATATATTAAAATTATGATGCCCCTACTGAAACCACCTACACCACCACCATCTTTTATCTGTTGCTTCAGTCACTTCCCAAATTGAGACAGAGCTTTTACTCTTTGCACTCTAGAGACAGATTTTTCAAAAGCACTGTACCTACAGCCACCGATCCAGTGGAATCCAGTGAAAGTTTAAAAACTGTCTCTCATGAAAAAAATGGCCTTGCTAATACATTTGCCCATTCTTCATGCAACTTCTCATTCAGGAAGCCCTTCGTATCCCGCCTTTCAGAGCCCTGAGGCAGGGCTAGGCTGCGGTGCCCTGACCACTCTCACCCAGGACCCCCACCTGCTGCCCTGGGGCCAGAGCTCCACCAGAGCTCAGACCTGGCCCCAGACCCAGCCCTGTGGTGGAGCTGACCCCATCTCCTGCTCATCTGATGACCACTGGACCATCGGCGGGTCCTGTTGCCACCCTGGCCCTGCTCGGATGTGGGGGACAGCACCCTGACTGCAAGGACACTGCCATGCTGGGCTGGGGTTGCCTCAGCAGCCGGCTCCCTCCCAGGGCAGCTCCACTCTTCCCGCTCCCTGGCACTGCCTAGAAGGCACTGAGATTTGGCTGAGCTGTAAACTGTGAGATATTACCATTTGCTTACCTGAATTTATTCAGCATTTGTAAGGTCATTTTCTGCTGCACCTTCTTGCGACCTGTCTGTTCTGACTGCATACAATGACTGGTAACAGCCTGTGTTATGTTTATTTCTGATCATTTTCTTACTCTGCAATAGACAAGCTTAACATTTCTGCATTTGCCGTCTTCCAGAGGGTGTGCTGGAGGCCTGGGCTGGAGATTGAGGGCGTCCTCATCCCTTTGAAGGATGAAACTCTTGGAACAGCTGGTAAAGAGATTCTTTGGCACTTTTGTCACTGACTTGTGGTTAGTAGGTGCTCTGCATTACTTGACAAAGAATTTAGGTATGTAGTATACAAAAAATTAAACTGACAGATCAGCACACATGTACCACTACCATCAAATTTCTTCCAAATTTGAATGGTGTTAACAGGCTTTGCCATGCTGCCAGTTTTTGCAGGTGCACCATTTCTTGCACCGCACCACAGCCACAACCAGTTTCGCTTTACCCAGCTGTCCTTCCAAACCAGCCAGGTTGAGCAGGCAACACCGGGGCCTGCTCCCACAGGGAGCGGGCAGCATGACAACTGGAAGAAACCAACACCACAACCATAATTTTTTCTTCTCGTAACGCAACGACGACCAGCCTGACCCACCGCAGGGCTGACTCCCGCTCTGTCACTCTGCAGCGAAGGCTACACAAAACGCTGACCCGCCGGGACCCGAGGCCCCGCTCCCTGAGCCCGGCCTGCAGTGCCGCACCTGCCGCCCAGAGAGCCCCCCCCGCCCTCTCTGCGCATGCTCCGCGCCCACGCCAGAACTACATATCCCGGCGTGCCGCGCGCGCCCGCCGCGGCGGCTGAGCCAATGGGGAGGAGGAGGCTAGTTCCCGCCCCCCTCGCCCCCGACTGCGGGAACTGTCCCCAGCAGGTGTGGAAAGGAAGCCCTGGGCCGCCCTGCCTCTGCCGTTACTGGGGAAAGCTGTTACAACGGAGGAGCGGAGCGGGGACGGTGGGGGATAGGCCCTGGCTTCCATCTGGGAACCACAGGGGTTCCCTCTCCGGCCGGGCTGGGGGGCGGTTTGAGCAGAGCAGGGTGCGGGGGCAGCGCCTCAGAGCGGGGGGAAGCTGCCTTCCCGCGCGCTTGTCAGTTACGAGCGCTCGAGGCCGGCAGGCGCCACCCGGTTGGCCCCAGCGCCGGCCGCGGCCCCGCCTAGCCCCTCGCCCGATTGGCTGGTGGCCTCGTCAATCCCCATCCCCGAAGGCGCGAGACGGCTCCGGCTGGGCTCCGCCCCGCGGCGGCCGGGCCCCGCCCAGCCCCGTCCTCCCCCCGCGCGCTCGTCGGGCCTCGGTTGCCACGCCCCCTCTGGCCCGGCCAGCAGACGAGGAGGAGGAGGAGGAGGAGGAGGAGGAGGAGGAGGAAGACGAGGGCTCTGGGCCTGCCCCGCTGCTTGCCGGGGCCGGGCTCGCCGGGCGTCTGCGTCCCGCCCCCGCCCCGCCTCCTCCTCCCCCCCTCCGCCTGCGGCGTGGTGGAGCCGGGCTGAGGCGGAGCGGGGCGGCCGGAGAGGCTGGCGGCTGGGCTCGGTTTCCTGCTCGGTGGGCGTCAGCCGGGCCCCGGCGGGCCCCGCCTCCCCCGGCCGCCCGGCCGGCCCCGCAGCCGTCAGTCAAGGCAGCGGGCTGAGGCCGGCGGCGGCGGCGGGCGGAGAGAGAGGCAGCTACGCCACAGCCCAGCGGCGGCCATTCGTGGAAAAATAGGCCGTCCCGCTCCTCCCAGCTCCGGCTGCGACCGGCCTTCTCCCCGCTACCCCCACCCCACCCTCCGCCTCCTCCTCCTCCTTCTCCTCCCCCCTAGAGCGGCGCCTCAGCGGGGCATTAATGCGGGATGAGCGGTATGTAACCCCCTCCCTCTCTCCCTCCTGTGCACACCCCTCCCTCCCTCCGCTCCTCCCTCCACCCTTCATCCCCCCTCTATCCCGCCCTCCCGGGTTCCCCCTTTTCTTCCCCGCTTCTCCCCCTTCTTACCCCGCGCTTCTCTTGCTGCCCCTCCACCCATCCGTGCTGCCTCCCCCTGTGCCCCCTTTCTTCTCTCCCTCCCATGCCTGCCCCTCCGACTTGCCTCCTCCGTACCTCCCTCCTCCATTCCCCCTTTCTTCGCTAACCCTCCCTCCTGTGCACATCCCTCCCTCCTTCATTCCTCTTTTCCTCCCTCTTTCCCTCCCATGCACAGCCCTCCTCCTGCCCCCTAAAGCATCGACGGCCACTCAGTGGCCGTCGATGCTTTAGGGGGCAGGAGGAGGAGGAGGGTTGTGGGTGGTTTTTTTCCTGCTGTCTCTGGGAGAGGAAACCAAACCTCCCCTTTCTGGGTGTTAACTCTCCAGCCCCCATGGGTTGGGTTTCAAACCACGTTTCTTAGGACTCGTTCTTTTGTAATAATGATTTGCGCTGTTGTTTTTATGAAGAGGTAAAGGCGACAAGCTGGGAACGAAAAAGGATATATGCTCGTAGGTTTTGTTGTTGTATAAATGAAGGTGAATAATTAACCTGTTACACTTGATATTTTTGCAGATCAAAAGAAGGAGGAAACTATGCCCACAGAGGGAGAGAAATCTCCCGAGGCAGAGAATAACAACAATAATAATAAAAAAGGGAAAACTGGAGGCTCACAGGTAAAGCACACACACACGAATAGGGAAGTGCCCAAACTATTAGCATTTAAAATGAAATGTTCAGCTTACAGCATTTCCTGCTCAAGGCATCTTTCTTTGGGTTGGATGAGGCGTAGTTGGTTGGGTGCAATATTTTTACTGCCTGGACATGTTTTTTTGATTGTATTTTGCAGTGATCAGCTGCAGTAGAAGCATTTTAAAAATTTTTGTTTATTTTAGGGGGAAAAGAAATACTGGATTGAGGATGCAGTTGATGTCCTGGCTGTCGCATATTCATCGATAATTGAGGGCTTTATGTTTACAGATTATATACAGAAATACATACTTCCTTTTTCAGAACCATATCATTGGTCTCTATGCAGAAGCCCTTTTTTTTTTTTTTTTTTGGCTTCCTGTGTAAACCTTAATGCTTACTTCTGATGGTTCATACTCATGCTTGTCTCCTGAATCTGTTCTGTTTTCTCTCTCTCCGGATAGGATTCTCAGCCTTCACCTCTCGCTTTGCTAGCAGCCACTTGCAGCAAAATAGGAACTCCTGGTGAGAATCAAGGAACTGGACAGCAGCAGATTATTATAGATCCAAATCAAGGTTTGGTGCAGCTTCAGAATCAGCCACAGCAACTAGAATTGGTAACAACTCAGCTTGCTGGAAACGCTTGGCAGCTTGTTGCCGCTGCTCCTTCTGCTTCAAAAGAAAATAATGTTGCTCAACAAGGATCTTCCGTTGCCTCGAGTGCAGCAAGTCCCTCCAGCAGTAACAATGGAAGTGCATCTCCTTCAAAAACCAAATCGGGCAATTCTTCTGCAACAACCCCTGGACAATTCCAAGTCATTCAAGTACAAAATCCAAGTGGTAGTGTCCAATACCAAGTGATCCCACAGATTCAGACAACAGAAGGTCAACAGCTTCAAATCAATCCCTCTAATGCTACTGGTCTGCAAGACATACAGGGTCAAATTCAGCTTATTCCTGCAGGGAATAATCAAGCTATCCTCACAACTGCAAATAGGACAGCTTCAGGGAGCGTTCTTGCTCAAAACCTAGCGAATCAGACAGTTCCAGTCCAAATTAGGCCTGGTGTTTCCATACCACTGCAACTGCAAACTATTCCTGGTACTCAGGCGCAGGTTGTAACGACGTTACCTATAAACATTGGTGGGGTAACCCTAGCATTGCCTGTGATAAACAATGTGGCAGCTGGAGGAGGTTCGGGTCAAGTTGGCCAGTCTACTGAGAGTGGAGTTTCTAATGGAAATCAGCTAGCATCAACGCCCGTCACTTCTGCCTCTGTTACTACAATGCCAGAGTCTCCTTCCTCATCTTCCACCTCTACGACCACTGCCTCAACATCTCTAACGAGCAGTGACACGCTAGTAAGCTCTGCAGAAACAGGACAGTACACAAGCACAGCAGGCAGCAGTTCAGAGCAGACAACTGAGGAACCTCAAACCGCTACAGACTCTGAAGCACAGAGCTCCAGTCAGCTTCAGTCCAATGGACTACAGAATGTCCAGGATCAGTCGAGTTCCCTTCAGCAGGTCCAAATCGTAGGTCAGCCTATTCTGCAGCAGATACAGATCCAGCAGCCTCAACAGCAGATTATTCAGGCCATTCCTCCACAGTCGTTTCAGCTCCAGTCAGGACAGACTATACAGACCATCCAGCAGCAGCCTTTGCAGAACGTTCAGCTGCAGGCAGTGAGTCCAACTCAGGTGCTCATCAGGGCTCCAACTTTAACACCATCAGGGCAGATCAGCTGGCAAACTGTACAGGTTCAGAATCTGCAGAGCCTTTCAAATCTTCAAGTTCAAAATGCTGGGTTACCCCAACAGCTAACTATTACCCCCGTGTCTTCAAGTGGTGGCACAACCATTGCCCAGATTGCACCAGTGGCTGTTGCTGGTACCCCCATCACCCTGAACGCTGCCCAGCTTGCTTCAGTACCTAATCTTCAAACAGTAAGTGTTGCCAACCTGGGTGCTGCAGGTGTTCAAGTTCAAGGAGTTCCTGTTACCATTACGAGTGTTGCGGGTGAGTGGTCTGACAAAGTTTTGGGGTTGTTTTGTTTTGCTTTGTTTTTGGTTTTTTTTTTTTAAAAACTATTGCAAGAATACCAGACAGTTTTGAATTATACTTTTTTTTTTCAGGATTTTCAGTAATAAATATTAAAACCTTAACTGTGAGGAAATATGTTATCACTAAAATTCAGATTTTAAAACAGCAGACGCTTCTCCTAAAAATTGAGCTAATATTACCAGTTGCGTAAATTGAGATGGAACTGTTTCTATTTGATAACTATCCTTAAATGATCCTATTCTCCATCTTATTAAAGACTGGTAGGCTTTGGGAATGAACGTGAGACTTTACTGTCAGAGCTTTCATGTGTTTAAAAAACAACAACAAAAAGCTTTTTCCAACGAGGTAGTATTCCTAATCTCTGCATGGGGGATGTAGGATGAGAAAGGTGACAGTGTGTGAACTGGCATGTCTTGTGTCATGGCATGCGTTTGTATGGAACTATTTGTTGTATTCTGCACTAGCTCCTAAAGTTGTTCCCTTAAAAGTTTGAGCTCTGCAAAGAGATTGAGTGGTATAAGGTATGCTTGTGCACAGCATAGTTCCTGTGACTTGTCCTTTTAAAAAAATAAAAACAACTGGTAATTGTACCTCGGTATTTGCTGATGAACTTTTGATACGTATTATGAAATGCCTGCTTGGTTATGCTGGTCTAATAGTTGGGAAAGGAGCTCTTGAAAGGCTCTAGGCTGAATAACAGAGTTTAGTTCTAAAATAAATTCTGTGCAAGGTCTCTGCAGTGTCTCAGTAGGGGAACTTTATATATAAAATTTGTAAACTCTTAACACTTCAGGTAAAACTTGATTTAGGGGTTCTCTCTGCCAGTTTGATAACTGCTTGCATAAGCTTGGTTTTATTTCGTATAGGTGAAAGTCTTCTGTTGTGGTAGTTACAATAAACTTTTTTCTTATAATAAACCGACAACAGATACAGTTTTTTAGTATAAGAAAGGAAAGTATATGGTAAGAAAAAACTCATGTTTAACTACTGTCCTGTCTGCATAAACAAATGTTAGTATCATGTTGACTCTTAATCCTTTTTTTTTTTTTTAATAATCATATGCTAAGATAAGAAATGTTTAACTAGAAAAAGGTTGTTCCCTTTAGTTTAAACACTTTAGAAGAGGCTAAACATAATTTCATAATAAGAAATTTGCCATTGGGAGAATTTCATCTGCTATGGTACTGTTCAGCACTTGATGGCATGAGCTGGGTTGGATGCACTAAACCTGGTTTACTTGCGGAGTGTTACAGATATGTTAATCTGGGTAATCGGAATTAAAATCTTGACCTTGTGTTTAGCTGTAATGGTTCAAAAAGAAGTTTCAGTCAGCTGGAGCTGACCAGCTGCTACAATATCTTGCAGTCCAATTTGCCTTGGAAAAATTTTTCTTGTTAAGAAGGTGGTGATTGACTAGTGTTGTTAGAAGTTCCTACTTTGGTAGGGGATTCTTCATAGCAAGCCTGCTTGGGAACAGCTTAGATTTGGGGGTACAGGAAGAACCTTTCTGTATGCAGGTTTTTGCTGTTTACTAATGGTGTACAACTGTTTAGTATGCCCTAATAGGTATTAGAACAAGAGATTCTGAATGTCATCTTGCTTAGTTATCTTGACTGCACCTCTGCTCACATGTCATATCTTTTGGAAAATAAAGAGATTGAAATTTGTAATTGAGGGTGAAAGAAAGGGAATGAGTCACAAGTATGGTCGTGGAGAAGCCAAGCCTTTGTCATACAGGGTTCATACATTAATTGAATTTAAGCTTTGTGACCATTGAATTCCCCTCCACGTTTTTTGGGTTTTTTTTTGTTTTGTTTTGTTTTTTTTTTCTTTTTTTAATCCAGGTAGGCCTTATGGCTGTTTCCGTAGCACTTACAATTTTGTGCTAGCAGCAGTGAATCCTCCCACCTTTTCTCCATTCCTTCGCACGTAAAATACTATTCCTGTTTCCCAAGGCTTGAGGTTATGGAGAAGAGCGAACTTTGAGAATGTGAGAGATTAGTTATCATTTTTTCCTCTTATTTGTCTCTACTTCTCTTCTGTGAAACTTCCTGATGCTATACTTTGGGAATGGGAGACATGGTAGCATGGAAAGGAGGGTGAAGAATGTCATGTGCAGTCCTTAATGCTATATTAAGTATTCAAGGAAAGAATGGTTATGAAATAGAAAATTACGAACACGTTGAAATCTAAACTTTGCTTGCCACTATAAGGAGTAGCCTGTCTTGATCAGAGGTATTAACTTCCTCAGAATTGCTGGGCTTTATTTGAAATGTTTTTTTGCTGTTATTGTTACAGGAAACCTTTTTAAAAAAACAAAATCAAACTGCTCAGTTACCTCAACATCTGCAGACTGGTATTTCCATTGTTTTTCTGCAGTACCTAAGACTGTCGGTGTGAACTCTTTTGTATATTAATTGAATTCTCCAAAAGTGGATAAATTGCTACAAATAAGCAGTAGAAGCAGGTGTTAGAAATAAGCCATATGGAGGATGTCCAGAAAGTGTCAGGGAAAAGACTGAGTGAAGGACTTATCCCATGCATTGATTCAGAAGCTCTAACTTTGTTAGAAAAATAAAGTTACTTTGTCCTTCAAGGAAACCCAACTGATCAAGCCATCTGAGTTTCAGGAAAAAAAAATTCACGATAAGTATTTGTCTGAAATAACTGTTTATTTGTGTTGTATTTCTGTCCTATGAACATTGTTTTTCCTAGTTATTTCTACAATGGGGTAATTTAGGTACCTTTTTCCTAGTTTTTCAGTAATAAATGAAATAGTAAAGCAACAGAACTCTAAATATTTAATTGCAAATAAAAATTCTCAGCTTAAAATTGTTAGGAAATGCTAAGCTATAGAACTCTTTTAGGAAAGTCTCTTTTTTTTTTGGTCAAATGGATTCTAAATTCCAAAAGAGACAAATTTCACATTGGAAAGAAAAATATTAAAATCGTCAAGTATGTTTTGGTCTGCTTTTTATAATCTGTGTTACTCAAAGTCTCTGGTCCCAAGCTGTGTAGGCTCTATTGTAAGCCAAGCAAGAAGAGTAAGTGTCTTTGGGTTTTCTTTTGTTTTGTTGCGTTTTTCAGTTAAAAGTTCAAACCTTGCTCTTGGTAAGTATCACACTTTGGGTTGTATATATATATATTGATGTATACAATATACACCAATATATTGTATATATATTGGTGTGGTCAAAAAGCAGGGTAAAGCAGAGAAGTTCTCACATCGTTTCACTTTCTGGCCTGAGGAAGAACTCTTTCAATATCAATGATATAGGGGAAAATTACTTTTTTTACTGTAAGAGTGACCAAGCACTGGCACAGATTGCTGAGGGAGGTTGTGGACTCTCCATCTTTGGAGATATTGAAAAACTGTCTGGACGTGGTCCTGGACAATCTTCTCTAGGTGACCTTGGTTGAGCAGGGTGGTTGGACCAGATGACCTCCAGAGGGTCCCTTCCAGTCTATACCACTTTGTACGTCTTCTCAGCAAAATTTCACAGAATCACAAAGTGTAGTCAAAGGAGTAATTAAATGTACAGAAAAAAGCTGGATGAGAAGATAGAAACGAAGTATCTGAGCTTTAAAGACAGATCTTTAAACAATTATTTTAATTAAGAGCTAATCAAACAACAAATGACATAAAAGCAACTGTGTTTACTTGAACACGCGAGGATCTACAAATACCTGCCTTGCTGTGAGATCAGAACCTGTCATGGACTTTAAACAAGCTCATTCTGTAAACTGCATTTCTTCTGTGCTGTGTGAATTGTTTTATACGTGATTCCCTGTGGAATGGGATAGCCTTAATGTTAACAGGCGGTGACTTCGTGAATGTAGCCCCTGTGAGCTTGGGGACAACCAGGTACTGCACAGTTCCCTTGCGTTTTTTTCAAGGCTTCTGCTGTGACAGCTGCAGATGCAAGTTTAAAGGATTCTTGTCCCGTCCCCCTGCCCCACCATCCCCTTCTTAAAATAAGGTATCACTTGCCTTTTTAAAGCTTATTTTCCAGCCCTTTCACTTGTCCAGATGTGTTAATTGACAACATAAATGACTATGTGGGAAAAACTTGGTTTAGTACTAGATGGTGCTAAGAAAAATATATCATTCATAAAGCCATTTCCTTTTGCTGGGCTAAGTTTCTTTGTCCCTCAACACATTGGGCTTGGAGTATACAAGTTTTAGGAATAGCACAGAATGTGAACATTTGTGTATGCTGAAGAATATGGGGTGAGATAAAACAGACCAGTTAAACTGTAATGCTGAGTATTAATAGCTTCCCGGTAAAAGTTTTATGTTCTGCCTGTAGGATTTCTATCACTGGAGCCCTCAGAAGAGGTTGCAAGCTTTTTCTGAACTTGTTCATTGTTTTTGCTGATAGTGGGAATCTATCGGTGGTGGAGATGGTGTCTTTTCAGAATAATTACCTGTTTCTTACGCAGAAAACAAAAAGTAATAGATCCTACTTCAATTGTACATCTCAAAGTAATTTTGTTACATCATGATGCAAGTGTTTGTCCCATACAAAAGTGTACAAGAGGCTTTTGTTTTAAAAATAGTGAAAAATATTAATTATATTTATGTATACTTAGTCCAGACTTTGTTAGTTGTTCTAGGCAAAAATCACCAGATTCCATCACCTTGCAACTCAAGTTCAAGCCATTTTGTTTAAGATGAGTGGTGACGTGGCCTGAATTAATGGGGAATTTGGAATTCATTCTCGAAAATAACCTGGAGGAATGACTTCTGTTCAGTGGAACAGTCCGTTGCCTGGCAATACTGGAACTGGAGAGTTTTAAGTCTTTTGTAGGGATGTGCTGTGGACTCTAAAACATTTATTAATGACAATGAAGTCTAATACCAAGCATTCTTATTGGGGCACTTTAAAAACATAATGAACCTTGCCCTTTTGTTTCATACTTTGTAGTAATATGAGTTACTAAGACATTTTTCTCCTTGACCACTACTTTTCATTGCACTGCTATTGGTAGTTATGCAGTCTGTCAATACCTCCAGATCTCCTACGATCTTGTGCCTTTTCTCGTTTGTCTGCATCCAACTTCATCCTGTCTTCAAGGCTTTCTCTTCCCTTTCCTTCTTTAATAACTCTTCTTGTGTAACAGTCACTAGTTTTGTGACATGCTGTTCAAAGACTGAAGACATTGTTTAGGTATTACTGTCATTCTGGTTCAAACTTTGCAGGGGAGTTTGAAACATTCTACCAAATTCTTTAAACAGGAATAAAATGATACACAAGATTTAATGCATGTAACTCCACAACAGTGACTGGAAAAAGGAAAACATGACACCCATTTTTAAAAAGGGTAAAAAGGAGGACCTGGGAACTACCAACCAGTCAGCCCCACCTCTGTGCCTGGTAAGATCATGGAACAAATCCTCCCAGAAGCTATGTCAAGGCATATGGTTGACAGAGGTGATTAGAGAGCGCCCACATGGCTTCACAGGGGTAAATCGTGCCTGACTAATGTGGCAGCCTTCTACGATCAAGTGACTGTGGTGGTAGGTAAGGGAAGAGCAGCTGATATCATCTACTGTGACTTTGACATGGTCCCATACAATAGCCTTGGAGAGATACGGGTTTTGTGGATGGACTATTAGATGGATAAGGAGCTGACTGTATGGCTACATTCAAAGAGTTGTTGTCAATGGCTCAATCTCCAAATGGAGATCAGTAATCAGTGGTGTCCCTTAGGGGTCTGTATTGGGACCAGTACTGTTCAATATCTTCATCAGTGAGACAGAGAGTGGGATTGAGTGCACCGTCAACAAGTTTGCAGACAACACTGAGCTGAGTGGTGCAGGTGATGTGCCTCAGGAACAGGATGCCATTTGGAGACACCTGGACAGACTTGAGAAGTGAGCCCGTGTGAACCTCATGAGCTTCAGCAAGGGCAAGTGCAAGGTCCTGCATTTGTGTTGGAGCAATCCCCAATATCACCCAGTACAGACTGGGTGATGAAGGGATTGAGAGCGGCCCTGTGGAGAAAGACTTGGGCATATTGGTAGATGAAAAGCTGGATGTAAGCCAGCAATGTGTGCTTGTAGCCCAGAAAACCAACCATATCCTGGGCTGCATAAAAAGCCGCAAAAAAAGAAGCGAGGCTAGCAGGTTGATGGGTGGGATTCTCTCCTTCTTGTCTGCTCTTGTGAGACCCCATCTGTAGTACTGCGTCCAGTTCTGGGGTCCCCGGTGGAAGACAGACATAGACCTGTTGGAGAGGGTCCAGAGGAGAGCCATGAAAATGATCAGAGGGCTGGAACATGTCTCCTATGAAGAAAGGCTAACAGAATTGGGGTTGTTCAGACTTGTGAAGCTCTGGGGAGACTTTATTGCAGCCCTTCAATATACAAAGGGAGCGTCTAAGAAAGACTGAGAGATACTTTTTACCAAGGCTTCCCTTGGTAAAAAGGGGCAAGGGGCAGCAGTTTTGAACTGAAAAAGGATGGGTTTAGATTGAATGTAAGGAAGAAATTCTTTACTGTGAGGGTGGTGAGGTTGCCCAGAGAAGTTGTGGATGCCTTATCCCTGGAAGTGTTCAAGGCCAGGGGGAATGGGGCTTTGTGCAACCTGATCAAGTGGGAGGTGTCCCTGCCCACAGCAGGGGGGTTGGAACTAAATGATCTTTAAGGTCCTTTCCAGCTGTAACCATTCTATGATTCTATGAATATGAGAGTCAAAGGTGTTTCTGACCCTGTCTGATGCTGACTGCAGGTGATGCATGCAAGAATAATCTGCTGAGATACTCTTTCCACCGTTCAGTGATCTGCAGCTCAGATTTTCCTGTGCCAGAACTGGGAATTTTTATTTTTTATTGTTTATATTTAATAATCCTTTATGGATTTCTTTGCTTCAGTGAATTTGTCTTTTTTGAATCTGTAAATTTTTTACATGTTCAATACTTGTCTGCAATAAATTGTCCAAATTGTTGTGTAAGACACAATTTTTATTTAATGTTCTCAAACTCCTGTATTAAGAAAAATTAAATTATCTGATTCACCTCTATACCACTCACAGTCTTCTATTATCTCTGTCACATATGCCAGTTATTAAGTGAGGGGAAGGTGTTTAATCAGAAGTGTAATATTCTAGGACTTCAGTTATTGTATGAAAGAAAGAGCATTTACATGAAAAGTAACTTGTGGGTCTCCTTGCTCATGTTAACGTAATAGTGAGTATGTGTAAAGCAGAACTCAGTGAGTTGTATTCTAAGCAAGGAGAGATGCCTGTAGGTGTAACAAGGTGAAAAAAGTTTAAAATAGCCACAGTATCTACAAGCAAACTGGCAAATATAAATACCAAGGGTGGAAGTCGAAGGAGCTGAAGGATAGTGGTTGTGTGATCTTTTGAATAACATCCAGTGTTTCCCTGGATGTTCATTGGCAAACAAGCTGCTGCAAATACCTTGAAAGAAACAAGCTTCAAGCTATGGAATCTGCAGTAAAAAGATAAGTACAAAGAACTGAGCTATTTTCCAAGACCAGAAAAAATGCAGGAGTTTTTCTTAGTTTTTTACTTCATAGTGTGTTACTTGGCACTCTGAGGGTGTAGTTGGGAGGAGTATAGAAATTTAGCATAGTTTTTCCAAAGTCATGAAAGGTCACCTGCAACTGTTCGCAGGTTGCCTTGAGCTGAGAATTGTTGCTGAACCACAGTGTTCTAAATATTGTAGCATTAGCATCCTTTTCAAATGCTTCAGAGCAATTATAGAAGCATTTACTTTTCTAATTACAAAATTGCTTTGGTTGTGGGATTTTCTTAAACTGAAATTCAAAATAGTGGCAGAAACAGTTTAACAACTGCTGGTGAAAACAAATGTTTGCCTTGATGATGGTAGCTTAAAAATAAAGTAACAATAAACTGTTCCTGAACTTCGTGCATAAGGAATGCATAATCTACCTGCTCAGCTAAATTGCTTGTGGAGAATAACCTGATAAAGGTGGCTTAGTAAAACAAGCTTTTTCTGCCTGACCTGTGAGTAGCAAGGCATGACTTCATCATTATTTTTAGATAAAGTGGGGAGGGGAGTAATTTCAAGTACCAGCTTTGCTCATAATTGTGAGGTGAAACACGTTTCTAATGAGTTGTTTCTATTCTATCAGCTGCAAGAATTAAATGTAAGTTCTTAAGTCTTCAAAGAAGAATGTTAGTAAAACTGTATTTCCCTGTTAGAGTACGTGGTCTTATAAAAATGTTTCATCAGTACAGATGCACTCTCTGAGAATATCGGGTTTTGACATCTGCGCTCTCATTCCTTATTGTCAGAAATTGGAGCATATAGACCAGAAAATGAGTTGGCTGAACTTTCTTTGTCAGAAAATGTCAAGCAAGCAAACTGAGTGATACTGCACATCTTCATCAGCCTGTTAGTATTATTTTATTTTTTTTTAAGGGTGCTTAGATCCACACAAAGCCGACCTTCTTGTTCTTCCATTACCACCCAGGGCAGGCGTGCGGTGAGAAGCATATTTAAAATCTGATTTCAATAGCTTCCCCAGTGTAACTTAACTTATAGAGTACTTAGCTTCATGTGATTTTGCTACTGGTAGACAAGACAAATCAATTCTTACTGTTAATATATTTAAAATGTTTCATGGCAATGGCGATTATTGAAAAATGTAACTATATGTGGAATGGGATGTCATGTTCTAAAGGAAATGTTAATTTCAAGTGTAAACATTTTTATTATTGAAAAACAGCTACATTTTTCAAAGATCAGTAATTTTTAATGGATAACTTAGTTAATAGAAGTTGGTTTATTCATATGCTGTAGCATAGTAGCTTTGGAAGTAGTCAGGACTGCATAATGAAATACAGTTTTTTATAGGGAATATTTTGCTCTTGTCATGACACTTTCACCAAGACAATAGCTCTGGATATCTGCGGTCTCTTGAGAAATGTAGCATCAGCACACGCTTAGGTTAGTTTGGGCAATAGTTCTATGGATTTCAATATGCATCCGTTCTTAAGAATGGAGTTTCGAGTGATGTTTTGTACTACTGACGGTGGCTAAAAGTCATATACCTTAATCAGCTGATTATTGGTAAACCATGTTATCCCAACATGCATAATTAGTCTTAATAGATTGGCAGTCTAGTATCATTTTGTTGTAAAGAGAAAATGAACAGGTAATATCCTTCTGCCAAAACAAACTTGGGATACATGTTAGGTACAAGTCTGACTTTTCTTAATTATAGACTACTTTCAAGTGATGATGTGACCGCTTTTACCTTGAGCAAAATACTGAAGTCTAAGAAATATGGGCCTTGGTTGTCTTGTTTCTTTGGTCATCAAGAAGTAACTCTGACTAAACCATCAAGGTCTTCAGTTGTTCTGAACCAAAAAGGAAGATTAAGCATACTGTTTTATAGGGATAACAATGTTACAGAAGGAGCTGGCAGAAATTCCAGGGGTTTGGATCCTGGAGATATGCGTGGCCCTTCTGTGATTCTATAATATGTAGATCTGTTGGTCCGTGCCTGATGAAGGCTGTAACAAAGTTACAGTTTTTACATTTTTGATAAACAAATTAGTCTTTGTATTGGTTAACCTACCTACCCATAGGCTGTTATAAAACCAAGGCTTGTGTCTCATGTTTAGTCTTACTGTAAAAGGTCTTTAAAAATGTTTTATGAATCTTGTTTTTCCCATTAATAACTTTTAATCACCTTGCCAGTGTGTTTTTTTTGTTCTGAATAAATTATCAACTGCTATACAATTTAACCTAGTTTTAAAATCAGCTATTTTCTTTTATGTTGAGAACATTTTGAATGTATGCATCTGTTAACTAATCCCTCCTGTGCATAGACTCGTGTTTATTTTTATCTTGATTAATGTAAAGATAGCATTTCATATTGCCAAAAAGTTTACTTCAAGGACATTTGTGAACCTTCTAGTGAGGTGTAAAATATGTAAGCTAGCTAAACTGTAGTAGAAAAATGCCACAAAACCCAACAAAAAATCCCCCACTCCTCCCCCCAAAAAAGCAAACAGGGTACTGGAAACTTACCTTGCATTTTTTTAATGTCAGCCTCATTTGGTCCTTTCAAGATTAGGCTATTACTATTTCCATGGTAGTATGCAGAAATGGAACTGAGATGGTGAAAAACAGGCTTTCTGAGACTACTATTTTATTTTCCATATGGTAGAAGTGTGTAAGGTAGGTATTTAATTATATGTTTTTTTTATTGTTACAGTTTGTCAGGTATTGAGCTCCTCTAGTCAAACTGTAGAGACTAACAGTCAACAAGTTTTTTTTCTAGTCCCATACCCAATACAGATTTAAGGGGAAGAGTTGGAAAAAAGAACTGGTCCAAGTTCTGTTGTGGCTGTAAGCTGTAGAATGACCTGACAGTTTGGGTGGGGTGATGGGGTAGATGGAGATGTTCAGTAAAAGTAAACTTAAAAACCTACATTTCTTAGATCTATTAGTAGTTTCCATGTAGTGCATCTGACATTTGGTAGCACAGTTGGTGCTTGGGTTTTCAGTTATCTGTTTACTCTAAGGTTCAGTACGCAGGGAATTACTTGTGTGAGGAAGTATTCCTGAACACTCATTCTAAATACACTTTTCTTTTTGACTGCTTTTTCAATGATGATGAAAATCAGGGATTTTTGTTATACTACTGCCTTAGCAGTAGTATAGCAGGTTATTTTTCCTCATTCCAACTCCTTCTTTAGAATACCTAATAAATTGACTGTATTTTCTTTCCATTTAAAGCCACAGCATCCAGAACAAGCAGAGACACTGCTTTGTTTTGACTGAAACCTCTACTTGGTTGTGCAAGACTAAATTTTGTGAAACTGTAACTCAGTGGTTAATTTTCATAGAATTATAGAATGGTTAGAGTTGGAGGGCACCTTAAGATCATCTAGTTCCAGCCCCCCTGCCGTGGGCAGGGACACCTCTCACTAGACCAGGTTGCTCAAAGATGGAGCATCCACAGCTTCTCTGGGCAACCTGTTCCAGTGCCTCATCACCCTCACAGTAAAGAATTTCTTCCTAATATCTAATCTAAATCTACCCTTTTTCAGTTTAAAAACATTACCCCTTATCCTATCGCTACACTCCCTGATAAACAGTCCCTCCCCATCTTTCCTGTAGGCCCCCTTCAGATACTTTTCTGTATTTGAAGGCTGCTATAAGGTCTCCCCAGACCCTTCTCTACCCCCCGGACCCAACTCTCTCAGCCTGTCTTCACAGGGGAGGTGCTCCAGCCCCCTGGTCATCTTTATGGCCCTCCTCTGGACTTGCTGCAAGAGGTCCATGCCCTTCTTATGCTGGGGACTCCAAAGCTGGACACAGTACTGCAGGTGGGGTCTCACCAGAGCAGAGTCAAGGGGCAGAATCACCTCCCTCAACCTGCTGGCCACGCTGCTTTTGATGCAGTCCAGGATACGGTTGGCTCTCTGGGCTGCGAGCACACATTGCTTTTTTATGTTGTTTCTGTATAGGTGTTGTATATTCTGGGTTGTATTTGTGGTAGCTCTTTCCTATGTTTAATAAAGTAATAAAAAAAAACCCCAACAACTGGCTTTCCATTTAAGGAAAGATACTACCAGCAGGGAAGACTTATTTTCTGTCTCAAAGTACTGAAGTGACTTCAGGTTGTCATAAAACACCTGGGGTAAAGCCTTACATTTTTGAAAAGTCATTGAAGTACCTTCATGAAACTTCTTGGCCGTTTTGTGTTGCCAATAAGATTCTTGCACAAAGGAAAAAGGCTTTTTTTTTTTTTAAGGTGTTTAAAACCCTTAAACTTATTTTTTACTGCATTAAATCTTGCACTTTTAAGTGATATTTTTCGCAGAAGTTAAGCTTAATTATGATGCTGTTCAGTAATTTTTTGAACACACTGAACCATTAGACATAGGAAGCTTTTGGAGGAAAGTATAGCAAGTTCTTAAAATTTTTGTCAAAGTTGGCAACAGGCAAAAGATCAACAGATAGAAACTTGCTACAATGTCCCTGTAGGAGGTAGAAGACACAGATGTCCCTTTTTTTGGAAAAAAATTATCTTGGAATAAACTATTGATGCTTTTTTTTTTTTTTAATTTTAAAATCTTGGTGAATCTTATTCAAAGTAAATTATCTGTATGTCATTGTGGAAGAAGAATGTTAGAGTAAAGAATGTTTGCTAGGTGACCGCAGTTGGGATATGCAGAGGAAGGAGAAATGAGAAACCTCTTTTCCCCCTTTGCTTTGCATCAGTAAGTTGTTGAATGAGTGAGCTGCTGCATCAGCTCCAATGCTTGCAGAGCTTTGGAACTCTACAGGCTGTCATTAACTTTACTTGTCTGTCCTGTAGTAATATACATTGAATTATGTATGTCATTGCAAACTTCTCTTTCATTTTTGGAATATGCAGTTGAACAAATTTTCTGTTTTGCAACGTTAGCCACGCTGGCTCTAGGTATGTTTTGCAAAGCGTTCCTCAGATTTTGTAGTAATGTGCATGCTACTGAGATACCTCTACGTGATTAATGCTGTCATCTTTCTGACTGCTGAATGCTGGTTGCACAACAGCAACAGGAAATCCATACAAATTGTTCTGGGGAACTAAGTACCAGAAACCAGAAGTGTCCTTGCCTAAGTCTTAAATTTCTCTTCCTTCCAAGGTCCATTTTCTAAACATTGACTCCCATGATTTCTCTGGATCATTAAAGTTAAGTCTCTTTCTTTCCCTTCCCTGCCCTGTTTGTCTCAAAGAGTAGTTTTCCATGCTTGCTGCCTCAGGTGAACTAGACCAGTGTGATAGCAATGCAGGTGCAATGTGTAGTAAAAAGAAACTTGTTCTGACTTACAGTGGATGGCCAAGCCTAATAACCATGATCTTCAGTGGCCAATCACTCCGTAGGAAAGTACTTCCTAGGTACCATGCATTAGCTTTCTTTAATCATGCAGGTGGTGTTATGGGAGTTATTTTGCAAATTAGCTTTGAAGCCTAAAATTGATTGAGAGGTGTATATATATATATTATTTGGATTCATAGTGATTACTTAAAATTGTTGAGTTTTCTTGCATGAGTGTGTTGTAGACTCATGTATACGGGAAAGTGTAGACGCAGTTTTACTACAAAATTCAAAAGCTAAGTGATGCTGAAGAACAAAGGATGTGCAATCCTTTATCTTGATAATTCTGGATCTTGTGATAGTAAGTAATGCATTTACTTAACTGCTTAAATGGGAAAGATTAGTGACTAAAATAATGCAGGTTCTTCTGTTTGAGGAGCTTTAAAAATTTCTATAATGTTCTTAATTACATTCAGTCATATATGCAATATTGCAGTGACTGAGAGTCTTGTTGCACTTGATTTGCAAAATAAATATTGTATCAGGTTGCCTTGTTGTTTGCATGTTGTCCTGTGGTCAAATAAATAGTTACTATCCAAAAGAAAGAGAGAACTTAGACCTGAGAGAAAATGGAATGCAATGGAGTAGTTTGTATCAGTGTTATTTTATACACTAGCATTTTGTTGTAACTTAACATTGTAACCTGAGAGAATGTACAATAAAGTTCAGTCATAAACAAGTTCAACGATTATTTTGTTAGTCAAGAATGTTTCACGCTTCTAGGAAAATAATATTAAAGAAGTCATAGGAACTTAACAAGAACTTTTTATCTTCTAAGAGCCGGTGTAAATGTGTGGTGACTGCTTTGAGAACTCGTATATAATACACACACAGATGAACTGAAGTGTGACTCTGTTCCCTCATGTAATGCTTTGTTTAGATCTCTTTCTGACATCTGTGTTGAAACATGAGATCTCTTGTTAACTGGAAGGTTTGATTATGAATGGTGAGGTGTAGTGATATCAGGTCTTGCGGTTTGGTGTGTGTCAGGAAGAAGTAATGTCAAGTGATCTCATGATTGTAGCAGAATTTCTGGGAGGCTTTAAATGGTATTTTAATGCCACTAGTAAGAAGTCATATGGATTATTTTAATAGGTCTTTTTTCTCCATCTAGAAGGTGTCAAGAGATCATTCTTTTCCTGTATGGATAACATTATCTCAGCCACCTGTTTTCAGAATAAGCAGCATTTCTTTCAAACTAAAAGCTAATTTGTATCTAGATCCTCTCTATTGAAAAATCCTCAATTTTATAAACTTTCAGAAGGTGCCCCAGTTTAATATTGTAGGCTGCTGACAAGCTTGTATCAACGGTTAAGTTTTCTCAGTATCTTTTCTTCAGTAAACTTAATTGAAGAAATAATGAAATAACTTTGTCTTCCCTTAATAAGTATAAATGATGTAAAAGTTGAAGCCCTTAGTGATCCGTAGTGGATTTCAGTATATAGTTTAAAAAAATCAAAACGCCATGCAACTCAAGACTATAGCAGGCTCACTTTGAGATTTAGACTAGTCAGTTGTTTTGTGAAAGCTTCCTGATTTTTCTTCAAGAGCAAAGATTTTTCAGCTGGTCTAAAATACATTCATTTTACTCTCAAAGAACAAGAATGAAAAAAGTTATCTTTAACAACTTTAAAATGAGATGCATTTATTTCTGTCCTGTATGCTACTAGTGTGCTGGCTTGTTGGGATGCTTTTTCAGGAGTTCAAAACAAAAATTAAGTCCAGGAATTACATTGTTGAACTTCCCAGTGTTTTCTAATAACTAATTAAAACTCTGGCAAAGAACATTTATCAGATATGTGTGCTTCCTTCAGTTACACTTTTACTTCAAAAAGTAGAGATTTGCTTATTGAATATTGTGGCCTGGATCTTTAAATAAGGCTACTTGTCTGATATTTTGAGTTTCAGAACCTTCTGTTCTGAATTTAGTAAGTGGAATACAAAGGAAGGGAGTTTAAAATAACAGCTCTGTGAAATTAGTTTAAAGAAGAAAATCAAGATTCACTTAGAAAATGTAATAACTTTGTTACTGCTATCTAAAGAGCAGTCATTTAATTACTGTTTAGCTGAAACCATATGGATAATGTAATTGTCTGCTTGAGACCTTACTGTTGGCATTTTCTCTTTTGTATTTTTGTTGTCACCTTTACAGTTATTGTGAAGAATTTCTACTCAGATGTATCACTATAGTATGTTTAATGAATAGATTAAGGTCGTAGCTCAGTAGTATGTATCCTATACTTCAAGATACGCATGGTCCTCACATGGGGGAGGGAAAGTTTGGAGCAGGTAGTTTGTGTCAGCAGTGCCACTTGATACTCTGAAGAAGTATTAGAAGACCCTTGTGTGATTGGTAGTCTCATGACTTAGAGACTGAAAGTTGGTTCATATCGAATCAGCACAATATATCGGATTTTTGGAAATGCTGAACGGGCTTCCTCATAAATGTGGGTTGGCCAGATCCAGCAGGAGTTATGTGCTAGACATTCATCACTCTAGCACTAGTTGTGGAGTGAAAAAATGAAGTCGTCCTCCTCGGGGTTCAAGTGCCTCAATTCACATCTTACTTGGAAAGCCTTGGTCTGGCAGCCAAGGGGAAAGTTGCATTGAAAATTTAATATCAATTCAAGAAAATCAGAGATAAAGGGAAAACTGAGAGAAAAATATGCTCTTCAGCTGTGTTCTGACCACAGCCTGGTTAGGTCCAGGGACTTTTTTTGCTCAAATAGGACTTTGTGACATGGATGGAGTCATTCCTCTAACAGACTGTAACGACAAAGGATAATTCTTATTAATGTACTTGAAAATGTGACTGATAATGAAAATAGCATAAGAGGCTGCAGTAGGTGTGGCCATAATACCTGTTGCATGTTTAACTTTTACAGCAACCATTTGTAGACTCATCATTTATAGTGCCGCTGTGTGAATTAAAGGAGTTTGCATCTTGGGTGCATTTAACAGACAGAAGAGTGGTTTGTGTTCTGCGAAAGACTACAAGCTGAGCAAGTTCTTCCTGTTAATTTATTTGCCTTTGGCTAACCAGAAACTGCAGCTGGTTTTCCACGCGAGCAATTACATTATCATGTTAAGATGAGCATTAGACGTGACAAAAATGAGCAGCCATCTTTGACTCTGGCTACTCACAGCACTTGGTCAGCACTTCAGCAGCTTAACAGCCTGACAAGGAATTGCCCCTGGACTAGCACTTTCTTTGGAAGCTCTTGTGTCTGCTTCTACCATTGTTAGACCCAAGCAGATATTACTATTTGCATTTATACCACAGTGTTCTCCTTACCCTGTCCTATTCTTCCTCAAGGATTTTCATCAATGCTTTTCTTTCCCATTAGAATATGGGAAATAAATTGATTTCCAGTACTATTCTGAAAAGAAAGACTTTTTTCTGTCCTAGACGCATGGAGGCTCTGCACTCAAGATTAAGCCTGTGATTCTTTTTCTGTGGTCCCTCTGCTGCAAATAGCAAAGTTTCTTTCGATTTTTTTTTTTTTTTTTTTTTTTCTTGTAATAAGTGTCTGTCCAACAGCAAGTGGGATTCAAACGTTATCTCTTCTGGGTTTGTCTTTGTTCTTCTCAGAGAACGGAAAGTACTCAGCATCTGTCAATGTTTGTGGCCTGCTTAAGAAAACAAGGAATTTGTATTTACTCATATCTAGGCAGACAGGTGCAAGTTCCAGACAGAAAGAGATAACCGGGAAAATTTGGTCAGTGCTTCTGGTGAAAATAACCTGGTGCTGACCTAGGCACAAGACAGGTTTATCCTATTCCTGTAGCCAACAGTGGTCTGTTAGAGGACAGTCAAGTCCCTTTGGGCAGTT
Organism: Chroicocephalus ridibundus; assembly: GCF_963924245.1. Classification (NCBI taxonomy): domain Eukaryota; kingdom Metazoa; phylum Chordata; class Aves; order Charadriiformes; family Laridae; genus Chroicocephalus; species Chroicocephalus ridibundus. The sequence goes on from NC_086285.1 coordinate 35,033,654, forward strand.
CTCTGTATATCTTGTTCTGTAGTCCTAACCTATCTGTGTGTATATGGTGGCGTTACATGCTGTGTGTTAGGTTTCATCTATGGCTGTTATCGAGGTGTTATACAAGATAACATACATTGCTCCTCAGCAATCCTGTGAATGAAGTAGTCATTATCCCTTGCTGTGTTGTGTATGGATGCACTTGGTAGCCAGGCAGTTTAGACTTCAGAGAGAGTGTTCTTCTCAGTCTTATCCCTGTTGATGGTATCTGATACACATGCTTGAGAAGTAAGTTGGAGTACCCATTTGAATCTCTCTGAATCGTGTTACCTCCAAGGGATTTATAAGTTTTGAATTAATGCTTCAATACTGAGGACTTTCAAGTCTTAAAATATTATAGTCTATTCTAAGGAATTCTGGTTGGTTATTACACTCTCTGAATAAGTAGGTAGTGTTTCCTCTTATTTCCCATGTGTATGAAGGCACTGAATTTTGGAAACTATCAGCATCTAATGATATTTTGTCCCATTCCTGTTACTGGCAGGACAGGCATTCAGTGTTGTCAGATTGCAGCTGGAAGTCATATCTCTGTGTCAGATTTATTTTGTCATATTATTTTCTTAGACCGTATAGTACTAACTTTTTAAGCAAACATAATATTACTCTGCTGCTCAAGAAACTACACTTCTTACCTATATTGAAATAGTCTTTATTTTGCCTTCATATCAAGACGGTAATCCTGATTTCCTTTGATCAAGAAAGCCAATGAGATCAATAAACTTATGCAATGAAATTGAATTCTTAATTCATCAAGTGAATCTTAGAATTCCATTTAATTCAGTCAAGCTGCTTTCCCAGTCTTCTTGGAATCATACTCCCTTCTGCAAAACAGAATCATAGAATATCTCAAGGGACCCATAAAGATCATTGACTCCAACTCCCTGCTCCTCACAGGACTATCTAAAACTAAACCATATGACTAAGAGCGTCGTCCAGATGCTCCTTGAACTCTTGACAGGCTCGGTGCCGTGACCACTTTGCCTGGGGAGCCTGTTGCTGTGACCGACCACCCTCTCAGTGAAGAACCTTTTCCTACTGTCCAACCTGAACTTCCCTGACGCACCTTCATACCATTTCCATGTGTCCTATGGCTGGTCACCAGAGAACGATCAGCACCTCCCCCTCCGCTGCCCCCCTTGAGGAAGATGTAGACTACAATGGGGTCACCCCTCAGCCTTCTCTCCAAGCTGAACAAGCCAAGTGACCTCAGCTGCTTCTTGTAAGTCTTGCCCTTGAGACCTTTCACCATCTTGGTTGCCCTCCTTTGGACACGCTCTAACACTTTGATGTCCTTCTCATATTGAAGTGCACAAAACTGCACAGAGCACTCAAGGTGGGGCTGCACCAGTGCAGTGTAGAGTGGGACAATCACCTCCCTCAAACAGCTGGCTATGCTGTGCTTGGTGCACCCCAGGACATGGTTGGCCCTTTTGGCCGCCAGGGCACACTGCTAACTCATATTCAACTTGACATCAATCCAGACCCCCAGATCTCTTTCTGCGGGGCTGCTCTCCAGCCTCTCGCCCACCAATTTGTTCGCATAACCAGGATTACCCTGTCCCAGGTGGTGAATCCTGCAAAAAAAACCAAACCAACAAAGCTCTGGTATGTTAGCTTGTTCAAGTATAGTCCTACAACATTTATTTTTCGTTGTGGAAGTTCCTTTGTGGTTCAGTGTTGGTTCAGGACAGATTGTAGGAGAAGTGACAATTCTGTATGTGCCATAAAGCAACTTTTACAATTAGTTAATTTTAGTTCTTTGAATATAGATAGGTTTTCAAAGGTTATTAGAGGGACATTAATTGGCAATAGATTTAACAATCTATTTGTCTAAGATTTTGTTTAGCGTTTTCTCATTTATCTCAACTTCTGAGAAAAAGAAAACACTTCTTAAATCAGTTCACATTTCTTAATATCAGTCAGTAATTTTCAGTCTTGTACTGTTCTAATAGCAAATTACATAAAACAGGGCTACCTAAGGTAGCAGGTAAGTCCTCTGGTAGTGCTTCAGGAAAATGGGCTGGATTTTCTGTTGCTTGGTAGCTCTCCTTAACTTTTGGTGGGTTTTTGTTCTATAAAACGTGTGAAGTTTATTTGTGCATTTCAGTTATTGAAATGACTAAAAAAAGTAAAAACACTTTCTTATTTTACAGGTCAACAGCAAGGACAGGATGGAGTAAAAGTACAGCAAGCCACAATAGCTCCTGTTACTGTAGCAGTAGGTGGCATTGCTAATGCAGCAATTGGTGCTGTTAGTCCTGATCAGATAACACAAGTGCAGCTGCAACAGGCTCAACAAGCTTCTGACCAGGAAGTGCAACCTGGCAAGAGATTGAGAAGAGTTGCCTGCTCATGTCCTAATTGCAGAGAGGGAGAAGGAAGGTAAATGTAAATTTTATCAGTATATATTTAGGCGTCTTACCACAGTTTGTCTCATTTGGGCATGAGATTTTCTTATATTGCCTACATTTTTTAATGCTTTTATTAGAATGTATGTTTATATATTTCTTTTTAGACAGGGAATTGTAATTGTCTCTATTAGCATGAAATATTTTTCCTAATAATTAATAATACTTTAGAATATAATTGCCTGCCTGTTTAAATTTGATCATTTTAGAGGCAGCAATGAGCCAGGAAAAAAGAAACAACATATCTGCCATATTGAAGGATGTGGAAAAGTTTATGGCAAGACATCTCATCTTCGAGCACACCTGCGCTGGCATACTGGTGAAAGACCATTTATATGCAACTGGATTTTTTGTGGCAAGCGATTTACAAGGAGCGATGAGTTACAAAGACATAGAAGAACTCACACAGGTTGGTCAGCCTTCTCTGTATGTATAGTACACCAAGTCTGAATCATAGTGGCCATGGTTAAATAGTGTTATCAAAGAGACCACTTATTAGGAGCTCTGAAAACTTCTTTTAAATCTAAATAAAGTAACTTTAAAACAGAGTAAGTGGTAGGTTTCAGTTTTCATCAATGCAAGCTGACTGTGATATCAAATAAATAAAATGAGATCTATTCAAACGGTTCTTTACTACCTGTGTTAGAAAAAGATGACCGTTTCATCACAGACAGGTAATTTCCATTAGCTAATGAATGCCTGATCTAAATTTGGCAAATTTTCTTGAGCATGTAGGTAAGGGTAGCTTTAGAATAAATATTAGGAAGAAATGCTTTACTGTGGGGGTGGTGAGACACTGGAACAGGTTGCCCAGAGAAGTTGTGGATGCACCATCCCTGGAAGTGTTCAGGGCCAGGCTGGATGGGGCTTTGAGCAACCTGGTGTAATGGGAGGTGTCCCTGCCCGTGGTAGGGGGGTTGTAACTAGAATTTAAGGTCCCTACCAACCCAAACCATTCTATGATATGGTTCTATGTAGGATTGGCCATGGACCAGGGTTGTAATTTTCTCACTGGAACTAGCTCAATCCTTAAGAAATTTATTAACCTAGTCCATACATCAGATTTGATCTTCTTGGGAAGTTTCTTGAAGTTTCAGGTGAGAACTAATAAAGCAAGTTCTCTTCGCAGTTCAGATTGGAAAGGTGGACCTTTTAGAAACTGAAAAATTTATCAGCCTTCGTATTTCTAGCCCCAAGAAGGTTGCCCTCCTGCCCAACTTGTAGCATCAGAAGATAGCACTCAAAGTCTAAGCACTAATTACATTTGAACAAAGTGACAGAACTTCTTAGTACGGTAAATTAGAAGGACTGGTTGCGGATGTGAAGGCTGGGGTCAGCCTTGGCTGCAGTGACCATGAGTTGGTGGAGTTCAGGATCCTGCATGCAAGAAGCAGGGTAATAAGTAGGATTATCAGGACTTTGGCCTCTTTAAAGACCTCCTTGGAGGAATCCCATGGATTAGTGCTCTAGAAGGTAGGGGGGTCCAAGAGAGCTGGTTAGTATGCAAGCACCACTTCCTCCAAGCTCAAGATCGGTGCATCCCTATGAATAAGAAATCAAGCAAAGGAGGCAGGAGGCCCGCATGGATGAGCAAGGACCTTCTGGAAAACTCAAATGGAAGAAGAAAGTTTACAGAATGTGGAAAAAGGGACTGGCCACTTGGGAGGAATAGAGGAATGTTGTCAGAGTATGCAGAGATGCAATGAGGAAGGCTAAGGCATACTTGGAATTCACTCTGGCAAGGGATGTCAAGGACAATTAGAAGGGCTTCTGCAAGTACATGAACAGTAAAAGGAAGACTAGAGAGAATGTGGGCTTGGTGCCGAATGAGGTGGATGCCCTAGTGACTGAGGATGCAGAGAAGGCAGAATTACTGAATGCCGCCTTTGCTTCAGTCTTTATGCTAAGGCCCACCCTCAGGAGTCCCAAACCTCGGAGGTAAGAGAAAAAGTCTAGAGAAAGGAATACTTTCCCTTGGTTGAGGAGGATCGTGTTAGAGATCATTTAGGCAAACTCAAATGGGCCCTGATGGGATGCACCCACAAGTGCTGGGGGAGCTGGCATATGTTAGTGCTAAGCCACTCTCCGTCATCTTTGAAAGGTCATGGAGAACTGGAGAAGTGCCTGAGGACTGAAGGAAAGACAATGTCACTCCAGTCTTCAAAAAGGGCGAGGAGGAGGACTGGGAAACTACAGGCCAGTCAGCTTCACCTCCATGCCTGGAAAGGTGATGGAACAGCTTGTTCAGGATGTCATCATTAAGCATGTGGAGGAAAAGAAGGTTATTGGGAGTGGTCAACATGGATTCTCCAAGGGGAAATCATGCTTGACCAATCTGATAGCCTTGTATGATGGCATGACTCACTGGGTAGATGAGGGGAGAGCAATGGATGTTGTCTACCTCGACTACTCTGTCAGACCTACTCTGTCAGACTTATAGAAGTTTATGAAAATTCTCTGGTGACCTGAAAGTCAAAGCTTCTCACCAGATAATCACAGCGTAGCAAGTATTTGTTGAGAACATTTTAGTAGTGAAGAGTGGATTTCCAAAAGCCTTTGACCTGGAAATCAGACAGGTAGAGAAGAAAACATTGTATCCTTTTAAAGACAGTTCAAACGTTGAATAGAAAAAGGTCAGATTCAAATGACCAAGCAAAAAGTGTTCAGTGCTCTCTTTCAGTAACATTTTGGTTTTGTTCTTCTTTTAAAAAAGGTGAAAAAAGATTTGAGTGCCCGGAATGTTCTAAAAGGTTTATGCGAAGCGACCATCTCTCAAAACATGTCAAAACTCATCAGAACAAGAAGGGTGGTGGAACGGCCCTTGCTATTGTTACCTCAGGAGAACTGGACTCTTCAGTTACTGAGGTTCTTGGTTCTCCAAGAATTGTCACTGTTGCTGCCATTTCTCAAGATTCAAACCCAGCAACCCCTAATGTTTCAACAAACATGGAAGAATTCTGAAAGGATCATTTATATGGATGCCTAGTGCTGCACTTAAGTTTACATACCTTTCAGGATATGGAAGTGGGCTGGTAAAGTGGATTACAGAGCAGGAAATCATGTTTTCAGTCATGACTTCTGTAAGTGTTCCAGGTTGGAGGGTCAGCATGGGAAGTGTACACCGGTGCAACAAGACAAAAATTTCAAAAATACAAACAGCGCAAATTGATGTACTGGATAAACAGATGGGGGAATATTATTTCCATACTGTACTTTTTTAGTTATATGTCTGTATGTCATGTAATGATTTTAAATGAACTCCCCCCCCCCATTTTAGCATTGTATGTTAATGTGTTCATAAAATTAGATAATATCAATGTAAAACAGGGTGGAGCTTGACTAGGATTAATATCATTTGATGAAGGTACTTTGTTTTTATAATAAATTTGTAATATTTTCATGAGAACATCATTTTCCCATAAGGCACAGCAAAGCCGACTGAACGATAGTGGAAATATTTTAAGGTTTTGCTCAGTCCATAGAACACGTCAGTTGATTTTGGCCGTCTTTTCTCAAGTTTTGGAATTACTCAACTAGCAGCTGGATGATGCATGCTGCGAAGTGGTTCTGAGGTGGACCTCAGATTAATGTTGACCACTACATTATAGTAGTGTGTATAAATGACAATCAGTGAGTTCTAATTCCTCTCTTTGTTTGGAGAGCTAAGGTTATGTAGAATTAGTGTATACAGTAGGAAAGATAAACCCATAGAAAGATAGTAACATAAGATTTTACAAAAGTAACTGTATCTTTATGTAGGATGAAAAATGAATATGGCAGCTTTTGTGTCAGTTTTTGGTATTTCATTATATTTTAAAACATTTGTGGTCCATTTATAACCTTGTAGGTAACATGAATCATTAAAACTCGACCTTAAGTATTTAAGTGTTTTAATTTTGTTAGAATTCATGGAAATTAATGAGACAATTGAGTGTTGTAGCTCATTCTCCAGTATCTTCTCTCTGTAAATACTAGTTATTATATTGTGGTTAATGTGCTGAGTTCTTTATGCTTTGACTTAATAGCCAAAGAAAAGAATTAATTATCACATTTTAACCAAAAAAAGGTATTGACAGTAAACATTTTCTCTCTTTTCCCCTAAATATTACTGTCTTTGTTTTCTCTTCAAGGATAATATGTGGGCTGGTAATAAATATCTGTTACCTATCAGGTCTTACATTGAGCCTCCAACCACAAAACAAACTGGGGAAAGACAAATATAGTTATCTTTTTACTACATGACTTTTTGATTTCAAAGGTTTGGTTACATTTTCAGATGTACCAGTTTAATAGGGATATAGAGGAAATTAAAAACAACGATAACAAAAACAAACTGCATTTTGTATGTGAAAACTCCAGTACATACAAGGAGGAAAGATGGCCAAATATTTCATACTCAGGATTTATAATTACTTCCCATAGGTATAAAAATAACCTTTTACACATACAGTCATTTGGTAATAATTCTCATGACCATTTTTAGAAAAAATTTCTACACCAAAATATTTTTGATGTAACTAAAGGAAGTACAGTGCAAGAAGGGTAAGTTGGTTTTTTTCCCAGCAAATTCCAAAAGGACGAATGTGTTTGGTAGCTGTTGGTTTGAGAGACGTAACAGATACCTTGTGCATTCCCTCACGAAACATATATTTCTCATCTGAATACTTTATCAATCTTGTGGTGTTTTCTGTATTTTTGAAGCAAGAGAAATACCAATCATTGTTTACACTGTGTACACTTTAGGCCAGCCCTTTGTAGCAAAATACTAAGCTGAAGGTATTTTATACTTTCAGTTTACATAAAAAGCTTTGAGATTAAAGAAAAACAATTTTACACTGTGGTTATAAATTTCAAGTTTCTTAAAGCTTTTGTAGACTTGTAACAGAGTCTTTAAATTTTAGTTGGGTTTTGTACATTATTTTGTATATTTTATTTAAAGTACTCTTAACTGATGTATCTGGATTTAAAACATCAGAATCAATTAGATGTTACATTTAATACAGATGAACATTAGGTAGTATTAACTGTTAATTTTATTATATAGGAAATGAAACGTCAAATATATATTTTATCATTAAGCTTCACAATCAGTGCTATAAATTTCTTTATGCAAAGAAAAAACTTTCCTAATGTTAATACCATGTTTCCTAGAAATTAACAATTTTTGTAAATGGAAGTTACGAGCATTCTGCACAGCCATTTCATACATAATTTTTTCATGCATACTTATGTATGCAGATAGGAAACTGAAGTAATTTTTAATCTGCGATGAGTCCCTATTATAGATGTATCAGACCCTAAATCTGGTTGGCTTCATAGCATCTCAAGTACATTAACTTGTGTTAGCAGGTGCACATTTTACCGCTGGAATTAGAAGCATTTTGCCAGTCTGTTCTGCATACCATTCTGAATCCACTTTTCTGTCTTAAAAGGATCGTAAATTTCAATGTCCTTTATTTGACTCAGTGGGATATAGCTGTTGTAAGTAATAGGGCACAGATGTGCAGTAGTATCTTGTTTAATGGCATTTCATTGTTCATTCCCTTTGCCACTGTTAAAAATTTTGCTTTATTGTAATTATCAGTGCAAAGTGTATTTACCATGGTAGAACTCCAGTGTTAGAATAGTTTTTTTCTTACAATATACTTTCTTTGGTTAGGTTCGTGTATGTGTTGCCGATTACATTAGAAATTGGTGTTAAGTCATTATTTATCACATTCTTTCACGAGAGCAGTAATAAAAGTGTGTAATCTAGGAGAAAAAGTTAATTTGTCAAAGTTAGGTAAGCATGATGTTTAGGTCCTATTTTTCAATTTTATAACTGTTTTATTGCAACAATATTTGTATTTAAGTCTTCATTTTAATGCCTTGTGGTGTTTTTTTATGCATGTCACTGAATTGTCATCCCGCAAGAATTGATGTGCAGCATAGGGTATTAAATCTACATAATGATTTTGAAACAGAAAAATAGTTGATGGTAAAAATGTAAATGTTTTGCAAAAATTCCTTATAAAAAAGTTTTGTAGTAATATTTCACTTGTAAATTTTTCTAAAAAAATGGAAAAGGAAAAAAATGAGAGTAACGTTTCCCCACATCTAGAATTTAGAAATTCATTCTGCCAGAAAAGCCTGTAAGGCATTAATTTGACACTTTTACAATGCTGATTTGTATAATTTTTTGGTGGGTTTGGAACTAAAATCATGTACAAGTTGTTGCCTGCAATAACATTTTGCAAGTAACCTATTAAAATTCCCTTGAGTTTAAAAGGTTTCTTCATTTAATTACTTACAATATAAAGCAGCAATAAATTACGTTTGAGTGATAATCTGTTCATCAAGAAGAACACCAGAAAGCAAATGCCTCTCAATGGGGAAAGGTTGGCAGCAGCTTCTGGATTTGTGTAATTAAGACCTGTACTTGCTGGTCAGCGTTTCCCAACTGGCAAACTCCCAGCAGGGAATTAAACCAGCAGATTCTAGCTCAGCACGAATTCCGTGGGATTCGTTCGGCCCTTGGGAATGGAAGTTACGGTTATTCCTGAACATAGGAATAACCAAAGGAATAACCAAAGGAAAAACTTTTCTAAGGTAAGGAGTGTGAACGCACACAGAAATAAATAATTAAAAGTAAAAAAAAAAAGGGGGGGGGGGTGGAGAAAAAGATAATTCAGTTTGAGAGAGAGAGAAATAATAGAAGTGTCATGATTGTATTGCAGTCAGGGAATGAAACGAACAAATAAATGGAGATCCCAAAGTACTGACTTGAACTCATATAAAATATATTGAGTATTTCTTAGTGAAATGTAAACAGTCCCCTGCATTGTGTTACACCAAAATAACTTTGGTGGTATAGTAAATTGCTAATTATAATGTTTTTTAATACTAAAAAAAATTTTATGGAAACTTTGCCATGCTTTTGCAGTGAACAAGTAGTAGGATTTCACAAAAGAAGAAACAAATATAGAATCACAGAATCTTCTAGGTTGGAAAAGACCCTTAAGATCATTGAGTCCAAGCGTAAATCTAACACTGCCAAGTCCACCACTAAATGATGTCCCTAAGTGCCACATCTACACCTAACAACACCACTTGCTTGTTCCATCTTCCAAAAGAAGATGGAATTTAAAATTTGTGGCTTCTGGCCTCGTACTGCAAGACAGAATCATCTTTCCGCTTTCCTAATTGAGATCTAAAATCAATTGTCTTTATTGTACATTTGCTGAAATACCTGTTTAATTTTAAGTCTCATTAACCTCTATTTGAATTCAACGATTCTAACATCAGACAGACTTATTAAGTAAAGTCAAACTATGTCATAATTCAAAGTAACTGCATCTGACCAACTAATACGTCTTTATTGGCCAGTTCCTTAGTATTGTGGCACTGGTATTTTTATTGTTAATAAATACAGGGGGTTTTGAAGCAATTTCTAGATTATTGAGAAGAGAGTAGTCCTCTACTTGTGCAGCCACCATTGTACAATATCAGAAAACGTAACATAATCTAGCATAAGGACATTAAGGATGAATATGCATGTTGCATTTTACCCTTTTAGTCCTTTAAATGTGATTGTTCTACTCAGTGAAAGATAGAGTATAACACTAAATTGAGTCATTTCTTCTGCAACTTTGGATCCAGTAACATTGTTGTAATTTTCTGAAATTATATTTTATACATTTATTCCATTAGCTTAATTTTATGTACAGGTAAGTAGAAAACACCAGGGTGGGTTTTTTCTATATGTAATATTCATATTTAATTCATGTTGAAATTCTGCTGTCACTGTCATTTCCTTATGCTTTCCATATCCCCGCTTCCCCAAAGCCATTTGCATCGTTTCCCAATATCCTGAGATTTGTCAATGCACGTGGAAACAGTGTGGGGACCAGCAACTAGCACACGCTATCTTTGCTTGCCAGAATAGCTTTTGTGGGGAGAGAACAGCAAGATACCTTCTCTAGCAGGACTGCTTCTCTCTAAAAATGGCTAGACATTATTACCGGCAGCTCAACTGGTGACAGAATCGACTGATATGAATGTCGCTAAAGGCACTTTCTTCAAGTAAACCAACCTGAGGGGGTGATTTGGCTCCATGTGCCCACTCCGTAACACAAGTTATTCACCATTAACAAAAATGGTGAAAGGTCTCTCGCTGGGGTGGTTGCCCCACCATTTCATGGTGGACAACAAGTTGACCATGAGCCAGCAGTGTGCCCTTGTGGCCAAGAAGGCCAACGATATCCTGGGGTGCATTAAAAAGAGCGTGGCCAGTAGGTCGAGGGAGGTCATCCTCCCCTTCTGCTCTGCCCTGGTGAGGGCACATCTGGAGTACTGTGTCCAGTTCTGGGCTCCCCAGTTCAAGAAAGACAAGGAACTACTGGAGTGAGTCCAGTGGAGGGCTACAAAGATGATCAATGGATTGGAGCACCTCTCTTAAGAGAAAAGGCTGAGAGACCTGGGTTTGTTTAGCCTGGAGAAGAGAAGACTGAGAGGGGATCTCATCAGTGCTTATAAGTATGTAAAGGGCTGATGTCAAGAGGATGGGGCCAGGCTCTTCTCAGTGGTGCCCAGTGACAGGACAAGGGTCAGCGGGCACAAACTGGAACGTAGGAAGTTCCATCTCAACATGAGGAAAAACTTCTTTATTTTGAGGGTGGCAGAGCACTGGCACAGGCTGCCCAGAGAGGTGGAGGAGTCTCCTTCTCTGGAGATACTCAAAACCTGCCTGGACGCGTTCCTGTGCAACCTGCTCTAGGTGACCCTGCTTTGGCAGGGAGGTTGGACTAGATGATCTCCAGAGGTCACTTCCAACCCCTACAATTCTGTGATTCTGTGATTTTGCCATGGAATTGCCTGTGTATTCTCCAGAAGCATTTGGGATAGATGTGTAGCTTGCAAAGGATTTTTAACAGGCTCTGATACTTGGGAATTATTAAAGCGAAATGTTTCTTCAAATCACCCCACTAGCATTGCTGAGGTGTTTTTCTGTCTAGTTTTATTTTAGTTTGTTGGGTGGGTTTTTTTAGCAAGGATCGAAAATTACCTACTTCTGAATTGCCAGATCAAGGAACACAGACATTTCTATGACATATGAGCAGCAGTGTGCAATGAAAGAGTCATAATACGTAGATTCCAAGCTTTGCCTATCATTTATGCTTTTATGTATGGAAAATGCCCAGCCTTCAACCATTTAATAATTTCTTATAATAATGGGTTTTGGCACAACTTTTTCATTAAAAAAAACAACAACAAAACCCACAAAAATTATGTCAACTTTTAGAATTTCTCCAAGGAAGAAATCCTTTCTGTTCTAAATGAAGTGTATTGGAGACCATAAATACTCAGGAATTCCTTTACCAGCAATACATTTTATAGCATTTCTAGAATTTTTCACTTTCTCTGTCGCATCTGTCCCCTATGCTGTATCCTAGCCTAGGTTTCCATTAATACCTCTCTTACTGCATTCTCAAATGCTGTAGCCTTTTATCTCCTGCTTTTAATCTCCTGCTTCTTGCTAAAACCATTGCAGAAACACATAGACTGGACAAAAGAAGTACTCTGTGTCAAATATTTATATTGGAAAACTCTTTTGGAAAGTATTTGACTTGAATGAGGTTTCTGTTCCATCCCCACATATTATGGAAGCGTAGTCCAGGGCAGAGTTTAAAATGGAGTATAAATTTGCAGGGCAGGGGATGTTTCTCAAAAAAATATACCACTGGTCTGAAATTCTGTTGTGTTAGTTTTTAAGCTGTTTTAAGTTCAATGCATAACTTTCTGTCACTTGTATATATTTTAAAGGAAAGTCTTGGGACAAATTCCAGGAAGAACCCAATCTCAAAGCTGGCTGACCTTTTGGTGTTGATGCTTTGGTAAAAGTTTTGAAAGATTTCTAAAGCAACTAAAACAAGCATTAAGGGAAACATGCTCTCTGTAGACCTAGACACGTTCAGATTTTTAAAAAATGTAATTGAATTAATGAGGTAATGATTTACTTTCCTAGCTTGATTTACTAACTTAAGCTACTGCTGATAGGTAAGTGTGTGTCTGCGAAGTGATGCATATGCATCTTTCAGGTGTTGCCAGAAAGATTTTTCAGTTTGTCTGTCAACAAGTATAGAAAACACTACCCTAATTCTAACTCCTTTTAGCCGGTTCTACTTCGGTCTTACAAATACGCATCCTCTGCTGACAGTTTTAAAAATCTAAGAAACTAATACATAGAACTACACAGGTAGGTGGAATGAAATCAAGAAAGTGAAAGCCAAACCAACTGAATTAACGTTTTTCTAGGCACACGTTTTACTTTTATCCTGTTAGAATTTTTGCTTAGGCATGCCAAATTTTCATCACCTTCTTTTGTCAGTTCCTAGCAGGAAACTTCCATAACTAGATGTGGAAGAAGTGTTTATTTAAAGGAAAAAAGGTAGATAGAGCATAAAGAGGGTTCCGGTTGGTGTACCTTTTCCCCCTAAAGTCTTAGTTTTTTACTGGCAGCTGTCATTAAAGCTGACTGCTGCTGGTAAAGGGAAAAGAAGTAAAATAATTGGAGGAGGCAAGAATTACTTGAGAGTGGGATGAGAGGGATGATAAAATATCTAATTAGCAGAGAAAAGGGTGATATAAGAGAGTACATTACAAAACAGGAGACTGAAGAACAGGAACAAACCTGAATGGGATCTAAAATCGTAACAGGAGGAGGAAAAGTAGTAGTTCCCATTTTGAGCTAGAAGGAGGTGGAGAATAAGTAGGATTGGCCCTTTGCAAATACACATTGTTTTCTGCTTTTGACTTTTGAAACAACCCTGGTCATGCACATGATGCAGGCAGCTTCTTTCTGTCTTGATAAGCAGCAGAAGTCACTGAGTATTCAGTAGACTCACTACTGGAAGTTCTTCAGAAGTGGAAATCCTTCTTAGTGGTTATTTTTCTGAACTGCTCGATTTGCAGACACGGTGGAATACGTTAAAAGTAGAGTCCCCTGGGAGCTGTGCACGGACACAGTAAACATCAATCATCCCTCATCTGTTACCATCTGTTTACATTAAGACAAGCAATCAATTTTTACAGGCTGTCATAAAACAGAAAGATTTTTCTACTTACATGGAAAAAAATTCAATTTCCCTCAGCTTTTTTTCCCTCATCTTTTATAGCAGAGCGAAACTACACAGAAATCAAGTCAGTAACCTTGATGGAATAAAAATACAGTGGTTTAAATAGTAGGAGTTTAAGACATGAAATAGCAATACATTTAAGCTCCTGCTCTTAAAAAAGGATAGAACTGATTTCACTGTCTTCCAACATCAACTTACTAAAAAAGTTCAAGTGATGTAATTCAGATGTATTATGGTGAATATGTCTTTCACATTAAACACAATCCACACTACTTCGTTAACATTTACAAATTTCACTTCTGTTGAACTACACGCCTGAAGCCACTTCTGAAACTAATATTGAAACCTTTGGGTTGCCTTCTCTTTTTGCACTTTAAGCCTTCGAAACTAGTTTGCCATTGTGGATCACCTAGAAACCACTCTGATTGCTATTTATTATTGCTGTTTTACCAGTAATAATGAGTGATTGTACCTTTGGTCTTCCTTCAGTTACGACTGTTCAATAGCCTCTCTCCTCTGTTTCTTTTAGCACAGTAGTCTGTTACCACACTGTTAAAATAAATTTTTTTAGTCTTTTAAGAACTCTAGTCTGTATTAGATTGTTATCTAATTAATTGGTGATAGCCAACTGATCACCCAGTAGCATGCATGTGAAGAGTAGGGAGCTGGAGAGCAATGGAGTATGTCACAAGCCAATATGTAAAGAGGCATTACCTGCAAAAATGCTAAATTTCATCCTGTGCCTATTTGACCTCTTCCATGCTTTCAAGTTCTGCACGTGGCCTGCAGAATAAAAAAATCAAATCACTATCCTTGGTCTTGAGAAGATGTCTAGCAAATGCGGAGGAACACACGCAGTGAAAAAAGTTGGCTGAGACGAATATTTATCACAACCAACCCCTGACAGTTAGACAGCAATGATATGTTCAGGAAAATCAACAGTAAAATTTATTGGGGAAAATGATAACAGATTTCAAATATGTCACAAGTTCAGAGAAGGAATTTTGGGGGATTACCTTTTTGTCATATTGAAGAAATGAAAATTCATGTATCGCAAGAATCTGTATGAATCCCTTCATTTAAATGACATCACAGAATGTCCCGTGTAATCCCTCAGTTGGACTTGCTAGCCAAAGCTTTCCACAAAGATTCTACAAACAGGAGTTTATAATAAGGATCAGAAAATGACTTTTTGAAGGTGCCAACCCTTTTCATTTCAGAGAAAAAAGCTTGTATTCAACTACTTCACTGAGGTCTTAGGGATCGATATCTATTTCATGTATATCCAGTCAACTCTCACCTTATGTCCCTCAAGAGTTAAGATTATGATTTCAAATTATTGTTGAATTTCTGTTAATCATCTGTTAATTGGCCTTCTGACTGGCCAACTAAGAGATTCAAATATCCACTCTACATATCTTGTTGAATGTGTCTATTCATTGTGCTACAGCTGCAACAGCTAACTACAAATTTATGTTGAAGCTTTCAACCAAACTCTTGCTAAATTGCACTGCTAAAAGACCTTCTGCTTTGCTGAATATGTGAAGATTTAAAGAAACAAAAGCATTATCAGAAAACAATTAGGCAAATAAAACTTGAGGACAATTTTTGTCAGTCACTGAGATTACAGAAGAAGTTAGTAAAATACTTAGGGTCAATCTTTAGGATTTTTAGCCCTTGTTTAATGGTAGAATTATTTTACTTTCTTTAAAGAATATTGCACTTGGTTTCCCCCCAATGACATGGGGAAATTACTTGGCTTCAATAGATAGATAGATAGATAGATAGATAGATAGATAGATAGATGAGACTTTTTCACCGGTGCCCATTTAAGTTTGTAGACTGCTCTGGATGTGACTGAAGAGGCAGGTTTGTTTGCCTGTGGAGCAGCCTTGAAAAACCCCTGCACTTATATGAGGACGGCTATTTTCTGTGCTGCTCTGTGATCCCAGAAAAGAGAAGCAGATCAAGCCTGGCACTGAGGAGCTATATTGCACAGTTCGATAGCTCCAAAGAGCCAGAAGTTGAAAGAAAAGACTTCTCTTGCTGTTTCCTTGAGAAAGGTGGAAAGTGCTCTAAAAGTTGGTTACGTGCTAAATGTCAACCCAATGAAGCATGAAAAGGAAACGGATGGCACTGGTGAGAGAGCCAAACTCCAAGCCCTGGCAACAACGCTGAACTCCAGCTGGCCCCTGCAGAGTGGGAAGTAATCCCCGTTTCTAAGAATATAAGGACAAAGGTGCTCACAGAAAAGAAACCAGGGGAAGAAATGTAACGTCCCCTGTGCTGCAGAAGAATGAGAGAAAAATTCATCAAGGAGCACTACAGTTTCTTGCACAAAGTGAGAAGGCAAACCAGCTCCAAAGGTCTGTCAGGCAGCAGCCTGGCACACAGTGGATTGCTGTCATTAAACATTACTTTGCTATTTGTGCTGAAATTTTGAGAGCTTTCCACGTGGCAGAGCAGGGCTCTGCGCAGTCAGATCTTTGCCCACCTACTAGTTTCTATGGTACGTTGGTAGTAGAGCTCAACTCATAGTCACTGTTTTGTTTTACCTAGATGCAACCAGTTTTTCTTGAGAAAAACTCCATGATCACAGAGGCCTTCTAGATGCCCGTGGCAGGAGCATGCACGTATTTTATAGGGGTGTTTTTCCATTAGTTACATGGGACAAAACAACTTTTTCTGAGATGAGCAGGCATCTACAGAGGTGCTCTACAGTTGGGCTGACCAGCAAGTTGGCTGCCCACCATGGGCTCATAGAGTAATGAACGGCTTGTAAGTGCCTAACTGAAGAAAATACAGAGAGAAACCCATCACAAACCAAGTAAAACTGGCTTTCTTTGCAGCTGACATAATGGATGTTTTTTCTCAAACATCTGCAGATTTTTTTCTTTCTCTGGGTTGAAAATGTATATTTTGCAAGTATCTGTATTTGGTTTGTGCTTAATCAGATACGATTAGGCAGCTCTCGCAGCTGTGAAGCTGGGAGGGCAAACACTAGTGACCTGTTTCTCCTTCCTTCTGCAAAAAAGCAAACCAAGGAGCCGTTTTAAACCGCAATAGGGAATATTTATTATGCAGGGAGTGTAAATTCTTCAGAAAGCAGCTGTCCTCACACCACTGCGTAAGAGGCACGCGCTTTTCATATATCTAACTAAGAACTGCCCGAATAGAGTCTCTGTAGCCGCGCCACTTCCTTCCGAGCCCCTGTCCCCGTGTCCCCGTCCCTCCGCGGGAGCGGGGCGCGGCAGGACGCGGCCCGGGGGACGCGGGGTGGCGCTGGGCCCCGACTGGGAACCTGGCATTTGCGATGTGTCTGATTTCTAACCGCTTCCACCCGACGGGCTGCCCTGGCATCCCCAGGGCCTGCTGGGGAGCAAGGGTGGGCAGACAGCAAACACGTAATTTATGGCAGATTTAATTAAACATTTGCGAGGGGGGATGCTGAGGTAGGGACCCGTATTTCATATATTCGCGGCGGGGGAGTGGGGGGGGGATGATGATGATGATGATAAGTGTTGCTCCATAAGGACCCGATGCTATAAACGATCCCGAATTCCTTCAACTCCCGCCGCGCCGCCTGCGCTCTTCGCCCCCTCCCGCGGGGGCTCCGCGCCCGCCCCCGGGACTGCCGGAGGCGGCGGGCGGGACGGGCCGCCCCCGCAGGGAGCGGAGGGGAGCGGAGCGGAGCGGACCCCCGAGCTCCGCGCCCGCCCGCCCGCCCTCGGCGGCGCAAGTGGCGGTAGCGGGCGGGGGGCTGGGGACCGCCACCCCCAGGGAGACCGGGACGCCGTGAGTGGTAAATTCGGGGCGGGGTGGGGGGGAATAAATCGCCGCGGTGGAGGAAGCGGAGCGGCGGCCGGTGGTCTCACCGGGGCTCCGGCAGGAGAGCGGGGCCGGGGGCGGACGGCGGAGGCCCCCCCGAGCCGCCGTCCCGCGGGAGACAGCGCTGGCGGCCGCCGCGGCTGCCTCCTGCCGGCCCGCGGGGGATGGCGACGGGCTCGCGGTGGGCTTTTCCCAGGGAATTTAGAAGGTGTTTGTTGTCCTCCCACCCCGCGGTGAATAGTGGGAGAAAGCAGCCCGTTTGTGTTTCTTTTCTTTTTTTCAATTCCGGGGGCTGTGTTATTTTGAAAGTCTGAGGAGCACAGCGACCAGCAGCGAGGACAGTGAGTATTGTCATCTCTCAATGAAACTCAGTTGCAGCCTGGAACAAGTTGTTGTTGTTGTTTGTTTTGGTTTGGGTTTTTTTTGTTGGTTTTTTCTTTTTGTTTGAGGGGTTGGACAAAACCTCAAGCTGATTCCGTATTCTTGGTTTGACCAGCAGGCTCCAAAATTAACTGTGCATATAACTCCTCTTTGCATCACCGTGAGGCTGCACTTGTATCTTTTCTCAAGTAAGCTGAATGCATTTTAAGAATAGTTTAACTTTGCGATACCAGCCAAGGGGTGGAAGTGCTGATGCTTTACAGTAGCAGTCTTGCTTCTGTCCTCTCCTTCCTTCTCCTCCCTTGCGCGTATGCGGTTTTGAAGATGATCTGTGCCATTTACTTTGGCAAAGGTCGTTGATTTCTCCTCTGCTGTACTGGCTCTGTGGCATCTGTGTTGAGAACTGGAAATAAGAGAACTGTGTAAAGCTTGGTTAAAATGCTTTGTGGCAAATGAGTTGTTGATATGAATGTAGTGTCCAACTGGTAAATTTGGGAAAACTTTAACTGTGCATAGCATAGCTCAGCTCCCCTTCTCCCCGCTCTCCTTCTACCGATGGAGTTACACTTGTGCTATGGCCAGGACTCTTGCTGTTTCTTACCTCTAATTGCTGATCGATGCTAGGAGCATGCTGACCTTCTCCGGGGAGATTATTTCTCTGCTGAGGAGCTGCCTCTGTACATCTTACCTCTCTGCCTGATACCATTCAGGGGGCTACAACCTAACCATAAGGGTCACTTAATGCTCTATGTGCTTGTTGTGTGGCGGAGTGAACTGATCTAATGGCAGCACAGTTACAGGCTGCACCCAGTTCAGCCTGTACGCAGCTATGGCTTTTAACTTATTCAGGTAGGTTAAAACTATTTTGCTTCAATGAAAATTCAGATTCTGTATTTCTCAGTAAGCGGTTAAATTCACAGTAACTTGCTCAGCTGCCAAGTCATGAAATTCAGAGCCCTGGCAAACAAGATTTTGAGGAACTAGTTTATTTTTGGACATGAATACGTAATTGACAGTGAGAGTATGCTGTCGGAAATATTCTTTTGGTTCCCACTAACTTAACGAGGAGTCATGTGTATAGAGTTGAACAGAGTCAGGTCTGTGGGAGTCTCATCTCATGTCCTAAAATGCAGCCTCGCTGGTATCTGGAGGTGTGACCCTGAGTCTGTATCTGTGAGCTATAAAGAAGGCTCCCTGGAAGATGAGAATATATGGCTTTTTGGCAGAGCAGGGTATAGATGACTGAATGCAATTACGTACACTGAAATACGTCACCAGTGAAAGGTGGTGTGGAGTGTCCAGGGATGGTTTTCAAAAGATGATTTGCATAGTCATATTTCCAAGCCCAGAGGCTTGGAAAAGATGAATGCACATCCATAGGGAAGCTGGAAAAGCAGGTTTAGAAGGAAGACCAAGGCTTATACATATGTTCATGTAGTATAGGTGTTCTGGAAAACATTCTTTGGATTTGCAACTTGCCTATTTGCGTATTATGCCTTCTCCACACAGTCCCAATAAAACGTGCTGCGATTTTGACTTTTATGATGCATCAGTTGTTGGAAAGCTCTGATGGGTAGCCAAAGCTCTCCTCATCCTGTTTATTATGTCTAAGCAGTCGTGCAACAATGACACTGTCAAACCAATAACCTGCACCTTACGTGCTTCTTGTGCCCACGTGAGGTGGTGCAGAAAGCAGTCTGTGCTAGGAGGAAGACCGTAGAATGCCTTGGAATGGTGTGGGTGTCAGGAAGATGGGGCCAGTCTTTTTTCAGTGGTGCCCAGTGTCAAGACAAGAGGTAACAGGCACAAACTTGAACATAGAAAGTTCCATTGAAATATGAGGAGGAACTTCTTTACTTTGAGGGTGGCAGAGCACTAGAACAGAGAGGTGGTGGAGTCTCCATCTCTGGAGACATTCAAAACCCGCACGGACGCATTCCTGTGCAGCCTGTTCTAGGTGACCCTGCTCCGGCAGGGGGGTTGGACTAGATGATCCCTTCCAACCCCTACTGTTCTGTGATTCTGTGACCTTCAGTTTGGGGAGCTCTCTCAATCACCGCTCCTGTATACAGTGGCTTTCATAGAAGAGGTATTTATAGCCAAATACTTCTAATGAAGCAGCAAAACCGAGGATGAGATTTTCACTGGCACCAGAGACAACTGATGCAAAATAACTCTTATGAAAGGAAAAAAGTGCCCCTTAAAAAAAAGTAGCTACCCCACTCTCTATATAATCGTCAGAGATGGCTTGTTCCTGGAGGCTGAGTTCTGTGTGGCACATCGCTCTTGCTTTCTTCTTGTTGCTTTTCGTATAATGGATGTGACTGCTGTCATCTGAATTGTTTACAGCATGAAATATATATTCTTTCCTGCGCTCAAGTCTCTGGAGCCACCCTCGATGCAGTGAGAGGTGGTGTACTTCTTGTCCAGCGTAC
Organism: Chroicocephalus ridibundus; assembly: GCF_963924245.1. Lineage (NCBI taxonomy): Eukaryota > Metazoa > Chordata > Aves > Charadriiformes > Laridae > Chroicocephalus > Chroicocephalus ridibundus. Next base: position 35,053,859 of record NC_086285.1, read on the forward strand.
GTCGCTGTGGAAGACGAGGGATGAGTCACTTCCCTTGTGGGCAGTGGTGACTAACCGCCTCTCCTTCGGGAGCAGTGGCATGGGGAAGCTACCACACCAGCAGTTAAGCACCCAGGGAACCATCACCTCAAATCAGCTCTCTGCTGACTATGTGGCGTAAGAACAGTTTATTAAGCCACATGATTAAAAGCTTTTACAGCTCATAAAGGAGGAAATCTCATAAGAAGGTAATAAGAGACAGAAAAGTATTTAGTTTTCTAGCAGTTTTTCCGAAATTGTGCTGCTTCTGAAATGTAAATTGTAAGATGAGCAAGCTAACCTGGGGTTTCAAAACTTGTCTTATAAAAGTTATTAGGATTAAGCTATAAAAGCAACTACTTACATGAGATACTCTTAAAGAGTAAGGCATGAGTAATTAAATTCATATATGCGTAATTTCTTTTAGTGTACGTGTCTTAAAATTGCATAGAAACCTCTTGCTTTATTAACAACACTGTGTAGTAGACACTCAGAATTAGGGCTGGATACAAAACATCTGGGGTTTTTTTGGTCTTGTAAAAATTCTGGGAATAACACGAAACGTTTCATTTTGAAGTGTAGCTGATCCTATGTGAATATCATAAAGAAAAAGTACAGAGAGACTGTAATCCAGGTCTTTGCAATAAATCCTACCTTTGCAATAAAAATTCTCTGCAAACTGCATTTGAAGCTCTGCTTTAAACCAATGGGGAATCCACGCTTGGTACAAAAAGGTAACGTCATGGATGTAAAGGTGGTGTACTGCCCTTTCCAGGTCCTGAGTCACGGCTGTGGTCCTGACCCTAATTACCTGGGACCCTTTCCTAAAACTTTAAAAAGTGTTGGCTTGTCAAAATAACATGATTTTAAATGGAAATACTCTAGTTCTGAGGAAATTTTTGTGATTTCAGATCCAGGATCAAATTTTGCATTGAGGAAGAGACCAATATAGTGGTTCATGTCCATAGTTGGGATTCAGGAAAGACAAAGTTAAGGCGAGGACAGACAGACAGGTTTCACGGAACAGTTTTAGTTGTTACTCCTGCATTTCTTTGGAAAAATCGATCTTTCAAGAAGGGAATAAATGTGTGCCATTTATGCCACAGTATTACAGGTCCTGTGTATAAATACTGATGGCAACGACAAAAAGAATGGTTTTCATCTTCCTGTCTTTTAGTACTTTGTTAGCAGCATTGAGGTTTCAGGCTGGTCATTATCTCAGCGGTTTGATCTTGAGAGGCAGCGGTTATGAATAGGGGCAGGGACAGAACCGCAACTCTCCTGCCGAGAGGGAAATCTCTTCCTGATTGAAGCCCATGACAAAACTCCCATCGACTTCAAAGGAGAAGGATTTCAAGCACAGCAACCTGAATGCATCTGAAATCCACCGTTGGGCGCTCCGGAAAGGTCAAGGTTTTTTCAAAGATTAGCAAGGAAGAGAAAAAGACTGAGAGTGAATTGTGACTAGCATAAAGAAAAGAGGAAGTTGACCGCTAAGTTCACAGTTCGTCGCTAAATCTGTGTTTATTAAGGAAGCTGATTTTTGTGAAAGCTGATGCAGGCATTCAGATGGTTTAGGTATTTGTGCTTAAAATGAGAATGGGATTATTTCTGCTTTGGTTCGGTGTTATGGAAACAAATGTCTAAGATTTGGTTGTCACAAATGGTATGTGTAGCACTACTGTGGCTGTTTACTTAACTAGCATATTCTGCCGAGAGAAGCCAAAATTTCCCAGCAGTAGCACCTGCTAAAGTTTTTAACTTAAATATCTCATAACAATCTCCGTGTGTTGCTCATCTGTGTTATAAAAAAAAAATAGCCTTCAGCAAAAAGTGCTTAAAAACTTATTTTAAAATGCGAATATTTTAAAACCTTTTGCAAAGGGAAGACTAAATGAGAAATGAAAGTTTAGAGATTCTGACATGAATTTAGTGCTTGCTCAGTAAATACAGAAGGAGTTTCATTTATAGCCTTGATATTTAAATCTAGTCACCGGTGACGTCTCATACTCTGACTTCAGTGTTCAACAACAGAAGAATAACCTTCTAAAATGGCAGTTTTGCTCCTCCTCTTTGTATTGGAGCAAACCCAAACCCTATCAGATTTATGAAGTTTGGTTAGTTTAAGGGGTTTATTATGTTAAGGGAGCCTAACTTCCTTCTTAAAGCCACAGATGAACTCATTAAATGAATGTCTGTCTTACGAGTCTGTAGGGAGCGTACCGGTAGCGGAAGGCCTGTGTTCCTTATGGAGGAGGTGGGAACTGGCCTCCCGGAGTGAGAGATGTCGGGAAGGCTTTCAGGAGGGGAGGAAAAGCTGCCCTGGGAGCGGGGCTGGGCTGCTCTGGAGCAGCTGGTGGTGCTCAGGTGCAGGCATGGATGGAGGAGCGTGAGCTTCAAAGCACTGAAGAAATTGTTTGTTACTCTATCAGGGCCTAATAAATTAGGTCTCGGGAGAGGGATGATGGTTAAAACAGATAAAGAGAAGCGCTGTGCCGCTCATCCTAGCTTCTCTAGCTCGGATCTTGCTTAACGCATCGCAGCTGATAATAATTGCAAAGCAACAGGTATGCCGAGGCTGCTCTTGTGCTATTCAATGTCTGCACTGTCAAAGCAAGTAAAACTGAACCCTAAAAATGAACCTTGAGTTTGTAACTACTTGTGCAAGAGCAGACTTGCATCACTATTTTCCTTATTGCTTCCCTTTCTGTTATTTTTTGGTTTCTTGTTTGTGAATCGCTCCGGCACAGAGAGGAGTAAATGGGACATGCTGTGGATGTAGCAGCGTGTCTTTAACTGCACGGGGCCCTGAAACTGAGCTCACAGCAAGGAATCCATCTCCCTGAATTCTGTAACTCAGAGGTTACTCATAGATTTCAATGTTTGGCAATAAAATACTTTGAGCCTTATGAGGGCCTGAAGTGACTGAAGTCCCTACGCTGATGAAGACATTCCCACAAGAAGCTCACTTGGGATGCTGGTGTGAAGTTTTAATTAATCTGTCTACGCCTTGGGCCAGATTCAGCAAAGTACTTTGATTTGAGCATGTGCGAAATCTTAAGTGCAATCACAAATAGTAACATACTTTAAGCTCCTGCATGCTCTCCTGGGCAGGACTCTGTACTGACATGGCTTAAGAAGCAACGTGGAGAGGAGTTAGGAAATGCTTCTGTAGTGAAAGAAGCTGAAGCATTTAAAGTAAATGTGTGAACTGGAACAAAATTCATAATCAGCGTTACACGTTTGCATCACAGAAAAAAATGTCTTCCCAAAGGATGTCACAGGTGCCTCTTCCTAGGAAATAATTTAAAATATGAGCGTATGGCCTGCAAGTAAACTGGCTTTAAATAGCATTTATTAGCAGCTATTAAACCGTGTAAAGGAGGGTGTGTGCTACTAGTAGGATTTGTTTCTTCTGTTAGGAAAATACCGAGTATAGGGGGTATAGAACTATGCCTGCTCCTCTCTCCCCTTACTCACAATCCGTTTCTATTTCTGAGGGAAGGAGAAAAGATAATAAAAGTTGTGTAAACAACTTCTGCAATTCTGAAGCTGCTCAGTATTCACTTCCAGCTGGCTGAGAAGTAATACTCTCCCAAAACAGTACCATACAATACAATACAATTCAGCTGAGATTCAACTACACGTTTATGTTGGTAGAAAAAGAAAATATGAAGCCAATTTTGATTCAGATAGTCATGAGTTTGAGAAGTGTGGCTTGGGTTAGTTGCTTCATCTCCGATTTAAAGAAGTAGTTTGCAGTATGTCACCAGTAGCCAAGTTACTGTTATTACTGATTTGTAATGTCACTTCTCCCTCTTCACCTCTAGGTGTTAGTGCCTGTTCTATGGAATAAGGAAAACCATACGTCCTGGCCAGGCTGCGTTTCCCAAGATATGAAGCATCATGTGGAAATAATGAAAAATAAAACACCAATTATGAAAGGACAGGTGCTGGGAAGAACTCATCTTCTCATTCCCACAGGTGCAGCAAAGATTGACTTACATAAAATACATGCTGAAAATAAGTAAGGAAGGGCTATTATGTGACCTACACAACACAGGAGGGGGGAGAAAAAGGACAAAAGAAAAAGCTCCTTTTGGTGGTTTTTAGTCTCAAATGTAAACTGGTAGTAAATTGCATTAATGAGAAAGTAATTAAATAGTGTTCCAAACATAGTATTTTTATTAATCCATTTTTTTAAGCATCAAAATGTATTTTAAGGTCTTTTCTATGCGATTAATGTGTATTAAACACTGTAATTGCTCTGTCATATGAAAACATGAATTTCCAAGAACTTATGTTTTGGATTTATTAATTTCAAAGGCAAGACTTAAACTGTCTGTAGAGTCACCACAATTTGGAATCACATGAAACTATGCTTCCAGAGTACAGAATAGGGTTATTCTGTTGAATTACCTTTTCAGTGTGTTTCCAGTAGATTACACTTCTCTGTTGCCTTGAGTGTTTGATGTGAACTAAATTCTTATCATAAAACGCACGTCATATTGTTTTCAATTAGATGAGTACTAACGAGTACTAATCTCAAAAGGGAGTGCGGCACTGATCATTGGGCTGTGCATCTATTACCTATACAAACAGCAATAATATCAGCTATATCCCAGAGAACTCGCAGTTTAAGTAAACCAAAGGTTTGATTTCAGTTTAGGACTGACTGTGTACAGAGATGATTGACTGACAATCAGTCGTTGGATAAGGGAAGATTTCTAATCCCGTCGATAATAGATGATTTGGAAGGCCCTGGTGAGGGTCGGCTCCCTGCTGTATGTCGTGGCAGGGAAGCGGGGGTGCCAGGCGGAATAGCGTAAGTATGGAGCTAAAACTGAGGCAGAACAGATGAATTGGCTCAAATGAAAGGACTGAAGGTGGAAAAAATAGAGTGTGAAAGGGAGAATGTAAACTTTAATATTCCATTAATATTTTATTAAAATGCTTTGCTGTGTTTTGTTAGTTTTTCATTTTGTAAAACGCTGGCAAAGTTTAATAAAAATATATTAAATTAAATCTATTTAATATTTATGTTAACTATCAGTATTCATTCAAACACCAGATTTCCATGTAACTTACTTATTAGAAAATTAAACAGTAAACTCCAGATTTTTCACATCTGGAATAATCGCAAGGAGCCATTCAAATGATCTGCTACAAATAATTTCGGAGAGGGTGTTTGGCCATGGTTTCAATTAGTAAATACATCTGGAAGTGGGATCTGTGTCTTCATAAACAGCCTTTTTAGCTCTGTCTTCTGGGTTTTTTCTTATGATTTTTCCTCTGATCAGAACTGAATTCCCAATTTCGGTATTGTTCATCAACGTAAAGAGGAGCGAGGGGAGAAGATCTCTGTACAATACAGTACTTGCTTTGAAATTCAGGGTCTCTCTTCGTATTTTGCAGACAAGATCCTAATTCCAGGGCAGTGCTACATGCTATCAAATCAATGGTTATTAGGTGGTCACATCAGATTCATGACACTGTGAATAAGGATTCTGCCAAACCTCGTCTGCATGGCCTGCATCCAGACCCCCAAACTGAGCTAAACTTCTGGAAAGCAAGAAAAGACAATCCTTTATATATAAATCAGGAAGTAAGTGATTTCAGGTATTGTTGTAGACACCAAGGAAAACTTTCTTTTGGTTTGTCTTTCCCAACGCACGCTGAAAAATGAGACACCAAAATGACTTTTTGTTGTTTTATTTTTTGCAAATAGCTTATAGTGGTTTCCCAAAGTAATCAAACTTCACATAAGTTGCCAAAGAAAAACAGAGTTAAACATTAGAGGACAGTGAAAGTTAGCAATGAAGGGCTATGTAGCTGTAAGGAATTCTGTTGTTCTTTTCTAGATTTCTTTCCATGACATTTCTCAAACTGTGGAGAAAATGAGGTTGAGAACAAAGTTTATATTTGGGAAATTATTGCCAAATTTGGCTCTGAAACTGATACTATTGTTTAATGATAATAATCATAGCTTGTTACAAGGGAGACAGCTCTTTTTAATTGAAAAAGATATGCAAGGTTATTTACTTTCCAAATATGAAATGTTACTGGGAGATGTGTTGAATCCTCTGCTGCTTCTGTGCTTGTTACTAGCGATGTTGTGGCAGGTGAGTGAACATTATGAAGAGTCCAGTTCATTCCCCACTGAAAGCTTTTGGGGCCTTTTCATGGATTTTACCTGGCATGGATCATCCTTTATCTGCTAGTAAACTTGAGACATATTTGTTCATTAATTCTCTAAGTGCAATTCTAGTCTTTCTACTCTTTTGACAGGTGACCATGATCTTTAATTGCTTTTTTTCTCCTTTGTTAAATTCTACCTTCAGAGTCCTGTTGATCAAAAAATGATTAAGATCTTGGAAGCCAAAGAAAGCATCTATTATCCTACTTCTAAGGACGTTTTCAAGGAAGTAGAAGATGGTAAGGGTAGAGAGAATGAGATGTACATTTTTTTCTGTATTTGTACGTCTGTGCTATAGAATAATCTATAATTTGTCTTGACATAACAGTGTAAGTCATGATGGTGAGATATATTAGGGCTGCAAGAGCATTCACATGTTAAATCAAGCTCCTTTGTGGGCCAACAAGCAAGAAAAGATGAAAAATCTGAGCTCAGAAAAGAAGTGTAGAATATTTTTTTCTAATGTGGTTAGAGTAGTTGTGTAGGATGGGAGCAGTTATAGGTTCTGGTTGCTGCTTCTGGGACTTTTTTTATTCTTTCATGAGCCTGGAAGCAGTTGCAGTAGGAGTCTAGGCTGGCTGCTGATTCAGGTGCCCTTCTGGGAAGTGGTAGATTCACTTTTGGGATCTGAGCTGGGAAATGATGTACTTAAGGTCTTCAGTTATTTAGCTACTCGGCCTCTCCATCCTACCCCTTTAAAATACTGTCAGAGGGTAAGAAATCCAGTCTTACAGTGTCTGTCAGTGCCTGCCAGAGTGATCTCTGAAAGGGATTTGGGGTGAATGCATTGTCTCTTGGCTGTCGTCGGCAGGCAGACAGGTCGTGGTGCTCTGGCTGGGGGGTTGTTGTAGATGCTTAGGGACAGCATCCTGCGCCTGTAGTTTTGTGAGCGTGGTTGCTTCTACCCATCCGGTACGTCCACAACACATGAACTAACTCTTCCTGATGGTCTTGGTTCTTGACAATCAGATGGTCCCACAGAGGGCCCAGCCCTGGGTGGGCAGGTCCCTTCAGGGTGAGGTGGCTGCGAAGTCTTTGTAGATCACAAAACTGAGCCTAGGGGTCTGCAGGCCACCAGGAGTCTGCCTGGGGAACCCGCGGCTGGTTGGGTTTGCTCCTGAAGTAAAGAGGTTTTGCGCATTTCTAAACACACAAGGAACCAGTTATTTTCATCCCTTTGGGGCATAAAACAATTACTTCATTCAAGTGAAATCAGAGACCATGGAAATTAATTTGGCACATGTTACAAAGGAGGTTAAAGTAGGTTCAGTTTTACTCCTCTGAGAAAGATTTATCTTTAATTTTCATAGCAACATTTTGTGTTATGACAATAAATCATCTGTTTATACACGAAAGTATGCGTTTAGTAGTACTTGCTCTTTTTTGTCTAGGCCTCTTTTAACTTCATCTGATAAAAGTAAAATGAAGTTACATTTGTATGTTCTATGGGACAATTCGTTTCCATTTGTGTTTTAATCCTAGAAGTGGCTCAACCAGGATAAAGCCTTGATGGAATTACCTGTTGTTCCTCCATCTTTTTCATGTTAATTATTTAAGATGGCACACATTTGAACTTCTCATTCTGCCAAACTGGAAGAGAGAAGGTCAAATGAGGCAAAAAACATCTCAAACACAAGGTTTGTTACTGTTTGTTGTAGAGGCATACCGTTAATTAGTTTTGATTCATTTGATCTAGGAAATTTTCATTAACATGTTGGAATTTCAAAAGCTGGAAAGGATGGAGTTTGGTGGAATCAAGGGGAAAATTTCAAGTGAGCAGGTCTGCAGAATGAATTAAGAGTTTCTGGAAAGCTGGGAAGTTCTCAGAAAGAGAACATACAATCCTTCGGATTACAGGAACATGGTAGTACTGCACCTTGCACACAGGCATTTGTGCTGTTGTTTCCTTACTTATTTTTAAGTGTCTGCGAACTTGGAGGTTGTGAAACTGGGAATTTTATAGTGCTGAATGGAACTAGGCATGAGATGGGCTTCCCACACAACTGCACAGATGGGTTCAGTGTCTACCACTTCTTCTTAAACCAGAAATTCCTTTTCTTAAGACTTCTGGATGCTTTCTCCTAATCAGATGACTGAATTACTTAGAAGTGCCACATGTGGAGAAGCATTCAAATGGCTCTCGCCAAAGACATTTGAGTGAATATAATAAATTTAGGTGAATAAAATAAATTTGGGTAAAGTGAAACAAAATCCCCCAACAACACTGCCCAAAATCACAAAAGAAGAAAAAGGTTAATTAATTATTGACATACAATCTACAGGATTGACAGTTGGTTCTGTAGGCTTTTTTCCTGTGTTAGGATGTAATTTATATCCAGTTCTGGTGTAAATAAGGAATCAGTTGATTCTACTTGAAAAATAGAGGTTTTTTAAATATTGGTATATAGCAATGTCTTGTGATCATGGCTAAAATAATTCCTAAAACTGTATTCACTAGCGGCAATGGTATGTATATCTGATAAGATATAAGATAAAGATAAGATGAAAGAATGTTTATCTGTTCTTTCCAGAGACTTTTTTGGTTATTTTCAAGATTTTGGTGTTAATTCATAGCTTTAAGTATTTGTAAGTTTGGAAAATGGCGTTTTCTGAAGGATATAATCCACTTTTAAGATAAATTCAAATAAAGAACTACCCGATTGTGTTATGCAGTTGGCATTGCTGCCCACTGGCTGTAACACCTGGCTGCCTTCAGAGCGGTCCCTGGTCTCAGAGCACAGGATGCTCTGGGGGTTTGCGGTGGGTAGCCACGTGTGGGGAGGAGGAGGAGGATGATGATGAGGATGGAGCTGGTGAGTGAGTGCCCCAACCACGGGGCTGCTCCTCGCTCCTCCGCTTGGCATGGAGCCACATTCCCTCACTTCTCCTTCCTCTTGACCCCGATGCTTTGTGGAGCTGGGGCAGCATCTTTGAGAACAGGGAGGGACTGATTAAATTCCTCCTGGGATGAGGAGGCTGGTGAACCCAGATGGTGTGTGGAACACACGTGTGTGCCCCGGCCGGGGGTGCTGGGGCAGCAGCAGGGGGATGAAGAAGCCCCAGATGCAGATTTAAAGGGTGCTCTGTTAATGGCTGTTCTCTTTGCCATCCTCATCCAAAAAGTTGTCATCACAAGTGGCGTTCAATCACCCCAAATAATCTACGTTGAAAACATACTTTTTCTAACCTGTTTGCTGGCTGAACTGCATTTAAATGAAATTCTTCTTCTCTATTGGGTGACCAATTTGTTGTAGTTTTTTGAGTTTTTTGTTTTGTTTTGGTTTGGTTTGGTTTTTTACACTTACACCCACCCATTCCCCCTGCCCCACAAAAATCCTCTGGCCAGCTGATTTCCCTAGCTGTGTCCCTGCCATTTCCCTGTTCTCCTGACACCTGTGTACCCCCAAGCTGTACTGGGTTTGCAGAGATGCCGGTGATGAGGAGGGGGGATCAGCCTCCTGGTGGGTGTAAGCTTTGCTGGCCTTCAGGAGCCCCGACCTGCTGCGTGGTATTTTTGGCAGCGCCGTAAGGAAAGCGATCACTGCATGTGCAAAGAACAAATTTTTTGGGTAAGCTTATTTTAACAGGCAAACTTTCTGAAACAGACCCAGCTCTTAAAGTTGTTATTATTAAAATAATATATATTAATAATAATGTAATTATTAGCAGAATATATACATTTACTGTTCTGTTAGATGTGGTAGGAAATATATTATGTGTCTATGCACACTGATTTTTCTTGCAAATATGTGGCTTAATCTAGGTAATTAAAAACCCAGAGAAATGATTGTAAACCGGATTTGAACTAAATCATAGAATCATAGAATTGTTAGAGTTGGAAGGGACCTTAAAGATCATGTAGTTCCAACCCCCTGCCCTGGGCAGGGACACCTCCCACTAGACCAGGCTGCTCAGAGCCCCATCCAGCCTGGCCTTGAACACTTCCAGGGATGGGGCATCCACCACCTCTCTGGGCAACCTGTTCCAGGGTCTCACCACCCTCATGGTGAAGAACTTCTTCCTAACATCCAGTCTGAATTGACCCATCTCTAGGTTTAATCCATTCCCTCTAGTCCTACCATTACGTGACATCCTAAAAAGTCCCTCCCCAGCTTCCTTGTAGGCCCCCTTAAGATACTGGTAGGCCACTATAAGGTCTCCTCGGAGCCTTCTTTTCTCCAGACTGAACAACCCCAACTCTCTCAGTCTGTCCTCATAGGAGAGGTGCTCCAGCCCTCTAAATGAATGACACAAGTTTAATTCATGCAGAAACCTTGCAAAGTTATTAATGTCTTTGGAGTAAAATCCTGGTATACTGCTTTAAAATCCATAGCAAAGCTTCCTGTGTCTTAAGGTCAGGACTAGCTATACTGTACTTCTAAATCTCATAGTTCCTGATAAAATCCCTTACAATTTGCACTAAATTCCTGCTAATCCCTGAACAAAGCTATAAAGCTGCCTCGGAAAGGAAAAGTGAGTGGCATCAGAGACCTGCTGGTTGTTTTGGGGGTTTTTTTTTTTGCTTTCTGAGGCAGCAGGATGCTCTGAAGCATCCTCGTCTGGGGGAGATGTGGTTTCAAGACACCCGTTCTCGGGTCTGTATGTAGTTTTCTGGGTTTTGCCTTTATCTCTGTGGAGGCTTCCCTGCATATACATGTATATATTCCCTGTATATAAATGTAAATGTCGGTGAGACGCTTGAATAGCAATTTTAAGCTGCTAGGTAAAGTACAGCAATTATCATATGTGGCCAGAGATAGATTGTAAAGATGGTTTGAGCTGGTGCACTTCTGAGGCAGTGAGTCCTTCCTTAGTGACTTGACTGACTTAGGACAAAAGCAGCCTTTATAGCACGCTTCTGGACAATCGTTTTGCATTATAAGTGTGTTGACTTTCCAGCTTATTGCCAAGTAAAGTAGAGTTGATGAGTATCAGTTTTCAGGTTTGAGGCACTCTTACTCATGCATGCAGGCTTAGTGTTGACAGAAGTACAAGTGGAATACCAAGCACCAATTACTGTCATCGCTAAAATATTTTTTTTCCGGGTTCTTCAGAAACTATTTGCCTTTGGGTCTGACAGTACTAATCAGGAGCTTTATCAAACAATAGCTGTCATCTTACAGCTAATTTGTTTCTCAGAAGCTTCAAGGTTCATGTTGTTCAGTGTATGATACATGGATAGTGTCCACATATTTCCAAGAACAAGTTTTACGTGCTGCTGAATAGCCAATGTGCAGTACGGGACGGGTTAATATATGGATATAATTGCCCCAGATCCAGAACAGAGCAATGGTCAGGTTTGTGATGTGACTGGGCGTCTGACCCCGGAGAGGACCAAGGGATGCTTAGCTTTCAGGGCACAGATACGGGCTTCTCAGGCTGATTGTCTTAAGTAGATTTTTGATGTGTAAAATATAGATATTTCAAAAACATATCACACCCAGTCACAGAACTGAATCTCAATTTCTTCATTGGCTATGAAGAAGTGCATGTAGTTCATCAACCATGTGTTTTGGGTATATATGTGTGGTTTTGTGCAGTGTGTTTAAAAATCAACCAAACAAAAAACACATTAGCTCTGGAGCAGGGGGTTAGAAAGGAAGATTCTTAAATAAACAAGTTAATCTGATATGCCTTTCCAAAGAGGCTGGCTTTAATTTAACTATCCAGCTTGGCTACTGGTACTTCTGTTTTCTTTTTTCTGAGTGGCTTGCAACAGAAAAGAGATTTAACCAAGTTGTGAAGAAGAATATTTTCTCAGAGATGATCAATGTTTTACATATTTAACAAAGGAACAACTGGAGCTTTACTTGTGCATGTTACTGTTTGTGTTGCTAACAGGGCAAAGCAGAAGGTGCTGGAGCTCTCCCTTTAAAGCCAGAATGAACTTGCATTAATGTGCACCTGTAGTTTTGGCTCTGGTATATTTTTTCCAAAAGTCCTCCTCCGTGAACATGGTTAATTACCTTGAATATTAAGAAAGAACCAGTACACTGTAGAAAATGACTGTTGTTCTGTTGCCTAACACGTATGGTAGATGTGTATTCTTAAGATAACCTAATTAAATGTAACAACGAGTTAGAGGCAAAATCTTCTTAGTGACTTGATATCAAGTATTTGAGTAGCTGAAGTCTGACGCTCATAATATCCTACTTAATATGCAGAAATAATTTGGCCTTATAAAAACTTGAGAAGTTCTTTGTTTAATGGGAGAGTTAACAGGATAAAACAGCATAAAAGTAAGGAGCGATGTTACCTGGCGTAGATGGCCATCCCTCTTCTCAAGCTTCCTAAACAAAAGTATCAGTAGTACATACATACATTGATCTTGCACTGGTACACATACGTATAGATCTTATGCTGTTATTTAAAAATAATGCGTATTGCTAAGCAAGTGCTTCAGTTGTTAACTCAGTTTCTGTAAAAAAAACACACCAAAAGCATCACTGCTAGATACCTTTTATCATTGCTCATCGGTTAAAATAGTACTGAAAAACCTGAAATACAAAAATGTCAGAAGTTTGTTCAGTGACAGAGGCGAGCTGTTTAGCACAACCGCTTGCTGCCCATTAGTTTTTCTTCCCATTGAAAAGACATGCATTTTATATTTATTTTTTTTTAACGTTACAGGAGTATGAAGACGATTATACTGAATTTAAAGCCAAAACTCTGGATCTTGACAGACGTCTTGCCTCTGTTCTTTGCGTAGGATTTCATGACTGTTGGGGTTTAGAATCCATGTTCAAGGTCAGTATCCACACACACGAAACTGTTCTTCATTTATTATCAGAAAAAGTTTTGCACATGGCTTAAATTATACTTTGTATCTAGTTAAGCTATTTGTGAATTGAATGCCTTGGAATACTGACTAATATGTATTTCAGCTGCAGAATCAAACTGAGTTCTTTGATTCTGTTCTCATTTTAATGATGTTCTGAATACAGTTTTTTTCCCCCGAAGTTAACCTCTAGCTAAGGCCAGATCTGAAGTGTAATTCAAGGAAACAGAGAGGTTCCCTGCTCACTAACATTCTGCACCTGACTGTACTAGGCATGGAGGATCTCATGGATGGCAGATGCGTCCAGGCTCTCCATCCAGTGTAGCATATCATTAGCCTGGGTAGTTGGAGTGTGTCTCTGCAGTGGTAGGCATTGTTCTTAAGCAGGAACAATTAGAATGTAAGATAGGGAACAACTGATCAAAACCAGTTCTTCAAAATAGGATTTAGGAGTTGTAGAACCTGAGTAAGTGATGTCATGTTATTAAGAAAGAGGTCAGTATGTAAGATGTTCAAACACGTTATTGTCCTGAAAGGCAAAAGGAGAAATCTCACATGTTAATCACCCTTGATAAGGCCTCCAATGGAGTGTTGTGCCCAGGTGTAAGTGTTACACTTCAGGAAAGATCATCTGTTGATGATTATTGAGGCTGAAGAAGAAAAGACAGAGAACAGACATAAATCTTCAAATACATTAAAGACTTCTGCATACAGGAAGGAAATCGCCTGTTCTCTACATCCAGAACGTAATGGACTTAATTTAAAGTGCAGAAGGTTCAAGTCTGATGACTGGGAAAACCACTTTATGCCAAGTGTAATGAATGGCTAGCATAGATTGCTAGGGGAGGTGACAGACTCTTCATTAGTGAAAAATCACAGAACCACAGAATGGTAGGGATGGGAAGGGACCTCTGGAGATCATCTAGTCCAACCGCCCTGCCAGAGCAGGGTCATCTAGAGCAGGTTGCACAGGAACGTGTCCAGGCGGGTTTTGAATGTCTCCAGAGTTGGAAACTCCACCACCTCTCTTTCAGAGAGGTCTAGAAAACTGTCTCTTGGAAATGGCATAGGTATAGGAGACCTCATCTTGGGGCAGGAACACAGGCTAATTAATCTCGAAGTCCCTTTTAAGGAAACATTTCTGTGACATTGTATACATCACACTCAAACTCTGTCAAAGTACTGCAAATTAGTTGTGGCAAGTATAAGGCAGTAATAATTCATACCTAACTACACATTTGGAGTAAATGAATTTTCCTTAGACTGACACTTTTGGCATTAATAGCAGTTAAATGAGTATCTTGCATTTGATTCTGGGGTTTACGCTGTTTCTTTCCAACCTTATTTTCTTACTGAATTCAGATAATACATACAGCGTTAGGTCTACTCTTTCATAAGGCAGATAAATTGTCTTAACTTTAAACATAGCAAGGAAAATGGGAGGCATCCTCAGAGGAGTCTTCTGCTGGCCTCTTGTTTGGTAATTCTTTTACAGCAGTAGGCTGCTCTTCCCCTCTTCCCCCCTTCCCCCCCCTCAGAAAACATTAACAGTTTGAGGAACTGGATAACTGCGGACATATATGTGATGAACACATTAAAAAGGTATGCCACGATGCAAAAATAAAAGATTATTTTCTTGGTAGTTCATAATGGCTTAATTTCTGTTCCAATAAACAGGTGAAAGAAGGGAATTAAATAATTAACAAAAATACGCCGCTTGCTTCAGGAAGCCTTAAATTGTCTAAAGAACTAAAGGAACGAATACAGACATTTTGGTTCTGCTTCTCATCTCTGCCTCACCTGTAAGTGTTCGTAGTCGCTGATTTAAAGGAAAGTTAACAGCCTTTAAATAAGGCATTGCTAATCACTGAACAAGTGTGATCTGCATAAAATGGTCTCTTGCTCAAGCAAATTTAACATCCGGTTGTGCGTGTGCACAGTTCAAATTTTATGGCACGTTCTGGAAACTTCGTGTTTCTGCATTGAAATGCACTCGGTAGTGCTCTCAGAATTGCCTTTTTAATAACTGTAAGAGATTTGCTGGATGGTTGTTTGGATGAGTCAATAGCTAGCAGGAATTTCTCTGCTTCAGGACTAGCACTAACACATCCCACATAAACAGTATTATTGTTCTGTGGTGACAACGACTTCCAAAGGTACTTGGGGGGGACCTAGACATCCAAGTTATTTGAAAATTGTGACCCATCTCTCCCTCTTTTCTCGATCCTTCAGCAAACAAGCTTTCAGGTGGCAGCAGAAAGGTTGGAAAGCTCCTGTAGGAGCATTAGACGCACCTGAATTAAATTACTGAATAATAACAATTCCAACGGTTGATGACTGACATAGCTAGTAACATGCAAGTAACATGCAAGTAACATGCATATCCTCCTTTTTTCCCCCAGAGTTTTAATTGTTCCCAGTGTTCTCACTTCTGTCTTTATGCATCTTTTCCACTCTAGTTCAATTTGGTAAAGCTATGGATAGCTTAAAAATGGGCAGCGTACAGAGAACTTAATTTAAAAATGAAAAATGTGTGAAACTAAATCTTTTTACCAGCATTTGTTTGTGAATTGCTATCATTAAAAGAAGAAAGCTGATTAGGTGTAGTTTTTTCCATGTAGAGTCTTATGAAGTCCAGAAGCTGCTTTTATTTCTCAAAAATATGTGGAGATGTTGAAATTCCTTGACCAATATGAAGAGCAGACCTACTGTGAGTGGAAAGTTCAGGTGGATGAAATTTGTCAGTTTAATTTAGACCAACCTCTAATTAAGCGTAGTCCCAAAAATGGCTTTCTGAGTGTGAATTTTGATCCTAATGTATCTATTTGTAATTGTAATTAAATCTGTATCTGATGTTTCTCTTTGACTTCACATTCATAAGATTACAGTAATATTCTAGGGTATGAGTAAATCTTAAAATCTTAAATCTTATTTATTTTTGTTGTCTTTCTTTTCCAGTGGGGAAATCTAGTTGTCCTATATCTGTTTACGGGAGAGTTCTTACTTTAAACAGTGAAGAAGGTTAGTACAGTCGTACATGGTTTCCCCAGAGACACATGGAGGAATGTAATAATAAGTTAGCTCTTAACCCTGTAAAATACAGTGGTTCTTTAAGTTATCAAACTTCAAAAAGCCCTTAAATCCTTACCCTTAAATTGATGAATACTAATTAAAAGATGTCTCCTGTATACTTTCTTATACTCCAGTCATCAAAAGGTATTCTAATGCCTTTGATTCTGAGATTAAATGCAAAGTAAACAAAAAGTCATTGTGTTGAGGCTTCTGAAAGGATAAATAGAGAAAACTGTTTCTTTCCTTCTTCTAGCTAGTAGCTTTATTGAGAGATGTGAAATGATGTCAAACCAGCCCAGCATTACAGATCCTGCTTTAGCTATACATGAGAAAAGGAACGGTTTTGCAAAGGTTCATAATGGGGGGATACGTTAGCAAACTGTTTTGTTTTTCCTTTTTTCTTCTACTCATCCTTTGCAACTTGTGCAACGCATGTGAGCATGTGCATGGCTCTAGCTGTCCTGCTGTTGAAAGGAGCTATGACATCTATCTAACAGAATCCCACTCACAACTTATGCTTCAGCTGGCAACGCTGGCCTCAGCTGAGTGTTAGATACTTGAGGACACTGCCACTCTGGATCTTCCAGACTGTGGATCCAGTTGCCCTCCCGTGGCTTGCCTTCTGCCCGGCAGCCTGGTCTGTTTTGAGACATTCAAGGTTTGCATGGTTTCCCTTTCATAGTCTATAGACCTTCTTCAAATAGCTGTTCCGCCCAGCAAAGTGCATAATACCACGTGTGGGGCATTAGAGCGATTTCACCTCACCTGTGGTGTCTTTCCCATGAACAGTGTATGGGAAACCTTCGACTCGTCACTCAGCTGTACAGCAAATGCAGACCACTCTGGAGGTAGAGTATCCTCTGGAAAAGAGCTGAGAACTGTTGATGGCCCGTTACAAGAAGCAGAAGAGATACACACATGGTAGGCGACAACCTGCTGGGACTGCATCAAACAAGTGAAAATGTCAGTGTGTGATATGGAGCTGAGAGTTCGGCGATCAAAGGACAATGTTAGATCAATCCAGGGAATTGTGAGCGCTTGGATGGAACACGCCCTCTTTTTAGGAAAGGTAAAAAAGAAGCTCTATTATACCTCCATGGCAAAAGGGAAAGACTTGCTGCTAGAAAATGCTGCAAGAAGATAGCTACCAGATCTGTCATCTTGTTGAGGTGGTGGCCAAGTGAGCTGTATTTGCGTGTAGTGATATGAGTGTTAAATTAATATGGGTGAATATTAATACTTGGTCACCTCTATGTTTTTGTTCAATTATTTGTGTAATTGCACAAACTGCATAAAATTTTAAGGCTGACAGTTGAAGACAAGTAGGGAGAAGAGAGAACAATTTTGGGAACATTTGAAAAGAACATTAGGGCGTTTAAAAGTTGGTAGATTGGGACTGACTAGCAGGCTGCAGTCATGATAGTGCTGCGGTCTCATTTTTGTTACCCTGAGCTATGTTGTTCCTGTGATCCCCATGGGTAAAGTAATTTCTGCAGCTGGAGAAATTGTCCTGAAGCACTTTTTTGCACTAGATATATTGTGAAATAATTCTGATTTTAAATGTGAATATTGCTTCCTTTATATGTGTAATTAAAAATGAAGAAGAGGTAATTTAATTAACCAGTTTACTTATGAATGCTAAATCAAATTATAATATCCTTTAATATGAACTGCTGCTTTACATGACTACAAGAGACTGAGTCGAAGGAATTTGAACAAGATGTGAATGCGGAAGCAGGGGGTTTTGTCTCTTTGCCCCATTTTTGCTATTTTTTTGAGGGACCTGCCTCTGTGCCTACTGCAACAAATGTTTGTGTCTGTTGTCAACATTAACCTTAGCGTTACCATCTGCAAAGTACCTTCGAGTTCAGTTT
This sequence comes from Chroicocephalus ridibundus, assembly GCF_963924245.1. NCBI lineage: Eukaryota > Metazoa > Chordata > Aves > Charadriiformes > Laridae > Chroicocephalus > Chroicocephalus ridibundus. The sequence goes on from NC_086285.1 coordinate 35,071,797, forward strand.
CAGACCTAATTTTATTTGTATTATTGTCTTTATTTATACTATATTTATTTATACTGATATTTACTTAAAAGGTCCAAATAAGGTTTCTTTTTAATGTTTAGTTAACTATAACAAGCGTTGATACTGCAATGCAGAACAAACATGCAGAAGTAGTCTTACAAAATGTGGATATTCCATCAAAGTTACTGATTTGTCTGATAGTTTTCTGCCAGCCTGTAGTCTTTTCATCGCTGAGATGCCTTCATCCTTGCACTGGCTTTTGCTAATGTAAATGTGATTCCAAGGAGGTTCATGAGTCTCCTGTACTGACCGAAGTACGATCCAGGAGCACACTTAGTACGAGAAATATTAGAGTGTTGTTTTGCAATATACACCAATTATATAAAATTATACTGAAACAAGGATGTGTATTGAGTAAAGGTATACATTAACACAACCATTTATTAAAATACTTTTCAGATGTCTTTTCTTTGTTTGCTTATTTAGGGAAATGAAAAGCTCTTCAAAGCACATTCCTCCTCAGCCTCTCGGAAGATTCATATAGAGTACGTCGATGACATTGTCGTCGATGGTTTATACAACACCATAATGTATTCTTTAGACTTTTTGAGAACACAGAAGGAAGTTTGAAGCCAGCTCTACTTTTCAAGCACAAATGATCCTTAATGGCACAGAGATACAACTTAAACCTTCTCTAGATAAAGAGGCTCGTGATGGTTTTTATGACCTAGTAGATGAACTCCTGGGTGATGTTTTCCAGACGTCTGCCCAGGTGGAAAGGGTAGCAGCACACCTGGGATCAGAAGATTACCAGGTACAGCTTCTCCTCTTGTGTTTGGGAATAATGAATCCAATTAACTGTAAGCTGCAAGAACCTCATTTTTAGTTGCAAACTCATTTAATAGCATCAGTCTTCAAATCCTGAGCCTCATCTGTTCTCGCAGTTGTGCAGTTTATAGAGGTGTAGTCCCATTCATTTCTGAAAGCTAACTCATGCTTTCACCCACTTCTGCATCCATGAGCAACAGAATGAAGTTGTCCATTTTATGCAAAGCTAATTTAGATTGGCTGAATATTTATCTCGTGGTTCCCCTGCTGTGAGATTCCACCTCGGGTGCCATGTTGAAGTCTGTAAATCTGCACATAATGGTAACTGCACCTGTTAGACAAGTAAAGGAGTATCCACCAAACTGGTCACCCGAATTATGGATGGTCCCTGAAAAGTTCAGCATTGAATAACTTGCAAAGGGTATGTATTCAGTTTGGTTTTATATGTTTTAAATGTAAACCCAAAATAGTAACAGCTGAGTGGATTGTAATTTTTCTTGTTAATAGATCTCTGGGGAAAAGGGGTGGAATTCCAGTCTTTCATCTGCATGTAAATTTAACCAATTGGTATTACTGTCTCACTTACCGAAATAACAAAACTTTTCTTTTGATGTTAAGAATGATATGGCCATGTTTGATCTGTCTGAAATCAGGCAGGAGATTATGGAGAGAGTAGCAAATGTTACCAACACCTCCTGGAGTACAGGAGATCTCTTGCTAGCTCTGTGTCTCACTGGCTGGAGAACTGGTCTGAATTTATGAAGCAATTCCTTCTCCATGCTTATGGTTTAGCATCCACAAAGATGCCTCTTACTGACAAAGTCTCTCAACAGCCTCCCACTATTAAACTGTTTAAAAAGCAGGCAAGAAAGCCACTTATTTTAGTAACTGGCTATTTAGTCGGGGTGTGGGGTGTGGAAATGGAGGAGCACATGCATTGATTTCTCTCACTTCTGCTCTAGATTGACATTTAAGAAAATACGTTTGGATAAGCAACTTTGAAGACTCGAAAACTTTTGAAAGGTAGTTTAAAGTGGATACAAAGTGAACTTGCTAAATATTAGTGAGAAATAGAGCTGGATGTTTAAGGAGTATCTCCTGAGATATGTCATTGTTAGGTAAAATGGAATGTGTGTGTGCGTGTTTACATGCATTAAAAGAATGACTATAAACTTAAGATCTTTTTACAATAATATTTCAATGAGCTGAGTTGGCAGCTTTTTTATTTTTATTTTCTTAGTGTTTGGGGTTTTGTTTCTTTGTTTGTTTTTAGTGGGTGGTTGGTTGGTTTGGATTTTGGTTCGTTGTTTTGGTGTTTCTTTTCCAGATATTGTACTTGCGTATCCTATTGGGTTAATTCTCAATAGTAGCACTTGCCATCTCTGGAAGTCAGGCCCAAAATGTCTTAAAATTATATAATAAAACTTTATTATTTTTATTTTATAAATAACTACTTATTTTTTAAAACAGCATAAGTGGCGCTAGTAGTACCAGTAGGACTTACTACATGTTTATTCACAATAGTGAGGAATGTTTGCTCTATTTGTAATTACACCTTTCTCTCTTTGGTAGCCTGACTGATTTAGAAGAATTTATACAAGCGACAGATGCTGGACTTCAAAGAGAGGTGACCAAGGGAGACCACTGTGTGCTGGTAGAAATCATGGGCCATCTCTTGTCTGTGAAAGAGAGGCAGACAACTGCTGATGAACGCTTTGAACCTTGGAAAGAGATGGTTGCGCTGTTAGAAAGCTACGGACGGAAGATGCCAGGCGAAGTTTATGCATGGTTAAAGGTACTGTATCAAAAGTAATATTTCATGTTTACATATGCGTATATGGTTCTAAGTAGTATTTGATCTCAGTGATTTCAAATAATTCCATTCTCCTCTTTTCTCTCCTTTTCAACTGCCAGCCATAACACGACTAGCTTTTTGTATGTTCTGTAGAAGACTTGTTTTATGTGAATAATGGAAAAAAATCAGTTAAAAAAGAAATCTGTTATATTCTGTTCTGATGAATTCTGTAGTTATTTTTTCCCTTTTTTCTTTCCTTTTTTTTTCTTTTTTTTTTTTTTTTTCTATTGACCAAGTCATCTTCACATTCCTAAGACTCCTCCCAGGAGCTGAGCCATATAGAAACTCTAGTGAGTGTGTTTCCTGCATTGGTTTTCCTTCCTTAACACAGCAGTAGTTTGGAGCTCTGTTCAAATACAGATACAAAAGCTGGGATGTGGTGCCTGTCAGGTGATATTGTCTTGCAGGCATCCCCAGCCACTTGTTTCTGTATGTGTTCTGCCCCACGCCAGTTCCAGCTATAATTACTTTGTGTAGCAAGTGAAATTTGGAGGAATTATCTGAATCGAACAAAGCACGGTGGTAAGAAGAGGTGGGAAAGCACTACAGCTGCAGTGGTTCCTGCTGAGACTGAAGGAAGACCTTATTAAGCTCTGGCTTTAAGATCAGCACCTGTGTGTGAGAGACCTTTAGTTGGTCTGGTTTGGGAGATGCACTACACTGTAGAGAGTACTAAATAGAATGGGGTAAAAGTTCAACTACTCTTTTTCATCAGATAACCTAATTAGTCAAAATGAAGACTTCTCACCAGTTTCAGTGAGTTTTCCAGTCAACAGTGGAATTTCTGTTTCTGCATCTGTCTGGTCTAAACCAGATCGAGGGGTTGGCTGGGAAAATAAATGTAGGATTTTTGATGTATACCTTAAACTAGTCTTCCAGTTACTCTGAAATGATTTGGCTTTAAGCTTCTCTTTCTCGTACTTTCTTTTGACACGGACAAAGAAAGTCCAAGTATTTTTTTCATTGTGATGTAATGGGTTTTTCTGAAGGGTTTACGGACTGTTTTTTCTAGACATCTTGGGGAGATGTGTAGAATGAGAAAGCTATTTCCAGTTCAGCTTTATATCCTTGAAAATATGTTAAGTATTAAGGTGGCAGGAGTGGAGCTCTCTATTTTACTGCGTGGAAGATTCCCCAGTATTTTTGGAACAAGTTTTATGTGATTATATATAAAGTAACTGAGTTCGTTAAGTTCAAGTAGTTTATGATTACCAATGATCCATACAAGTAATTATTTTACAGTTGACAAAAATTCTAGTAAAAGCTATGACACAGAGTATAGTCTGCGGTTAAATAAATCCTCCACTATAATTTCTGATTTATAGGCAGGTGTTGGGGTATCCTCACTGTTAATATACAAATTTTATTGATGTACTTCTGCTGTGTGTGATATTTTTCCTCCAAGATATTTTTTTACTCTGTTAAATGAGAATTGTCTGAAAAATTGAATGCTGTTAAGAGGAGACCTGTGTCAGTAGAGCACAAAGTAACTCCTCTTCAGGCATCTGAGGTTGCAGTTATCAGAAGGAAATAAACTGCATTTTATGTATGTTGAATTCTGTGATTGGTCTTTTTAATCTCTGGGGTTTTTTTATGAGAACATGATCAGTGACAGGTGTCACTGCCTGTGTTTTGTCAGGGGAGACAGATAGAACTCAGAGAAAGATTTTAAGACGGAAGCTCCCTTTCAGTGTGATGTGGAAAATGCATATGCTCATCTCGTTAAGGTAATGAGGAATCTCAGAAAAACATATTTGCTTGTACTAATGCAATTTCCATGCTAAATCTAATGATATTTTGATGTACGTATTAAAATATTTGTGGTTTGTGGGTTGGGGTGGTGTTTTTTGGTGGTTGTTTTTGTTGTTGTTGATTTGTAAGAAACTGTTATAATTCTATCAGTTAAATATCAAGGGTTAAATTTTAAAAATCACCACCAAATCTATGTTTCCATTGTTTCTCTTCCAATGTTGCATATGCTCACTGATAAAATAAAAAATTCGTAATGCTTAGATATTCTTTATTAATATTCTTTTAAAAAGTCGGCATAATGTGCTCGTGAATAGACTAGTCTGGAGTGGAATATTTAGTGGATCTTTTTAAAACGTAGAGAAGGGACTTTGTTAGCATTTGTACAACTTTAAAGTAATGAGAAGTGATTTAATAAGTTAAGAGATTCGTTACAAGAGTATAAGTTAACTGCAGTTTTTGTTTTTATAGTTCAAATGTAGAGTGCTTGGTACGTTTTGGGTGCTTTCACAGACAATGCAAATGTAGCTTTCTAACTTCTCTGCAACAATCTCTCTCGGTTTTTCTCATATGGATTCATGTATACAGGATGTATAGATTTCACTGCCAGGTTTAGATACGCTTAATATACCCTATAACTGTACTTTACTGAATACTCTTTTCCTCTTCAAGGCAAATGAAGAGATTGAGATGCTGGAAAAGGAAATATTACTAATGAAGGAATCTGCAAAACTATTTGAATTAGCTATTCCAGGCTACAAGCAAATGAAACAATGTCAAAGACTGGTTGCTCAAGAAAGTTTGGGATATTAGTGTTTATATTAATGTAAGATTTTTTTCTAAAAGGTATTATAAAGTTAGAATTTATTCTGAATGTTATACTCTTAATTTGATCCTAGAAGTGCATATAGTTCTGATTTAAAAAAAAAATTTAAATCCTGCAGATTATCATATTCCTTTTGGTTTTGAAATTATAGTTGCTATGTTTTAGGATACCCAGAGTAAAAATATCTCTGCTCTCAAGTTAATCAATTTCAGGATGATAATCCCAAAGCAAAACAAGATTTGTAGTTTCCTTTTGAGCTTTTTTAATACTAATAACTTCCTTGAATAATTAAAATAATTGAGTGGAAATTCAGAAAGCTAGAAAATTCCACTTCAGAACTGAGGATTGTACATAGAAAGCTGTAGAAGGCCGGAAGCACGAGTCCAGAAAAGTCAGTGTACAGACCTGTGTGGGAAATCGGCCTTGGAAAGTTCTGTTTGCCTCAAAAAGTTGTTTTTCATAGGCAAGGTTAAAAACATATGGACTAGATTTTCTTTCCAGTATTGTTTGCCTAACATTTGTATTGCCAGGAGGGGGTGCAGGGCAGTTTCCCCTGCATCTCCCAGGTGCATCTGTATGTTATCAGTGGATATAGGTGTATGTTCAATAGCGCAATAAAGATAGGTATGTATACCTCTCAGAAACTGTTGTTGAGTATTTAAACTGTTTAAATGCTTGGCTTTTGGGCCGAATTTTGAGAAGGTGTATTATTTTACATGCTTTCTAGCTAGCGGTGGTGTAGGGTTGGAAAAAATAAGGTCCGGGAGCTATTGCTGTGTGATGGGCTTTCCCCTGCGTCCATTTATCTGTTATATAGCAGAAGCTTGTCTTTACCAAATGTTGTTGACACTTTTATCTGTACTTTCTGTTTCAGAGCAACATTGATGATTGGGCTAAAACCCAGTGGAGACAGATTAATGTGGAACAGATGGATGTGGAGCTCAGAAGGTTTGCCAAGGCAGGTTCCATAGCTGTCTTTTTCTGCAATTTATCTGTCTCGGTGCCACCCCTTCCTCACTCTTCCCACACACTTTGATGTTTCAGTGGATTTGTTACTCATGTCCAAACCGAATATTCTGGAACATGTTTTGTTTTGGGGGCTTTTCTTTAAAACTTTATTCTTCTGGATGAGTTTCCAGTCGCCGTGGAGGTACCATGGTCAAAACCGTGCTGTCGCTTCTCTGAATTGAAGCAGTGTGTGAAAGAATAAAGAAGGTGGGGTTTGATGACAGAAGAAAGTCATTGTGTTTAGAGACGGGTGGAATTTGTGGAGATTTATCTGCTCTGCCCTTAGACATATCTCCAGAGTGTTCGGAGTTGCAGCAAAGATACTCATATTTAAAGGGAAGGCACTTTCTTTGCTTCAGGTGTTTGCAATCTTTTGTTGATAGTAGCCCTGCAGAAGACAGTTCCAATGGGACAAGGGAAGTATGAAGCAAAAAATAGCAACAAAGGCCCCCGGACCATTTGCAGGACACTGAAGGAACAGCTGTGATAGAACAGAATAGCAGTTGGGTGTGAAAGAAAGAAAGCCTTGAATCTAATGGGTATAAAGTTGCTTCTTCTTTACATGTTTGTTTCATTCAGGAATAAATAGGTTTCGTTGCATGCCCAATTAGTAGGGCTTTAAGAGAAAAATCAGACTTAACAGCAGATGCCTTGGCTTACACTGCTTCAAAATGCTGTGACTCTACTTAGCCCATTATGATACTGGGGGTCATATGCTGTGATAGGGGGTGGTAAAAGTGAGGAGAGGGTTGAGATAACTGTGTTCCCCTTCTGCTTTTGCGTCATTCACTGTGGCACACGTGCCAGGGTCGTGGAATAGAGAAGATGCTGATCACTGCCCGTGAGCTGATCACTTGCATCGTGTTCATCGTGCTCCAGCGTGCAGATGAGTCTCCCTTACCCCTCTGAATGGTGGCTTTGAATATATTAAATTTATGGATACTTTTACCTGCAGTGAAATAATTAATAAGAAAATTAGACTTAAATCATTAGGGCTGTGGTAAAGTAAATGGCTCCGATCCAACTGTAATCATAAAATCACTGTGTAAATGCAGTGTTAATACAGTTCCATTACTTTAAGTGCCATGCTGGAAAGTACATTTCCAGAGCCTTTGCTTTATCTGCCACATAAACCAATGACCCCAATAAAATCTTTCCTAGGCTTGCGCTAACTACAACTCTCCCACACTTCTGCACGTGAAACAGGAAAGTAGAGTTTTCTGACAAACCTAAACGTTTCTGAAAGTTATTAACAAGGTGGCTGTAAATGGCAGGTAACTGTCACAATTATTTTAATCCTATTCCTTAGGAAATGCGGCCTTTACGTCAAACTAGGACAGGATAAAAAAGTTTGTTCCTGGGATGTATACAGGGGCTTGGAGTTAAAGGTGAAGAATCTGGTGTCATCGCTGAGAGCGATACTGGAGTTGCAAATCCTGCGATCAGAGAGAGACGTTGATACCAGGTCATGAATGTGACGAGAGTAACTGTTCAGCCAAAGAGACCCCAGCGATGGTCTCTCATGCTCATAGGTGCAGGAGTGCTGTCAGGCATGTGGTGGAGCCACTGCTGCCGGCTATTCAACGTGTAAGTGGAGCAGAGATTTAGGTTTGAGACAAAGGCATCTTGTGGGTTGAGAAGTGAATTTGTGGTCTCTGCTCAGACAAAAGGACCTAATTGTCTGAAGGCAGACCTGGCTTGCTAAATTAGAGGGTTCTTCCATACTTGGCTGTCTCCCTGCTGAGCCTGAAAATAGCGCTAGGCCTGAAAGGTTCTCTGCCATGTCTGAGACAGGAGAATACTTCCCAGTAATAATTCCTATTAAATATTTATAAGAAAACCAAGAAACGTGGCTACAAACTTTCCTAGATAGCAAAAGAGAATGTTTCTTGGTAGCGAACAGAGGAAATGACGGGCAGAGGGAAATGGAAGGTAAGGAAAGAAAGGCCACCTGAAAGGCCAGCCTGCTAGTAATTTTTTTAAGAATTAGTACATAGGGAGACTGTTGACCTGACAGTAGTTTAAAAAACAGAAGGGTGCCAGAAGGGAGAGAGATACATACATTTTACGCTGCTGTTGATCGTATAGCTGGAAAAGCAGAGAAGTTTGTATAAATCAAAGGGGAAAAAAAAAAAAGTTATTTTAATTTCTCAAAGAGAATCCCATTGGTTTTGATTCCTAGGGTATAACATGGACCAGTTATTGGTTTTCAAAATTTGAATAACATTTTTTTTTAACCATTCTGGGGGAAAAAAAAAAGTTCAATTTTCAATCATTTTTAAAATGAAGAAAGCTGAAATAAAAACTCAAGAGAGAGTGAGCGTAAAAGAATGTTTCTATTCCAATATACCAAGCATTTTTCACATGCAGTTTTAGTAGAAGCAGATTTTAAATTACTTTTAATGCAGAAAGCTCCTAAACAGGCCTAGCATAAATTTTTTGTGATTTTTTTTTTTAAATAAAAAAAATGATTGACTATTGTCTTTTCAAAACCAAGCCTTGATTAAAGTTTTAAAGTTGCTTTTTTTAACTTGATGTTGCACAAAGCAGTAACAACATGTGGTAAATACTCCCACCACTCCCCAAGATTTCTAGTGTGCAAATACTGCGTCTGTAGTTTACATCAGCTTCAATGGCAGCTGTGCAAATAACCTTGCCTTTTAGTGTTATGAAACACAGTATGTCACAGTACAAGACGAAGCCAAAAAAAGCCCCAGTAACAGCATCAAGAAATATTTCATCTAGGCTGATTGAGTTCACAATTTTGGTGATAATCTGTAAGTATATCCAGTATCTAGAGTGCATATAACTTATTTCATTGTTTTTTACTTGGATTCCATTTGAACGCTTTGTTATGGGCTTATGTCTGTTTTTTTCTTATTCATTTACTTATTTTGCTCTCTGCTGTCGTTTTTCTTTATAGGTCAGGCTTTTATAGCAGAAGACACTACCTTGACAGACCCTCTGGGATTCCAGCTTCATAAAGGAGAAGATGAAGTCCACAGTATAGTTGACAACGCTGTGAAAGAGTTGCGTACTGAAAAGGTGACAGGTGCCCATTTTTTCCTTCTGTTTTTGCAGAATAGCATGTAACAAACTATTTGTTTGAGTAAGGTTTGTTTCAAGAAATTAATGCTAATAAGTGAATATTTTCATGTGACTTACCTAGGGAGCAAAATTCACAGCCTGGGGAAACTAACTTCTTGTCTGTGGTGTAGTTTACCATCACTGTGAATTAAATATAATTTAATTAAAGTTCGCAACTCAAAATGTGAAATGTGATATGTATGGACAGATGTTATTACTACTCTTCTAGTTCCCAGTTTTTGGCAGAAATCAGCCAAACATGGGCTGCCGTGGAATTTTCTTATGAAGAGCATCACAGGGACGGAGCTCCTTCATTAAAATCAGATGAACAGCTGCTTGAAAATTTGGATAACAACCAAGTAAGGATTTAATTAATAGAAATACTAAAAGTATATCGATTTTGTTCACTCCCTTGATACACTTGGTTAGTTAAAACTTTTTTCCTGAATCTTTATTGGAGAGAGTTATGTTTTCTCCGGATGTTAGTCCTGGAAAATTATAGGTATGCTATGTAACTATATATATTCTAAAAAAATCCTTGTCTCCATGTGGGAGTTAAAAAAAATTACCTCTTTCTAAGCTTATATTTTCTTAGATTTTTAAAAAAATAATTTAATACTATGCTGTCCATTTGCAGTGTTTAAAGATGTCTTCTGTTATGATATGCAATAATAACAAGTTACAGGAGAATTTGTTAAACTCTTATTAGCTCTAGTTCCTCTGTGTGATAAATTATTTTGATTAGTGCAGTTTTTCCCTGTTCTTTGTTTTTCTAGGTTCAGCTGCAAATGATTCTGAAAAGAAAAAATGTGGTCTATTTCATTGAACAAGTGAAGGGTTAGCAAAATAAATTAAACATGGCAGATTCTGTCATTTCCATTTGGATGGAAGTTCAACGCACATGGTCTCACCTAGAAAGTATTTTCACTGGCTCTGAAGATATCAGAAGCCGGGTGCCTCAAGATGCAAACACATTTGATGAAATCAACAGACACTTCAAAGTTAGTAGAGTTAGTGTTTTATCTCCATTTCTATCTTGCATTTGAATTATTTAGAGTGGGTAATTAAATAGATATTTTTTTAAATAATAGCATATTGACAGTTTAGTTTGAATATTTATTTGATTTGCGTGTTTCTAATTCACTGGTTTAACATTATTACGAGAGTCTCGGGCTTACTTGGGAGAATATCAGAAGTGGATTTTGCGTTCTTTATTATTAAAATCAAATTAATTATTTACCTTGTTTTCCTTTTGCATGGACTGGCAGCTGCTGGTTGACACATTATCACAAACAATGATTTGTGACAAAGTTCTGCAGGTCATTCCTTCCCGTGACTTTAATATCTGTTTTTCTTTGTGCTTTGTTAGCTTTTTAACCTCCTGGAGTCACATAGAGATACGACACTTCTGAGTTACCGAAATTCTTTCTGCGAAACGCCATATCATTTAGGACAGTGACAGATGAAATACAAGTTTATGTTCTATTACTTATTATTGGTCAAAGGTAATTACAGCAATCAACCTAAATATTTGAACTTGCACAAAATATTGTGTTTTAATTTTTCATTCTGAGCAAAAAAAGTCACTGAACCCTTGCTTAGTGAAGAGAATAACTTCTGTGTTATCGATAAACTTATAGTTCAATCCACGTCTGCCAGGGAAAGTTCTCATGATGTTCAGTTCTGAAAAGCTGAGGTATGATAATGTTCCATAGAAGGAATATACATTTAAAATTCCAAATAAATTTCTAATTGTTAAGTCTGCAATTTAAACGGTGTGGGTAGCAGCATGTCTAACTACATGCCAAACAAAATGATGTCATCTATATTCACACCTTTGGACGAGCTGAGCACCCTGTTAAGAACAATGAAATTATTCATGGTGTTTAACACGCATAAGTTTCTTCATGGTGCATGTTGAAAATGGCACTGGGCTTGCGCATGTGAGCAGAATTATTGTACAAGTTAATGCTTCTGTTACAACCTGTCATTTTTATCTTGTTCGAAGAGATCTAATAGTATAAGCAGTGATATTTTCTTTCCTCCAGTGCAGTTCTGTCTGTTCATTTTAGTTTTCCTTCATGTTCAGTCTAAACGCTGTCAAAATAGGTGTTGGTGGATTTTTTTTTTCTTTTGCCGTTTGAGAAATAGAACCTAAAACAAGCTGATGAGGTGCCTTCTTCCAGTTCTTTTTCCCAGGGCTTTCCTTGACCCAGTATAGTGAACAGTATGAAGTAGAAAAAAAATTTGAGGGGAATTACACATGTTGCAATAACTTCCTTGCAGTTCCGTACAGAGGTTGGTGAGTGACATAGCAAATACAGAAAATGTGATGGAAGCTGCAGCCGAGCCAAAGGTGTATGTAAAATTTGAAGCTTTGCGGCACAGGTAAAATTTCCAGCATGATTATTAATTTTTCTAAAATGTAATTCTGTAACAGTCAGGAAATGTGAGCTGTCAAGTCACTCTTGCTTTTTGTATAGGTGTGAGACGATCTGATCTTGTTTCTGTTCTGTCACTTGTTTCTATTCAACATATTGGACTTCCAGTGCTTTTTATATAGTCAGTTACGCTTGAGGCATTGGTTCCTTGTTAATAGATGGCATGATGTAAAAATTGTCAAGGGTCTTGAAAATACGTTCGGTTTGGATCAAATTCATTTTCTCCCCATCCGCAACCTGGGAGGTGGGAGTCTTTCTTTCAGGGTTACAGCAGGAGACAGGGGATTGTGCACCGCAAAGGTACCTCCTTCAACACGCTTAAAGGTATGCCTTGAACTTCCCACTGGCGTTCACTCTTCCTGCCTGTAGAGGCAGCGATGTTTGGAGTCACAGCCTGTTTCTCCTTGAAGAAAAATGTATAGGGTAAAAAAATACAAAACACAAACCTGGTTTTTTTTTATATGTCACTTTTGTTATGAGGGTACCAAGCTAATAGCTGAAGCGCATCAGTCACACATAAATAAATGTGGGTTTTTTTTCCTCTCCAGATAGGCATGTAATTGAGTACTTTGATTCTTAATACTTTTTGTGTCAATAACAAACGTGAAAACACATTGGTATCCTTCATACATAAAAGGAAACCTGTGCATCTTAAGAAAAGTGGTAACTTTTCTCCCCCGTTAGACTGGTTCTTAGCTTTTAGTTTCTTTCTTCTTTTTTTTTTTTTTAATTCTTTTATGTGCAAATAACTGCCCTGTCAAGTAAGAAATTTTATTCTTGTCCCTTACTTTCTAAGGCTGGACTCTGGAAGGTTGAAGGGGAGTTTCTGCTTAGCCAAACGTACCTTTTCAGGGACTTTTCTGGCACAATTCCATTCTCTTGGTTTCCTTGGTCCGAATGAGTAAAAAGAGCATATTATGTTTCAGTTTCTGGGAAGGAAATATGTAAGGTTTGCCACCTTCTCTGTTCCTTACAGCTGTATTCATTGTTATTATTTTAAATGAAAAGTGGATTGTATTGTTCTGTTTTACTGTTTAGTCTGATTTCGTCTCTAACTGGGAGAGAATTCTTGGTGTTAGGATCATTAAAGGCACATGTCATTAAAATCTGTCTTCTTTTCAGGCTTTCTCTTTGTGAAAAAAGCTCTGGCTGGATATTCAGAAACCAAGTGCGTAGCTTTTTCTCGCTTCTGTTTTTTCTTCAGCAGACTTGCTAGATGTCCTTTCAAAAGGAACACAGCCAAATCAGAGGAACCTCCTAGCAGACTATTACACTTCATTTTGCTTACAGAAAGGCAAGTTTTCCATCTAACCATGTGAGGAGATAGTATCGTAGAACTGCACCTTTGTTTCTGAGTGTTAATTTACTTTACAAATAGAAACGCTTTGTCTAAGGAAGGTAATAAACATTCTCCCCCCAGGTAGGATAAGTACAAGGTGTTCAGCAAGAAGAAATTAAACCATCATTCTGAGGAGAAGTGTTAAAATCCTGTGCTGTCTCCTGCTGGAAAGTTAGCCACGTCTAATTTGCATTTATTTGGATTTTTGGGTTGTAGGTTTGTAGGAATTAGAAATGGAAAAGGTCAATGAGATCATCAAATCTATTCTCCTTCTGGCACAGATTGATCGAATTTCAGGCGTGCTGTGCGTAGTGATGATAAGTAAGACTGAAAGATCTATGGTCTCCGTTAGGCTGTTACCGACTGAGCTGCTGACCATTGTACGAGGAATGTTTTTGTGGCAATCCTCCTGTTTTCCTCCCTTGAACAATAATCTGCTAGGTTTTGTGACACTTTGAGACCGATTTGTATAAAAACACAGGCACTTTGATGTATTTCAGAAGCTGTATACTATGTTATCTATGTGCCAGATGATACTTCTGGCCTCCGTGACTGTCCAGCCGTGGCCATTAATTCTCTGAGTGCTAGAGTTATTGGTGTGTCTCAGGCAAAGCCTTTTTAGATGTGATGTGACACGTAACAGAAGAACTGATATTTTCCAAGAGGATGAAGGGTTTCTGAGGCTTGAACACTGAGCCTTTTCAAACACGATGACAGAGTCTCATAGCTCCTTCACATGACTAAATGTCAGTGACTTGTTTCATCTACGCGTTGCTCTGTGCCACATACAAGAGCAACCAAACAATTCTTCTTTCTAGTTGTCAGGAGTAGAGCATGCTGGTGTGTAGACAGTGATCTTCAAACTCCATGGTCTTTGGAGACGTGTGTGGTTACGCAACGCATTTAGACCCGAATCGACAATTTGTGAAATAAGCACTAGCTGTAATAACAATTTCAAGACTTCTCAGTTTTATATTTAGCCATCTTTGTCCTTCAGACCCTTCTGGCAACTGACGATAGTGTAATGAACTCTATTCACTACTTTATCTGTGACCATTTTCCCCTATCTTTTCCCATAAAAACCTCCGGTGCAGTGATCATGCAACAGTCAGATAGCATTGCTGTGTCAGTCTGCACCACCAGAGAAATCAGAAGCACTCCTATTATTTGTTCAACTGGCCTAAATATTCTTACACTATGGGAAAAAATCTGTTTTTTCAGGTTTTTTTTTATTGCCTTTAAAATTTAAGAATGAAAATATTGCATAATCACCTGGTCATTCAGTGCATCGTACTCGCTAAGATCAGTTGAAGACTATGTGCTGAAAGCATTAGAATATGAAACGCAATTGTAAGATTAGTGCAAGGACTTCACGCTATCCATTTAGTTGATTAAAAACTGTGTTAAATTTTGCTGAACCACAAAATCTTATTGCGTATAGCAAATGGCAGTCATCCACTTTAATAGAAATATGCATTGAAGTAGTTTGATTGACACAGATCTAATATAAATGTTTTCCTTATACGTCTGGTATTTTTGGGTGCAGGTGGCGCATCATCTTATCAAACTTTTTGACAACATTGCTGATTCTAAATTTCATGAGAATATAGGGGAATCTGCAAATACTGCCCTTGGGATGTACAGTAGAGAAAAGAAGTGTGTTTCTTCCTATGAAGGGTGTGGATGCAGTGGCCAGGTACATTGAGTTATGTGAAATATCCTTTCCAGATTTTGCCCTCTTGGGGATGTAGAGTAAATAGATGCTTTCAATGGCATGAAATGCTGCTTTTAAAAATGTAAATTTAGAAAAATAAAAAAAGACTAAAAACTCCCTTACTATTATTTTTTCCAAATTTCAAAACATTTTGTGGCCCAAAACTGTATAATAAACTAATAATTTAATGAATTGTCAAGCTGCCCCTTGTATTTAAGTTGCGGTTTTGGTTTTTTAAGAAGTGTAGAGAGTTAAGTGTTTAGGAACAATGAAAAAGAAAAAAAATATATTAAAAGCCACAGAACTGATGAAGCCTATGGTTGAATGTTGCATTTATCATACTTCCTCTCTTCTGCCCTTTTATTTCATCTTCCATTATACTTTCAGATCTCCTCTTATCCTTTAGCACACACCCCTCAGACCTCCAGCTCTCTCCCATGTCTCCTATCAGCTGAACAGGGTTTTGGCTGTTTTTGAGCCTCGTATTTGCTAATTGGCCAGCCAGTATGTGTGCTAACTGGGTAGTGGTAGGTCAGAAAGAACAGATCAGCAGCTTGTCAGACAATAACTTATTGTTCTCAGAACAGGGCTGAATGGATAAGCGTTCACATTGCATAAAATCAATGTTGCATGTGGTTCTAATGATTGATTGTCTCAGCAGGGAGGCCCCAGACTGAATGGGCAAATATATGCAGCTTGCCTCTTAGAGATGGTTTCTCCAAGACACAGCTACATCTGAGTGCATAGAGACATAGGAAAAACTGTATTGTCTGTGTTTGCTGTTGTGCAGACACAGACTAAAATTTCAGACTTCCATATTTGCAGCTCTAAGACAGTATGTCTGTGTGTTTAAGTCAAGTGGATATGTAAAACAAAACAATGTCGGTAATTGGGAGAGGCTCCTCTGAAGTAAATCCTACCAAAGAGGCAGTAGGAGAGAGAAAATGGAAGGGAAAAAACCCCACTCTCAGTTCAAGTTTGTAAAGAATGCGTATGTAAAGAAAATCCTTTGTAAAGATTAACGAGATGAGCTTCCTATATTGTTATCATTTATGTTACGTGCATAAATATATAAATATTATATTAAATATAAATATGCATGTTTGGGTTTTTTTTCTTCAAATGGTAGAGTCTTGGCTGCAACGCCTTGCGGAAACTACACAAAAGAGTGCGCCTCCGCGTCATGGAGGCGATACCGGCCTATGAAGAGAAGCAGAGCGAGCCGTGGGGGTTTGACTGCCCAGGCCAGGTTGCACTTACTGGTTCACACATCTGGTGGTTTTCAGATGTTGAAATGGCATTCGGTAGGCTGGAAAAGGGCTTGGCATCAACCCTGAAGGACTGCCACAAGAAGCAGGTATGGATATCTTCTTTTTGCTCAACTCAGTGAAAATGGTCTCATAAAAAGAGATGGGTGGCGTATCTAGTGATTTCAGTCCTGTAGTAAATTAACTGCTATTAGCATCTACTGAAAAAAGTAATATGCCTTTTGCTTCCTTTTCTGTTTTCTCATGGGCATTGTTATCACGTCTTAATTACTGGTGTTTCTGTAGGATTATTCTGAACTGAGATGAAAGGCAAAAGCAAAGATACTTCCAAACATCAACTATGATGGTGTCACAAGAACAGAATATGCAACCAGTACGTATATGAAATACGAATACTAAACATATATTTATGTAAGGAAGCCAAAGCTGTTGGTTTTGTTTGTGTCAAATCAAACTTCTAGTTTGATACTTCAAATACTTCTAGTATTATTAGTTTTGGTCCTGCTTCAGAAGGGTGCCTTCTGCAGTTTGATTTTTTTTTTTTACTTCACCCTTGTTTCTGGTGTGAGTATTGTTTCTCTTTGTGAAAACCCTAAGTAGTTTTGCTTCTCTTTTCCAACCTAGAAAATCTGCCTAAGGGAAATATGAAATAGGAAGGAGACTTTTAAGGGGGAGGAAATCTGATAGAGGTGGATAAAGATTAATCTTTGTTTGCCCTTTCTCATAATACAAGACCTATAATAGGCACTACCTGAAGCTATTAAATAGCCGACTTTAAACAAAAGAAATACTTTCACACAGTGTACAGTTTAAAATATGGAACTTCTGGCTACAGAATGACGGAAGTATAAAAAAAAAAAAAATATGAAAGGTTAGCCAAATTTCAGTCCAGTTCATGACTATTAAATATGATGATAAAATAGGTGGTGTGGTTTTGAGGGTTTGGGTTTCTTGGGTTGTTGGGGTTCTTACTGTTTAGTAAATTCTGGCTGACAAGCCTGTGACAAATTGTGCCATGTATTTCCAGGACACCCATCTCCTGGACTCGTTTTTTATGAGCATTTTGTTGGTTTTTTTTTTGTTGTTGTTGTTTTGTTTTTTTCTTGTTGGGTTGGTTGGTTGGTGTGTTTAGGTCTGGTTTGTTTTTTAAAAATCTCTGCTAGCTTCTGTGAAAGGCAGAGACTGATCCATGATGAACCTCTAGGTGATCCAGGCAGGCTATGTTTCTGTGGTCACTTTGCAAGTAGAGCGAAGCACTGTCTCATGCCGCTGCTGCTTCCTGATGGTGTAACGTGTGGTGGGCGCTTTGGACTGGTTCTGCTGTAAAAAGGGTGGACTAGGAAAGATCACCTGGACCTCTCTGCAGGTAGCAGCTCACTGCCATAAAGAAGTGGAGCTTTGGGTGTGTTTAAAAGAAGATGCCAGAAACATTTCAGTGTACCTGACTGTTTCATTCGAGATGTTGCTATTGATGATATGATACAGAAAAACAAGAAGCCTGGTGAAGTTACCTGCTGGTTTTATTTTTTTAAGCAGTTTCAAAATCTATTAGGCCATAGACAGTGATTCTCAAATAACTTGTTCGATGGAGTATTACATTCAGGGACTTTAACTCTGTCTCAGTAAAAAACAGCACCAGCAGGTGGTTTTGTATATTAAATAATACAGAGAGTGTAGTGTTTTAAGATCTCACTAGTTCACCACCCATTTTTAAGCTGGAGTTTTAAAACATGTACAAGCATAGTTCTGTCTCATGCTAGCTACCCAATAAAATATATATTTCTATTAATGTTAGTTATATTTCCCTCCTTAAAATTACGTGCATTAGCTGTGTACATTTTTCTGTCCTATTAATATGAAATCTGAAAAATTCCATAGGGTCTTTCTACTATGTAAGTCTGTATAATAAATTCTTATCATATTTTGTGATTTTTCCCTTTGTTACTTTGCCTTTTTTTAAAACGTGTTCTTCCCTAAGGTGTATTTTCAAACAGTTCTCAAGCAGTTAGTACCACAAGTTTTGCAGAGTCTGGTGCATATCTCAATGGAGACAGTAGCCACAAAATTTACAATTCAACTTCATGTAAATCTTCTCCTCCTTCCGTTCTTCCTACTCTGCCTACTTCACCGTCTTCAGTATTTGTGGATTGTCGTTGTCTTGGAGGTGTTTGAAGTATCTGTTTAAACCAGGATTTATTCTGGCATCTGAGGTTTAATATCAGTAGATTTGCACATACAAGCTAGTTTTTGTGGTGATTTAATTCATGATGTAGGCAGAACTAATTTCTAGTAGCAATAATGATAGATGGTACTGAGACGCATCTGGTCTTAGACGGTTACTTAAATCCTTTCAGGTCACTCATCTAAATGCTCTTATTACCGTGCTGCTTGGAGAACTTCCTTTGGGTGATCAATGGAAAATCATGACCGTTTGCACCATAGATGTTCACACTAGAGATGTCGTGGCCAGCCTTGTAGCTCATAAGGTATGTGTTTGGATCAACTATATTTTATGTTCATGGTTTTAGTGGATTTGAGAAGAGTTAATAGTACTTAAACCAAGTTTGGGTCTGGATCTGCACGTGGGCATGAGGGAGGAGAAGCTGTAATAGTTATAATCATGAAGACAGATTCAGAGCTGTGTGCCACACCTGGGTTTTCGTAAGAAATTGCCTTCTGAATTTAAAGTTTTCCTGAACAAAAGTCAGGTGTCCTGCTTCTGGGAACCGCTCAAACTTTTAGTGGGTTTTCTGTGAACGCCAAGATATTTCCTTTAAGTTTCGGATCACAAAACTGAGTGCAGACAATCCTTGGGCAGTGTGAGCGGTTTTTCCAAAAGTCTTCAGTTATCTGCTTTTAATTATTCCATCTTCAGTCCTTCCCAGTGTGTTTTTGCACTCCTTTTAGAGGCATACACGTGCATCCTTATAGCAGGGCACTCCTCTCCTGTGGTGACTCTTTATGAGTGCATACAATGACAATTTTGAGTGTTTATTTAAACCAAAGTGCTCTCTCTGTGAGTAACTTTGTTCAGGTAAAGCTAAGGTGGCTGTCATATGGTGCTGGTTTGAATGCGTGAAGTGTTTCACTGGATGGGGAGTGAAATGGGAAAGAATTCTCATTTTCCTTCTGACCTCCTGAGCCTCAGAAATAAAACAGGTTTCTAAGACAGCATTAAGACAAGAAGAAACACGGCTTGAGGAGTAAAATGAAACTCATTCTGGTCAAAGTAGTGCCTGCTCCCATGCAAAGACTGCAATGTTTGTAAGGAGAGGTCTTGGCTTAATAAGTGGCAACATGTTCTGCCATAATAGCTCTATTAAAAAGATCTTATATTACACTTGCGTCTGAATAAAAGCAAAAATGCCTCGAGGTGTGTCTAATCCTTTATAATTGGTTGTAGTAGTTATTAGTCATAAGTGGCGAGGAGTGAGGTGTGAAACCTAGTGATGACAGCTGTAGCTTTGTGATGGGTCGCATTTCTTCCATCTGAGTAGCTCCTGCCTGGCAGAATGGCTCTGCAATGGCTTCTTAGGTCACCAGTTCCTGAGCTTTTGCTTGGCTGTCACAGCTACGCCACAGACGGGATGACGCCCAGGAACGCTGTTTTGCCAACACTTGTGATGCTCAGTTTCAGTACTTTAACGAGTACTTGGGAAATACCCCTTGGCTCGTTACTGCACCTTTGACTGACAGGTAATGACTGCTACTAGTAACAGTGTCTGCTTTATCTATCTCAGCGAATAAAAAGTTAAATGTGTCTTAGAAGTTCAGTGTTTTTTCATACCTTATGTGGATTTTATAAGGTTATTAAGACACAATGTCTTTGAGCATGTGTGTGCAGGTCGGTGTGTGTACTGAAGTCATGATGTGATCTTAATGTCCATTACTTTTAAAATAAGTGAAATATTTCTTGTGTAATTCAGTGTATATATTCGGTGTCTAGTCTGAAGAAGAATATGAGCGGATTTATACCAAGGTCAATCAGGAGGTTTCAGCAAAAGAATATTTTTTTTTTTTTCATGTGTGAAAGTCCAAACCAGGACTTTTTCACACCACATACGATGAAGCTTTTTTCTGTAAATCCTCCAGAGTGGATTTTCTTGTTAAAATTGGTGATCCATAATGATACACCCAGCAATCCTGGCTGGATTAATGCTTATGACCCTCACTTGAGGGGGACAATTCAGGGGCTCTAGTCTTTCAAACAGGGAAAGCAGCAACTAGAGCCTCCTGTTTCTCATCCTGCGTGACCACTCGCTAAAAAATGTTGATGTGGTTGGTTTTCATATCTAAAGTAAGCCTTTTCCAAGTAGTGCCACATCATAATTTTACATGAACATGAAACCCTTTGTAAACACAGTGAGGGAGCAGATGGTAACATTAAATCACCTGTGTAATATACTGCCTTAAAATAACTTTAACTTAAAAATGTAGCAATAAATGTGAGTAAACTCCTGGCCCTACAAGAACCCAATTAAAGCTCTGCTGTTGAAACCCTGGCCCTGTTCAAGTCACAGCGTGTGAAATCATTGCATCATGTGGGTGAGAAGTTTGGTGGGGTTCAACCTTGCAAGAAGTCCCAGGGGTTCCAGTGTTTCCCAGTGTTTTTGAGACAGCCCTTGTGTTTCCACTGTACCATGTTCTCCTTCTTCTGCTTCCTTTACTTGGTGCTGCCTCCTGGCCTTTTCAAACCCACCGCATCCCTATCAGTCTCACTTATTCTACATGCTTTAAAAATTAATTCGTCTTATAGACATGCTTCGGCCATATGCTCTCTTTGTTGCTCTAACAACCCAGTCTTTTCTTTCCAAATTCAGTGCTGGCGAGAGGAGCCATAGATTAGTAAAAGCTGGTGCCTACCAGGGAAATGCCTCTGTTTGCTCAGCTCTAATAAACTTTCCTAGGCATTTGCTTTTGGCTGCTGTGCGAGACTGGATCCAGGCCCAGAGGCACCTTCATCTCCTGACCTGTGATGGCTGGCTTTGTACGATGCTGTTTACATCTAATCCAACTGTAGATTTTTTGTGTTATCTTCGTTATAACAGATTTCTATTCCTTGGTGAAAAGGTTACATTGAAGTCATCAACTGGAATATTTATTACCATGAACCCAGGGTACTCAGGTCGGACAGAACCACCTGCAATCCTCAAATTTCTCTTCTGGCAAGTACACTGTAGCGTATTTTGATGGTATACAAGTATATCAAGTCTACATTTAGAGTGCATGTGTTGCCTAATGTTACTAGCCTTGATTTGCAATGACAGGCAATTTGTGTTTGCTTCAGAATTTTTGTGGAAAAAAAAAAATTAGTATTCAAGTTGTGCGTGCCTGTACACCACAATGACAAGGGAAATAAAATGTGTATCTTGCCTTTCTTTTTTCAATCTACCTATAATTTAAAGGTACACGTGAACACATGGAATGTACCTAAATATGTGCAAGAATATTCACTGTTTTGTGGTAAATAGGAATCCTCACAGCTGGCTTAACCTAGTAAAATAACCATCTGTATAAGTGTGTAGCTATCACATTCTTCCGTGTGTGTAGGTATGTGTGTGTTCATAGAGGTTTCATAACTACCAGTTGAAAATGAAGTCGTATACTCTTACCTAGGAGGATATTCGATGTGTATAGAGCACAGCAAAACAATGCATATGCTTTTGGACACTGTAGAACAGCCTGTTATCTTTTTCTTAAAGTATGTACTTATGTTTTATGTCTTAACTCTAATGTTTCAAGGCAGAAAGTTTTGAATTTAAAAGATCTGACTGTATTTTGCATGTTGTGCTTAGTGAGTTTGTATCGAAATGGTGTTTCTGAGAGTGAATTCATTCCACAAGCGGTTGCTCTGGCATGATGGGCAGTAAAATGACGCCAATTTATTCTCATAAAGTGTTGGAGCTGCACTTTGAACTATTTGGTTATTGTCTTTGACTTAAATGGTACAGGGCTTCTTTAAAAAAGATATGTCACTTGAAATCCTTGCCTTTGCATTAACACTTTTCACTGATTTATTCAAGACTTGAGGAAAAAAGTGATTCTGTGATTTCGTTTGTCAATATGTTGAAGTTCAGTGGGGCAAGCTGCAAGGCATTGCCAGGCTGTCCGGGGAGGCTCAAGTATAGACGTGCTATCTGGCATCTGCTTCTCTGAGCACGAAATCCCTTTGATTTTTAAAAGATAGGAACTTAGGGAAGACAAGGCATCACTGTTGCTTCTGTGAGCAAGTTGAAACATAGGTACTACTTTTTTCTGTATTAAAAGGTATATGAACATTTTGGTGTATTTTGTTATTTCTGCTTTAGCCATGCAGTTTCTGACACCATACTCCTTCATGCTTTCACTGCAGAAAGACACAAAGTCTGCTAAAGTTAGAAAGCTGTTTGCTCAGATGCATCTCATCCTCTTGCCAACCAAACATCCTGCTTCAGATGGCAGGACCGAGCGGCAGCAGCAATTAGCTTTCTTGTTCTTTCAGCCTAAATTGCAATCATTTGTAACAAGCAGCAAGTAAACATCTGTTTACAAGGAGAAGGGTAGGATTTGAATTCATATGCTTCTGCAAAGATTTTTTTTAATTTTTTTTTTTAATTTTTCAATATTTCACAACTTGTTGGTTTACCGAGTCTTCTCATTAATCGTCGCCTAAGATCTTTTCAAGGCAAAGCAGGGTTGGTGCGCGCCAAGGGAACGATGTTGAGCAGCCCCTCAGTTCAGAACCTCACAGAAAGGGAGGACAGGGTGACGGGGACCCCAGTCCACCCTTGCCTGTGCAGGGCAGCTGCCATCCTTCCTGCGTTTGGAAAAACAGCTGCCTTGGTGGCCATGTCTTCTGCATTCAGCTAGGTGTGGTGTTTGACAAGAGAGCGGGAGGGATCGCTCCCTGTGGCTACCAGGTGTTTCATCTCTCGGTGGACTACCAGGGAATGGAACACGCATACGATTATTGTTGTTGTTGTTGGTTTGTTTTTTTTTTTTTCATTTGGGAAGAAAAGAGGAAGGGATATGAAATAATATTAATTAAAAATATTTCCACTGAAATATGAAGTCAAAGTATGGCTTTCTTTGGTGTGCTTTTTATTATGGTTTTCTTTGGTTTTGATCTCTTTTTTTTAAAAACTTTCGAACTGTACTTGCTACGTAAGTGTTACCTTTACTTGGTTGTCACATAAAATAAAAAGCCTTTGGAATTAAAGTATGAACTGGCACACTTGGGACCTAGGAATTCAGTGCTGCAGCTGATGTCTGTAATAGCTCTTATCCATTTTACAATACACAGGAAAGGTGGGGGGTAAGTGGTAAAGCATTAACTCCTCCTATTTGCCACCTAATAAAATCTCACAAGGGAGAGAAGATGTATTAAATACTACTACCGTGGCATTTCTTGCTCATGCAGTTATTATATTTGCAAGAAAGATATTGGTTATGGTAGGTAAAAGAACATATAATTTTTTATAATGCAGTGCAATGCATATAGCAGCTGTTGTCTGGGCTTATGAAGAAATGCTTCTTAGGGAATAGTTTCCTTTAAAATTGTTTAACAGAGGGGTGCTTGATCTTTTTCTAGACTATATGTTGTTGATACGTGTCAGAAGTATACTGCTGGACTAAACCACTGGTCTTAATTTTGTCATATTTAAATATGAATGGGGAACAAAAGAAATCTTTGTACTTGTCAGTAGTATGAAAAGTGCTCTGAGGGAAAAATTTGCTGGCTTGGAGCTGACCTGAACACAAAATTCAAGATGTCTTCTCTGCTACTATGTAACTTAGGTAGTGATTTTTAATGAGGAAATTGTTTAGCCTTAGCATTATTTCTTTGGGTTACTTTTTAAATTGGAGATTTTTCTCATTTATAGAATTAAAATGGCTGCAGTTTTAGAATCATAGAATTGTCTAGGTTGGAAGGGATCTTTAAGATCATCGAGTCCAACAATCAACCCAACACTGCCAAAACTGCCACTAAACCATGTCCTTAAGCGCCACGTCTACCCATCCTTTAAATACCTCCGGGGATAGTGATTCCACCATTTCCCTGGGCAGCCTGTTCCAATGCTTGATAACCATTTCAGTGAAGAAACTTATCCTAATATCCAGTCTAACACACACACCCACACACCCACCCCGTCCCGGCACAGCTTTGAACTAAACGTTATATTTAAAAAAGAAACAAACAGTGAAACCTTTGCAGGCAACCGTAACTTCCTATAAAAGCATTAAAGCCCTCCAAAAATCGAAGGCCTTTAAAAAGTGAGGGCATTTTTTTTTAGCAGTGGTGGGGTGTGTTGTAGAGCCGTAGAGCTGCTTGGCAGTGTCCTCCAGTCGTTGGTGGCCAGTGACAGGGCTGCAGACTGTGCCTGCTCTGGGCGTTGGTAGTACCTGTCTTGCAAGCCCTGCCTTTCTCAGCTGCCTCCTTTGTGTACAGCGACGTTGCTGAATACTAACAATCAACAGTGCCTAATTAGCTCCTTTTACTTTGAAGTAAGGTCCTTGTTAGCTTTGACTGACACTCTTAATTGTGACTCTCTGGAGCTCTGTTTTTAAAAATGTTTGCACACATCAGTCATTTGATTTAAGTGACTTATTCTTACCATGTTTAAATACTAATCTGCGTATTTGGATTATGGGGTTTGTTTTCTTCCTCGGACTCTGTGCCATGGTTGTCCCTGACACTGAACTGATCTCTGAAATTACGTTGGTTGCTGAAGGGTTTATTGATGCACGCTTGTTAGCCAGGAAGTTTATTACCTTGTCTACTGTCTGCAGGGAACTGCTTTCTAAACAGGTGAGGGACTCTTTGGGCTTCTGGGTTTGATATGTGTTAATTAACACATACTCACTTCGAAACAGTGCGGCTGGACATCGTATAATAATAGGGGGGTTTTTTTATGTGCATAATCCTATCTTTTATTTTGAAGACACTTTAAATCACATGTGCATCCTTATTAAATTGTCAGGTATGAATTTAGAAGAAAGTGCCCTTTCCTCTGATCTTGGGACATTTCTAAGGCGTTAAATTTGCATTAAGTTATTGTGTATCGCTGCTTCATACCTGAGATGGCCGAACTACCTCATGCTGTTGTGTATTATTTATATTAGAAATATAACTATCTGTTGGAAAGGAGAAAAACTTAAAGGAGAGTAGGAATCATTATGAACAACAAATAATGTATTCTATTTGGGTGAATGTTTGTTTAAGCTTTCCCTAGTAAATACAGTGGAGAATTGTTTGAAAAATGGAAATAAAGCATCGCTAAAAAAATTAATAATTATACTAGGAAGAATTCATATTCAGAATAGTTATCTTAAAAACCTACAACTTATAAGACTTGGAAGGTTCATAATTTCTTCCCCACATGCAGACTGTTTACTCATTTCCAACTGTATAATTTTTCACAAGACATTCTTAATATTCAGTTTTATTAGTGGAATAAGAACTCGGAGAACCCTTCAGCCTTAAGCCATAAATTCTAGTTAGCAGGGCCATTATGAAAGCTAAAGCAACTTTATTTTCATGCCTGCATAATTTTGAAATTATCTCCAAATATCCTTAAGTTTTCCTGACACATTCTTGCAATGTTTCTAGAGATAATGAATTTGAACGTTGTATATCTTAAGACAGCAATATTGCCTGCTTTACTAGAACAGTGATTCCTCAACTCAAATGATTACTTTTTCCTGGAGTCATTTTCTGAATTCAGAAAAATCACTTCTACAATTGTGTGCCGTTTTAATATAAACAACAGTAATAATAATATTAACTCTTGAAGCAAAACCTAGAGTGTTCTTGTCTGTTATGTTTATCTTATTTGTTTTGCTTTTAATGGAAATCAGAGAAATCAAATCTTTTTGACTAAAATTCTGGGCTGCTGCAGAAAGTATACAGCAGCTGGGAGAGCTCTGAAAACACTGGTCCAGTGCTGGGGCTTTTAGGGCTCTCCGTATACCTTTGGGACACTAGGGTCCTAGCCTATGAAAACTGCTTCAGAACAGGGTTGTTGGGGCGTGTAGACACGGCGCTTAGGGACATGGTTTGGTGGTGGTTTTGGCAGTGTTAATGGTTGGACTCAATGACCTTAAAGGTCCCTTCCCACCTAGACGATTCTATGAGTCTAAGCTGCTGTTGTTCAAATTGTTTAAATCTCAAAAATGTTTCAAACTCCTTCTCTTTCTACTTCTGTGCTGCGTAGAAAGGAGAGAGAAAGAGGTGGTTGTTACGTAGCCCTGGGAAAAGGAGGAAAAGGGATTGAAGAGCCTCTGTGAGATCAAAAAGTTTTGCATCTGCATTGGATATCTGTGTTCCCACTGGCAGGGCTTAGGGGAAAATACAGGATTTTTTTTCTGCCTTTCACTTACCAAATGATTCTAGGCTTTTCCTCTAGGTTGAGTATTTACCTGTTTCTCTTTTCCTTTAATTTTGGTGTTGGAGCTGGTTGCAACGTATGTTGATAGTCTGTCCAGTCTTCTCTTTTGGAAACAGAAAAGTATTGCTAGCATCAAGTCAAATTTGTACCAGTTTGGCAGCAATTTTTTGCTTGCCTTGTTTCATCATGAAGGTACAGTTTCCATGAATACAATAATACGAGATGGTACAAATTTTGCCATTTAAAAATACGGATTAAAGTGGTGGAATACTAAAAATTCTATAGATATACACGTTTCACCCTTTTTTGGTTGGGGTTTTTTTTGGGGTGGTTTTTTTTTTTTTGACTAGACTTCCAACACAGGCCTAAAACCACTGCAAGACTACAAGGGAATAAAAAAGTGTCGTTTTACTCTGTGTGGAAATGTATTGTTTTCTTCTTAAACGTTAACAGTTTTATTTCCTGTGCTAACACAACTACTTAAAATGTTTTCACAGGACCATTATGACTGGGGACTTTGTGCTGTCAGGTCAGTTTTGGTAGTCGCTGGCTCACTGAAACGAGGAGACAAGAACACACATGAGGATCAGGTAAAATCTTCATTTAAAAGAATCTAAAAGTTGGAGCTGTTTCTGGTGTTTTGCCTTTAAATAAAAACAGAATCCTAAAAAGAGGAGGAGTTCATGCTTGCAATATTTCGTTTACTGTCCTTTTCCAGGTGCTTATGTGAGCCTTAAGAGACTTCATTTTGCCTAAAATAGTGACAGATGATATCCCAGTTTTCACAGGCCTGATCAGTGACCTGTTTCCAGCTCTGGATGTTCCGAGGAAGAGGAACCTGCAATTTGAACAGATGGTTAAACAATCTACCCTGGAGCTTCCCTTGCAGCCTGAAGAGAGCTTTATTCTCAAAGTAAAAGAATTCATTGCCTTTAATTGCTCCCCTTAAGAGTTTCAATCAAAATAATTGCAAATGGGTTGTATTAGACATGAAGGTTATTTTTGAGTGCGTTACAGTATTGGTAAGGTGTCCTCAATGTCTCGGTATTTCAAAGGCATTTTGTCACGGCAGTAATGCACCTCAGGATGATCAATAGGTCTGTAAGGAAAGACGTATCCTGTTCAAAAAAGCCAGCGACACTAACACACTTGTTTGTTTGTGTACTCTACAAAGCATTTGTACTCGATAGCAAATTAATTGTTGGTGATAATTTATAGGGAGGAAAGAAGAATAAAGGAGCAAAAACATGTAAATAAGACATGGATTTGGAATGTGCATGGCTACATGTGATTTTTGTGTGTTCTGGTATTCTTGTATAATATAATGCAAATTGTGCTGTACGCATAATGAAACATGTATGCACACATATGTATGCATGTGTACACGTAAGAATTAGTTGTCTATGAGCTAAATTTAAACACTAATTTTAGTTTGAATTACAGACAAGCTGAAAAGGTGAAATTTAGAAACGCTGGTTAGTATATGGACCAAATAAAAAGTGTGCTTATTTGGACTACTAAGGAAGTGTATTCCCAACCTCCTTTAGGAAAAATCCACACGTGCATTTCTGCAATAGCACACCCCTTTCTTTATTAGGATGTACTGGAAACTGAAATAACAGAGATGGTTAAATATGACTGATGTCAGGATTTATAAAGGATTTTCTGCTGTAGTCTATCTTGTTCCATTTTCCTGACGGAAGGGTGAAAGACAATAAGCTATACCTTGAGGTGCCATGAACTTTGCAATCAGCCTTCTATAGAGTATTTTGATTCCTGCTAACTGGGTGAATCAGAAGAGGAACGTGGACTTGTTCCTATTGAACTTTAGAAAATCAATGTGGATGCTCTTCGCTAAGACAGAAACCCATAAGCATCTAAGCTATTTTTATTCTGCAGTTCACAGAACTAATCTTTGGAAGATTAGTTTAGTGGCCTGATTTTGTATTTTGCCAAATTACAGCTGTGCAACCATTCTGAGTGTGGAATTCACTCTGCTAAATTGATGGCAAAATTGTGGTAACTGTTCTGTATCCCTGGGTTGGCACAATGCTACTGGGCTGTATGGCTGTATAGCAGAATAAGATTTGTTGGGGTAACTACATTAATTAGTTTAAGCCAATTCTCTTCACATTTTCTGGGAGATAAACGATGTTGCTTGATGCAGCATCAGTTCAGCTGAGGCAAGTCTACCGAGAAGGTTTTAGTCCATTTTGCCTGATAAAGGGAACAGGAACATGGAGGGGGAGATAATTTGTGTGAGTAATTACGTGTCTATAGTCAGAGGACCAGAGGAGAGGAAAGGTGTTCACTGTGTATCCCTTCTGTGCAGTAGGTTGTTCAGCTGGAGGAGCTACTGGCAGCGCGTCGCTCTGTTTGTCGCTGGAAATGCCGTGCCTGGAAAGAGTAAGGAACCTGCCTACCTACACAGCGTGGTTTTGATCTTACATTGTAAAGAAACTGCAGAAATTGCAGAGTCTTACATTGTAAAGATTCTTGCAGAAAACATTCTGCATGTTGCCTTTGCCTTTGGCTCCAGAGTAATAACGTGCTGTTCAGGCCATCCAGTCAGCCACATGATGTGCAATGGCAAAGCTCAAACGTTACAAGCAAATTCTACATTTTGTGTTGTTTGCAGGTCCCAAAGGAAAATTAATTGTAGTACCAAGTAACGAGCATTCTATTTGACACGTAGACCAAGTAATACTTTGTTCTGGAAGGAGAAGCAGGATGGTGTAATTAGGCTTCTAGACAGAAATAGTGGAATATATTGCCAAAACACTAGACAAATACTTCTAATAGATAGCGCTTGCCCATTTCTGCTACTAAATGTTGGCAGCTGTGTGGATTTTCTTCCCCATTCAGCACTTCCTATTAGAGAAGATTGACTGCAGCGTACAGCTGCTTCAGAAGGGGATTCTCTTTTCCTACCCTTAGGCTCAGTGGAAATTTGGGGCTGAAGCAGGACAGAGGCAGGAGTAAGTCAAGGCGAAGAGCTAAGTGAGTGCAGGGATTTGCAGTCAGAGGCCCAGTTCAGGAGGAAAGTCAAAGATTCCTATAGTATCAAAATTGTGTCACTAACATGCAACCTGAGTCTCCTTTTCAGGTGCTGAAAGTTCTGCATCATGTATACGTGAACATGAAACAAAAGCCTATTTGGAACGACCTTAACCCAAAAGCTCTGACAGCTGATGAGCTCGTCAGTTTTATACACCATGCCACCCAAGAATGGAAAGATGGCAAGTGTTCTTACTAGGACCTGTTCCTGGAGGCATTGTTCTCCATCAGAAATGGATAATGCCAGAATTCAGAGAAGGTGTTGGAGACCAAATTCTTGTGGGTTTCTGTGTTTTGATGCAACGAGATGTGAGTGCAGAGCACTGGTGGCTATGGAAAGACTGGAGGCAGGGCAGGATGCTAGTAGACAGAAAAGTACTAGACTGGATGATGCTGATTCTGCTGCCTTAAAAGGCAAGTTATTTTCTCCCCAGACTCATGAAACCACCCGTATCATTAAGACTAACGACAAACGCTCCCGTAATGAAAACAGAAATAGTTCATTATTACGTAACATACAGTCATTTTGCTGTATCAGGTGTTCACTGAAAATATTTTTGATTTTTACTTCGAATAACCACCTAATAAGCAAGCAAAGGAAAAAAGCATGGTTTTGATGCTACAAAAGCTTCTTGTTTCAGTGGTGCATTAAGTCTTCTGAAGACTGAATTGCTGTGCAGTGTTGTTATTAAAGCACTGAAGTGATGGGATTCTATTGAAATATAATTTGCGGGTCTCCTGTCATCTCTTCGGAGAGAGCAAGCTAAAATTACCCATGAGGGGTAATAAATGGTTAGCTTTAGACAGGGACATAGATCCTATGTGAATTAAGTTGCTCAACACTATTATGAGTGATAACACGGTGAGTGATTGAGAAGCAGGTACAGTGGCTTCCCCTCTACCTCTTTTCACATTTTCCTCTTCCTTTATGTTTCTGGAGATAGTTTTTCAGTGTGCATTCCTCTTTTTCTTCCATTCATATAATTTCTTTGGTTTTCACTATTGCCAAGTAATATTTTAGCATCTGATTAATGCATTGTATCTTGCCTATTTTGTACAACAAAAAAGCTTAATGTAGCCTACGTATACTGTAAGGGTGATTGTGCCTCCTAGTGTATGAGTTGATGTAATTCAAGATGTCAATCATAAGATCATTGAAAGTGGCATTTGGAAAGCCTCTCAGTAAAATAGGTTTAAGATTCCATGAGTGCAGTCCTCGCATCACTGCAGTAAGGAGGGCTGGCGTTAGGAAATGTAAATAAGTCAGTTTAAGTAGTACCCAGACTTCTAATTCCCTTCTCACTAATTATACACCTATACCAATTTTGTTTGCTATTGGAAATGCTGTAATGTAATGAAATCCAAATCCAAAATCTGAACGTAACCTTATGAAGGTGATTGTAGTTGAGTGCATTCTGTTAAGCTTTCCTCTTTTAAGGACTTAAACCTATCTAGTGACATGGCCTCTGAATACTCAGCAAGGTGCCTGTCTGGGGGTATCCATACAGCTGAACTTCAGCTAATGAACAGAAAGTGGCTTTTCCAGGGGATGTTTAAGAGCACCTAAGTTTAGGCTCCTGCTCTGAATCATTTACTGTTTATTGCCATTGAGAGAGACTTTGCCTCCCCTGCTTTTAGCAGCTTTCAGGAGAATTCACATTGGTGAAGCAGGCTAGTCATCTTTTGAATGAATTAAACTGTGAAAAACTCATACAAGGTCAAGTAAAACCTTTTGAATTTCTTCTCCTTTGTGTTTCTGAAGTAAAAAACGGTAGCTACGTTTGGATAAAGTTTGTTTAGCTATGTTCAAGAAATAGTGTATGTGCATGGTGATGCAGATGATCCTTGCTCCTTTTTGGGGTTATAATAAACGTATGTTTGCCCTGATCATGTTCTTGTTAGACAGTGTATCTTAGCTTGCTTTTGCTGAAAAATTGGCTGTTGATTTCTAGGTTCTGACCCTTACAAGCAATGAACATGTGCCTATGACTCCATCAATGTGGCTGCTGTTTGAGGTACACCATTTAAGAGATGCTACCCCAGGTACAGTATCCAGAGCTAGTATTCTCTATCGGAACGCCCAGGACCTGGGGTGGAATCAGTGAGTATCTGATGATGATGATGATATTAGTTAACATTTTTAAGATACATCTTGAAGATTAATGGGAATAGACTCCATTACCTATATTGATTCTTCCTTCTAGTTTTTATTCTGATAATAGTGGGATGACTTGGTTGGTGGCCATGTATGTTCTCAAATATGCAGTTTGGAAAATTTCACCATTGGTTAAGTGTTTTGTTTTTTCCTGTCATGTGTACTGCTTAATCAAGGCAGTAGCGTGGTAGGTTGACCCTGTCTGGACACCAGGTACCCACCAAGCCTCTCTATCATCAGTCCCCCTCCTCAACTGGATAGGGGGATAAAAATACGACAAAAGGCTTGTGGGTCGAGATAAGGACATGGGAGATCACTCAACGATTACCATCAGGGGCAAAACAGACTAGACTCGGGGATATTAATTTAATTTATTACCAGTCAAAATCAGAGTAGGGTAATGAGAAATAAAATTAAATCTTAAAACACCTTCCCACCAGCCTTCCCTTCTCCCTGGGCACAACTTCACTCCCAAATTCTCTACTTCCTTCCCCCAAGTGGCACAGGGGAATGGGGAATGGGGGTTGTGATCAGTTCATCACACGTTGCTCTGTCGCTCCTGCCTCCTGAGGAGGGGGGGACTCCTTACACTCTTCCCCTGCTCCAGGGTGGGGTGCCTCCCATGGGGGACAGTCCTCCATGAACTTCTGCAGTGTGAGTCCTCCCCCTGGGCTGCAGTTCTTCACAAACTGTTCCAACATGGGTCCCTTCCACGGGGTGCAGTCCCTCAGGAACAGACTGCTCCAGCGTGGGTCCCCCATGGGTTCACAAATCCCGCCAGCAAACCTGCTTCAATGTGGGTTCTTCTCTCCACGGGTCCAGAGGTCCTGCCAGGAGCCTGCTCCAGTGGGGGGTCTCTATAGGGTCACAGCCTCCTTCAGGCATCCACCTGCTCCAGCGTGGGGTCCTTCACGGGCTGCAGGGGGATCTCTGCTCCACCATGGACCTCCATGGGCTGCAGGGGCACAGCCTGCCTCACCATGGTCTTCACCAGGGGCTGCAGGGGAATATCTGCTCTAGAACCTGGAGCACCTCCTCCCCCTTCTTCTTCACCGACCTTAGTGTCTGCAGAGTTGTTTCTCTGACATATTCTTGCTCCTCTCCTTCAGCTGCTGTTGTGCAGCAGTTTTTTTCCCCCTTCCTAAATATATGTTCTCACACAGGTGCTACCACCGTCACTGATGGGCTCAGCCTTGGCCAGCAGTGGGTCTGTCTTGGAGCCGCTGGCATTGACTCTATTGGACATGGGGGAAGCTTCTAGCAGCTTCTTACAGAAGCCACGCCTATAGCCCCCCTGCTACCAAAACCTTGCTACATGAACCCGATACAAGTAGTGAACTGACTGTCTGCTTTGTGCAATGCAAATTTGGCAGTAGCAAGAAGTGAATAACTTGGCTACCGTTCTCTGACAGCTTTTTAACCACCTTTGATACTGTTAAAGACACTGGTTTACATCAGCTTGGCTTTTTGTTTCTCTTGCTCCTTTGGATCACAGCACTGCTCTTTTAACTTGTTTTATATCTATGCTTCGTGCACATTCATTATGAGAACTAGGTTTTCTAAAGAATATGGGTTTCCATGTATAAAAGGGAACTTAGTCGGTACAAGGCATGATGCATTAACTTGAAGCAGTCCAATGTGATCTTTTACTTTTGCATTTGTTGAGTTAATCCAGAACAGTTCTTAACAAATTTTAGTAAGAAGTGAATCTTTTTAGCGTTTGTCAGCCGGTGTTTTCATTCTCAAGCAGCATTACTGCTGTTTCATGTCAAAATTCAATTTTGCAACATTCCAATATCATCAACATTTCAGTCATCTCTGTCCGTGTTAGAGTTGCATGCCGCTGGGACAAGACACCTTCGCTGCACATATTTCCCAGAGAAATCTTGTCAGTAGGAGAATTTAATTGAGCAGCATGAGTCTGTACAGGCTGCTCACCTAGGGTGATGGGGATCAGAGGACTTGTGAGAACATAGAGAGGCAATCGGATCTCTCGCAGCAAACAGAGCAGTGTAGAGGTGGAAACAGTAGGCAACAAACTGCCCAAATAGAATAGCTGTGAATGAGTAAATAATCGGTTTAGGCTGTGTTTGACTAATACTGTGTGAACACGAGCAGGAGATAAAATTGCCTAATTCTTTGGAATATAGACAGTTAGGCACGTGGCTGCTAACCTGAAACATATGCTACAGCTAGTGTAATGATAAGGAATTTCAGACTTGGTTGTGATAGGAACTAGCAGACGAGAAGGGTTACTTTTTTGTCTTCAATTGCATATAGCCAGACTTTTCAGCCAGACTGCATTATATATACACTACTGTAGATACCTGCAATGCAAGTTATGTTGAACTTGAGTGCCGGGTAATTCTCAGTCTTGTGTACAACTTACACGCTGGTATTTTAAATAGTCTGTTCTCAAACAACACAAAACAAACACAGAATCCTTGGTCCAACCTGCTTTTTGGTGGTGCAGCCCTCTGAAAGCAGGCACAAACTCTGTCATCCAGGTCCTTTCTCCTTGCCCTTCCTGGAATAAAGGATGCAGTCAAGGAAAATGAGTATAGCCATATGCCATTGTGCTCAACTGTCATAATAGCTCTTAGAAATGCCATAGCCTGATGACCTTTGCATGAACAAATAAAAATGTTGTAAGGCTGGCAGCACTTAACGTCTGACTTAGAGCCAGTGCAGTAGTATTTGTGCATTGCACTAAAGGCCATCACAAACAGTTCTCAAAAGTCAACAAAAGTTTGCATTTCTAAGCCAGAGAGAGGAAATTTTGTGTTTTTTCAACTTCCCACTGATAAAAAATCAGTTGCTTTCCAGTTTGTTTTGCAGGTATGTTGCCAGCTGGATAGAAACAAGGAGATACCAATTCTAAAAGGCTAACTGGACTGTTCTCTTTGATAAATATGTGCTTCCTTACTTAGAACAATTCAGAACAAGATTTAAAACTGTTACTCCTATTCCTGAGAACAGTATGGTTCAGGTATGTATTAGGATTAAAACTATTTATATATTAAGAAACAGTGTTTCTCAAACATCCACTGAGCATGCGGTCCTATGCAGGATTAAAATACTTAAAATTACTGTCTGTTTAAAACGTATGTGAGATGGAATTGAGAGGCTTTTATATACCAAACCTGGACTCTTATTTTGGAGACCTGCAGGGATTCCGAATTTTCATATTGCAGCGGTCTGCTGTAACAAGAAGAAATGTAGTGTCTTTATGGCATTGCACAGAATTCCCACGTCTTCCCCTCCTGACTCTTCTGCCTCCCCACTCCAAGTGGCGTACATGGATGGGGGTTACGGTCAGAACACAGTGGTGTGACACATGATATGAAGACATACCATATTCAGTTTGTTAGTGGTTTATACCCTTTTTCCACAGTTAGGAGAAATTCAGGCTCCAAGCCCATTTAATTATTGAAAATAATCCCTAGAACAACTGTACACCACAAATTTTGAAGCCTTAACATTTTTCTATTGCCAGCTTTATGCACAGGTGTTCTTCTGACAGCTAAATTCCCTTCATACAGACAGAAGCGTATGAGGTTTGGGGGGGTTGTGAAGAAAATCACTTCGTCACCTTTCCGCTGTCCTCTTGATCAACTTACAAAATTAGCGTTATATTTGTGGAATACAAATTGTAGAAGTTATGATAGTATGATATATACCTGTCAGTGGAGGAATAGAAAGCATGAGCTATTAGTTGTAATTGCCTCAGTTTGGGGGTTTGGTTGTTTTTGCTCTTTTTTTCAGTGTGATTTGCATAGAATATTCTGAAATGCTTCACTTTTTGTTTTGATTGCATTAACTTCTAGGTCTTTTTCTTTTCAAATGCGTAGATGAGTAGGAATTTTCCTGGGGAGATTAGAAGTTTGTGGGCATAGAAACGTGGAGCTGACGATCAAAAGACATTATTCATTATCAGCTATCCTGTAGCAAGTTCTCTTTGACGGGTAATACTTGATAGGAAAACACAGAGCTTGCAACAGAAAGCTTTACCAGGCAACAAAGGTTTTAGGTGCTCACAGTAAGCAAAGCTAATCTATTGCCAACTATTTGCCCAGACAGGTTTAGGTATGCTGAAAGCCAGGCCAAAAAGTAAATGGAAATACTAGTCGAAGAATTAAACCAACTACCTGTTGCACCAGCCGTTGTTTCTCTACCAGTTTTGGGGAAATTCGCATTCTGTAAAGGCTGAGATTAAAACAATGCATTTCAGCTGCAACCTGATTTGAAAAATCTTCCTACTAGAAGGAACTGAATACAAATTTTTAAGTAGAAATTCTGTGTAAAACGAAATCCAGTAGAACATTTTGTCATAGTAATTGTGTTTGAGAACAAGAGAACCGTGTATCCTGTTTTATTGATTTTTAGAATTCAGTCCTAGCCAGAGAGAGAGAAAATACTGCTTGCTTTTAAAAGTAAAGTGTTTTGTGCGAGTGTTTGTTGGGTGTTTTTCTTTTCAATTTTGGGCAATCCTCGTTCATACATCTGAGACTGCACGTCTCAAATACTTTGTTGATTTACTCTGAACAAAAGGCAAACCAGTCATGCTTGTTGGAAATGCCGGAGTAGGAAAAACGGTGTTTGTAGATGATAGGCTTGCTGCTCTCTCTGAAGACTACCTCCTGCCTAACATCCCTTTCAACTCCTGTGCAACATCAGCAGTGCTCCGAAGTTCCATCCAGATGCAAGAAACCTCTCTTCCCACAACAGCAAGGGTGAAATGTATTACGTGGTTATTACAGTCTCATACATGTTGGCTGCTGTCATTGCCCGGGTCTTGGCAAGCTCCTTGCTTTGCAAAGTGGCGAACTTAGCAAAGTTGGGGCAGGCAAGAGGAAAAGAGGATGAAACTGCTAGGCGTGAATCATCACTTGACAGCGCGCTCCCAAAAGCTGCTCTGTGCTTGTGGACAAGAGAAAATTTGGCTTTACCTGTGTTAACAAGAAGCCTTGAGCCAGCTTTGGCTAGTCTGGATGTCTCTGCATTGTGCCTGTAGACATACCAAAAAGGACAGTCGGGAGTTGAGCTTGCTTTTGCTAGGCACCACACTGTCCCCGAGGAGGGGCAGTCCCTGTCTGGAGAAGTTCGGAGTCTCCATAGGGCGAGACTGATGCAGAGCAAAG
Organism: Chroicocephalus ridibundus; assembly: GCF_963924245.1. Lineage (NCBI taxonomy): Eukaryota > Metazoa > Chordata > Aves > Charadriiformes > Laridae > Chroicocephalus > Chroicocephalus ridibundus. The sequence continues at coordinate 35,108,632 of NC_086285.1, forward strand.
GAAATGTTAATATAACACATGAGCAGAGGGGGCTGTATGTTGGCCAAAAACATTACACTGGTGGTAGGTTTTGGAACAAAAGGAGTCACGCAGTCGAAGTAAAATAGGCTTATAAAAGCTCTGTATGTCTTCTGTTTTTCAGGGAGAGCCCAGCTGTCAGTGGATATGCCCTCGGTGCCTTCTTTTTTTCATCCTTACAGTAATCTGAGCTGAAACAAGTATACAGAAAACATGACATGCCCTATTCACTGTACAGCTTTTTACAGCTGTAAAAAGCATGAGAGAAAGAAGTTAATACAACTGTCTCATCCTCTCATATATGTCTGGGAGAAGATACAGAAAGCAATTTCTTGCTTTTAAAAACTTTCTGAAGTGTAAGGAGTCTTTAGATAAAATCTTTAGAAGTAATTAAGTTTGCTTGGTGCTTAATTTAACTGCTTGTACAATCAAATTTGTAATTTTTAGCCAGTCTACATTGCTGCTAATGGATCAAATTGTTACTAGGCTTAAAAATTAAGTATAAATCCACAAATCTCTGTTGAATAGCTTTTTACCGTGCTTTTTCTTTCCTGTCTCTGTCCTGTTGATTTCTTCTGTATTCAGGTCGGATAAGCAAATACCACTTTCAGTTTGCTTTGTAGCTCAGTTTATTCTTTGAAGTGTTTTCAAATTCATGTTCATTTAGAATCCTGCGTTAACAGAACTTAATTCCCTTTTTGCTCCTCAAAATGAACAGAGAGATTTGGGGGAAAAGAAGTCTGCAGTGCGTCAGAGCGAAGTCATGAACTGATGTAAACTGTTATAGCTCCCTCAATGGTGAATCAGCCTTAAAAAAATTTCAGATATTCTTCTGTTCTGAGAGGGTTTTTTTAGCTAATGATCGTCATTCCAGCAGCAGCCATGACCAAGACACTAGAGCACAAAGACATAACATTTGCCATTGCAAAGGGAAGCTGATGAGAGGAGCTCCTAGGCAGAAAGGTCATGTATTCTTCTTGCAGAAAACTTCTTCAATAAACCAAATAGGTGAAGTCAGCGTCACAGGGGCTTTCTCTCCAAGTGTGTCACACCCACCGACTGTACTGCGGCATGAAATTGGGGAGTTTATAAACCTTTAAGGATTTGCTGTGATATGTTAGTAGTATTCCTTCAGATTTTAAGTCAAGTCAGTAATGTAAAACATCCACTGCTCCTTCTAAGAAATATTAAGAGATGAACAAAGAAGTGGACTTCTCTGGTTGTCTGCAGCTTTTCCGTCTGTCCACTGCTCTTCAGCTAAGTCCCTCTTGCTAAATGCTCTACCAGGAAGTCCCTCTGCTAACCACAGCAGGTGAAGGACTGTGTGACAATTCAGAAACAAATATATTGTGTCGGCTTTCCATTGTGTTTATAATTATTTTTTTTTCGGTGAGCTGTGATGGAATGATTTCGTTCTGTCATGGATAGCTCAAAATGACTGCCTCTTCCCTTATTTTTGTGTTTGTGCACCAGTGTTTCTTCCTATAAAATGCATTCAAGTTAAATGCTGAAATGCCTTCTTTATGTGTTTTAGGCTGCCACTCCAAACAATTGTTTGGAACAATCAAATTGTTGGAGTTATTTTTTTCAATGGGAAGAGGCATTCACATCAAATTACACAAATGAGCAATTTAAATTAAGTCATAGTTTGAAAAGAAGAGCTTAACAGCTGAACTTGGAGTATGGTTATTCACTACGTTGCATGTTCTTTCCACAGTTTAGAGGTTGGAAGACTTTTCTTACCGATCATACCACTTTTAATCTGCAGTATTTTCTGCCAGTTCCCATCTTATCTGTATACATATAACTTTTTTTGAGGTATCTGCTAGAGTGGGTGAGATTAGCATGTTGTGTTGGGTTTTATTTAGCATCCCCCAAGGCATATGACTCACCCGCTCTGCATCTAGAACAGCAGAAAATTTAAAAATGTTATTGATGGAGGTAGGTTCTGTTGCAAACTAATATTGGTACATCAAGTTTGGGGCCTTCAGTAGTCCTATAGTCTGGAACAGTGCCACAGAGAAGAAGCTGGCGTAAACATTTATGTACAATGGAATTTAGTACAATACATTTCCTTATTGTACTGCAGTAATACAGTATTTTTAAAAATATAATAGGGGTAATAGATTATAATTGTGGACATTATTTAAAATTTAGATAAGGTTAAGGGTGAAGAAGGAGTATTCCTAATTTAGGGATTAAAAGTACAGGTATATATGTACCTCAGCTGAAAGAAGAAGAAAATCTTTTATGTAAGATTTTAAGGTAATTAAGATACTTTAAACCTTTCATATGCACATTGTTTCTGCAAAAAGTTTTTTCTTCCCCTTTGTGGTAGAAAAGCAGCATAAGTGTAGTCATGGCTTCTCCCCCCCCAAAATTTATGATCATCCAGTGGCAGATATGTTGAGGTTCTAGATTTCTATCTTGTCCTCCAGCACACTGTCACTTTTTATCTGCTCGCTTTTCTTCTCCAGAGTCAGTAACCATCCTTTTAGCTGACTGCGACTAGACGGAAATGTCCTTGGAAATATTTGTTATCTTTCTTGAATTGGCCAGACAAAATCACTGTTGAGGTTTGCAGATCATTTATTTCACTGTTTGAAGACTCTAAGATGACAGCACAAATGCGCCTTTTGTCCTAATGGAAGCTGCTTGCAGTGATGTCTTTGTTCGTACTGCTTTGCGTAAGAAACCAAAAAGTCACCCACAGTTTAGAACTGCAGTGGTGCTGTGACATACAGCATTCAGCTGTCACTGTGCAAGTGCGGTTTCCATTTCCTACAAGCTCTCATGAACATGTTGCCCCGTTTTTTTTTAAAAAAAATACGTGTTTACATTTCACTTTTTTCTATCTAACCCAAAGGATTTTAACATACAGCCTAATACAATGGAGGGGGAAAAAAAAGTCTGTAGTTTGGGGATTTTTTTCCTTCCTCACCTCCCTCACCCTCCTCTCTTCTTGGCAATTACTAAAGTCACAAAAAATATGGGCTTGGTCATCTTAAAACTAGTAGGAGGTGTAGCCCAAATTCACAACAGTATTAACTGGACAAAAACTATCTGGGCTAGATGCACAAAATTTTTGAGAACTATTTTTGCTCTCGCCCAGCAGTGTTAAGTGAGAAATCTCGCGCGTATAAGATCGGCATTGAATTCTCCCCTGTGCCGCAAGGGTTGTCACCACTGTTTTCCCTAAATGTTCCATAACCACCTTTGGTTCAAATCCCTGCTCTGAATGAGGCGGAGAGAGATTTTTGAAGTGAGGCTGCTCACTGAAGGTGAGACCCCCGGTCACTGGGACGTGCTGAAAAGGTTTCCTGGAAGTCCACCTTTTACTGCGGTTTCATTTTGTGCAAAACACCGATACGATCAGTTAGACAGCAAAAATATATGACCCAGGAAGGAAAAGAGATGAGAGAGAGAGATTCCAGCCCTGCTTTAATAAATTCCTAACGATGATGAAGTTGCCTGTGCGGTTGGAAATCAAACTTCCATGGAGGATGAATGTTTCATTGTGAATCTGTGGCGTCCGTCACTAAGTGACAAAAATTGAGGATCCCATCATAGCAAAGTTCAATATTTTAATAATGCTTAATAGAAGTAGTTTTCTTCTGTATTTTCAAGATGACTTTGCAGCTTTCTGTAGTTATTCTTCCCCTTACACCTCAAAGGAAAGCGGTGCAGTTTGATAAAAATTGTATAAATTCAAAATTTATGTCTCAAGATTTTACAGACCTGATGAATACATAAGAGTATTTGAATTAATTTGCTCACTGTTGTAATTTTTTTTTTATCTGATGGTCTCTCTTCATCATGTAAGCGCCTTATTTTGGGGAATAGGCTGAAATTTGATACAATCAGCTTAATATTCCTCAGGATGGGAGATGCCACACTAGTGTCCTGATTAAATGATAAATATAATGTATGTTTTCACATCGTTACATATGTTAAAGTCCTTGTTTAATCCTTCCTAAGAGATGAAGAAAATAAGCTGCTTCAGTGGTAAACTTGCTGAACATCAAAATACCTGGGGATTTTACATTCAAAGCATTTCAGTTCCAAAGGATGCAGATGGATATGCGGTGAGATTTTTCTAAAGCCGTGAAGTTGTCAATCAGCTAAATCAACAAGACTCCTCTGGAATTCAGAATCCCAGTGTGATGTTTTTTCAAAGGCACTCTGTAAGTTTCACTGATTATGAAGAACTTCAGTAATTCAAAAACCCTTGTAGGTGGTGAAATGTTTCATAAATTTTAGCCAGCATGCGCTTGAATTCTTGATTTTGTTGAGTTTCAGCATTTCTTGTCATGGTAATAATTTTTATGTCTGTTGTGTTACATTTCAGAGATGCTTGAAAAAAAGATGGAGAAAAAAGCTGGTCATAACTATAGTCCAGTAGGACATAAGAAACTTATCTATCTTACTGATGATTTGAATATGCCTGAAGTGGATAGATACGGAAAGGTTCAACCTCATGCATTGATTCAGCAGCGTATAGATTATGGACACTGGTGAGCATTTACTTCTTACTTGATATTGTGCTATAATTTTTGTATTGTGGTCCATGATGGGATCCCTAAACCACAGAAGGCTTCCAGGAGAATTGCTTAAACGGAAAAGCATGCTCTCCCTGGAGGTTATAAACAGTTTTAGACAAGAGAAGGAGAAAGTGAAGGGGCTATAGAGAGACTTGGAGGGAAAGTATCCTTCAGCTGCTCCTGGTGGAGCTGCTGGATGTTGACCCCGTTGATTGACATAATGAGAACAAGGATGTCTGAGATACAGAAACTGATTCCCTAAACTGCAACTTGCCAGATATTCAGCCTATACCACCCTTCATCTTTTCATCGCCTCATAAAGGCAACAAAATCCACAGAACCTTTATGATGCTGGTTCAAATGAACACTTTTTCTCTGCCAAGAGGAAAAAAAAAACCACAGAAGATGACCCCTGAAGGATAATTAAGTTGATCTGGGCGATTAAGGTAATTCCCTTCTTACTTTCCAAAGGATAATTTAATTTTATGGCAGTTAAAATATATTAGCATCCTTTCACTAGAGTCTGTGGAAAGAGAAAGTTTTCAGTTTAAAATCAAACGACGAGTGTTTGATTTCATTCTGTTACAGGAGGATGTATATTTTGGGTGAATACTTCGTTGTTATTATAAATGCATGTTAGGTTCTTGTTCATATACAAGCATGTCACTTATATGACATGAAGAAAACATGACATACAAAGAATACGTTGTGAATAATCTGGTGAGTAAAGGAGAAAAGTAATCAGACATTTTTTAAAAAAAAAAAAGTTCAATACACATAGCTGGCTGTCTGTGTATTGTTGAGGTGCGCAAGCAGATGGGCAGGCACTGCACCCACAAAACCCGCCATATTGCAGTGGTATTAAGAGGCTGAGTGTGTCTGCCTTGAACACAATCCATGTGTTCAAGGATTTTACCCGTACCCTTAAAACTTTTGTTCCATAGAAGGTTCTTCTTTTCATGGGCACGTACGCTGCGATCTGACTATAACTGTGACCAAGGTGAGGCAATAAAGTCTGTACTGTCCTGGCATGTTTTAATGCAGATTCAGTTGAAACGTATAAGCTTTTCACTATGTCATACTTAATCTCATGAAGGAATGGTGTTGGGTGTCACCTGAATATCTTGTTAAGGAACAAGATGTAAAAAGGAGGAAGTGACTGCTCAAAGCTGAAGCATCTGTAGCTCAGAGAAAGCAATCGGGTCTAATTCAGAGACATGCAAAGCTAACGTCTCAATGCCCTTCTGTTTTCTTCCCAGAGCTATACGTTATTCTAGCAGGGATCTTTTTGTTTGCTTACGAAGATTTCAAGCTTCAGATCTTAAAAGTCCCCACTGCTTAAAAGTGTTGATGCTTCTTTCGATTTGTTCTGAATTGTTGCCTTTGAAACAAAACGAAACTAAAACTTAAAAAATCTCCATTTTACAAAACAAATCAAATTAGGAAAAGAAGTTGGTTGTACCATTCAGGAACTTTAAACATAACCATTTGAGAATTCTAAAATAGAGTAAAATTTGTTGCAAATGCACGGAAAGAAAGAGAATGCATTATACTATGAAGTTTTGGGAAGGATTTGTTGATATAAGCAGGGAATGGCTGCATTATTTATGAGTTGAGTTTTCCTTTTACAGTATTTTTTTTTTTTTAAAGATGGTGCCTCCTTGGCCTAGTTCAGTTGTACGATAACTTCTAAAGAAATAAGACTCTGTCTTCAAATTTGAGCAATCAGAACTCAAATTGCCAGGTACTGAAAGCCTCAGGGATGGATTTTCTTTGGTTGGGTTTGTTTTTTTTTCGTTTGTTTGTTTTTTTAAAGTGGCCTCCTTTTAATTCACCTGGAACTGTGTGATCTGGAGAGGCAGAAACAGTATCTATTGGATGATACTGCAAAAAAATAGAGTGACCTTTTAAGCATGTCACTTCATACTCTATGATGATCTTTGCTGGTTTTTTTTCTTATTGACATCTGTTAATTCTGTCTGCTCTTATCTATGAAGGTTGTGTGCACTCTCAAACTGATTTGAACTTCCTTTGACTATGTTGTACTCATCCAAATTTGTTTGGAGCCAGTTCCATTAAAAGAAATCTCCTTTTATCATTATCAGAATGTTTTGTAAGCATGTATTATCTTCATTTTAACAAAAATGTTGAACAAAATAGGATGTGATAGAAATTGCAGGGGTTTTCTTAATTTTAAAATGTCAGCCCTAATTTGATACTTCCATGGCCATTTGTATTCCAGATTTCCCATAGGGCTGAAATGTTGATTCTTCAACTGAGGTTAAGCCTAGAAAATGTACAGTATTTTGTCACTAATATTAATCAAGCTACACTTTCTTTCTCAGATTTGATAGGCAGAAGCTAACTATCAAAGAAATTCATAATTGTCGGGATATTGCCTGTATGAATCCAACTGCTGGCAGCTTTACTCTCAACTCTAGACTCCAGGTATGGTTTGAAGGGTCACGTTATAGAGCTCCTGTATTCAATACATGAGATAATTACTATTTAGCTTTTCGCTGCAATAGGTAAGAGAAAACATAGCGCTGAAACAGTATGGGTTCAAAATCCTGCTGTTCCTATAGCTAAACAGAAAGAGACACACCATATTTATTATGATATTGAGATTCCCCTGAATTCCATAGCACTTGCAGTCTCCTGTGGTCCTTCACCCAGCAGATGCAACTGCTGTGGAACTGCATTAAAGATGAGGCTAGAAATGAAGTATTTTCTGTGACACGTAAGTAACTATTTTCACCAGCCTGTATAGTCATTTAACACTTCATGACATCTTACCTGCTGTCTGATGCTGGAGAATCTTCATCTCTTTTCCCCTTTTCACTTTCAGAGACATTTTGCAGTATTTGCTTTGAAATTCCTTTCTTCAGATTCCCTGAGTACCATCTATAGCAAGATAGTTTGCTTCCACTTCCAGCAATATGCTTTTACTCCATCAGTAATCAAGAATATTCCAGCCATAGTACAAGCAGCCATATGGCTTCATCAGGTGGTGGTTCAAAACTTCCCACCAACTGCTATTAAGTTCCTCTATATCTTTATCATGAGAGACCTCTCCAACATCTTCCAGTCCTATATCATGGGTTAATTTTCTACCTAACACCACTGTATTATTGTTGCTCTTTATTGTTTAATGATGTACATTGGCCTGTGAACTAATGAAGAACAGATGCCCTTTGTACAAAGTAGAAGATAGTCCCTGCCCTCAAGGTTAGGTAGATGAAAGGGATACAAAGCTGAAAAAGAAAATATATTTAGTGGAAATAAAGCAATGGGTTGCAAAGTTTGCTATGCTTACTTAATATTTTGAGAAGGTCAATGTTTGTTTGGAGGAAAGAACAGCTTTCTGGAGACTAGGTAGAACGAAGTAGAGATTGAAGAAGCTCTGAAGCTGGAACCAGTAGCCAAACACCAGAGCAGGGATTAAAGGGAAGAATGAGGAAAGGGTATAATATGGCCAGCAAATCCTGATCCCTCTTGTAAAATCAGGTGAATCTGATCCTGGTTTGGTTTTACCTGTTTTTGTGATCCTTGGAGTGCAGCTCTGTTTTCTTGCAGAACGTTTTTCTTGCCTGCCTGCCCCAGGGATCATCATGAACTGTTAGCTAGGAGGCAAGGCTTTGTCAGGTCTCCTGTTATAAGACATAACTTGGTTTGATGTGCATGCACTGGCCCATCATGCACATTTGCACCCATCCTGGCATGGAATTTGTTAAGGAAGGAAGTTTGAGGTAGCAGTTGAGAAAGTGCTAACTTTGTCATGATAAACTGTGTCCTGTTTTCTTGAGAGGTATTGCAAAACAGGGCTAGCGAACAGGTAAGCTCCTGGCAGTGCTAATACTTCACCATGTCCTGTACTGGACCAGGGCCTCAAAGTATAATGAGTCACCTAAATGTCCCAGTCAGTGGAGAGCAGATATTTGTTTTAATTATATTTTGCACACTCAGTTGGCTGGAGAACTTGTGAATTTAGAGACGTTCTGGTTCATGTTAAAGAATATATAGTCTCAACCACAATGTGTATTGGGTATCTACTCAATATAATTAATGTCTTTGCACAATATCAGTTAGTCTCCCTTAAGATTGGCCTATTTTGTTGCTGGATGACAGAGTGTAAAAAAAAAAAAAAAAAAAAAACACCAAAACAAAACCAACATTTGTGTTATCTTTAGGGCATTCTGTTTGCTACACCCAAGTGTTTACAGCAGCCAAATGATCAACGTCTCTGGCTTCATGAATCGCCACGTGTATATGAGGATAAACTGGTGGAAAACAAAGACTGTAATTTCTTTTATAAAATGATGATGAACACTATGCAGAAGTATTTTGAGTACTTTGCTAGCTTGAAAGTATTTTGCCTAATGCCAGCAACTTAAAAACTGGGTAGTGAAATGTATTATTTACTGGAACTGTAAGTAGCAGAAGCACACTATCTTCTTATCCTCAGCCCCCAACGCAAGCATCTTCCTTACCGAGGAAAACCAGGTGCCAGAGTAAGCGAAAATGGGAAACCAAGGAAGCTTCCTCCTTGAGAAGATTCAGAGGTGGTTATTCTTACCTTGACTGTAATGTTTGACTGGCGGAGGACTGTCAAGTATCTCTGTTGCAGTGTTGTTAGTAAACTAAAGCAAACACTTGAGCCTCCCCTAGAACAGGGAGGAGGCAATCTGTCTGTGGACGTGACTCTTCACGTCCTTCACAGGATATGTGGAAACAAGTTGCGGTCTTCACTTTCTGTTTCCTAATTCTGTGCTTCAAACCACAAGAATAATATACTTTTATTTTCCTTTACTAGCCGTTCCTTTTCTATTAGTTTTCTTTCCCTGAATAGTTTAAGTTGAGTATTAAGTGTGTATATATATCTTTATATATTAAAATATTGAGTTATTTTTCAAATAATTTTAAATTGCAGTCTCTCTTTGGGCTTCAGGGCATGTCAGTAAAACAGCATGTACTTTTTGAACTGTGAGCACTATTGGTTATCCAAATAAAAGTATCTGTTATCAGAATTAAACTATGAAAGGGTTAAGACATGGTAAATTGCAAGACGTATAAAGTAGATACACAGGTCTTTCTGCTGTATGAGGATGAGGGATAATACACCCATCTGGTTTTCACGGTGGAAAACACTGCAGAGACAAGCTAGGACGCAACTATGTTCCTTTGCCTTGATGTTGTCAGTTAAGTTTCATTACGTATGCCTCTTGTTTCCTTAACATGCCATCCCTACACAAAATAATGTCACGTATTCTGTAATACTATTGCATATATAGTTTCTTCTGCAATGAATGTGTCTTGGTGCCAATACCAAGGATGATTTAACTAGTGAGGACCACAATACTGTTTCTATTTGCCCTTCGAAAACTCTTCACTTAAAAGCACACTCATTTTGCAGCAGACCAAGCAGCAGAAACGTGGACTAAAATGAACATACTAAACATATGTATGTTTGATTTTTTTTATTTTTTTTTTTAAAAGAAAATAGTTTTCCTGGCGGTTGGGGGTGGGAAGAAAAAGGGAGGGGGTATTTGAATTTATTTGACAGATTTTTCTGTCAAAAAATGGAAAACTGGAAAACAGCAGCTTTGTTTACTAGTCCTTTTTCCCCGTCCTTTCTCATTTCTATTTGCCAACAAAAAAAGGAGTGAGAAGGAGTAGAATAAGGATAGGAATGAGGACACCCAAATGAGAAATTTAAAATATTTGGGAGTGTTTGAATCTAGATTGAGCAGTGACTTCCTATCACAAAGAAATTATTGTTCCTTAATTTTAACTAGTTTAGACACGAACAATTGAAAATATAGACAGCTTTACTAGTAGTTTGTTTGGATCCTGCCTGTTTGGATGCACTATGAGAGTGCTTTGAGTCCACGCTTGCACCTACTTTTAGTCTTTCAGCGCATAGCGCATGGATACATCAATCACTACAGTAATGGACTATTTTTTCATGAAAATATTTTTCATGTGCCATGTGCAGGGCACGTTTTAACCACTATTTTTCTCTCTCACTGTGTGGTAGAATGTGGGAGACCAAGTGTTGCTGCAGTCTCAGCTCATCTGTTGCCGTTTTGCAAACAGCAGGGCAGACCCTTGCTACAAGCCAGTGAAAAGGTGGGAACCATTGAGGAATATACCTGAGGAGTTCCTGGAAAGCTACAATGAAATGCATGTTTCTACGAACCTAGTCTTAGTTGCGGGTGCCAAGCAGCATGTGTAAGCGGAATATTTATAAAGGGAGCAAGTAATTCATAATGATGCTACCAATGTCTGCACGGAATTGTTGCTTTTTACTGTTCAGAGGTGGTTGCAGTGCAGGCTCATAACACTCTCAATGGAAGGCTTATGCGAGGGCACCGTGCAGGAATAGTCCTGCTAAATTTGCTTTATTGCTGCCATTATGGAAGAGTAGGTGGTGGCTTGGTGTTAAAGCTAAACTCCATTTTGTTTGTTTAAACAGAGATTCGTCCTTTCTTGCACTGCACAGAAATTAACACCACGTATTCTCTGAGGTTGCAAAGATAATCTATAATGCTGGAGATAGTCTGCCTTATCTTTTAATTAGTTAACAGTGTAACAGGCCTTTATAAGAAAAGTAACATTTATCTTCTGTTTCCAAGAAAGGGAAAATGCTTTTAAAATTAGATTAGTTGATAACAAGGACAAATAATACTTTAAGCATATATTAAATGATGCCATTGCATGGCAGGCTTGAAGGTGCTTTGCTGTCTAGCCTTGCATGTTTTTAAATCTAAACCAGCCCAGACTTCTAAGTGTAATCATAGATTATTTTTTCTTTTATTTTATTTTTTTAACCTTGTTTTGGTTTTTTTTCATATGTATTCTTACCTCATCTCAGCTTAATGTAATTTGTTTTTCTCATGTCGGGCAATATCTTAGTGTCCATCTGTTTTTGAAAGCTGATTAACTACCTTTGCTTTGTTTGCCTGCATGGAAGAAAACCAGCCAGTTTTCAGAAGACGAAGTGAAGATCTTGCTGAATAAGTGAATCACAGATTTCATTGTTGCTCCTTGTCATTACTTAAAGTCTTTCTTCAACATATACAGTCGTTCTGGTCATGTATATCAGTGATTTCCAGAAAGAGACAGAGGCCCATGCTGGCAGGGCTTACTTTTGTTAAAGCACTTTCTATTATTTGCAGTGTCAAATCATTTAACACGGAACCTTTTCTTCTCATTGAGTTGGACTAGGATTTCAGTGTCATCATTTTTCACTTTGCACATATTCAGGCAGGAGCTATATAAGAGAAGGCACTCTTGACAAAGCAGTCTATTGTAGATGTTTCTCTCCAAGAGGATTAAAAAAGAGCTTAAATTACAAAGATAATCATATGGATCTTTCATAGGGACTGGAGATTTTGTTCTGCTGATTTAGAGGTTGATGTGATAATCTTCACAATTGCAGACAGAAGCCTTCTCAGGTATCGCTAGTTTTGCTTGAAAATGTTGGTGAGCCATTATCTGAAGTCTAGTGACCGAGAGTAATATCCCAGTTTGGCAAAGTGGCAGGATGTCTTAGCCTTACAGTTTGGCAGTCCCAGAAGAGTAAAGGTGAAATTAAATCCTGTAAATTTTTTACACACCTTTTATGGGTTTTTTTTATGGATCCATTGTGAAATCATGATTAAGGCTGACAAGGCTGTACAGTGAGGTCAAAGAGGATTGGCTTCCAGTAATGATTTGGTTGAACAGGTTTCTGCCTCTTTATTAGATGCAACCAGATTAGACACGTTATCCCTTTATTTAAGAAGGTTCTCATCAACATTTTTTCAGGGATGAGTTTTTCAGTGGCATGAGACATAAAGAGAATGAGATGGTTCCTTTTTTTTTTTTTCATTGCTACATGGAAGAAAAATAAAGCAATAGGTCCAACGTGCTGTCTCTAAGCTCTAGTCTGCTGATACTAGGCTGTGATCCCTTAGAATCTGCATCTGATTTTAAAAAACCAAATGTTGAAAATAATTTTTAGATGCTTATAGAAATCATTAAACTATCAATTTCAAGATATTTCTTTTAATGTCTCAAATATCGAATTTGTGAAGAATTACCTCAATATTTACATTTGAAAATTCTAGCAACTAAATCTTATCTAATTTTGGGCCAGGTTCTCATCTGACCTCATTCATCCTATAGTAGTCCATGCTCAGCAAATAAAAACATGCCTTAAGCATCCTGGACTGGAAATTCCAAGAGTAAATTAAAGTTTGATGCATACGTTTTCATTAAGTGATTCTCTGTCCTTCAGCCTTTGTGGCGCAAACTGCCAGACATGAAGTTCTCATGTGCTCCCAGGGCCCAGTCAACCTCCCTTCAAGTTAAGTAGATCTTTATTCTGAATCCAGTCAGGGTCCATCAGGATCTTGGAATGATGCTTTGGAGCAGTTCAATGTAAAGAATGAGCTATCAGGCAGCTCCGGTCATCATAGAGGTCAGTGCAGTCCTTCAATATTTGAGAAAGGAAAACAGCTTTTCTTTTCGCTTGCTCAAATATGGGAGAGAAACAAAATGCTGACGTGAAGATAATGTACCTCTAGATGTCAGGAGCACATTACCACAAAAACAGGGAAAAAAAGAAAGAAGAAGGGGGAAGCTTGGTGCAGTAAAAAGAAATTGAGAAACTTGACTAACAAGGTTGTTGAAGTCTGTGTTACATTATTGGTTTTTTTGTCATCAGGGGCTGGATCAGTTGTATCCTAGAAGCCCCTAGGGGTTATGCACTTCTGGCTGGAGTAGGTGGTGGTGGTAAACAAAGCTTGTTGAGGCTGGCAGCGTACATCTGCTCCCTGGAAGTTTTCCAAGTAGCACAGAAGAAAGACTGACGGGATCCAGGACCTGAGGGTAAACTAACAGATATTACTTGAGTCTGTTGAGCCCACTACTTCATGAATGTGTTGTTTTGTTGTTGCACGGGCTTGATAAAATCACAGGCGAAACAGTATAATTTACAGGAACAACCCTTGTGGTTTCTGTGGTTTCCAGCTGTACCTCTTGTTTTCTTTATCTCTGAAAAATCTGTGGTCGAAAGATATTTTAGTGTCTGTTTTTATGCTTCACAGAATTTTGGTAGTTTCTCCACTTTTTCTAAGGCAGCTACTTCACATACCACAAAGATGTGGTCAGAGTTCTGGTATTTGAATTTAGCTGTTTGTTAGCAATTTTTGCATGTCATTGTACGTGCGTTGATTTAGTGGAATAAAACTGTTGTGGGTGAGTACAGGGCAAAATTTTGTCCTTTTTGCATGTGAGTCACTTAATCACTTGAACTGGTCATATGCAAAGATAAGGAATATCGTTGAGTGAGGTGCTCTATCAGGCTTGCTGACTTCAGGACCTTGCAACACTGAGCCTTATCTCTGTGACCAAACAGGGAAGGCGGGCACGTTTTCTTCCTCTTCATTCCATGCGGACAACAAGCGATGCTTCTGAATCTCAGACAGGGCTAAATAAGAATTTTATTATGGAAAAATTTGGTGGATAGTGGTCCCCCAAAAGCCCTTCTGTTAGCCTTGGGCCATGGCACATTGTGTGCAGCCTGAGGCATCAGTTTTCAGAGGGAGGTACACGCTGTTCTGTTTTGGAAAAGTGATGCACATTCTTCAGTGTCTTACATGGTATCTTACTTGTGTCCTCCTTCCCTGGGCAAATGAGATGCAGTGGAAGATGTGGGATCAAGTGGTCATTTTCCCCATGCTGTTTCCAAGTGGGAAAACTTCTAAGCCTTTGTTAACAAGCCTGAGGATTTGCTTTCTGCTAGGTTGTGTGGCAGCTTGTTCATATCAGCCAGCACTGACTTTATTCTGTGTTTCAAATGTGACCACACTCGAATGCTACTGATGGGGTTTTTTTGTTTGTTTGTTTTTTTCCGCTGGAACCCCATGCCAAAACCCATACCATGTTCGTACCCCTGCTGGCACGATGGTCCCACGCTATGTCTCTCTCTGGGCCACCCATGTGTGACAGCAAAAGAAACAGTGCACTGGTGCACTATTTGGTCTTTTTTTTTTTCTTTTTTACATGAGAAAGCTCTCCTAAATAAACTCACTGAAAACAAAAGTCTGCAGAAGTAACAGAGTTTAAAATGGATCTGACTCTTCAGTGCAATTCCCAGACGTTATTGGTATGGTTAGGGCTGTTCTTGATGGGGACTTTCATGGCTGCGATATCCCTTTTTTAGTACATCCATGGGGGGGCTCCTTGATTAGTAGTCCTTTTTGATCTTTACCACTAGGTCATGTCAAAACCTCACTGTTTGATATGGATAACAGAGGCAAACTGTTTTTCCCTTTGGAGGTTAACACAGCAAATTGCAATACGTAAACAAGCTGAACGTAAGGAGTAGCCAGCAATGCACTGCCATCCAGTAACATGGACTTCACACTTCTATGTATCAACATTTTAACAGAATATGAGTGATTGCTTCCTTTCCTTACAGGTATCTCTTGCCAGTTTGTACATCAAGACTGGTGCCAAGAACATTCCCACAGCGTTTTTGCTGACAGATGCCCAGGTTACAGATGAACGCTTTCTCGTGCTGATTAATGACTTGTTGGCATCAGGTGATTAGACCAACACATTCCTTGAGAGATCTTTTCCAATGACAAATGATCTGGGGTTTCATTGAACTTTTAAGGAGATTATTTCTCTTTTTCAGGTATTTGTGGGGGGAGCTTTTGGAGAAGCCAAGTCAACCCATCCAACTTGAGCACTGAGTCTGACTTGCTTAAGAAAGCATTGCCCGCTGAGGAGATGAAGTGCTGAGGCTTATCGTGCATAAGTGCATTGATTTGGGGGAAGATGGGAATCTCTCTTTCACTTAACGCCATGTTTGCTTTGGTATGATTCCACTGACTTCAAGCAATACCTTTGTGACTGCACAAGTGTAACAGACAGTAATGCAGTTTTACCCATGTTTTTAAAAAGTAGAGAATCTGACTTTTGAATGGCAGGATTTGAAGACGGGGGAAGAAAAAAGTGCAATAACACCATGCTGTACAGTTGGAGAGCATCTTGAAAGATTTTTTTTTAAATTATTATTTATTTTTGCAACCAGACTGGAAAACAATTTTCTAACAGCCTGTAAAAAAAAAAAAAAAAAAAGAATCACCATTCTGAGACACACATACTTTATGAGTGAGCTTCCTATCAGGGCAAATATTTTTGTCTTTTTAAAACAATGTTCTTTCCTCTCCCTTGAAAAAAGAACTGTGTTTTTTTTAGGTGAAAAGGTGTGGGGAACAGGAGGTAACTGTTTGTTACTTGATGTATCTATTATCATAGCATAGCTCTAGTTATGCACTTAAACCCCATTGTGCTAATACAGTGTGGAAGATTATTTCTCAGGATGTGTTGTGTAACGCTTCTCCTAACTACCCCTTTGTCTTCTCACAGGAGAGGTTCCAGATCTGTTCAGTGATGAAGACAAGGAGAGCATAGTTACAGGAGTTAGAGACAAAGCTGATGGAGGTTCTGCTTGAGTAGAGCGCGGCTGCAATTACAAGTAAGGCATAACTTGGGGGCAAGAGGCAGTATTGAGCTGGTTAAAGTAACAACAGTAGTCTTGTAAGCCGTCATGTGTTGGCATACTTCTCTGGAAAGCCATACTCTCCGACACGTGACACTGAATTTTCTTCTCTTGTGTTACCCCTGTAATAACGCTCTCTATGTGGAGGCTTGGTATACACCAAGTTTTACTCCTAGACCTGGCTATTGACTTCTGCCTGTTCATAGGAAAGTCACATACCTGCTCTGTGTCTTAGTTTTATGGTCCTATGTGCTGAATATAACAATGCGTTTGAGAGAGGAGTAAGACGCTGCTGAGGAGTTAGTGGTGCAGTTAGTGCAATTGTAAATACATTCCCTAACTATACATACAGTAATTCCTCTGTATAGACATCTCTTAAACATTTGCACAAATGACTGAAATTTCACAGTAAATGTTAGTTCTTTCTACTTTTCCTATGCCATTTAAAACTGGGAAAATAAAAATATCCATGTAGCTGTTTTCGGGTCAAACACTTTTTAGCAATACATGTTAATATGATACCACAGTTGCAACAAGTGTCTCTCTTAGAACTCCATTTTAGAGGCTGGGCTGTAGTTCTCTCCTGAAACCTGCAAAGCAGAAGCTGGGAACAGTGGTTTTGGAGTGGCATCTTTAAGAACTTTTGGTTTATGCAGGCTTCAATTTTCCACATCACCTGAAACATATATGTGGACAATAAGAGAATTAAAAGTTTGAAAACAATTAACCTTTTAGAAAGATAATATTTTGAAAGGAATATGTGCCCCATACTTTGTGAGTTAAACTGTTCTGTTTGGGGATGAGAAGAGCCTTCCTATAGCAGATTATTCCACAGTAGTCTTCTGTGCAGGTTTTTCTCCTTCTGAAGTGTTTAACCACCACTGATCTAAAGACCATTCCCCTTTGGTTATGAAACTTTTCAAGTTCTTACACTTTATAACATACCACTTTCTCATTTTTTCCCCCTCATCTTCTCTCTTTTCCTATCCTGCTCTAGTTTTGATGACGTTCCCTCCTATTTGGAATTTTGTTGCCATCACTTTTGTCCCCCCACAAATTTCTTCTGTAACTTAAAGGCCAGTGGAGACGTGTACAGGATCTAATGTGACGTCTTCTGCATTGTTTTTGCTTTTCTGGACTTCAGTGACATGGTCAATAGTGGTGCTTACAGTCTGTATATCTATTTCTACTCGGCACTATTTGTCTCTGTTTCATGACCATTGCATTTGTGTACATTTTTTAAGAAAGGACAACAAAAAAATGATGATGTCTAATATATCTCTTCATTTTCTTCTTTCCTGTTTCTTTCCCTTTGTGTTTTCCTTAATTCCCAAGCAATTTCTTTCTTTTTTTTTTAAAAGGGCTTTTTGAAAGCCAGCTTTCAAACGCCTTTTACCTTGTAACCATTTCACCAGTCCCCCACTGTGCAAATTAGCGCTTTTGGAGGCAAGAACAGGAGATAGCTATTCATGTTGCAGGGAAGCAAAGTAGAGACATTATAGTGCTGGAGGAGACATAAATTTCATGAGTTAACACATTGGCAGATATCTGTAAGGCCTTTTAGTTAGTGCTGGGTGACCTATCACCTCCTCCTTTCCCTAGATTTGAAGAATAAAAGACTAATAAAATGTGAAAGAGAACAAAAGGGAGAATTTACACAGTTTCAGAATGTTAAAGCCTAGTGAAGTGATATAGTTTCATTCTTCCATTTGATTTTAAAGAATCGACATCCTACATTAAGCCATATTTCCTTTGTGCTCACCCATCATCTTATACCCTACAGTTCTGTTTACAGTGAGGAATCAGGAACTCAAACTAAACAGTGCAATTCTTTGAACCACCATAGGTCTTTGGTTTTGTGTTGGTTTTGTTTTGATTGTTTTCAGTCTGGGACTTGCAATCAATTCTGCTGTTAATGTACTGAGAACATGCCATGTATGCAGGTGCAAATTTATGTCAGTGTAAGTTGGAAGTGTGTCAGCTGAAGACAGTGGATTGCACCACTATAAAATGAGGCCACAACTGAAGTGTGTGTGAGGACATACATGCACCTGAGGATTTCAAAAGCTTTCATGATGAAATAAATTAAAAAGGAAGAATGCTGCTCAAGCAAACAAAGCTGATGGCCCAACACTGTGAATGGTGATGTGCTGACAGTGCGAAGGCACGCCATTGCATAGGCTGAGAAGTTTCTAAGGCTCACACTGATTTACTGGAGCTCCAGAAGTTTTTCAGTATCCCATGTCTGTGCAATAATCACTCTTAAACACTCTACAAATTGCCACACTTTTTTTAATAAAAGTAAAGTCCAGAAGAAGCAACTATTTCTTGAAAGCATGGTTAGGAGGCCTGGCCAGTCAGTCCTGTGGTCTCTTGAGCTCCATCTGATTTTATTTTATTCTTTTGTCATGGCAACTTTTCAATATTTTCACAAAAATGGGAACACTGTGCCTAAATGCCTTGCAGCGTCCTACACAAACATACTCTTAAATGTACTCTTTCCAGTAAACGTACTCTTTACATGCATCCTTGCATGTTTTCTGAGTTCTACATTTCCTTCATCTCAGTTTCTTCAGTGCTCTTAAATATTACTACATCTTCTAAACCCATACAAGTTATATGGCTTTTCTTCTGAACTGAATCTCTGTTACTCAGTTCATGTGCGGCCAGTTATTCTCGTGAGCTGCTCATCTCTGCTACAAAGACTTGCTCCTCCTTTCTTGAACAAGTTTCCTCATGTATTTTCCTTGCGCTTCGACGTCTACAGTCCCTCAGTGGCTGTTGTGAAGTCCTAGTATTAAGAACTATCTGCTTGTTTTAGGGGAATGCTATTTCTTGAATTTGTTTCCAATAGGTAGACTTGGCTGGACTACTTTAGTCATCACATCCTTATAATGGTGTCCTCCTTGCATAGTCCTGTCAGCATTTAGCTGGCTCCCCATTTTCTAAGGAAGTCAGCAGTAAAGCGGTTTCATGCTTTGGACAGTATTAATGTCAAACATAGGCAGGGCAGGTGTCCTGCATCGCCACAGGCAATCTTGTCCATATTGTTACTATTACTTTGCTTTTAAATAATTTCCAAATCCTCTTTCATCAGGACATGTTAGCATTTTCCTTGGGGTCTGTTTTGCCACTGACAGAGCATCTCTTTTTGTCTGTGGATCTGAGAGGAACTTGCGCAGATCCATCTCGGCTTTTGGCCAACTCTTGTCTTTTTTTCATTTGAGGGCATAAATACATGTGCCTGTCAGCCTGACTGCTTTAACCCCAGCCAAAGAGAACCATGTTTTTAGGGTTTCTGGTTCTATGTTACACTAATTAACCCCAGATGTGATTATATTTGTTTGATTCAATGGGAAATAAGGATTCAAGAGATCATGCTGTCTATCATGTAATCAATCCCACCTCCCAAAAAAATTTCTGAACTTGCCAACCAGATGGCACGAAGGAGGCAGGTGGATCAGGAAGAGACACACACAGTTACTGCTGCCCCACCAAATGAAGGCTCAATTATGCTATTAGATAGCTAAGAAGCTATTGAGGATTTGTAAGTTCAGTAGCGCACAAAATAGGTTTTTCTGCAGTTGGCAGGCTCTTGGGGAGTTCCTGTTTCTCTATGAAAAGCTCCGGGCTTTTCTCATTTGGATGTCAGCCATCTCTTCTTGAGTACTTAGAGAAGTGATTCTTAAGGGTATATCTACATTAGTAAATTTATGAGGTGTGTTTTGTGGTCCTGAGGACTAGTGGCATGACATGGCTGGCATCCACGTGGCTTAGCTTTTCTCTCGCTCTGCTCACAAAATGATGGCATCGTTGTAGAACTGGCTAGGAATGATTCCTCATCTTTATAGCTCCTTACTCCTGCTGCAGCACTATTCAATTTCCCGTGGGGTAAAACCATGCAAGTGAGTGTGCTAACACTTAAATGGGATGGGTCCTGCCAGACCAGTGGCCAAGCATGTGTCAAGGCACTCGTTAGTTCATTAGTACTAAGATATGCTGTTGCCTGTCCTGCTCTACATTCACTTGGTGAACCTAGAGAGCTTGCATATTTGAGATAAGCAGGACGACCGTGACCTGAGAAATACAGTGTAAAAGAGACACATCTGTAACGGTAGCGACATGCGAGTATGAGACTCACACGAGACATTTGAGAAAAGAGAGGTTTTGTTTCCTTAGAAGTGGTGAATGCTACGTGGAAATTGATATTAATTTCACATGATACCAGTTCTTAGGTCCCCACTGACTATTTTCATTATGCAATTATGCAAATTTAAATCTTAAAAATGTCAGATGAAAGTTTCTTGTATAGTGCCTCTCAACCCACATTTCTTTCAAAGAAAGGGATGGGTCTATCTTGGAGAACTTCCTAAGTTTTTCTATTACTATATGAGATACTGTCACTGTAGTATTTATATCGTTGATGTCTTGCCAGAAATGAAGGATTTCTTACATTCAGCATTTCCTTTTCTTTTCTTTTTTTTTTCATTTCTTTTTTTTTTTTTTTTAATCTCTGTCAAATCAGACTGTCATTTATGCCCTGGGCAGAAGATAAATGTTTTCAAAATATGACTGCCTTGCTTAAGTAAAGATTGTTCAAAATGTAGTCAGTAATAATTGCTCATTGTTCCTCACAGCTCTCTTGTTATCAGATCACATGACATCTTCATTATTCTGTGTGCAAAGCAAGCAGTGCACAAGGTCCTTTGTAATATTGGAAATTCACCGGGGGGAATGCAAATGAACCCTGAAAACATGCTGCATCAAATCCTTGCCTGATATGAATTTGCCAAACTTGACTAAAGCCAAAGGAGATAGAAAGGTTATGCCGTGGCGAGGATCTGGTTACCTGCTTTTTATGACTACTTTCTCAAGTATAGGCTGTATCCTGTGTCTGTATTGTCCACAAAAAAACCGATTAACCAAGACATGAATATTTAATTAGGGTGGTACATCATACCTGGGGCTGTGCTGGAATTTCCTGCCTGACAATGTAATATAGTAAAAATCAGGCAGCAGCGGTGGCTGGCACCCTTGAGAGAACATGTGGCTGTGGGCAAGGACAAGTACCATCTCTGCTGTTGCTCCTGCCCTGCTCCTCTGTGAAGGCACCGGTGGTTGAGGAAGTTCATGGAGGTTTCTTGCTCAGGTTTGGCGTGAGGAGGAAAGATGGTTGGTCACACTCGGCTGTAACTCTGTGTTTTAGAGAAAAGTAAGGGCAATTTTAAATAGTGTGTTTGAATTTGAGTTCTAGAACCAGCTATTCCAAGGTTTAAAGTATTACAGGATTGAGAAATTGTTCTTCTAAACTTAGTCCTGACATGATAATCTACCAAGTTTGTGTGTAGGTAACTAATTTTAGCTATTCATAGTTTTTAATTGGATTGAATTGTTTTTCTTTATTCTGTGCAAGGTTCTGCTTTTCTCTCTATTATTGGCTTTTGCAGATCCTCTCATCTAGTACTACTGTGATGTACTTTTTAAAACTTTCAGAAATTTTTTTGGAGGGTTGACCAAGGGCAAGGAGAGAACAGATGAGTTCTGGGTATGACTTAGTAAATCTAGAATTTAGATGCTAGGATAAAGTTAAAAGTAAACAATCCTGAAAGGGTCCGTATTATCTTCTCAGAGATCTGCAGTTCATATGAACCAATGCAGCTCCTTATAGATTGTTATAAGGACTATAGATAGTTCTTTTAAATCACTCCTAACAAATTAAGTTGGATAGAGAGAGCGCCTTCTCCCCTAAAATACAACGTAAGATTGGTATAAATGGGGCATAAATAGTAATCATTCCATACAAACAAATGTTTAATACTTAGGGAGGATAAAATATTACAAGTAAAAGACTAAGGAAAACACTAAATTCTGAACTGAGTTTGGCAAATGGTCCAAGACTTTGATTTGGACTCTTCTTGCAGTCCAGTACATAGGGAGTTAAGTCCAAATATGAGCAACGCGAGCAGTGTAGGAAGGTGTAGAAGATGTAACTTCTGGCAAGACTGTGCATGGTTTGCAGCTTTGGAGGTGTGATAGATTCAGTTTGGCATCACTGCTATAGCAAGGGCACTTGTGAGAAGCACATCAAAGCCGGCACTGATATCTCTAGGCTCTCCGTTACTGCTGCTGCCATAGACCGTTGCAGGGACAGTATGCAGGTCTGAGAAAGTGGCTGCTAGAGGAATGAGAGGAGAAAATGTGGTGCCCCAAGGATCAGCATTGCTCACCATGCCTCTGATATTGTAACTGAACATAGAATTTTATCAGAAAATGAGGTGACGTGAATGAGAGGGAGAGACAATGTCTAATTGAAGGATACGCGGTATAACAGAGAAGAAATTTCAGAAAACTCACAGAAGTGTACAAGGTCTTTGAGAATCGCGAAACAGACCTAGCAGACTCTTCATGTACGTTTCGTCTCTGATTCAGAATTTTGGGGTGGAGACCATTTATTCTTGTATCTTTTTCATTTTCTCCTATGTTTGCCCTTATTTCTCATCAGCCTGATACAATTTTGCTGTAAATTCCAAGATCTTTCTGTGTCTTTGTACAGTTATAGTGTAGTTTTCATCACTTGGCTAGAATGGATTTCTACATTTCTGACATTTGCCTCTTCATGATGAACACATTCAAAGTAGATAACGTTTTCTTCTGTACCTTAGACCTACTTCCTGAACAGCCTGTCTTTGTAACATCCCTGAACAGCCTGGGCTCCATTGTGGTTTTGCATGGGTGTCTACATTTCTGCCTACATTCTTGAAGGTGGGGAGAACTTTACCTTCCTGCAAATATGAGAACATGCACTGCTGTTTGTAATTCTTGCAGGAATCAAAGGTGTCAAGTGGTTTAAAACCAGTGGTTTCTCTTGCTGACACACTCTCAAGTACTTCCTAGACAAATGTGCAAATCGCCCGTGTTTAGAAGAATTTTAGGTGAATGTAAGAGAGGTATTTTTCTCTGTTGGACAATAGACTAGATCAGTAGGGGGATCAGAATAACTACAGCAATTCAAAACTCCAGTTTAACATGAAATAGTTCTCGACATTCCATTCCACAAGACAGAGAACGAAATGTACTATGAGATCTTGTAGCTTTGGGAAACTGGTAAGCGTGTTGGAAATGGAATAGGTAGTAGTGAATACTCTTCATTTAGAAATATAAAGAAGCAAATGGATTAAAAAATGGTGGAACGTGCAGTTAATTCACAATGCAGTCTAAAGCATGGGCTTGGGGGCTCTAATTTATTGAATATTTATGGTTCACTCACCAGTAAAGATTTCAGTGAATTCTTCTCTATTTTATGCCCCATTAAGTATTTTATTCTGCATCATTTCTCTTCCTGTCTGTCACAACATGGGAGACTACCATTGCTTCTGTTTGCCTTCTTTGCCTCTTCTTCTTCTTGCCCTTTTTCAGGTCTTTTTTTTTTTTTTTAAGATTGTTTCACGCATCTTCTGCCTTTCGCGTCTTCTGTTTCCACCATGGCTCCCAACAGAAGGCACCACTTGTGCTTTTCTTGCTGTTACACTTGGCCATACCTGAAAATGGCGTCATCAATCTGAAGCCTTCAACGGTATCAAAATTACACTCAGTTTGTGGAGCCACGAGAGAGAAGTTTTTTGTGAGATACACCATGACCAGTGCTTGTGACCAGAGGCCGTTTCTTAGCTGATTTTGCTAAAAAGGATGGGAATCAAAAAAGGACATATCCTGTGGTGCAGCATAAAATCCAAGCTTTACAAAATGTATAAATGTCACAGGGAACAGTTTCTCTTTGAGAGGGTTTTCTGAATAATGGTAAAAGTTTTTCTTGTTTTGACTTAGTTCTACTGAAACTTACTCATCTTTGCTCATAAATAAAGGTTTATTGCAGAAATTGCTGTCTTGTGTTTTCCAGTGCAGAGATGTATTTTTAGAAACCATGAGATAGTGGCCAGTTTCTTCCATTTTTCATGTAATCTTCTTTCCAGATACCATAGAAGCTTTTTCCACTGTTACTATCTACTCATCACTTTCTCTCTCTTCTCTGACTGCTTTAAAACCAGTGAAGTATTGTCCCAGGTCAACCTCCTCCTTTCTTCACTCCTTTATTTTTTTTTTCCTCCTTTTCTTTCAACTTTATGCTCTTCTTTTTTCATCCAGTTTTCTCATAATAGTTAATGTCAATTCCCAATTACTCGGGAGGCAGAATAAATCCATTGCTTTCCTGCCATGCCTGACTGGGCTCTATCCTGGCTCTTGTCGCTGTTGAGGAAGTGCTAGTCTGTTCTGATGATTTGGATATTTTCTGTTGGAATTAACAATATTGATGCCATATGGTTTGAGAAGCCCTGTAGAGCAAAAATTAAAAGTGTATAGGAGATAAACCAGTCCTCTCTAAACAGCCTGATGTCTGTCATTTTTGTAATTAACCAAAAGCAAAAGCAATGGCCAAAACACGTGCTAACTGTAGTAACTAGGTCCACAGATACAACTGAGAATAGAATAATCCTTCCCAAATGTGAGTTGCTTTGGGTAGGCCTGGTGATGTTAACGGCCAATCACAGATTTATTTTCCTTTGAATATTTTAGCCTACCTGTGTTCAGCCATCCCTTTCCACTTCTGTAGAGAATAGTCCCTAAAAATTCACATACAAACTAAGATCCAGGTCTCCTTGTCCCCCCATTCTTTTAATGGGGTTGCAGCACGTATCAAAATGGCGTAAAGTGGCTTGAATAGGTTTAGCGACTCAAGAACTGGGTTTGTGTCACCGTGACCAGCTGAACATGTGCCTTCCGGCTGGCTGCGTGCCAGCCAGCCCCTCTGGCTGCGTTATTATTTATAGCTATCAAACCGAGTAACTGATACCGGCGTGGAGAGAAGGGAAGGAGGCTGCAAGTATGCTGTGTTTGTACAGTGGGAAAGGGAGGAAAAAATCTATTTGCCCAAGGTAGCTGGCAACATTTATTAGCTGCCAAACTTGGGTTTGGAGCCTCAGCTGCGCACTGGCGGGTGCCGGTGCGGGGCCACGGTTGGTTGCATGTCTTTTCTTTGATCGCCTCAACTAGCCATGTGATTCCTTTCTCTTCCTTTGCCCTCCCTCCTCCTCTCCGCAGACCGTTCTGTGTTTCTCTCCGGCCGGTGCCACGCTGCGAGGGCGAGCTGGGAAGTTCCCAGCCGTGGTGAACTGCTCCGCTATTGACTGGTTTCATGAGTGGCCGCGGGAGGCCCTGCGCGCCGGCAGCAGGAGGCTCATTGAGGAAGCCGAGGGGGTCGAGGTACAGAGTTTCAAGCTCGCCAGCCTTCTAAGGAAGCAACGGAGACCATTGAAAGATCGATAACTGAATAAGCTGAAAAAAAAACAATGCTCTTTTTACTCCTTCTTGCATACTTGTTGCCTTCCGTGTTGTTCAAGCTCACCCCTGCTAGAAGCTGAATTTTTGTGGCATGTTGCTGCCCAGTTCCTTCAGCAGAGTTTCGAGAGGGGAAAAGAAGAGAGGCCTGTAATTCATAGCACTGTCTTTGCAGAATCCTTCAGTTCTGGGTTTTTTAGGACCTTATAGATCCAGAATTTATTTCACTCTTTTCAATACAGTTAAATATATTCAGTAGTGCTGTAGCCAGTGAGGCTGAAATATTGCAGTCCAGGCTAACTGAAGAAGAGTTTTCCCTCTGTTTAGCAGCTAAGGAGGTGAAAATATCCCCTATAACCGCATGGCAATTGCATTTGGAGTTTTAATATTTGCTCAATTATTCTCTTTTTGTTACCGATAGATTCGGAGCGGGACTTGTTAGTTTTCAGAAAAAAAATCCTGTATTAGTGAGTTTCCTTTCAGGGAAAAGGAATATTCTCATATTGTTCTAAGAGTTTTAACGAGCTGGGTGCCTTTTGTCCCACCCAGCGTGGGACAGCACTGTCGTGCTGGCGGTGAGACTGCTCGGGCACTTGCTGGTGGAGTAGTTCACATAGATCTAGAAAAGCTTGACTTTCAGCGATGGCGGTTGCAGTAGTTCCATTCTGGACTGCTATTTTATTTGACACCATACATCTGTATAGGGGATTTTTAATCATGAGAGACTGAGGATTTCGGGAATGCCCAAAGAAGAGCCTTCTGGTTTTAGCCGGGGGCAGCACCGCTCCCCAGGCAAATCTCTCTGTGAGCGACCGATGCATTTGCAGCGTTTCTCCTCCGTTTAAACCCGTACAAAATACGCGGAGTCGTCAGGAAATGAAAGCGAAGGAGAGGGGAAAACTGCAGGGATGCTTGGGATTCCTTCCAGGGTATCCCAGGGACCCTTCCCCTCCGCAAGGCTTGTGCGAGGCCGGGGGAGATGCTGGCGGGCTGGGACCGGCGCTCCCGCGGCATACGGATGCCTCCTATAGGAATGCAAGGGAAAGAGAGATGCTTGCAAGTCCTTGGCGTTTATATTTTTCCACCAGCGCCTTCTGCTTTATTTTAACAGCTCAGAAGAGATTTAAAGCGTTACTGGGACAGTTATTTGTCATCCTGCGGACTGCGTGGGTGTTTTGCCCTTTTTTTTAAGTGATACCAACTTACATATTCCCATTTATTTGAAAGAAACTGCTAGGATTACACAGAGAAGAGAGAATAGAATTTGTTTATTTTATTATTTGCTTATTTTTTATTTATTAAATTATTTTCTCAGATCCTTAACTAATTCTATTTCTCTCCTTTGAAAATATGTCTGCTCATCAGAATTTAAACTGGTTTGTGGAATTTTTTTTATTTTTTTTTTTTGAGCATTATGTTCCTGTATAATTCCTTTTGTAGATATTTAGGAAAGAATTCACTGATCCAAGCAACTGTTTATGAGTCTCTTTTGCACGTTGGTGTTAACTGCTCCTAGTAAATATCTTTCTTATCCAGTTGCCCGCCAGTGAAATAAATGGCAACTAACAAAATAACGTGGCACTTAATTGAGAGTGAGTTAAGGTTTCTGTGTCATCAACATACGTAAAGCAGCGCTGGGTGCCTGAGTCATGTCTGCGTGTGCAGCCGATGAGAAGACCAACAGACAAGACAGCAGAATGCAAAAAATACTAGGAGGAGGCAGGGGAAGGATTTGAAAGTGGTGGAAAAAGTGAAACCAGAGCAGAAGTGTTGAAATAACAGAGAAACCGAAACTGTTATAGGGGGAGAGAAGGGAGACTTGACCAAGAGAGACAGCAGAGAAGCAAAACTGCACCAGAACGGTATAAGAGGTGTAGAGCAGAGTCTGAGGAGGAGTAAAAGGGAGGTGAAGGGAGAACAGTCACAGGAAAATAATTAGTAAAGGGAGAGGGGGGACAGGAGAGTTGCAGAAGTGTATTCGGTTGTCAAAAGAATGAGAGGGGCTGGGTGGAAAAGGACCACCCTGAAGAAGTGGGAATCTTAGCTGCAGTCTGCCATCCCCTCTCCAGGGCTCATGTATGCCTGGATTTCTGAAATTTGCTGTAATCATGCTGTCCCTTATGATAAGCAGTGCAAAGTCTATTACTGAGTGATTATTTTGGCATAATTGACACTTAGCTCCTAATTGTCCTTTTTCAGAATTTCCAAAAATACAGCAGTAGTAATTGATAGAATTCTTTTATTCATCATTGTATAACAACATTACAGATTATTTTAATTAGGCTAGCATGAAGTTAGGCTAATGATTTATTTATTTTTACTCTTTAAAGTTCTAATAGAGATATGATGACATATCTGCATTGCTTTAACAAAAAAAATGGAAAGTTTCCGGGCTTAAATGGTAAGAGAGAACCAGAAATAAATCACAGTGATTGTGGGAGTTGAGCAGGAAGTCTTAGATTCTCCATCTCTTTGTCTTCAAACCAAGCCTAGATACTTTTCTGGAAGATACAATTTATCCAGGGAAGGGCAGAGGGGGAGCAGACTGAGCCAGCAGGGAGATGGGGAGCTGAAGCGTCGGTATGTGCTATGAAGGATGCTGTGAACGTCCCCTCCGCCCTGTGTGAAAGTATCTGAACAGGAAGAACAAGTGATCCTCCCTAATTATGGCACCTGTTGAAGAGACCCATGAACCCCTTTTCACTCAGAAGGACATTTGTCAATGTGTGGGATAAGGACAAGGGACAGTCAGTTCAGAGATATTTGGAAGGAAATGGAGAGTAACAAAAATTTAAGCAATTTGGGATGTCTTTGTTTTCTTGGGAGAAAAGAAAGGAAAAGAGCCCTCTTCTGTTTCAGTACTTGAATTGCTAAACTTAATTTTAAAAGAGCACAAGAAAAGAACACCGCGCCGCAGTTCTGAAATCCACGTACTGAGCTTAATGAACTTACGAAAGTGCCCTTATACCTCGTTTGCTATAAAACACGATCTATAGTATTTAAAAATAATGTCTCTGTCTCGAAACTTAACATGACAGCCAATCTCCCTGACTTCCAGCTGGTGTCACATATCAGCACTGAGCATAGCATAAAAGAATCAGGACTGTTTAATCCATCCCTTTGAAAATAAGGGCAGTGTACATCTCTGCCATCTCCTTTGAGCATTTTGCTGTCTCTGTCTTGTATGCTGCTCCCCTGGCACTTAGCCCCAAACAGTGGACGCTATTAAGCGTACCAAGGATAAATTCTTTATGCTCTTAGTCTATCATACTCCGTAGTGTTTTACAGCGTGTGGTATGGCAAAGAAGAAGCCTGAAGTAACTGGGTTTTTTGGCCTTCTTCCTTTGCCTCTTGCACTCCCCACTCCACACACACGCCTCCCAGTTACCTCTTCCTTCAGACAAACGCTGGCTTGGGTTCTTTTTATTTTTATAACTGCCGGCAGGATGCATTCAAGTTCGGTGGCATTACTCTTTTTCGCTCTTTTCTTGCCGTGTTTTACTTAGCTCAACTTAACTGCAAAGGGCTAAGATTTATCAATTTGGTAATGACTAGTTTACATCCTGAGGAAAGTCAAAGGGCAAAACTCCTGTCTAAACTCTGCTCGTAACTTGCATTGGGGTTTTGTTTTGGAGTGCTTAAAAGTCAGTCAGCCAAGGCCTAGAATAGGGAGACTGCATAAGAACGAACGGACTTCGCCCTCATGGTTCCTTTCAGATTGTATATAGTCATATTGCTCAGTTTTCTTCAGGACTGTTAAATCACTTTGAATTGTACCAGCCTTATCTTTATTCTTGGCTTCAAGCTACTTTATGCTTTCTAGTGAACTGCCGTTAAGTCAGACTTTGTTACTGTATCAACTCTTTTTTGGTTTTGTTTTTTTTGTTGTTTTGTTTTTTTTTTTAATAAAGAAGGCTAAATTAGCAATAATAATTTCCCTTGCCCACAACCCTGAATGGGCATATATTGAAAAGTACAATGCAGTATTAAAAAAAAAAAAAAAAAACAACGAACCAACCCTGGAGATAAATGAATGGCAGAATAAATAATTTATGCTAATGAAATTACTGCAATTAGTAGTTCCACAATGACCCTTTTAAAAGCCACAGCTGTTAATGTCAGGAAGTGCTGTCACCGCTGACCTTATCATAAGAGAAAGTGACAAATTGAAAATGCAGGGAAGACCAATCCTCAAAGAGGTCTGTTCGGGAACGATTAGTGTTTTCTGAAAACCAGTGTGAATTACAACCAGCTGCTCTCTGGCTCGGCGTGTCTCCCATGCTGTGCCATTTTGTTAAGCTCGATAACAATAGTTATTTTGCCCCATTGAGACAAGTTGTCTCGGGCCACTTCCAGCTCTACCGGAACCCACTTCTTCCCTCACTGATTTACAAATGAAACTGTTGTTCGAGGGCTTTTCAGGGCTGCTGAGTAGAGACCTCTCATAAGGATCATGTGTAAGGAGGTTGTCTTGCGCGAGGAAGAGCTGTACCGCAGGGTGCGTGTGTCTCACAAACAATGAAAAAAGGAGAAAAAGGCTGAAATGCATTTCAGTTGGAAGCCAAGTGCTGCTCAGATCTGCATAAAATGCTCATTCCTGCTGAATAGCCTTGCTTTTACAAACAATTTTATTTTTAAGATGAATTTATGCTAGCTTTGCCTCAACTAATGAGGTTCTGGTTGTTTGGTGGGTTTTGGTTTTTTTTTGTAAAGCAATTTATTTCTACTTTCCCTAAATGCAAATCATTCTTTATTTAATCCTTGTTTTAATTTCTGATTTTGTAATCATACGTGAAATAAGTATTCTTCTAAACTAGCTTTTGAAAGTCGCAAGAAAATAATGAGGTTTCTCACTGAGAAAAATGGCCAGTCTTTCTGCATCAACCTGATTGTAATATTAATGATGTGGGCTTAAAACATTTAACTGCATCAACAGCCACTCGTGAGCAATTTTCCCAAAGTTCCCTAAGCATTATTGACAATGCTTTGGTAAATTATGTGTGACTTTCCTAAGAGTTGGTGTAGCTCATTTAATTCATATTAATTGATTTTTAGGCTTCCCTTGATTAATTGAACTGGGTTCGTCTTGTGCAGAATGCAATAAATAATCATTAAAATGAGGGAGATGTGACTCCACAAATTACAAAGTTTAAGTATGCTAGAAGTCATAGAGGACAAAATGGAAGTTAGTTACAGTGATGGAGTTAAATGGGTTTTCTTAGTGTTTCCCTGTTAATTTTGCATAGAGTACTCTTGCTTAGACTGTATATGCATATATTCTAGTAATATAGGTAGATAGGGCCCTTTGAAACAAACGAAAATGAATTTGGGGGGTTTCTTTTTTCACCTTTATCCTGAGAAAGTGTATTCTAATTCAAAGTAGTGTAGTAGTATCTTGTATGACAGGTATCTTACCTCTGCATTTTCCTCAGAAATACGTGACTAAATGACCATCTGGAGCTGTTTTAAATATGCCTAGCCTGTTTTGGTTATCACATAGCATGTGAAAAGGAGTTTTCCAGTATCAGGAGTATCGAAAAGGGGTTTTTCCAGTATCATGCAGTGCTGTGTGTCACACAGCACAGCCCCCTGGGGACACAGGGACCGCTCTGAGGTCCTTTCTGCAGCGTGCTGAGATTTGCCTGGAGCTGGAGGTGTACTTTATGGTTTGATGCCTGGTGGCACGTAGGGAAGAATGTCAACTGTCACAGCTCGGAGTGACTCTGAACTCCATTAAGTCATAACTACTTTTCTGCTCAAATACCCCTTGAAACTGGTAAAAGGTTTCTTCAATACAGAAATATTGCTGATTTTCTGACGCTTTACGGTATGTAGAGCCTCAGCTTTCTGAGGCACTCCACAGTGCTCTAATCCTGCCCTTGCAACAGTTTATATTAGTTTATTGCTGACTTTGACAAGCACAGATAAACAGGAACTTGTACAACTTCAGAAATGTAAATTGTGGAGTCTAGATCTGTTCAATCTGACATTAAATGGCATAAATGCCCTTCACCCTGAATAGGAATTTGATGATATATGAGGTATGTGGGGATCAGTGGGATTAGAGTAACCACTCTATTGTAGTTCTTTAACCTATACAGGATTTTTCTTAAATGGGATTTCCAGAGGTGAAATAGAAAATACATAGAGTATTAACTCTGAATATAGCAGTGTAGTGACTGATTTAATCTCTGTTTTTAGGTTTAAGGAGTATTTATTTAAAAAAAAAAAAAGATATTATGTTGAAGCACTGAGCTTCTGAGCTTCTGTGGTGATGAAGACTTAATGAATGCCAGCACAGAATTAATTAATATATATCCAAAATAGTTGGGGAAAGGTCATTTTGCTTTAATGTTTTTTACATGCTGACAGTTACGTTTAGGGCAGGTTGAAGAACAGTTTTGTGAATGAGCCATCCTTAGGAATGTAACCTTTTCTGATTTACACAGATACACTTAATTTTTAAAACATTTCTTTGCCTCTGTGTTTACATTTGTTCTTGTTCCTTGGGCATGTTCAGCCACTCATCCAGGACACACATTTCAGATTTCATGGCTTATCCTCACACCAGTGTGAATATGCTGAGTGCCAAATTCAATCGTAATGAGAGGAGATACAATTACACCACTCTGAAAAGTCTTCTGGAGAAAATCACGTTTTATAAGATCCTCCTAGAGAATAAAAGCAAGGAGATGTTGGGACACACGGAGCGCTTGGTGAATGGCATGCAGAAGCTGAAGGCAGCAGCTCTCCAGGTAAGATGTGAAGGTCACAACCTTTTCTTTCATTCTTTATAAATAATCTTGGCTTTATTGCTAATAAAACAAAGTTATCGCAGTACCTTTTCATTAGACTGATTACTTGTGGGATGCCATTTTTGTACTTTATTGAAATTACCTGATTTGGGAAACTGAGGTGGTTTTTTTTTTCCTTCACATAGAATCTCTTGGAATCATGGAATCATAGAATAGTTTGGGTTGGAAGGTACCTTCAAAGGTCATCTAGTGCACACCCCCTGCAATGAGCAGGGACATCTTCAACTAGGCCAGGTTGCTCAGAGCCCCGTCCAACCTGACCTTGAATATATCCATGGATGGTGCATCTACCACCTCTCCGGGCAACCTGTTCCAGTCTTTTACCACCCTCATTGTAAAAAAAAAAAAAAAAAAAAAAAAAAGTTCCTTATATCTAGTCTAAGTCTTCCCTCTTTTAGTCTAAAGCCATTACTCTTTGTCCTGTCGCAAAAGGCCTTGCTAACAAGTATGTCTCCATCTTTCTTGTAGGCCCCCTTTAAGTATTAAAAGGCTGCAATAAGGCCTCCCTGGAGCCTTCTCTTCTCCAGGCTGAACAACCCCAACTGTCTCAGCCTGTCCTCATAGGAGAGGTGCTCCACCCCCCGATTGTTTTTGTGGCCCTTCTCTGCACCCACTCCAACAGGTCCATGTCTTCTTGACAGAGCCATTCTCAACCCTTTCATCCCCTGGCCTGTATTGATGCTGGGAGTTGACACAACCCAGCTGCAGGACCCTGCACTTGGCCTTATTGAACCTTGTGAGGTTCACATGGGCCCACTTCCTGAGCTTGTCCAGGTCCCTTTGGATGGCATCCTGTCCCTCAGGCATGTCAACCGCACCACTCTGCTTGGTGTTGTCTGCAAACTTGCCGAGGGTGCACTCAATCCCACTGTCTGCGTCATTGATGAGGATATTGAACAGTACTGGTCCCAGTACAGACCCCTGAGGAACACCAGTTATCACCTATCTCCCTCTGGACATTGAGCCGTTGACCACTATCCTCTGGATGTCACCACTCAGCCAATTCCTTATCCACCAAACAGTCCACCCATCAAATCCATATCTGTCCAATTTAGAGAGCAGGGTGTTGTGGGGCACCATGTCTCTTTGAGCTCTTTTGCTGCCTTTGGAAAGAGGAGTCCATGCATTTGAGCAAGGACAAAGTATGGAGGGAAGGGGAGTGCAGTGGGGCCACAGTAAAAGGGTAGGAGGGTTAGCAAGTACCACAGTAAAAGCCAGACCATGGTACAGAGAAGAGCCATGGGGATTATGGGCATGGCCAATGAGCAGCTGAGGGGTAATGAAGGCAGGAGGAGCAAGCGTAGAGCCTTTCCATCAGCTCTTGTCACCTCCTCGTGGGGCTAGTGCCACTTAGCCATGAGTCAGTGCTTCTGCGTACAGTTTGTTTGTGGCTAGTCAGTCCACAATGACCAAAGGGAGGGGAAACTGCTTGGAAGGCTTTCCCCCTGTTCCCCAATCCCTTTTGCAGATGCTGAAGACAAGCCGTAATCCAGTTATTTCTTTATTAAAAATAAAAAGTCTGCATGCTTTATATGAAAACTGCAAATGAAATGCTTGGTGCCAGTCTTTGCATAATGTTGCAGCTTGGTGCTACTGCATGAGGTTAATTACAGGAGCTGGCTGGCTTACTCCTACTTTTCGAGCTGAATACCTGCAAAAATAAGTGGTCAACAGAGAAGGGTGACTGCTTTTTTTAAGTCTGTTTTTAATAAGGTATCTCATGCTAGTAAATGATTAAAATGCTCTTTTTCTCTGAATTCTAATCGGACAATGACCAAAAGGTAGTTTGACAATTTCAAGTGCTGCATGCTGTGCTGGCAGATGGAGCTGCAGCTCCTGTCTAGCTGGGTGCTTGAACACTGAGCCATTTGTATCCTGCACTGTGGAGCTCTACACAAGAATATCAAATGCAGCACCCTTTAGTTTTTCAGAAAGAAAAAGATGTAAAGTCAGCTCAAACAAATTGAAAAATAATGTGAGTGGAGAGATTTGGGATCTTTACAGTCATCTGTTACAACTCAGTATTACACCTTTGTCTTCCCATTTCAAAATGGTCAAATTTTGAAAAGGTAGATGTTGTAGGTTTTGTAAGATTTCAGGAACCTACCAAAGAAGAAGAGCCATCAGGACGTTCCATGTGATGAAAGTGTAAGCCCTCTAATATTTGTCCTCCTCTTTGTCTTATCACCCCTATCCAGATCAGGTTAACAGGAGCCCCCTCTGGTTAAAATGTAGTCTTTTACCATGAATCGCTGCCAGACAAAATGCTTGAAGGGAAAGGGCTAAAAAACTTTAAAAAAACACACAGGTATTTGAAACAATTCCTTCGTGTGTGGAAAGATATTGCCGCTGGATATTTTGATATGGGTTTCTCGCCTGGCAGGTAATAAATTGCTATTTCAGCAAACGAACAGGTAGTCTTTGCTCATCGGTCTCTTAGTCTGTCTTAACCTTTCAGCAAACCTCTGCTGGAATTATCTGCTCAGAGTGCTTACTAAGCATTTTCCATAACGTCCTTTTGCTTTTACATTTGCCTCTTTGCTAGGTGCTGCAGCAGGGCCTCGCTGCACCGCTGAGACACCTGGTCACAAACACAGGCTCAGCAGCTGAGCAGACGTCTGAGCATCTCAGGGGACCTGCGGGGGCCCTGGTGGGGGCAGTTAGGCTGTTCTTCTTATTAGATTCTTTATGGCAACAAAATTCTGTGAGCTACAAGCAAATGGAAACAAAGTGAAAAAGGAAAAGACAACACTTTTAGTATTGAGACCCGTGAAAAGCAAATTTTGTTTTCCGTTCAGCTTTTTGGGGCTCATGTGGTATCATCTTGCCAGAACTGTACCTATTGACCCTTGCTCCCGAATAACACATTACCTTTTGCCCTGTTTGGAAGATCTAAAATCCAGACTTGCTTCTCAAGAGGCAGAACTGCAACTGAGAAATCAAGATGCTGAAGCTTTGATTGCTAAGATAGGGTTTCAGACTGAGAAAGTGAGACAAGAAGGGGCCATTGCAGCTGCAGAGGAGCAAAAGGTCAGTCTGATTCCCCCAGTTAGTGCTGTTGAGCTATATTTAGCACAAACTAAACCTTTTTAGGTGAGCAGTTCTGAACAACTTCCTCTCCAGGGAGCATAAAGTCTAAAGAATTATTATACTTACACGTGTAACAGCATTTCACACCGTGATTACCACTTGACCTTTCTTTACATTATGCCTTTTCCCAACCTTTTAGCTGTTTTAATGAGATGAAAGAACAATAAATACTGAGCTCATTCAAGCGTTTAATGGATGTGGATCTTGAGAATCAGACCTATTTGTAATACAGTAAAGGTCAGAGAGTCATCCCTGAGCACTTCAGATTTCTAAGGGCTTTGAGGCTCTAGGTAAATTGAACAACTCAATTGATACAGAAGGTCATTCCAGTACCTTGCAATATTACAAGGTGCAAACCTTGAATTTTAAGATTATAATAGCAGTCCTGATAATATGTGTCATCGGTGTTGTATCTTCTTCTTTTTGCTTTCAGTTCAGCCTATTAACATTAGTTATCAACATCCAATGTTGGAAACAGAGGTTTACATGCATTAGTCCTCACCACAGAACAAATAGAAATGCATAATTTCATCCGGACTCTAAAATTTTCAGCTACTGTTACAAGCACAGTTTTTGAAATAAAACCCCAGCAGTATGGAATGCTGTAAACTGGAGTTCCTCCGTCTTTGAATTCTGAAGAGCTCCTTCAACTCTGGCATTTAGCTACAAAATCTGATGTACATTGTGTCATTTATCAATACTACAGAGAGAATTTTTTAATTGACTCGCGATAGTTGTTAATGCCTGATTTCAAGCTATGGAAACTTTAAGTTGCCAAGAACTTTGTAAACAGTTTTCAGATACTGATCCACAGGGAAGACTATACTGTCTGAGCAATCAAAATGGACCTTCAGTCTCTTCTGGTGTGTTTCTTAAAGGCTTCTTGTTATTAGGTGATACTTAATACTTTTCTAGTGACCTTGTGTCTCATCCTAATTTTACTGAGGGAAAAGAGATTTTCAACACTGACATAAATGCAGACTGGATCAGGACCTTTATATTCCTCTGGATTATGCTAATTATGGACTTCAGCTTTTTGCTGATCTCTATAGGAGTTAAAAATCGCTATGAAGTTTAAAGTCTGAATACTGCAATGAATTAAACTTGCACAAATTGGATCCAACAGCTCAACATGCTACCAACCGCTTTTCAGTGGTGCTTTTCCTGAATTGGTTCCATATGCTTCTGATGCAAATACACCCTTAACACAATTCTAATTACTTCATTAAGCAGCTAGGTGAAACACACAGAGTGATCATCTTGGGATAATCACATCTTTGTGCCACTTCGTTTCAGGGATGAAGTTCAGCACATGACACTGATGATTACCACTCTCCCCTGTTCATTGCTTTATTGCAATTCTGAAATGTTTTCATTGGAAATGGAAGTTTCATTTTGTGCTACATTAATCTAAAACTATTTCATAAGGCTGATGATGGTTTCTGAATATTAATCTTCTATAATTTCTGTTACAAGAAAAAAAATCAGCAAATGAGAATACATCTTCCAGCCAAGTAATTTGTGAATACTCTTCATAATTGATTAAAATTTGTCACCCTTTAATTTTTTTTTTACTTTCCTGTTCTATAGATTTCAAATGAGTTTATAAGGATTTTTTGAGTTCTACAGCATTAAGTAGTAGTAAAGACCTTGGAGGTATTGCCTTAGAGTGAAGCACTGCCTAAGAAAAGGTGAAGAGTGGAAGTTACTTTAGATCAGACTCATCAGGAAAAGTGGGGTCAGCCTGGATGCCCTATAAACATGGCAGGGATTACTGTACCTGTACAATAATCAGCAAGGGTCTGACTATGAATGTGACAATGCTAAGGTTTTAAAATAGTGTGCAGTAACACTGCTGTCACTTTACTGGCTGTTTGCATGCTCTGCATGATGCCAGTGGGGGTGTGCTACAGGCCACCTGACCAGGAAGTCCAAGCGGATGAGATCTTTGATAAACAGATAGGAGCAGCCTCACGTTCACAAGCCCTGGTCCTCAGGGGGGACTTCAACCACCCCCATATCTGTTGGAGGGACAACACAGCAGGGCACAAGCAATCCAGGAGGTTCCAGGAATGCATTGATGACAACTTCCTTCTTCAAGTGATAGATGAGCCAATGAGGAGAGATGCTATGCTGGACCTTGTTCTTGCCAACAAGGAAGGGCTGGTGGGGAATGTGCAGCTCAAGGACAGCCTTGGCTGCAGTGACCATGAAATGGTGGAGTTCAAGATCCTTTTGGCAGCAAGGAGGGCAAACAGCAAGCTCACTACCCTGGACTTCAAGAGAACAGACGTTGGTGTCTTCAGGGATCTGCTTGACAGAGTACCGTGGGATAAAGCCCTGGATGGAAAAGGGGCCCAAGAAAGCTAATTAATATTCAAAGATCAGGATCACCTCCAAGCTCAGGACAGATGCATCCCAGCAAAGAGGAGGTCAGGCAAAAACACCAGGAGGCCTGCATGGATGAACAAGGAGCTCCTGGAAAAACTCAAATGAAAAAAGGAAGCCTACAGAAGGTGGAATGAAGGACAGGTAACCTGGGAGGAATACAGAGAAATTTTCTGAGCAGCCAGGGATCAGGTTAGGAAAGGTAAAGCCCAGGTAGATTTAAATCTGGCCAGGGATGTCAAGGGCAACAAGAAAAGCTTCTACAGGTACATC
This sequence comes from Chroicocephalus ridibundus, assembly GCF_963924245.1. Classification (NCBI taxonomy): domain Eukaryota; kingdom Metazoa; phylum Chordata; class Aves; order Charadriiformes; family Laridae; genus Chroicocephalus; species Chroicocephalus ridibundus. Next base: position 35,146,647 of record NC_086285.1, read on the forward strand.
AGTGATAAAAGGAAGACTAGGGAAAATGTGTGCCCTCTCCAGAAGGAAACAGGAGACTTGGTTACCCAGGATATGAAGAAGGCTGAGGTAGTCAGTGACATTTTTACCTCGGTCTTCACCAGCAAGTGCTCTAGCCCCACTGTCAAAGTCACAGAAGGCAAATGCAGGGACTGGGAGAATGAAGTGCCACCCACTGTAGAAGAAGATCAGGTTCCAGATCATCTGAGGAACCTGAAGGTGCACAAGTCCACTAGACCTGGTGAGACACATTTGCAGGTCCTGAAGGAACTGGCAGATGAAGTTGCTAAGCCTCTATCCATCATATTTGAGAAGTCATGGCAGTACGGTGAAGTTCCAGATGACTGGAAAAGTGGAAACATAACCCCCATTTTAAAAAAGGGAAAAAAGGAAGACCTGGGGAACTACAGGCCAGTCAATCTCACCTCTGTGCCTGGTAAGATCATAGAGTAGATCCTCCTGGAAACTATACTAAGGCACACGGAAAATAAGGAGGTGATTGGTGACAGCCAACATGGCTTCACTAAAGGCAAATCGTGTCTGACAAATTTGGTGTTCTTCTACGACAGGGTTACAGTGTTGACAGATAAGGGAAGAGCAGCTGACATCATCTGCCTGGACTTGTGCAAAGCATTTGACACTGTCTTGCACGACATCCTTGTCTCTAAATTGGAGAGACGTGGATTTGATGGATGGACCACTTGAGTGATAAGGAATTGGCTGGATGGTCACATCCAGAGAGTAGTGGTCAACGGGCTCAATGTCTGGATGGAGATCAGTGATGAGTGATGTTTCTCAAGGGTCAGTATTGGCACCAGTGCTGTTTAACATCTTTGTTGGCAACATGGACAGTGGGATTGAAGGCACCCTCAGCAAGTTTTCTAACGACACCGAGTTTTGTGGAGTGGTTGACATGTTTGAGGGAAGGGATGCCATCCAGAGGGACCTGGACAGGCTGGAGAGGTGGGCTTGTGCAAACGTCACAAAGTTCAACAAGGCTAAGTGCAAGGTCCTGCACATGGGTTAGGGCAATCCCAAGCACCGGTATAGGCTGGGCAGTGGCTGGCTTGAGAGCAGCCCTGAAGAAAAGGACTTGGGGGTGCTGGTAGACGAGAGGCTCAACAGGAGCCGTCAGTGTGCACTAGCAGCCCAGAAAGCCAATCCTATCCTGGGCTGCATCAGGAGAAGCGTGGCCAGCAGGTCGAGGGAGGTGATTCTCCCCCTCTACTCTGCTCTGGTGAGACCCCACCTGCAGTACTGTGTCCAGTTTTGGAGTCCTCAGCACAGGAAAGGCATGGACCTGTTGGAGCAGGTCCAGAGGAGGGCCATGAAGATGATCAGAGGGATGGAGAACCTCTCCTGTGAAGATAGGCTGAGAATTGGGATTGTTCAGCCTGGAGAAGAGAAGGCTTCAGGGAGACCTTACTGTGGCCTTCCAGTACCTAAAGGGGGCCTACAGGAAAGATGGGGAGGGACTCTTTATCAGGGAGTGTAGCAATAGGACAAGGAGTAATGGTTTTAAACTGAAAGAGGGTAGATTTAGACAAGATATTAGGAAGAAATTCTTTACTGTGAGGGTGGTGAAGCACTGGAACAGGTTGCCCAGAGAAGCTGGAACCCTGGAGGTGTTCAAGGCCAGGCTGGATGGGGGCTTTGAGCAGCCTGGTCTAGTGGGAGGTGTCTCTGCGCATGGCAGGGGGGTTGGAACTAGATGATCTTTAAGGTCTCTTCCAACCCAAACTGTTCTATGATTCTGTGCCAGACAGTGGTTTGCAAATGAAGATGCCTATGCCATTGCCTTTTAAAATGGGACCTACCCCTTCAAAGGAAGAAAACATGCAGATCATGGTGTACGTATATGGTGATAGCGACACTAGCTAAGGATTAGAAGCAAAGAGGGATCCAGACTGACCAGCTTTTTTGATTCACCTCCTTCAGCTGAAGTGCATTCTTTATTTACATGGTATATTTGAGCCACTCTATTCATGGTCTGATTGCTAAGGGCACACTACTTCCAGCTTTTTTAACAATTTAGCTGTCATTGAAAAGCTGTAGAATCTGTTGATGTGAAGGGTACTAAACTTCTGGAGACAGGGATGAAAAGCTCCTTCATCTTTTTGTTAGGGGAAGTAGATTTGAGATATACTGTCCTAAGGCTCATCTGCAACCTGCTCTGTTTAATTTTTCCTCCCTTAAAAAAAAACGTATTTTGTCCCATATCTTTGTGAGGCATCAGCAAGCAAAGAATAACTAAGCATAAGAAAAAAAGAGAGACTGAACTATAACACAGCTTGTGTGACTTAAATTATCTCTTTGTTTTAATGGAAAATACTATGTAATGTTAGAAGCACCATGTACTGTAAATGTAATGCTTGTTCACCTGGTTGCACCCTGAAAAACTTAAACAGAAGGAGCATTTGGCTGTTCTAAAGTTTTTGCTTTAAGTTAATTTCAGTAACATGGTTCTCAAAGCACGTTAGAGAAAATATAAACCATACCAAAACTGCAACTATATTATGCAGTATTTAATTTTAAAAATATGTTGTGGCTAAGATGCAAACCAATAAACATCGGAAATTTCACCCTGAAAGCTACATCACAAAGGATGGGGAAATATTTAATTTTATTAGTAACTTTTCATTTGTAACGTAATGCATGTTGATTTTTAATCTTTCTTATTTCCACAGACAGTGTCTCTGTGTGTCCCATGTAATAAATGTAGACACGGAAAGTTCCCTCAACAATTGCAGAAACATGTTTTGTAAGGATATTAAATTCTTACAGAGGCTTGTTACTGCCAATGCGTAGTGCCTGATCCAAGTATTAACATCTTGATCACTGTAATATCCTCTTTCTCTGTAATTAGACTTTGTTTAAGCAAGACCTGACAGGAAATAAGCCCGTGAGATGAGCATGAGGTAAAAGGATAAAGATGAACCAAATATAACTAACTTCAGCCCGAGGCAGCGTATCCTTAAAAATGTGTAGGATAATCTTCCAAATACGCAATTGCAGATCACACAGAACACCCTCCAGGGTTACTCTGCCACATAAATTTGCACCAATGATATCATAATCAGCTTTTAAATAGATAACTAAATCATTGCAGAAAGTTGTGGAGGGCTTAGATTTCACTTAAAACTCATGCTAGCTGATGTAAAGTCACCGATCTAAGCCATTGTTAAGCCAAAACAAGAGTTTTGACAAATCTGCTTAGATTGGTATCTGTTTCATTTCCAAACCTGAAATTGTGTAAGTACAGTGTTTTCATATAGGATATTTCCTTTTCTCCTCTTCTCTCCCTTGTTGAGGCCTATGGTTTCAGACTTGGAACTGAAGAATTGAAAGAAAATGTCAAATTTACCAAAAGATGGAGGTTGGTTTAACAAATCTGATGTATCCTTGAAAGGGGTGCAACATGCAGGGATGCATCGTGATTCAGAGCAGCAGGGAATAAGGAACTTCGTATGCCAAATTTTCTCTCTAGAGCAATGAGAATAAATGTGATCTAGCTACTCAGAGATTAAACTACTGCTTTAGTAGAAATAGCAGATAAAATATGAGGTCATAAGTCCCTGAGAAGCCTGTTAACTTATAACGATTGTAGATAACTGATTTGCCAGCACACCCCTCTGTCTCTGGCTCTTTATCACATTATCCTCGCTACATACAAGGCTTCATTCCTGAGCAGCTGCATGTGCTAGCTAACCCAGAGCATATAGGAACTTTACCAAAGCAAGCACTGATCTCCATCTGGGCATTGAGCCGTTGACCACTACCCTCTGGATGCCACCATCCAGCCAATTCCTCATCCACCAAACAGTCCACCCATCAAATCCGTATCTCTCCAATTTAGAGAGAAGAATGTTGTGGGAGACCGTGTCAAAGGCCTTACAGAAGTCCAGATAGACAACATCTGTAGTTCTTCTCTCGTGCACTGATGCAGTCACTCGATCGTAAATGGCCACTAGGTTGGTCAGGCAGGACTTGCCCCTGGTGAAGCCATGCTGGCTGTCTCGAATCACCTCCCTGTCCTCCATGTGCCTTAGCACAGCTTCAAGGACATTTCCAGGCACTGAGGTGAGGCTGACTCTTCTGCAGTATGGTTGTATAAACAGGAGATGTTAATTGTCACCATGCAGAACAGATGGAGTCTAGAACCAGGCACCAACCTGCTGGAGTGTCAGAGCTGTAGAGTTCTTTTTTATGGATAACATAAAATAATGGGGTTTAAAATCTCTTTTTGTATACAGATCTTACACTGCAAGTGTGACTGCTTAAGCAGCTCTGATTTGATTTACAGCCTTAGTTTTCAATATAAATCTTAAGATTCATTGATAGCAGCAATCTAAGGAGATCTGAGACAGAAAGAATGTGAGGATGAACTGCTGAAATCCGAACCTGCTCTTGTTGCTGCTACAGGAGCCTTAGGCATGCTTAATAAAGTAAAGACTATACATACAGTTTGATGTCTGCAAAAAAAATTTCTTCATTGTTCAAATAGTTCAAGGCTATTAAATGGTCATTCCAGTGCCAAGCTGCCAAGCACAATCAAATTTCCATCTTCTCTTGGCAGCATTTTCCAAAGCAACTTTTGGCAATGGCTGTACCTGACCTGGCACTACACTGACCATCACCCACCTGGACCAAGTTGCACATAGGATTGCAGAGCGAGGGAAGGGCTGTGACCGTGAGTATTTACACCATATAAAATAATCAATAATACTCTTTGAAGAGCTGAGAGCTGTATACTGGTAATCAGAAAGCTTCAGTGGAACAAATCCACTGTCATTGCACAATTCTGTACCTGTTCCTCTGGTCTTCTTTTTTCGGGTTAATCTTACCGACCTGAAAGCCTTCACCAGCCCACCAGTGACTGTGATCACTGTTATTGCTGCAGTAATGGTTTTACTGGCATGTAAAGGGAAAGTGCCCAAAGACCAAAGCTGAAAAGCTGCAAAAGCCTTTACGGGAAAGGTAATGATCAATGCAACATCATACAATATTTGAGATGAGAGAGGAAAAGAATAGGTAAAAATGAGAACCAGAGAAAGAGAAACTAAATTGCAACTTCATTTTCTTACAGTTTGAATTTAGGGTAATAAGATACGACCCTACATGGTTCTTTTCTGTGTACTTTTGGTGACAAACTCAAGCCAGCCTGAGCGCCACTGGGATTTGTTAATTGCAAAAATAGAAGAGACGTCAAAGGGAGAGCATTTAATTGTATTTATTTTATCTCTGCTAAATTCCTCAAGTGAATCGTAAAAGCACAAAATGTGTTTACTTCAAGCTTTGGGGGTAAATAATATTTTTGCTTTGTTCTCCATGTTTCCAAAACAATAAGCTAGTGCAGGATTCCAGTTTTACATTTGCGATGAAAGAAGGAGTTATCTTCTGATTCTCTGCAATGGAAAAGGGTTGATGCACTGGAGCTTCTCTTCTTGCAGGTTGATGACTTCTTACAAGCTTTAATCAACTATGATAAGGAGCATATTCCTCAGAATTGTCTGAAAGTCGTCAAGGAACATTACTCGAAGGATCCAGATTTCAACCCAAATTATGTTCGTACAAAACCCTTTGCAGCAGCTGGTCTCTGTGCCTGGGTCATCAATATAGTGAAATTCAATGAGGTATGTATATATTTCCTCTCTTGAGTAGCCCTGATGGGGGGAATTTCTGTTATTGAAGTTTTTTATTATTTTGGTAAGCTCAGCTTAGTGTTCTGTAACAGCAACCACAGATAAAGTGGGAAGTATTCAGTGCTTAACAGTATGTATGCATATATTTATTTTTAGTAGAAAGTTAAAAAGATGTGGTTCTCCAGGACTTTTCAATTGTCATTATAGTGCAACAGTTGGGAAATATTCTTCTCCAGATGTACACGTTTCACTTGAAATGTCCACGTGAGCGTGGCTGTCTGGAGCGTACGACAGAGCTTATCACTTGTGATTCCCTTGAGCACCTGGCAGCAGGATTCCTCCATTCATCCTAGTATCGTAGCATGTTATCATTTAATTACAAAATACTAAAAATCTAATCCATTTTAGTTGAAATCTGCTCAAGCTTAATGCCTGTCTGATTTCCACCTGTATTCTAAAAGCATGAAAGTGATACATATAAATTAATTTTAGTTGGAGAGTAGACCCACTAAGGATGCATTCGGTTCTGCATAAGATATCCTTATATAGACTACAATCAAATCTCCTCTAGTCTGTAGGCCAATAATGAAAGAAATCTCCATACATCTCACTATTGTGAGCAAATATATGTAATGACAGACTACTAGGATTATGTGAGTGTCTTTCATCAGGAGTCACTTGTAATTTTTATAATGAATGTGAGACCAACTTCTTGTCTAATGTCTTATGTTTTATGTCCTTTGCAAGGTGTGTTGTGAGGGAGAGACAAAACGTTGTGGGTTGGCCTAGGCAATCAGCAGCAGCTACAGAAAAACTAGAAGCCATCAGGAAAAAGCTTCTTGTAAGTACTGCTTGATGAACAAGCATTCTTCTCTAATATATTGAGCCCACTTAATTTTATTAGTTTTATTTATTTCATTTTGTTGATTTATTTTATATGTGTTGACTTTATTACTTCCTAGTTCAAGTATTAAAGATATGGTTTCATTAGTGATTATTGCTATTTTCCCCACAAGCCTACTGAAAAATTCCATAGTTCCAGTGGTAGTGCATGAAGCTGTTTATCAGAAATGACTGAATTTCCTCAAAGCCATCTAGGTGCGTTTATAACCGATAGATTAGTAAACTGAGATGACAGTTGATATAAATAACTGGCTGTGATTTTTACAAGGAATATATGCCAAGTGTTTATATGAGTAATGACCTATTGGAATATAGGAACAACTTCCAGAAAGGCCTTTGGAAGCTCATGCTCACGTGTGTTTATCTTTGTCATTAAACATATCATAAAAATGACGCCAAATCTCCTTTGAATTTTTGAAAAACCTCCAAACACACGTACACATGCATGTACACATGCACATAGAAGTGAAAACTTTGACTAGTTTTTTACTGACAAATATCTTTGGAATTAGTGATTGAATCGAAGGCCACGTTTACCACCAAGTGTCAATTGAACTTTTGAGAGGGATTATTTGTTGTTTATTAAGTATTCATTGAATGGAGCAACAGCAACACAAAGTGCTCTTGAAACAGACAAAGACCTCTCATGGTATCTTGGGAGATGGTGGGTGGAAGGTGTTTCTCTGCTGCCAGCTAATTACCCTTACTTAGCAAAGAAGGTTTCAAATGGTTTGAAAGATATAGCTTTATAATTGGGTTTAGAAGGCGTTCACTTGGTTTAAGACTTTTTTTGTTGGTAATATTTAGATCTGAAATCTCACAACCTAAGATATCAAGTAATAAGTGAAGGCTGAACAAATCTGTAATGTGGGGATTATTCTTACTATTTTCTCTTAAATTAACAATTTAAGAGAATGAGCAAGGTTCACTTTTACTGAAACACTTAGAAATCTGTGAGTTATGGCATCTAAGAATTTCATTCTTTGTTTCAGCAATTTCCCATTCTTCCTGCTGCTATTATAGTATCCGATTTTTTTCTTGTTCTGAAGGAGATGCAGATTTATTGGGTAAACAAAGATAGCTTTTACTATCTCTCTTCCTCATCTGGCCCCTCTGTCGCCCACCCCAAAAATCCCATCAGCTGCTACAGGATGTATTTTGCCTCCGTATGATACAGCCTTAGCTTTGTGGCCTTGGAGTTGCCCATTCACACCAAAGTGCATCTGCCCTAGTGAAGCCTGTATCTACTTTGAAAGAATCATGTTTTTAATTTCACACATCTATACTGATTGTGTTTATTAAGTGCAAATACTTACTTTTTGAACAAAAACAGCCTTTAAATGATTTTTTTTTTTAAATTATTCTTAATACACAGCAGTCAGCCCTGAAACTCATGGAATCTCTTATTGGTTTAGTGTGTTCCTCAGAGAAGGACACTAACGCATCTCTGTTTCTTGCCTGACAGTATCTTAAAGAACCTTTTCCTGGTTTAGGTGATCTTGCAGTTCAGTAAGCCTCCAACTTTGAATCTAGTCCTGTCTTTTTATAGTTATTTACTTCCCCTTTCGTCTCCTCATTAATTTTTCTGGTGGTGGTTAGCAGCAGTTTTTCTCTCACCTATGGTTCATTCCTGGTGGGAAGAATTCTGCACCACAGACAAAGTTGGAGTTCCCTCTGCAGTTATCTGTTTCCTGTGTTAGGCCAACAGTTGTCACATTGTCATTTAATATGAATATTTTTCCTAACCATACTACCTGTTCAACTAGGCTTCCTTTTACAAGGTGGGAGGAGCCAGTTAAAACTATAAACTGTATAACTGATTCATACCGTAGCTGATCAACCTGATGGACTTTTTTAAGGCTCTGTAGCTGCAATTTTTGATTCTCCAGTAGGTATTACTCATAGTAACAACAAGCTCCAGAGCTTATAAGGTTGTTGAGTGGAGAACACTATAGGAATGCTATGGTGAAATTCACTGTTTATAAATGCAAAATAATACATATTGGAATGAAAAATTTGAACTTTTTATGAATACTTCTTGATAATTGTTTATTCATTAGTAGCTAGGGAAGAAGACCTGGGGCTGATTGTGGATAGTTCAAAGAAAACTTTCAACTTGGCCCTGTTTTGAGCTGAGGGTTGGCCTGGATGACCTCCAAAGGTCCCTCTAGCCTATGATTCTATACAATCCCATGATTCCAAAAATTTCATTTCAGAAGCTTCAGTTACAGTGCAATTCTTTGCACAGGCCAATGCAAATGTTCATTCAAATGTCTTGCAAATTCCAGCTAGCAATAGGATTCTCATCTAATTTGTCATGCTTTTTTCCATATGTGAGGGGACTGAAGTTACTTATTTCCACGAACTACTTACCTATACATATGCTATATCCAAATGGAGTATACAGTGCATAAGCCTATGTACACTTGGTCTAATAATGATTTAGGTATCCATTGTACTCATAGAAAGGAAATGATATACTTTCTTCTTTATTGTGAGAATTTTAAACGTTATTTAAAGAAAACATTTCTAGGTGATTGAAGTAACCTAGTTTTAATTACATGTTTAACTTATATCTTATCTAACAGCTGTGTGGCAGACTGGAAATGACCAAAGCGTCTATAAAAGTGTAGTGCATATCATGAAGGCATGTGTGTATAAAAGCCATTGATAGTTTCTCCAGGACTGGTAACTAGAAGGAGGAAAAAAAAACCAAAACAGCACGGACAAGAAACAATCTAGGAATCTTAGAAGGAAGTTTAAGTTTCCAGGATTGTAACAAGTTAGGGATGTGACACCCATGTTATAAAATGTTAATCCAAGAAGTTTCAACTATAGAAAATTGTGTGTTTGAGATGCATTTCCTCTGATCATCAGTGCCCAGTTTCCTACCTGTGAAATGTTAGAGGATCATGAGAGGCTGAGTTCTTTAATGAGGTTCAGTAGGTGGAATGAGTTCTGCAGACTGGTGGGTGCAGAACAGGATCCTTTCCTGTCTTTGCACTTTTGCTTTTTAACAGAATTGACACTCATTAATTCCATGAAATCTACCACTTTGCTTGGGTTTGTTTTAACCATAGCTACAGCTGGCATTTCACAGAGCCTCTGCTTTGATTTCTGGCCTCAGCCTTTTTCCCCATCCAAACATGCACATCATGGTCAACAATAAATAATTTTGTAGATTCTCATCCCTATTCAGTGGTCCTAGACTGCGCTGTTCAATCTTACATTTAAAATTAGCTTGAGTTCCTCCGCTGGAAACTTGTATCAATCCACGTGTTAAAGGACATGATGTTCAATGTGATGTCCCACATACAACAGTACCATTCCCAGGATTAGCTGATGAAAAGATGCAAATTCAGAGTGAAAGACTGACTTTTTGCTGGCATCCATTTTTAAAGTTAGAATGAAGTGCTGTATAAATAATCACCAGTTGTCTTCCACTTTTCCAGAGAGTTTTACATCTAACAAAGTTTCACCACCTCCATTTTTCCAACCGTGGTGACTTCTTGATCTGCTTTATTTAATGTTTGCATTCAGTATTTTGTAATGTGCACCCTTACTCTATGCAACCTGTTTCAGCTGGCTCATGTCAGGCCTTTTAAAAGTATGATTCACTGTGTAAGGGAGTCTGTGAAATGGGTATGAAGAGGAGGCAAACTTGTATTTCTTCTGGAAAATAATGAACAATGCAGGAGCTTCACAGTGACAAGTACCTAGTTTTTATTTACCTTAGCTGCTGATAAGCCTCTGTGCCCCATTAGCCTCTAGAAAGCTCTTAGTCCGTACTTCACTTGTATGCTGATTCTATGAATCTTTGTTTCTGTGGAAAATATTGTGATGAATATTGTCACAGTAATTTTTTTATTGTCAAATATAGACAAACTAGTACCAATACAGTATGTCATTTTAAATATTTACAATATTTTAAAGATGATTAAAAAATACTCTGTGGATGATGATGCCTAGTCGTTCTTTCTTGCATGTCAAAACTTTAATATACGAACACATAAATTTTTCCATTCAGTCAAAAAATTGCTATTTATTTACAGTAAATGGGAAGAAGAGTAGGTTAGAAAATAGAAAAAATAGAAAAAAGGATTGTTTCTTCACAAGCAAAATTATTTTTTTAAGTCTTTGAGTGAAATTAAATCAGATTTCCGTCCTTAAAGAGACTACAGTTATCTGCTAAAAATATTTGTGAAAATTACAGTCCACATATATGTATATATTATGATAAGTCTGACTATAATATGCAAAAAAAAAGAGAAGGAAAGGTAGTATTTTTATTAGTGTTAAGGCTCAAATATTGGGCAAAATTCATCCTTTTGGCAGATATGGTGCAGTTTGTATTATTTATCATTACAATCATGTTTATTAATATATGAGAGCACTTAAATACACTGAAAATACACATTGTGCCTGAAAAGGATTATACAAGGGCACAGTCCAGCAGACTTGCTATGGACCGTAATGGCTCTCTGCTGTGATTTGTGGAGCACAGTTCTCTGGCGCTTACTTTCTCAAGAACAAGCGTTTTTAAAACACGTGATTTATGGTATCGAATTTGGAGTACCGGGGTATAAAATGCAATATGTAATCCTGCTGTTGCTAGATTTGTACTTTATTTATGTTACATCCAATGAAAGAATGACAAAAGGGAATCGCATGTTTTGTAGTGACAACTTTCCTATTCAAAAGTCATGAGGTAGGAAGTGGTCTGATAAAGGAGACTATTATGTACCAGAAAAAAACCCACAGAGATGTTGGGGCATTCCTCACTGTTTGTCTCACTGCAGAAGAATGTTCTTTCCATCTTTATGGCAAGAGAGTACTTGAGTACATGAGAGTACTTGAACTATAGTAAGATCTATGTTATCATGCAGGCAAACTTGAGATGTGTAGAAATAAGTCTCTCTTATAGTAGAGAACTGTTTCTGTATTCATTCTTCTTACGTCTCGCATGCTAAACTGATGAATTTTTACCTATAGCCCATCTCTGTGAGATGCCCTTATTGAGCAGAAGTCCTCATTAGTCTCTCGATTCAAGAATCATGACCATTAAAAAGTGGATTGGCTGCCTCATTATCCCTAAGAAATCAAGCCAAGCTTGATTATTAAGTTCGAAGTTGTAATTTCATCTTTCCCCCTTTGCCAATCCATTTCTTTTATTTAATTTGTGTATTATTTTTAAATTTCCTGATTGCACACCACCAATTCCAGCACTAAACTTGGCAGATGAAGTCTAAATCCCTGATCCTGCAAAATCACTGAGCTTTTGTGGAGGCATGCACTCCTCCCCCCTGTTGTGATTCTTCCATTAAGCCTGAAATAGGAAAATTTTGTTCTAAAGTGGAATCACTGTTGTTAGTTCCGTAGTTGCTCTAGAGAAACAAAAGTTTCAGGCAACTTGCTTGCTGCAGCCTCTGTTGTTTTGCCTTCTCTTTTCGTTTTTACAAATGGTCATTCAAGCCCTGTTCTTTATTCAACTTCTGCCTCACCTAATTATTTGTAAAAATAGTGCTTTTCAAGGCGTTAACCTCTTAGCTTTTATCACTGAACTGTCTGACTTCTTTAACACCTTTCTTTTCATTAGTTCTTAGTTTGCTGAGCTGGAGAGGATTCTCTTTTTTTTTTTTTTCTGATAGAGTGGGAAAGAATGTAAGTGTTTATCTTCTTGATGAAAAGGAAAACTGAGATAAACACATTGGGGGTGGCTTTCCTCTTTTTGGCTCTTTTTGATGAACAAATGCAGTGGTTTGTAGTTTTTATTTTTACAACCAGAAGGAACTTGTGATTTTTTTTGCCCCCTGCTTTGCCGACTATTCTTGACTGATTATTACCATATTTCTTAGACTTTTTCAGAAAGACGGGGTGTTGTATCTTCAACAACAGTAACAAGATAGGTCCTCATTCAAGCGTCTTTCAGCTGTTTTAGTTAAGTAGGCATTAACAGAAACAATACATGATTTTATCTAAAAATCCCATGTCATCCTAGCTACTCGGGTAAGAGAATCTGGAGAAAATGCTGCAGCTCAGCGAATTACCAGTTATATGACAAGAGTAATGGAAACTGAAGAAAATAAAGGGTCTGAGCAGTCTAAGAGAGGGAATTTGCAGGGGCTCACTGAGGGTGGGCAGTGGTTGCTACTGAGTTGAGGAACATTCAGTATGAAATCCCTGAAAGCAGAGGGAGAGCGTGTTGCTGCCTTTTGAGCAGAGGAGTGCATCGAAGTGTGGTTAAAGATGTTTGGTGAAGGCGTGGGTCAACGTGCAGGAGATCTGCTTGCTTTCTGCCACTAGTGAAACAATCCTGTCTGCCCAAGAGCAATTGCAAGATCTTCTTATGCCACCGGCCTCATATGCAAAATGAAAGTAATAAATCCAGTTTTGCCTTTTTTTTTTTTCGTTCTGGCACAATTTTAAATGCTCCAGCATGCATAGGACATAGTTACAATGGCGTAGGATGTTTGTTACTGAATCTGGCATAATAAACTTGCAGTTTTGTCTGGCACCTCTAGATCCTACTGCAATACAGGCCATTGTCAAGAGTAAAAACATTTCTCCTCCTATTATCTCCGTGCACCTGATCTCTACCATTTAAATGGATATTTGGTAAGGGTTTTTTTTGTTTTGTTTTGTTCCAGATTGCTGTTAGTTAGCGTACTTACATTGTGCCAGGAGCTGTAGAAAGAACATAGAGTACAACAAAACATTTCCTCTAAAGTTTGTGTCCTTCAGGCTTAAAGGTACTGTCATTAAAATATATTATTTAAAAAACAAAGCAAAACAACACCAAAAAAACCCACGCCAAACCTTTGTAGTATTTATCCCTCCCTTTTCTGAATAGGTTCTGGCTAGCAATCTGTGTGAGCTCACAGCTTCACTCGAGAAAGCAGTTGCAGAGAAAGTCCGATGTCAAGATGATGTAAGCTGAACAAACAGAACTATTGAGCTGGCCAACAGATTGGTCATGGGACTTGAGGTAAGATTTTACCTGAACGTTCTTGCTACCGTAAGTTTTGAAATACTTGAAACGTTTTGTTGAGCATGAGGTTAAAAAATTTTTGAGGATTGTGGGGGGGGGGAAAAGACTGGGAGGAGATAGGAGACAAAATGACCCTTATTAGAAATCATTTAAATAAAAAAAAAAAAAACCAACCCACAACCAAAAAAAAGCGCCAGACTACACATAAACCTATAATAAAATTCCTGAGAAGTAAAATATCTTGCACCACGATTGCCTTTCCTAAAAATCATGTATTGCTGAGCAATTGCTACTGGCATGATTGCTAGAGAAAAGTCTCCATAACTAAGTCACCACATTTATACACAACTGTGAACACGTTGTGACAGCCTGGGCAGCCTCTAGTTAATGAGCAGAAAGACTGAATAATCCTCTAGGTCAGGATGGAGTCGCCCTGCGTCTGCCCCCATTGCACTTTAGATTGAAAATAAGTGGAAGGCACCAATCAGATATTTGCTGTTTGCTTTTGGTTTTTTTTTTCCTTTTGCAGAAAGTATTAATTTTTAAATAAGAATGAAATGTATTTATGTTAAAATTATATATATTTCAGTGTGGTTATTAGCTTTATTTGCAGACAAACACCATTACAGCTAACACATGCCTATTTAACGGTCAGTAACCATTCAAGTCAGCCACAGCGTTGCTGTGCAGTCTCTCCTAGGTCTTTACAGAAATCGTGGTGTCTCAATTCATCATCTAGAATTTTAACCATTCCTTTTTGACAATAAGTGTATATAACAGGGAATGAAGAGTACAAATAATATTTACATTTCTATGTGATCTCCCAAGGCAGTCTGAATAAATATTTTAAGTTGGATTTCATAAAATCCCTGGGACTTTGCTTTCTAAGATCAGAGAGCGGATACTTTTGTGTCTGCAAATCTCTCAGCAGAGGCTGGCAATCAAGATTAAATCAGTTTGGGAAAAAACTTTATTGTAAAAGTATAGAACTAAAAAAAAAACCCCAGTGCAATTAAAACAGATCCAGTTTTGATACCTGATTCTGAAATTACTATGTCTAGAAATGTAAAATATGTAAATAATCTTTCCTTTGGTAGAAAAACAGTGACGTCGATGTTACTGTCTGCATACGAAAACTTTGCTTTGCCCCAAGATGCCTGAGATGGTCACTGTTGGCCTGACCCTGCAGACTTCCAAAGCCTTTGGCAGCTCTGTGGAAGCCAATGGCCTTTGCCCGTAGGAAGTCTCCAAGTCTTGGCTTTGAAGGTTAATACGTAGTTAAAAGAATTTTTTCTCCAAGGTTTGAGTTTTTATTAGTGATCTTATTCTGTAAGTTAAGGGGGAAAATATTTAAAAGGATTAATTGAGAACGTCAAGTCTTTTCCTCTGAGAATAAATTCTTTTTGACTAGAACAGGAGACAGTTAACTTCTGAAAAACATCAAGACTGATGATTTTGTCTATATAGCATTGACCTGGAAGCTCAACCATTCAGACTAATAAATCAGGCAATTTATATTTAATCATTAACTAACTCCCGAGCTGAACAGCTGTTCAAAATTAGAAATGGGTCACCCCGGCCAGGATGACATTACAGGCAATCTATAATGCATTAGAATAAAATTATAGTGATTTTTAACTGTCTGGAAATTTATTACACTGCATGTTCCAACTCTTAAACCCTTGTTAGCCAATGTCACTAGTGATTTATGGTGCTTGGGTGGTATGGTAAAATTACTGAAGATTTAAATAGACAATCATTCTATGTTTAGTAAATCTTCAAATTTCAAAGCTATTTTGGAGAATGAGGTGGGTGCTCTTTATTGTTTATGACTTACCGGTCAGTGACAACAAGAAGAGAGAATGGATAAATCAAAAAGCCCTCTTGTAAATAAATGGATTTATTGTCTTGTTGCCTTCAGTTAATGGTTTAAAGAAGAATCCAATGACTTCTGGAGGCAAAAATGGATATCTAAAATACTTCAAAACAAAACTGCTACATTACAAAGATGGCTTTTAGAGCTTTCAACAGGAATGGTCCTTTACTTGTCATTTGTTGGGCAGCTCTTATGAATGTAACTGGGGCTTAGGAGCCCTTCACACGCTGAGTTCTGCATTTACAGTGGGAAACATTTAAAGGTTAACTCTGTTAAGCATGTATGTTAATGAAAGATACTTACATTTTCTTCATATTTTATAAAAAAAATAAGAGTTTGAGTATTCTGTTATTGTAGAATTCTGTGTCTGTCTTTGCAGGATAGGATGTTTAATCATTTCAGTAAATATTCCCAATTTTTCTGAAAAATACAGATGGAAAATGCTTCATGGATATCAAATTTAACAATTGTTTTGTTGCTTTGTTTTTGTATGCATAGGAATTTATTTTTAGAATGAGAGTGAGTTGTTATTTGAGATTGATTTTATACATTTTTCAGGTTTTCAAGAATGAGCACATCTCAGAGAATTCTTTTAAGCGCTCAAGCAGCTAGTGCCAGCAAAATGCAAGTGTTCTACATGAAATTACTTGAAGTATGGAGGATACTTTCTATTCAGTGATTTTCACTGATTTTGGTTGCGTCGTGTAAAGGCACTGGAAAACTATGTTTTGATACTGTCAGTGCTCTGAAAAACACATGTCTGTGGGTAAAGGACAGTCCTTATAAGATGTTCAGCGGTGTGTTTTCCTTCTTTCATGCTGGCCCTTTCTTTGCTTCACTCCCTCTGCTCACTGAGGTTTCCCTGATGCCTTTCTGAGGTTTCCCTGATGCAAGTGAACAAACGGTGAAACAACGTTTATTTTATCCTGAGCATTTCAAACAGTACAAACAAGGAAGAAAGGTTATGGAAGTCTATTCCAATTTTACATCTAGAATTTCGTCAGTTTGAAGATGACTCTAATGGATGATCAATTTCTACCTTCCTTTCCATGCTAAAACTATTTGAGCATACATTCGTGCATATGTTCGTTCCTTTGCTGGGAATTGTATACCCAGAAAAATAAAAGTATCATGTGCCAAATGCTGCTAGTTTGTTTTTTATACCACGCCATAAATTCCAGTGGAAAAGGAAATGATGATTTGACCATATCTTAAACATTAACTTTCTTTAAAGAAGATCCTTTAATTTCTCTGAAATCATTGAATCACTATTTCAACATTTTAAATAGACGATGGTCTGTCTTTACAACATGAGTGGAATAAAATAACAGCTTTCTGTGTAGCTACTAATAAGAAGTCATCAATATCTGAGACCATTCCTGACTATTCATCCAAAATATCCCAGGGCAAGCATGGTTAAGATGAACTCTGCAATATGCACAAGGGATTCCAGAAATCAGGGCTCTTGGGAGGGAGGGAAGGAAGAGGCGGGGAAGACGAATAAAATAATTTCTAGAATTAAACTTTGACAGAATTGTTGGGAAAGGAACCTTCTGAGATCATTTAGTCCACTCCCCCATGCTCAAACTGAGTTGGATAGACCAAATTGCCCAGGACCATGTCCAGTTGGGTTTTGAACATCTCCCAGGATGGAAACTCCACAACCTGTCTGGGCAACCTGTGTGTTTGACCACCCTTGTCTTTCTGCTGTCAAAATTGCAAATCATTACAGCTCTTAACTCAGTAGGAAAACTTCTGTAGCTAGTAGGTAAAACAAACCAGACATATAAGAGGAAAAAACCCTGCAACTCTTCCGCCTTACCCCTTCCCTTGGAAAAAAGCGTGAGAAAAAAGTAGAAGTCACATCTTTGGTGAGGTTGAAACAGATTTTTCTCTTTTCTTTCTTCTAATATTCTTGTTTCCTTGCCTTTTCGGAATCTTGCTGGAAATTATTGCAGTTTGCAGAAGGCAGTAGTGCCGTACGGTAGCTGGCAGTAGGATGCCAGATGCTGCCAGAATTGCCATGTGTCTGCCATAGTGTATCTGGTCTAGACAAAAGCACCAATTACTGAGAAAAATCAGACGAGGGAAGGACATAGAACACCTGATTAAGATCTCCATCCTAGTTTTTCAGCTTCAAAGGCTTCAAATCACCACCAGAAAGTATGGATTGTTTCCAGCCTTGCAGTCTTAGGAAGCGTATCTCTTGCTGACAGAGTACCTTTCCCGTTGTACTTTTGTGCGCTTCTGTTTTTTAAAGTGGAGATTAAAAGTTCTGTCACTTCCAAGTTGTTCAGGAGATAACATTTTCTAATTTTGCTTTGCAGTCTGAAAATATGCGTTGGAGCCAGTCCATTGAAAACCTCAAAGCACAAAAGAAAACTTTATGCGGTGACATCTTATAAACAGCGGCATTTGTGTCTTACTTTGGACCCTTCACAGAACAGTATTGCCAGGAACTGATGGAACATTTCTGGATTCCTTTTCTAATGTCACAAAAGGTAAAATTTACTGTACAAAGTGGGAGTCTCCAGTGAAGAATTGGGTTTGTTAAATTTGATGTCTTTCAAAAATTTGAAGTACAGATCTGTATTTAAAAGTGGCTATAAAATATTCTTTACAGGTATTTGTTTTCCAGCATATATATGTATATATGTACACATACATACACACACACATATACTTTTCTCAGATTACAGGTACATTTTGAGGGTAATGGCAGAGAGACATTAAGTTCTCTTTGTCAAAAAAAAAAAAAAAAGGAAAACCCTTCCCTTTCCAATTCTCTATGCCAAATTCTGTCCTTTGTGACACCTGCGTTACAGCAAGTGCTATAAATAGTGACAGAGAGCGTAGAGACTACTTCTGCTGAGCTTTTCAGCTCCGGGAAGAGCAGGTAGTTGTGTTAATCCCCATTTCTCTGTACATGGAGGAAACTCAATAAATGCGAAGAGGCTCTAACCCTTAGAGGTGTCTCTGCAAAGCTTTCTCCGTCCTCGCTTGTGAAGCTTTAGACCATTTGTTCTTCCTTACTGCTGCAAATGCTCCTCATCTCTTCCTGCTTGTTTCCTGTTTCTCACGTGCCACTAATCACAAAATTATATCAGGATTAATGTAGTTTATTCTCTGAAATATGTGACGTGGAACTCTTACCCCATTTTAAATCACGAAGGTAAGGCACAGCGGGTGAGCTGAGTTGCCCAAGGACACTCTGGAAATGCAGTTAAAGCCAAATCCAAGCTTCCCAAGGTCAGCACTCAGAACTGCGGGGGCATCTTTCTGTAGAGGTGTGCTTTGTGCAAGAGTTTAACAGTCACCAATTTGTGTGGAGCTTTGTTTTGCCTGGAACATCTCCCTGTCCTTTTCCACCAAAAATTTGTTCACAGATAAAGTTCTTTCTCAAAAAAAAACCCTTCTACCTTGCAGCCTAATGCTGATAGGTAGAAAAAATTACCCATGTATATTTGTTTTCAATAGTGGGAACCTGGAAATAAATGTCATTCTTAACTCTTTTAAGAATCCTCTGAAATGGATTGAACATTTTTATAAATAAAAATAATCCATACTGTAACTTCTTACTCTTTAAGATGCTTTCACTGAACAGCAGTGAGATAAAATACCTCATTTCAGTTTTAATTGTTTTCCTGCAAGTGGGGAAGGGTAGAAAAGAGGAGAGAAATGCATTTGGAAAGTGATGTTAAAAATAGATGTTTATTAATAGTCCTTATTAGAAGGAGCAAGAAGTAGTTCTATGCCATGAAGTACCGGCTTTGTGCAGACAAGGGGATAACAGATTTATCTATATATTAAAATATTATTCTTGCATTGTGTGAAAATTTGTATTAGAAACCCTAATAATACCCCAATGCTAGTGTTTTCCACAAGGAAATATTTCAGCTTACGGAAATGATTTTACTGCTTGCCTTACAATCCAGGGATAAAACAGATCATATTTTCAGTCCTCTGGTATATTTAGATAAATCTGTTACACACAGGAGATGATAAATACGTTGCCTGCCTGCAGAGGGGATTGTATGCCTGTTGGTCCTTTTGTGCTTGTATTTTCAGCAAGTTCATCAAAAGTTAGGTTTATCTGGGGCTCCGTGATTAGAATCAGGGGTTAGACAATTTTAAGGTGATATGTATTTTGTAATAACATAGTAACTATGACGCTGTGCCACAGAAACTGCACTAGGGGTATGGTGTAATTCTTATTAATACTAATAACTGTGCAAATTTGGCTCAAGTTACATATATATAATGATTTGCTTTGTAAGTAAAAAAGCATGTAAATCTGGTGGTTATTTCAGTGTGCGCTTTTAAAAGAATATCCAGTCTACAAGCCAGAACTATACATATCTAGGAAGGAGGAAAATTTTGATGAAGGAGTTTTTAAAACACTTCTTAATAGGGTAGAAGATAGTTTAGGCTAAATACTGGTGATGCTGTGCTTTCCTTTAATTGATGGGTTTAGAATTTAATCCAGGAATCACAAATTTGGAAGCCTGGGAAAACATTGTGAAGGAATTGGTGGGCGTTTGCCCTTTCCTTCAGTAAGGAAAAATTTAATTCCAGGAATCTGGTGTAGATCTTTTATGCTTCCACTAGCCACATTTTTTCTGCCATATAACCTAGTTATTCACTCTCTCTTACTCTGTTGTGTTGCGTTAGGCATTTCCCTTCTCACCCATACCTGTTTGATAAGCACTGATTTCAGCTGTGCCATTTCTTTTTGATTTCATCTCCTTGTAAATGCCTATGACAAGGTGGTATCCAGCCAGTGTGGCTGTGTGACGGCTGCCCTAGCGTATGTGGAGATGGCAGCTTCCTTCTTAGCAAGCGGGAGCTCACACGAGAACGTTGCCGCAGCTGGTGCCACGCGGGGAGCTCCAAGGCTGCCTCTGCCTTTGGAGATGGTTCCGTTCTCTGGCGCTTGATCTTGTTAACACCTAACTGAACTATAGTAATACGATAACATGGGAATCCTGGTTTTGTAATTTTTGTGGAGATAGACACCAATTTATGTTCCAGAAATGCAAGCTCAAGAGCATACATGAGCAGTGAATTTGCAATATCAGAATCCATATACACAGAAATGTATAATATATGGTGGTTTTTTAATGTTATTGCACTATAAATATATTTTATGAAGTAAATGTCCTAAATGAAAACCTATTTTTTAAAAATCTGTGATAAATATAATAAGCTGCTTCGCATCACATTTCCTAGAATACCCTTTTGCATCTGATCCCCACATGGATCCTCCTTACTCTTCTGCCTAGGAAAGCCTTAATTTATACCAGCCCAGTTATCATGTGCGTGGCACTGAGTCGTGTCCTGCTGCTTGGTAACCTTGCTGGGTGATTGTATTCCACTCTGATTCAAAGGTTTCCTATTCCTGTGATGGAGGACCTGGACCCGATTGCCGCGTTGACGGATGACGCTGTGATTGCGGCACGGACTAACGAGGGGCTGCCCGGTGATAGGATGTCAACAGAAAATGCCACTATTCTAACAAACTGTGAGTGCTAGCCTCTGATGATAGATCCCCCGCTACAGGGAATTAAATGGATAAAGAATAAATACGGAGCTGACCTTAAAGTCATACGTCTAGGACAGAAAGGGTATGTGCATGCTGGAGAATTGGCTTCCAGGTTTGCTGCCCTCAAGTTCCCCTAATTTTTGTAAGGGATTATTGTTTGTTGGAATGCATTTACTTGAAGACTTGAAGTATAACAACAATGCTGCTTATTTATCCTTTATTCCTTGAGGAGGAAATAAAGTGGAAGTTGAGGTGCACTTCTTGTGAGGGGCAAATCTCTCTTTCAATAGGCAAGGTGCAAAGCCTGGTGACATGACCTTACTTATACTGTGCGGTTTAGTCAGCAGAACACAGCACGTGCGCCTTACAGAAGGAAAGATTCAATCCAGTAAATGGCATTTAAGGCAAAAGCCAATATCAGGTCTTTTCCTGGTAAACAAACATGTTTCTAATTCTCATTGCTATTACTGAATTATATGTAAGGTGGTAGCACTTGCCTGTAACCGATCTGTCATATCTTTTCTCATGTTTACTTTGATTTAGGGAGACAACTAGGTAAGACTTAACTGCTCCATTTCAAAGGGTTATCTGAGTTTATTTCACTGAATTCCAGATGTAACACGCAATTACACAGCACAGTAAACAGTCACAGCAATGCCTCATTTTTTAAATAACTGTTAATCCTTTAACCTGTCTGTTCCTGTGAATGAGCTCTTTTCCCTTTTTTAATGCTTTTTCCAACCCTTAAAAATAATTGTGATTTTTCATTCGTACCCTGTAGTATCCTTCTTCATGAAGCTGTACTGTCTGCTTGCCTAACCCTCCGCTATTAACTCTCTTCTCAGTGCCCGTTGAAACGGAGTCCTCCCAAGTCATTCAGGTTCTAACCCTTCAGGAAAGTGTTTATCATTTAGATGAGGGTATACCAAAAGCTATAACACAAAACAATAAAATTTAAAAAATAACAAAAGCTAAAAGATATATGTGCTCCCTCAACTTCTCTATGTCAATTCCAGTGTTTTCAGTGGGGTGCTATATACTCATATTTGCTTATCAGAAAAGCCTCAACAATATATTTTTTGTCTAATACGAGGACTAGCAGGAGCATAGGTAGAAAGATGTTGAACTCAAAACCATTGAACTCTTAACCACTGGGAAGTTCTCGCTGAACAGTTTTGCGTGGTTTAACCGTGCTCTTTTAGAAAAACTTCTCCACTTCCATAGTATAAAAGAAATCTTTCTATAACCAGCATTTATCTAATACTTGAGGGTTTGTTTTTTTATTTTTCATGTTTTCTGAAGTTAAATTTTCTAAAGACCAGTGAAAGAGCTTTGGCTTGTGGAGAGACTGTAGTAATCAATACTCACTCCCATACTTGATCCCCTGCTTGGAAGGCATACAGTTGAACAGGGAAAGTATACTTGAGTAATCAGAATTTTTCCATGACAACTGGATCTATATTGCTTTGATTGCCACATTTTTCTTACTATTTCATAACCCTTCATGAAGTTATTTATTTCCTTTTAAAATGCAATGGCTAAAACCTAGTGATGAGCGGATATTAAAATGTTAGTATCTGCATCTGATTAGACAACAAAATTCTTTTCTCTATTCACAAATTGGGCTCAGAATGCAATGTAGACATCCATGTGAGTTTCTCAACTGAAAGTGAAAAATCTTTATTTTTTTTACTTCAAAAAAGGAACAAAACAAGGAGGAGCATATATTATAATTTGTCTCAAAAGAAAAGAAATATTTCGTTTAAACGTGAATTTATTTTTAAGCTTGAAAGTGTTCCTCTCTCCTATTCCTGTTTTCAAACAACACATCAACAAGCTCCATTTTTCATGTTGATGATATGATGTTTATTCTGATAAAAAGTCAGAGATACCCTTGAAGCATTTCTGGATGGGTCTCAAATGTTACTCAAAGAGCGTTTAGAGTACTTGCACAGTTTCAGATTGTTAAAAGAGAAAATATGAAAGAAAGATTAAACAAAAATGGTATCTTTTGGACAGGTATTGGACAGATTACACAAGCTTTTTCTCCCTCCTTCCCTGTCCCCCCGTATTTCAGGCATTGGTGCCTGCACAGCAGATCTAAGCGATACACAACAGCTGAAATCTCCTTGCATACGTGAAGCTCCTGGAAGATGCACTCTTGCCCTGCACTGTGAGATCCTGAAATGACTCCTCTTTGTTATATTTTTCTGTAGTGATATTTGAAATACTTCAGGGTAAGACCGTATAACTTGCTTTTTAGAATCTGTAGTGAAGAGAAGCTACTGAAAATTAGAATTATACTGGTCTAAAAGAGAGATCAGAAATTGCACAGTCTAACAAGTTTTTAAGGCACGAGTCAGAGGCTTGTAAAACAGCAGAAAGAAGTTGGATAGAAAAGGACAAGGGTCACACCAATATAGTTTTGCATTTACTTAGCAAAGGCTTCCATGTAGCACAACAGACCTGTACACCCCGACACAAACACGAACTATAGGTTCTTCTGGTGAGTATTTTAAGCAGTGTTACATTCTGTGGCTCATTGAAGATGCAGCAGGCCTCCTTTGTGGGGCACTGGTAATATATATTATTACCCAATAAGCAGAGTTTTCCTCATTCTGGATTCATTTCTGTTGTTTGTTTATTTTAGTAGTTGTGTCAGGCACTTTGAATTTTTTTTTTTCCTAATAAAGAAAGACTAGGAAGGTATTTGTGATAGATATGGTGCAGTCCAGCAGTTGAAGTTCATTAATAATTGGAATGTTGCAGAGTATGAAGTAATGAATACTAATTACTCCTTTCATGTCTGACAGCACCCTGTGGACCAATACATCAGCCCAGACTTTAATTTGGTTCTAGTAATGGTTTCATCAATAGTACATTAATTCTGTGTTTGAAAAGATATACAGTTGAACCTGACCCACACAGTAGATACCACTGTCATAAAACGGCCACATACTGACAACAACTGGATAATTGCAAATAATTAAATCCACTGAGCTTCAGACAATCCTAATTTTAAGTAAAATATATCTTATCATATCAATCGACAGAAAGCATAGGAAGGGAGATTTATCAACTTGTACTCCTTCCAAGGCAAATTTACTAGCCTGCGTATTAGCGAACTTGCTGATCTGTGAAGCAGCTTCATAAAAGTATCTCTCCCCTTCCTTGTTTACCAAGATTGTTCTTGTGTTGGACTCTTGGATATTCTCTAACAACAGCTTCTGGTATTTTTTCTGAATGAAGCCTGCAAAAGAAATTCTCAACTTCAGAGAACTTCAAATATATGTGTAAATGTATGTTTTCCTCAAAACGTGGGTGATTATAGGGCAAACTACAGGTACTTGTTATCTCTGAAAATCAGACTTCTTGCTTAAGTGCCTTAGTATATCTTTAGAAGCCTAACAAGTTTTAGGTGTTCAAGTTTGGATATTTTTTTCATTTAATTTTGGAGCTGCTCAGTGGGTCTTTATACACTTTAGACTGTGACCTTATGTTCAAAATGGCTTTAAAATGCTAAGGTTTTTATTAAAATATTTTAGGATATTTCCTTTAAGAAAAGGGAGAAAAGACAAAAGAGAATAAAATAATTTCCAAAATATATCAGTTGTATTGCCCAGCTTCATGTAAGCATGAAAGGCACAAGAAAAAAAGTAAGTAAAATTTGGGTGCAACTTACTAGCAGTGTACGCAAAAATCATTCAAAATGCAGGCATTCAGATTTTCTGGAGCAGATAAATCAAGGCATAAAAAGTAAAGAAGTGCCGATTCTGTACGATGTTGGGTTTTGGTCCTTGCCTGCTTTGAGAGGAGTGATGCCATTGAATAGGTTTGGTATGGATAGGCTTTAATATTTGAGTTTTATCTGTGTGTTTCCTATCGTGTCTCTCCAGCTCTTCTGTTTTGGAGATCGCTGGATACGAGCATTAACTATAGTAGATCAATGTCATTTTCACTTGTAGGAGAGAAAACAGAGGAATAAATTTGTTGTTCATAGGGCCCCTATTTGCATTCACATGAGCTGTTACACCTGCTCAAACCCTTTGCACATTCACAAAGTGGTAGTCATGTCTCTTCAGTTGCAAGATTAGGTTATTACATGATTCTTTAAGATGTCTTGAAATTTGATTTATGTGCAAGCGTAGCTTGTATGAACAAGTTTCCATTCTTATGAGGCATGACTATTATTCATGAAGCAGCAAGACAATTCACTCGCTTTCTCCGCAGGGGGAAGCTTTCCTTGCCTTGAACGTCTCTCCAGCTGTGCAACTTTAAGGCAGCGTTTTTCCCACTGCACTAGTTTGACCAACTCGCACAGTTTGCCCACTGAGATTGCCTAGTAACAGCTCCATTCTGCACTTGTTTTCACCTGATTTATTCAACTTCATTCCCTACGTTACTTGTTGGGGTTTGCAAGTCGGTCCCAGAAGCTTTTAATTTTAAGCAGCAGGGACTGAAAGAAGGCTCCTTTGGAAAAATGTGTTTATCCCTTTTTCTTCACACTGAAAAATATTGTTTCCCTTTCCTTTCCTGTCCAAGAATTTATCACTTCTTTTCATTCTTGCTGAGCTGATCCAAAACATTTAGCTATAGGAAGCTATCATGCTCTCTGCCATTTAGAGTCAGTCATAGCATGTTTTGGAGAACATCAGTACTCTCTTCAATTTTGAGTTGCATGAAAGTATCTGCTAAGAATCCCCTTTTCAATCCTTTAATCTACTTTATTTCAAGATCTGCAAGAATTTCAATGGGAAAAAAATAGTTAGAAAACAATCTATTTTACTTTGTATGTTCTTAAATAACAGGGAACTGGAGCTCGCATGAAAGATGCTCTGTCTGTTCCTGGGTAGAGCAGTACATTAATTCAGTCAGTTCTGTCTGCCTCTGCTGGTGGAACAGGAGATTATGAGGAAAAAAATAACCAAAGTAGAACTTCTCTTTCCTTGGTGATCATTTATTTTGCTATGCCTTCTATCATGGACTTCCATAAATAGTTCCTATATCTGCTACATTTTTTCAGAATCCAGAATTAACCTCTGAACAGATACATTTCATTGAAAAAAATGAAGCAGTTTTACTGGGTTTCCCCACCTCTGTGTTTATCGTCGTTGCTTATACTCCTTGAACCGTGTGAGAGCAATAACAAAACATTTATTTTTCCCAGATCTGTAATTAACAGAAAACCTAGAATAGCTGCAGTAATAAAACCCACTGAGTCATTATGTGGTTTTTGCCTTTCATAGATTGTAATCACAGAAATTGGTAATTTATTGCTCCTGTGAATTGAGAACCCATAAAGTAAGTACTTGAATCCAGAACTCTAAAGCTTATTATATCGCTGCATAAACTCTCTAAAATGTAGTGTGACTCCCTTAGCAAAGGGAGTCACAAAGCAAAGGTTTTTCCACTGACAGAGCAAACTGAAGAAGTTGTCTTTTGTCAGATCTCTGCTTCTGTCTTGTGTCTGTGTGTGTGTGTGTGTGTATTGAAAGCGGAACACAATTACTCTCTCTGTGCCAAGCTCTAGCGTTTTTGTTCTCTCTAGCCAGTTTCAAAGGTCGTGGAGAAACCACAGTATCAGAATTGAAACCCATGTTGCAGAACCGAAAGGTGAATTCAGCTCCACCTGAGGGAGGCTATATTGTCTGAAGGACGTGACTGCGTGGATAAATTATTTCACTATTATGCAAGTATAAGCCAGGAAAGCTCATGTCCAGCAGTTTGCATGGCAGTAGTATACAACGTACACATCTGATGTTGAGTTTCGTAGCCACGGGTTTCCTTGCACCAGACACATTGTGTTATTTTTAGGAATTCACTTGCAGTATATCATAACTGACTGTCTTTTCTTCCTGATCCTCGGTGAAATGCAGAAGTGCTTTCAGCACACCTTTTCATTTAGCCTACGTCTTCCGGCTGACGGAATGTCAGAGGCAGGGAAGGATGTTAAGAGCCGAAATATATGTCCCTGACTCTGGCAATGCCCTAGGATATCCTAGAAAGACAGCAATGTTAAAATTTGTACAGAAAAGACTCATTCTATTCGTGTTCTGATGTGACTTTTGTGAATTGCATTTCAAATGTTTAGTATCTATGCTTTGTATCTATACCCCTTTGAAGATTGATTTGACTTAGAAAAATGACAATTTGAATTTTGTGAAAGGGGTTTGTGTCTGCCTACGTTCTATTGTATAAATGTTCTACAGACTTCTTCTTAAATAGAATTTTGTTACTTGAGTTCGGATCTCCTTTCTCAGCAGAGACCATTCAAAGCCATTGCTGTACAGAAAATACTGTACTTGTGCTAGTGTGGGGCAGGCGATGGCTGAAGGTCAGCGTACTGCTCACTGTGCAAGTAGATGACACAAAGTTGTCTCGCACCAGACCACTGTCGTTTATAAGCAGTCTTCCCATTTTTTTCAGTGCTGTGCCATAGAAATCGGAAGGTGAACTTTATGTTGCCTCACTGCTGGGCTTCAAAATGGTACTTCGGTAGTAGTAGTGTTGCGGTATGGGACAAGCCGGCACTTCTTGTTGAAGGCAAGGGGTCAGGAAACAACACCTCTTCAGTAAGGGATCTTATTCAATGAATGAAAGGTAAGCCTAGTATGCCTCATTCTTTCACCCAGCAAATAATTGATTTGGAACAAAACATTTAGTAGGTTACCGTAAAAAATTATTTTTGTCATTTAAGCCATCAAGCCCTTCCCTCTCCTGTGGTCACTATCAGTTTGTTATAAATATATGCATGTGCATAGTTTCTTTAGGATTTAGTGCTGAGTTATTTCAAAAGAAGGAAAATTGGACTATATTTAAGGAAATGATTGCAAGAACTGACAGCTATCTCACTAAGAGTTGTTTGAAAACTTTCCTAAGTTTGTGGTAAGTAATAAAGACAGAAGTTTACCCCTAAACCACAGACTCTTCAGTACAGCAGTGAGTAATCTACTGGTGTCTGCTGCATATGCAAATGAAACTGTCAATTAAGAAATGCTCTGTGTATTCTTCATATGTTCTTGGTGTGTTCAGTCATCCTCATTTTATTTCTTAAGCTGCAGGCACCTAAAGTTTGGTTTGTATCCATTTTCCATGCTGCCAAGATCTTTTGCAATCTAGGTTATTTATGATTTTTTAATTCAGTGAGGTCCCCATTCTCATGCATTTTATTCCTTTCCAGATATATCAAGATCGAAGACAAGGAATGTGAATTCAACAGGAATTTCCATCTCATCCTTCACACTAAGCTGGCTAACCCTCACTGCAAGCACAGACCACCCTCATTAATTTCACTGTCACCAGGGATGGGCTGGAAGAGCAGCTGTTGGCTGAGGTTGTTAGTGCTGAAAGGCCAGACTTAGAAAAACGTAAGGTAAGGAATATCTTTTGACCTGTCTGTTGTCCCTTCTGAGATTTTAAGGCTTCATTAATATGCCTGTTTGAATTTGCTGTACAGTAATTGTTAGCAACCCATCTCTTAGAAAGATTTCAAGCGTCAGATTCTGCAAAGTGTAGAAAGTGCTTCTACTGATTTGCTCCAGTCTGTGCTCCCAAAGGGATGGGCTTGACCGAAAGCTCCGCTAGAAATTAAATTTAAAGTGATCTTGTTTCCACACTTCTTTCTATGACTTGGTTTGCTTCGTGCATTGCATTTAATTTACCGTTCAGGACTAAAGCCCTCTGCAGCGCTTTGTGCTTCAGTGGTCTTGAGCCAATAAACGTAAATAAAATTTCATGCCAGTCCATAAGAGGATATGATGGCACTTTAAGGACCTGGGGCATTTGGTTAATAAATCATAATTTATTCCTGCAAAGATGCAGTTCTACGGCTGCTGCAGTCATAACAATATATAGTAACTTACAAAGAAAAACACTTTTATAGATGGTCATAGAAAGGTCTTTGAGCAAACTGTGATCTATGAGCTAAAAAATGAAAAAAATACTTAAGGGTGTGAAATGAATAATAAGAACACTTCCTATTTCTCTAGTGTGTCTTTCCAGTTATCCCATGTAATTTACTAACTTCATCCGCAAAGATTTGCTGCACCTCTTTGAGGTACTGCTGCTTCATGCAAGGGCAAACTGGGTCAGAGAGTTTAATTACCCCTTGAAGAATGAAAGCAATATACTTGGGAACACGATCTGAAAACAGCTGGCCATTTTCCTCTGCATCTGCACATCGTTCCACATGGGGCTGTGTGCTTACAACGCCTGTATCACCCGGGGTTTTTTGATGCGAGGGTCAGATTCTGATGGAGATCTCCCCATAAGAATCGTCAAGACGGTCTCTTTCACTGGCAGAAGGCCAGTCCAGCAGAGCAGTCTATGACCATGGTTTCCCCCACTGCTTGCTGCCAAAGCGGGGTTCTCCAGCCTCGTGCTGCTGTTGTTTTTCTCAGCTGCCACGTAAATTACCACTTGCCATCTCTGGCAAGTTCCTGGTCCTTTTGGGTAGTATGAGGAGGAAGGAGGCTAGGAGAGAGATAAAGTTCTGGTCCACGGTGACCTTGACCTTCCCCCTTTGGGTGTCCCAGAACCTTAGTTCTAGTGTACTGGGACAGAAGATAAACTCTCTCTTTCAGAAATTAAATTAAATCAATCGATGTAGTTAAGCAGAAAAAATATAGCTCATAAATGCTATAAAACAGTATTTCTCACTGTGGCTGTTTAAATACAGTGTTTTCCTTCCCTCTGCCAGTCAGCCCTGGCCAAGCAGCAGAACTGTTTCAAGACGGAGCTCAGGCAGCTGGAGGATGACGTGCTGCTCAGCCTGTCAGCCGCCCAGGGCAGTTTCTTAGGTGACAGTGAATTTGTAGACAAGCTCGAATCGACAAAGTCAACTGCAGCAGAAATACCGCACGAGGCGATAACAATTGAACTATTTTAACAGCTTAAAGTCCCCTGTCAAATGTGTATTATTAATTATTTTTAGTCAGACATTTCTATGAGCTAGGAATGGTCAAATTCCTGTCGGTCCAGTAAGGGCTGTCCACCCCTATATTCACAGTTTCATATCTATGGTATGTAGTTGTCAGACATTCTTTTTTTCTTTCTTTTTGATTTAGGTGCTTGAGTTAGTGCTCATAAAAGAAGTAAATATCAGCATGAAATATGAACAAATGTATTCGCAGAATGACAGAGAACAGTGATTCCCTCATGTTTGCCTAAGATAAGAAGCTTATTTACCTTAAATATTCGCTACTGTCTGAAGTAAAGTCAGTTTTCTAGAGTTTATCCATATTCTTTTTTGTACAGATTGGTAGTTGTGTGGGATAATCACGGCACATTAAAAAAGAAATGAGACAACTGTCATCCTATACATAGCTGAAGCCAAAGAAAAAGAAGCTCAGATTAACGTGACAAGAGAGCACTACAGGTTGACAGCCACAAGAGCGTCCAGTCTTTACTTCGTTGATAACAGCCTGGGCAGCATCAACCCCATTGACCAGTTTTGACTGAAGGTAAAAATTTGTCTTGCTGATTTGTTTTCAAAGTGCAAGGAACAGAATTTGCCCCCAGGAGTGATGCCCAACGCGTTAGTTATTACTCGTGCCGAATGTTAACATTTGCAGGGCTGTGAGCCTGAGAAAGGAGAAGATGATGTGATCTCCTGCTGGCCCCTAACGCGGCGCATTCCCACGGGTCTCTCTGATGGCTCTCTCCATTCTGATGGCGTTTTCTGACTGTGCTTGTACAGTTTACCTTCCTTTTCTTAAGCCATCCCACAGGGTCAGGTAGGAAGAATTTTGAGGGATTCTATATAAACAATTCACAGTGGCAAATCTACCAAATGATCCAACGCTATGAGGAAGGGAGATCACCCACTGCAAAATTACCAACTTCCTTAAGTTCTGCCTGCTGTGTTAAAAAAGGAAGCAGAAGAGTATTGCCGTTTGCAGCCCTCACCCCTGGTCTTCTTAGAAGCCTACAGTCAGAAACTGATTATCTTGCACGTAGAAATGCAAAAATGCAAAATTCATATAAATAAAAATAATTGTACTTATTTGCAAGCCTTCAATGCCGTGTTCCACAAAGCAATTAAGCAGGTGGAAAAATCAGGGGATATTCAGTGTCGTACCTCTAACGTGACAGAAGCTGTCACTTATTCAACCTTTCTTTTCACAAGCCGAGGACTTTTTGAAAAGGATAAGCTCATTTTCCTGGACCACACAGCTTTTCAGGTGAGGAAAAATTTTCAGGTCAGTGATGCTGATACTTGCTGGGTTTGCTTTTTCTTCACTAGGAGGCGATGCTTCTGCCCAAAGCAGTTATCTTGTTACCTTGTGGCTGTGCAGTTTCTCACACGGTGTGACTGCTGCTTCAATATCAATAATAATTGCGGAAATTCCAGAGATGCTTTTAGGTAATTCTTTTCATTTAAAATGCTGCCATGAGTTTATGAAGCTACGCTGAGGATAGCAGTATGACTTAGCTGCTTGTGGTTGGGTAATTAGGGTTGAAATTAATGTGTCACGTGAAGTAAGAATTCACTAAATAATACATATCCATATCACATTCAGGCTGTTATTTTTCCTTTTAATTTTAGCATCTGTATGCCCTGGAAAAAAATCAGGGCTCAGTTGTACTGGGTGGCAGGTTTTGCCCTGAAGAGTTGGCTCCAAAAGAGGTTGTGTCACAGAGCTGGTCAGTGGCAGAGGTAGGAATTAAACTACAAAGCAACAATTTGATAAAAAGGTAAAAAAAACTATAAGTGGAAGAATCCGATTTGAGGGGGGAAAAGAAAAATGAAATTGCTCTGCATAGTGTATAAATGGTGGTAAGAAGCAGGCAGAAATGTCTGGAAGAGAAAGGAGAAAAAAGGGGGGAAAGAAATCATGTTACAGATGGATTTATTCATATCACCTTGGTTTCTAGCACTGTGTTGCTTAACTTTTCTCTTTTTTTGTAGCAGCGGTACTGGGATGGATCATGAAGAATGGCAATCTGTATGGCAACTGAAAAATAAGCTCAGTCACAATTACAGAATAGACGGAAACCAGAGTAAAGGGCACAACAAACTTCTGATTTACTGAATACATTTTTAGATAGAGAGAGGGCTTTTAAAGGAGGAAGAAAGATGCATTTATATCAGAAAGGAGAGAGAATATATGGTATCATGGCAAAGATGTCTCTTTTTCCCACTGTATGTGATTAAAGTGATAAAAGAACTAGAAAAAAAAACATCGTAGAACCTGTTTTCTTCAGTATATATACAGCTCGTATGCCAGAACTGTTTCAATGTAAAACACCCCCCCCCAAAAACCCCCAAACTAAAACCAACAACAGAAGCCACTGAGGATTTGCAAATTTCCCAAAGCTTGTGACAGCTTGCAGTCTGAAGAGGGCTTAGAATGGCGATGGAAAGAGCTGTGCATTATTTGTTCTTCTCTCTATCTTCCAAGACATAAAAAGGATACATAAAGGTAATTAGATGGAATTCAGAAATCTATACTTTTTTTGTAATATTAGTATAAAATAACTTGTGGGCAATTTCATCTAAGGTTAACTTCAGAGTACAAGACTTAAATTTTATGTTTGTGTATATTCCTACAAGCTAAAGAAAAATACCTGCTATTGTTGGTTAGCTCATCTTAAAATTTGGGTGAATTTGTCTTTCCGTACATAAATGTATTATATACATCATATATATAACATATATGATATATATAAATTATATATATAAATGCAATTATATTTTCTGCAAAAAGTTTTGAGTGACAGGTTGTGTTTGGTTTTCATGATGTCTTTTTTAACAGGTAAAGGAAAGCTCATCAAATTCAGCTCTCTGTGTGTCTAGGAATGGTTTTGAAAAAATTTGTCACACCCTTTAGTGACTAATATCTAAGAATATCATTCCATTTTCAGTAGATTTCAAATAAACATTTTAAAATAACATTAAAACAAGATGTAAATTCTTATATCGGAGTTTCAAAAAATGCAGCCTTAGGAATTCTTGTCGCTTGGAGCTCCCTTCTCAGTAATAGTTTGAGGAGTGAATAAGGCAGCAGTGGCTCTGAAGCAAGTCTGATGACCTTTTTCAATTTTGTATGCTGTCAAGGTTCTTCTAAGAAGAGACAGAACTCCTTGAATTGGATTTCCTTCTCTGATTCAGAGTTGAACACACAAGAGTCCTGTTGACTTCTTAACTACTCACTCATGGAGTGCCATTAAGGTAGGCTGGGAAAATTGCTTTTCAGTTCTAAATCTTTTTTGATATTATTTCTAGAGGCATGCTACAACTAGACAATTTCTGATGAAGTCATGCATTCCACCGTAATTTTTAGTAGAACCAGTGATGCTTTCAAAGAGGGGTTCTCTTTCCTTTTTGAGTGTATTTTTCCTTAGACATCACATACTGTGCTTTGTGAGGAAATTCTGTTTTACACAATTTTGTCTAGTCCTCTAAAAATACAATTTTAATCTTCATACCACACCTTACTATAGTAAATGTTCCATACAAGATTTCTAGTTTGTCATACCTTGATGTTTAACAGTAAGACGGTATGGCAATACTGACCAAAACAAACTCTTATAAACAATATTATTTTTATGTGTGTGTGTATATATGTAGTTCAGTATTTTAAGGTAAGTCCTGAGTCCCTTGTATTTGGTTAAACTATCTTTTTTTACATACCCCCAAAAGCATCAGTATTTGTCTTCCTGTTTCAGTCTTCACGCAGAAGTTACATCATCGGTATTTATGCCTTTGGCATGCTTCCAGGCTATGGCCATGATGGATGGGTTCTGGCGGTTAGATAAAGATATTGAAAGATCCACCAAGAGGAGGACTCAGAATGTCCAGAAAAGGGAAAGGATCCCCAGGAACGGACAAAAAAAAGCTCTCTTCAGAGACTAATCATACTGAGGGCGCTCCCCCTAGACAGAATGACGTGCTCCTAGGTATGAAATCTGAGGGTATGTCTTTTGGGGCAAGTGTGTGTGAGGGTGGCTCGTATGTATTAGTGCAGGGAAAAATCAGCTCTCAAGAGGCGAATAATTTATAAAACTGGGTGATCAACCAGAATTGGAAGTCAATGACTGTGGTCCTTCCCAGTCTGTTCTGCTGGTGAAGAGTTTATGAGGAGGTGGTGTGGTGAGACATGAGTCACGGCATATTTGTAGAGCTATGCTTGTGGTTTCTTTGAGATTGCATATAGGTACCCTGAGGAGACTGCTCATTAATAAATGGAAATATAGTAAGCTATGCTATTAATAGCTAAAAATGTATTTCTCAGTGTTACTTCTCATTATGGTATTAGGGCTGGTAGCTAAGCCCACGGGATGACAATTTTTCAGGTCTCCTTTCTTTAAAATTCCGTGATACCAAGAAAGATTCAGTTGTGGATACTTACCGATCTTCTCGCAGCTGTTTTCCATTTGTACTTTATTGATCTTTTGATCTGAAGTGATGGTCTCATAGACCCGATCCTCCACACCCTGCCATCACAGCTTTTACCTATTTGCATGCCTTCTGAGAATGGAGTTTTTGTGTCCTGGGTGTTTATTCTGTCCAGTTGCTTTACATGACAGTATTTCCTGCATATAATGACTTCTTGGATTCAGTTATTGAAGAGTTTCTTTTCGTTCAGAAATTGTGATCTTCTGTCACGTGGCCCCGTCCCAGAGAGAAATGGGAAAGATCGTCTTCTGTCTTACCTCACCACCTGCCTCCCCTTCTTGCCTTTAGTCCACTTCCCTGACAATGTCTTTGATGAAATGACTGTTAGAACATTGCTGTCAGCTACTCAAGTCTGAGAATGGTACAGGCTTGAAGCTTGTATCAGGGAACATTTTTGGTGTTTAGTGCATGTTTTTTCACATGTACAGGAACTTTGTGGAGGAAAAGCTTGGCTCAAGATATGCGTAAAGCACAGGGATGGATTTAGCAAAATCCTGTGAAGAGACTGGTCCAGCCGCTCCACTGTTTTTCATTCTGTCTCCAGGAGCAGACCCACATGAAGATACTGAGATGCTAGGTAAGCCTCTTGTTTGCTTCTGGTGCAAGGACCACTCAACTGTCCTCCTATTAAAGAAAGAAAAATTGAGCTCAAAAGTGAAACGGAGCATGCAGGGCTAGAAATGTAGATAAATTGATATACGGTTATATGCTTGTGTGTACGTGCCCATGCACACATACTTGTATGGATGTATTTTTACTAAACAGAACAAAGCCTTGTGGAATCATCTGTCACTACAATGGAGTATGCGTTACTATGGGAAAGTTGGGCACGGTTTATTTTCAACAGAAGATTCAAGTTCTAAAGTGTCTTCCACCCCCACCATATTCATGGTAAATGGGGTGGATGAAAAGTGTAAGGCCGTAAGCACTACAGTATGAAGAAATTTTTAGCCCGAGCATTCCTCTGCTTGGCGTAATGCAGGTTTCCTTTGTACTGTTTTCTACCTTTTGACTAGATGAGGGCCAGAGGGCAATTTTCTCCATGCTCATGTAATCTTGTGCCCCCTGTGACTAAATAATGGTCATTATACAAACTATATTCAATTGTATAGGGCTCTGTGGCTTTATACTTAGGATTACTATTCCCCACAGACAATAGTGAGAATACCAGGTTAATACAGCTGTGACCTCACGGTGCTCAATTT
The DNA here is from genome assembly GCF_963924245.1 of Chroicocephalus ridibundus. Lineage (NCBI taxonomy): Eukaryota > Metazoa > Chordata > Aves > Charadriiformes > Laridae > Chroicocephalus > Chroicocephalus ridibundus. The sequence goes on from NC_086285.1 coordinate 35,182,220, forward strand.
AAACTCAGGCCTCACAAGGTGAGATGCTTGTGCATTTACCCACTGAACCAATCAGTTAAAAAACTGATGTGATATCTACCACATGTTGCTCCCTTTTTCATAAGGGAATTGCTCTGTACCCCCTGTAAGAGTTTCTAAAGCTCAGTAACAATGCCGAGCATCTATCAAAATGTCAAAAGGTTCATTATCTTAAAACCAAGGGAACGGATTTCTGCAGGCTTTTTCTAATACCAGCAATAAGGCCACTGTTGAGAGCTCGCAATTTTGCTGTTGAAATTGTAAGGGTTTAGTGAAGTGCTTCAGAAGAAGTAATATGCATTGCACAAGTGATAGTGAAATTAATGGGGGCATTATCATTCTTTTTTCCTTTCTGCTCTGCTAATTTTCCTATCTCCTCCCCCTCTGTCAATCACCCTTCCCCAATTATTTCTTTTGCAGGCAAAAAGCTTAGTTTACTGTAGGCACTGGAAGATTTCATAACATCTCTCTAGGACAAGGGCAGGAGATGGTTGCAGAGGAGGCACTCGAGAAGGCTGCCAGACGTGGCCATTGGGTTCTTTTCCAAGTGAGTGTCAAACAGCCCCTCTGGTGGGGGCAGTCTCCTCAGTTGGAGGGGTGTTCCCAGAACACAAACGAAATATGCGGTGGATTACAGCAGAAGTTTTAAACAGCTAATGATCTTCTTCCTTTTTGCTTTTGCTTTTGACTGTAACAGGATAAACATCATATTAATAGAGTGTATATCATGTTTTGCTGAACACTGTCCTCACCCTCCCAGGAGGAACAGGAAAGGTAAACCAGAAAGCCTTTGGTGGGTAGGTAGGACTACCCTCAGGCGTACGCTTCCCCGGCGTAATTAAGAGCTTCTGTTCCATTCAGTGGGCCATAATGGAGACTTTCATGAAATAGGCTTGATTCCCCCTTGTGAATCTGTATAATTAGCCCTGGAGTTCTGAGATAGCAGCCGCAGCTTTGGCCAGCATTGTATGGACCGAGAACCCACTCCCTAGCGGACAAAAAGATGTGCGTAACGTCCTCGTGAGGTGCGGTTCCCACCACAATAAGGGAGTGCCATTGTTCACCCTACTGGAAGAACATGCTCCCCTCCCACCGTTTTATGCTAAGTAACCAATGGATATTTGTAACAACCCCTTTGCCCTGAAGCCAAACAAGAAATGCATGTTCCAGGCCTTGACATTAAACAGGTCGTGGGGATGGGGTGATTCCCTCCTCTTCTGGTTATAACCTCAGGGATCCTTAGTGGTCAACCAGGTTGCCTGCAACAAATGAAGAGGTGGGCTAGACTCAGTGTTGTCTGCCAGCTGAAATAAAATCACCGTGGGGTTAGTGAGGGGCCTTGGTGTGCCAGGCGCTGTGCAAACAGGCACAAACCGAACCCTTCGTTGACAGTGAAACTGGAAGAATTCTTTAACCAGATGTCGCACGAGTAAGCCAGTCACACTAGTCTGAAAATAATGCTGTTTTTCTGCCAGTGAGTATAGAAAAGTTGTCGTGGTTTTCAGGGGAATTTCAGAGTTCTCAGCTGCTCTGGGGACAGGGCGAAAAATGGGAGATGGCAGAAGCCCTAAATGAGCAGTGTGGCACGTCTGAAGCCACAGGGATAAATAGGGAACATCTGAGAAGCTTCTGGTGTTACAGACCTGCTCTACTTTCTAGCCCAATATGCCTGGCTTCTGAGGGAGGAGGGAGGTGACGATTTTGCTGTGAGGATTTTTGATAGTGAAGGATTGGGGAATGTTGGAAAGGGAGACTACGTAAAGATGTTGGACCGAATCCCAAGTGGTGCTAAGCTACCTAGAGCTAGTGGGATTTGGATGTACTCAGTGCTTCTCAAGCTTCAGTCTTCTGGGACCGAAACGCCCTCTATCTTTATGTTTAAAAAAAAATCCTGGATCAAAAAAGGTGAAGTATTTTACTATGCATTTTGTTGGAGGCTAAGGGGTGTATAATTAGGTATTAAAAAAAAAAAAATGCTATTCTCACTGACTGGGGAAGTACTTTAAAAATTGCTTTGGCTTCAGATCTAGCAAAAACAGTGCAGTGGTTGGTAAACTGGCAGAAGAAAGACTGACTCAAATGTTTTGGTAACAAGTTTAACTCTTCTGTCACTTTAATTTCTCAAATTCAGACATCTGATATATTGAGCGGTTATTTTGCTATTATACTAAGGCTTGAATGACTTCCACTTTGCAGTGGATGGGTGTAGACTATATGGAAATGCAGGCGCCGCCAGGCTGCTATCGTGTAATATGATATGAGAGTCTCCCCCTCTTTCCATTCCCCTATTGCTTTTTCCACATATCAAGGGGCAATTTGGGAATATCCCCTCAGCAGGCCTCATGATAAAGTGATACAGCAGCCAGAGCATGACTGGCATGTTGTATTCCTTGGCTGGCGCATGGCGTTGTAATTCCTCTTGCGCTGCACAGAGGTGGAAGCCAGTGCAGTCAGCAGGTTCTGGCACGGCAGTGAAGGGCCAGAGGGAAGCTGCGTGGCTGAGCTGCGGTTTGGGTTGAAATGCTAGTACTGTAACAAAAACAGTGGCGTGGGGGCTAGCCACATTTTTAAAGCTTTCTCTTGATGTTCCGATATTTCACCACTAGGTGCTTTGGAGACAGATACTTTTCCACTATAACTCACTTCTCTGATTTATCAAGGACTTCCCACTGTCGTCATATGTTAAGAACCTTAAAGACTATTAGACCCTGAAGTGGTATGGAACATATTTTTTAAGTAGCCTAGCACTTCTTCAGTCTTGCTCCTGGTATGCAGTGGACATGTTTTGTCTTAGGTCCCAGTTCTACTGGAAATTTTCCTGGCTTTTCCTGGTTTCCTGACCCCCTGGGCCTTTCCCGGTTTTTGATGAGTTATGCTTATCTTTACATGTGATAAGAACCACACCCCTGGATCCCTTAATCCTGAGTTTATAATGTTTTCATTAGCTTCAGAATCAAGGCCTGAAACTTCCGAGGCTAATGGTGAAACCCCTGTTATTTCAACACATACCAAGAAATGGCAGTAGCTAAGAATCTTCAAGTTTATTCTTTGTATTATCAATTTATTTAATAATACAATGATGCTTTCACTTAAGTAACTTAACTATTTTCCCTTATAAGGCCACAATAACAATGTCTTAAGGATGACAAATTTATTTATTTTCCCACAATAACCATTTTTGGCTGTTTTTCAACAGAATATTTATCTAGTAGCCAAGTGGCTGGGAACCTTGGAAAAACTCCTTGAGCAATACAGTGAAGAAAGTCATCCCGATTTCCATGTCTTTATTAGTGCTGAGCCAGCTCCAACCCCAGAAGAGCACATCATTCCTCAAGAAATACTAGAAAACTCAAATAAAATTACCAGTGAACCTCCTACAAGGATGCTGGCTAATTTACGTGCTGCTCTCTACAGTTTTGACCAGGTAAAAGCAAGATGTACTTCTTTTTTTATTATTATTCATTTGTTTTAATTACTTCTTCCCCTGTGGGGAGAAGTGGTAACATTGATGACTGCTTTGTAGGAGACCAGAACTTTAGGATCTTTGTGCTTCCAAATTAACCTGAGACACGCAGGGTACCGGCCCTCTGTGCCCTGCGCTGCCTCCGTGTTTCCTGTCAGTGTTGGGCAGAAGAGGCATGGCAATGATGCCTACATTTCTATTATTAAATGTGGACATGCGTAGGTATGCTTACAAAAATAGAAAGTGCATTTATCGCACCAGCTTTACCCAGTGATCCAGTCTTATGAAAAAAAAACCTGTCCATCCTCTAAAGTCAGAGATCTTTCATTCAACAGTACTCGCAAACTTCAGCTCTAAACTTGATTTGACCATGTCCATTCTCACACAGAATGGATTTACGTACCCAGATGTTCAGGCAATGGCTCAGTACTCTGTGTAGGAATTCTTGTAGGTAGGCATAAAGAAAGGAATTAATGAGCAAGGGTTACACGCCGTTTGTTGTTTTGTCTTTTGCTCTTTGCCTGCATGAGGTTCTGCGGAGCTGCTTAGTGGGTGGGAAGAAAGAAGTAGGAGAAAGAAGACATGAGAATGTGGAGGAAAGGGATGTCCCTGGACGTGCGTGGCCTCCTTCACTCCAGATCCCTGGTTATCCCAGCTGTTTTACCCTGAGGAACTTGTAGACAGATCTCCAAGCTCGGTGCAAGTCAGCTTCCCCGCAGCTGTGAAAGCACTGGAGCAGCAACCTTATTCATGTCAGCAAAGCAGACCCTGATAAAGGCAACCGTAACTGTAGACTTCAGCCTTCCAGCAGTGTATTAGCATGTATTTATTTGAGCACAGGACACGGGAAGGCAGAGCTTGGATGTGAAAAGGGTAAGAGTTTCTTTTAAAGGGAACTCTGTGAACCAATGCCTAGAAAAAGAGAGCTGTGCACTAAAAGAGCCGTGTCAAAGCTACCTTGGCTACAAATGGATTGATTTTCATGGTATGAGGTGATTTGGAAAGATACTTGTGAGAAGGAGAATCGCTGTGGTTTTGTAGCTAAACAGACAACTATTAACGCAGCATTTTTTTTTCTTTTTTTTTTTTTATAACTTCTTATAATAATATTTTTAATGGAAAGCTGAAAAAGCTAGACAAAGATATGCATTGCTGTCCCACTTTGGGCTGTGTTCTGTTCAAGAAATATATATACATGTACTTTAATTAGCTAATTTCTCAGCTTGATACTTTAGAAAACTCTCTTTTCTCCCCCATTATTTTGTGCCATGGGTGTTTGTGGCTTACTATAAATTCCTGGGCAGGCAGGAATACGTTTCTTGTTAAGGTATTTTAATTTTTTGGGTAAAAAAAAAAAAAAAAAAAATTGAAATAAGGAAATCAAACTATGCCTAATCCTGGTGGAATAAATTTCATGTTTTGTGGTTTTCTTCAGGATAGAAGCTTGTGTTGTATTTTTTATGGTTAAATGCAGGATTCTGACTCAGGAGGGTTTTTTGTCAGACATAAAATCCTTCGCCTTTGTTCAGACTTTGCTAGCTGTTCAGTTCAGGGTGACCTGTTCCCTTTTGGCAGCCGAGAGTTTATCCCTCTGAAGTTCCTTCCACACATCCATGTTTTTATGGGTATCAAAAGTCATTTTATTATGTCGATTACTTCTTAAACTAAAAGACAGAATATAGAAAAGTGGCAGAGAACCACGAATGGATTTCTGCGGGTTTTATAGGAAAATGGCAAATACTTTGTCTCGGTAATTTAAAAACCAGCTGAAGCCCTGCACAGAACCTCATTTTGGTGAGATTCTTTACTAACACTGTAAACAAAAGAGGCAAAAGAAAAATGATTAAGCTTCACTTTCAAACATGACTCTTTAGGAAACAGTCTAACATTCGAAGGAATAGTATGCTTTTAAATAAATGTTAAACTGGCAAATTTTCTACTTAGGATAAAGCCTGTGGGTGATTTATGCTGAGAAACTATACTATTTGAGTAATATTTATAGAGTTCTATTTAAAGTATCTATATTTGTTGGTTTCAGTAGCACTGCAGTTCTCTTTCCTAAGGGACATTTGGCAATAAAAAGGTAACCATCAACACTTTTGCTTCTAGGAATTACCACAAAAGCTGCTGCCTAATATTGATCGCTAAGAAACCCGTTTCTCGCTCTCCTTCAAACTCCAGGCTTGTGAGTGCTCCCTTTCGGCAGCTGAGGCAGGCACAGCTATCGATAACGCTGCCGGTTGTTAACTGGAGAAACATATTGCTTTTTTTTCTTCAACAGGATACCCTTGAACTGTGCATCGGAGAAGGGGGATTTAAGGGCATCCTTTTTCCCTTGTGCTATTTTCACACTTGCGTTGCTGGGAGACCCAAGTTTGGCCCTCGGGGCTGGAACGGAAGGTACCAGTTCAGCGCTAGAGATCTCGCCGTCTGCATCACCGTTCACTGCAACTATTTTAGAGACCCGCGCAAAGGTAGGAAGTAGTGGTCAGGTAACCACACACCCAGGTCTTTTCAACTCAGTCAGCTCTTTATGCTGAATAAGGGGGACGCTATTCTTTCTCTGAAGCTGTTATTTAGGTAGCTGGTATTACATGATGCTGTTGCTGAATATAAAAATAAACCAGATCAAAAGGGGCTGGGGGTTGTTTGTGGTGGTTTTTTTTTTTTTTTTCTGGCAATGGATGCTTGAACTTTGTAATATAGGTCAAACCAGTTCCACATCACTAGCTAAGGGGGAAAAAAATGCCCTTCATTATGTTAACAAAAACAGTGGTTTACATGTGCATATATGCCAAATTCATTAGGCAGGTAATGAAGCATTTGCACAAATGTAATTACATACAGCAATTCTGACAGTTCATAACACTGCATTAATAATCACTACAATTAGTTCTGATGATGGAAGCAATTTACAGCACGTCACATGTATAAATAATGGTGTATTTCCTGCATGTGTCATTATTATGTATTAAGGATGCCACCTTGTTGTGACTTTCTCAGTAATGTTCCCCTTGAGTCAAAGTTAAGAGTAGATGAGTGATTTTATTTCTGAGCTACGGCATATTTCACACTTGTATAGTTTAAATACTCAGTCAAGGTCATTTGTTTAAATTCTGTATATAAAATGCCTAAATAAAGGCAATAATTATTTATTACTGAATGATATAGGATAGTACTGAGTAGGTCCTCCCATTTTAGTAATTTAAAGAAACTTAGGAGATATTTATAAAGAAAAAAAGAGAGGGAAATATGGCCCCTTGATAATATGGTTTTGTCCGTATCTCCCAACTTGTATTTACTCTCAGAAATTAATTTTCCTTTCTTTTTCTTTTTACCCCTACTGACCTTTATTTAGCTAATAGGACATGAAACTGTTTTTCTTTACTGTGGTACTTGGTGTCATAGTGAAATAATTGCTTAATTTTATAGTGATGATTTAATAATGCTTCCCATTTAGAAAACAAGTCTATAAAATCAGCTTATTCCAACCCTTAGTTTTCTTGGCTAATAAATCTTGCTGCTTTAAGCTCTGTTCTTTTCAAACCACAATTCATAAGCTGGATAATTAATTTTGCTAATTAATTAGTGGGAGGATTCTGATGGCAGGGAGGACTAGAAAGGTCTGTAAGAGCGAGAATTATTTCTTCTCTCCTCTTGGTGATATTGCTTATTGGGCCTTCTCATTGTATCGGTTAGTGATTCATTACCCTGTGGCTTTATGAGCATTTTTTTAACATAGAGATTGGGGAGAGAAAAGAGATAATAGTTTTTTTAAAATATGACTTTGTATGTCTATATACATGTATATGACTCTGTGTGTGTGTGTATAAAATCTCCCAATTGAGTACCCTTTGGGGACAGCTTTAAGACAATCAGGGATTGACCAGAAAGCATAAACTGGGGAACCTGAGCTAGTTCATCAGCTGGTGGAAATTGCCCTAACTCCATCATCACTTGCACCAGTTAATGGTGCTTCTCCATGAATAGTTAATCTTCTTGCATCCTGGTTTGACTTAACCCATTTTCCCGTTGGTAAGACAAACTCCACCCCACCAACCTCTGATAGTTAAGGTCTCCACAGGTGAAGTGCAGGATGCCTGATCCTGCCTCATTGTCCTGCTCTTCCCCTCTGCTTTCTGGTCCCCATATGCATGTTCATGGAGTTAGAATCATAGAATCATAGGGTTGGAAACGACCTCTGGAGATCATCTAGTCCAACCCCCCTGCCAGAGCAGGGTCAATTCTTAGTCAGGAACCAGAGCAGGGTCAATTCTCAGAGTTCTCGTTTGATGTTGTGGGGGGGATGTGAGCTCCATCCTCACCATATCCATCCACTGAGCAATGGCTTTGAGCAGTGGTTTTTTTGAGTACAACAGACCAGTTTTCTATAGAGTACAATGGCAATCACGTAAACCTGACGGCCCAAAATATTTCTAATGCAAACCCCTCAGTTTTCTCACCCTAGTAAAAATGTCCCTTTTATATCAGAAGCTTTGATTATCCCAGTGCAATCAATGCCCCAGAAGTGTGCACCTGAATGAGCTCGTACCGAGTGAGAATATTGATATACTCTTCTAAAAGACAAAGGGAAAAGCCATTTCTTGAGATAAATATATATGAAATTACGAAAACATTAAATGCGTTTCTGTTGCCAACAAAGACAAAAGCAGGTTTATTCTCACTGCAAGAATGTTCCATTCTAAATCCGAGTTGTTGGCATTTTTCACAGGGATTCTCTGTTCAGGCTTCTCATCACCAGCATGCAGCATTGCATATTGTGGTTTTTTTCTTCTTTTTATTTAATTCTCTTCAAACCAGTTTAAAAGAAAGATGGATTAGAGTTTCATGTATTTAAATTGAAATAAACTTGTAGCAAGCAGTCTGGAATAGCTGCAGCTATTTTCCTTGTTCTGTTCTGTCACATCATGCAATATTTAAAGCCTATAATTAAGTTTTTATTTGAACTGTTGGGAAGCAAATACTGCCCCCAAGGGTGTAAAGGTTCCTGTCTGGAAGGGCTTCATCACAAACTGGCATATTTTGCAAACCAAAGGGTAGCAAAAAGAAGCTTCAAACTCCATGAAGCCAAATAAAAGGGAAAGACAGTAGTTCCTTGAATAAAATGTGTTACCACTGTTAATCACACGCTATAACAGTGGCATTACAACTGGAGTTCTACAATAAACATAATGCTTACGTGATGTGGTAGTAATGGGATTAATATTAATTCGATTTTTACCGAAGCTTTTGAATATATCCCAAATTCAAATAATGTAAAATTTCAGTTACTGAGTGTTTCCTAGTGAGGAGATATAAAAGACTGCAATCAGATACAAGTTTTTTATTTCTCCTCTAAGAAAGGCACAGTAGGTTACCTTCCTGTCACTCATGAGGATTGTGTTTCTTAAGATCCGTATAGGAAAATACATGCATGCGCTTGTTAATGAGTTATGTTCTCTTATATCATGCGGTGTTTGGAAAATGTACTTTTCTCTTAAAAGCTTTTTATAAGGGATAAGGTAGAAAACATGACATAAGGCCCAGATGATACACTTTACACCGTTACTGAATTTTAGTCACAAACTTGATATTTTTACTCAGATATTTATAGATACCTCTCACTGGATTGAAATAAAAGCAATCTGTGTTTCAATGTCGTTATTTGCTAAACAAACAAGACCCAGCAATGCCCGTATATAACCATGAAGCTTTCTGAAAGGAAGTATTTGAATTTCTTTTGTTTCTCTTGACAGTGTTTATTCTGAGCAGCTTTGGTTTGTCCTTTAGAAAGCTGACTTGTTTTATTCAGTGATGCATTCTGTGCTCCCAGGTAGCTTCCATGGGAAGACCCGTGTTACCTCCTGGATGCGATCATGTACGGTGGCCACATCACTGGCACCTGGGACCGCAGGCTCTGCTGTGTCTATCTGCAAGAATTCATCAGCCCATCTGTGGTAAGAACTTTCATATGTACGTAAAGCTCTTGCACATGTATATAGTGTGTTCAGCCTAAAAGAAAAGTCATCTTTCAGACTGGAGCCTCGTGGGGAAGGCCACAAGCTTTATCGTCTGTGTGGCCCCCGCCTGTAGCAAGGTCTTGTCTGGCTGTGGAGGAATAAATTCTCTGACTTGCAATGAGTACAGTGATTCGTCACGAGCAGATTTTGTCTGCGAGGCTTTGTGACTTGGCATATTATTTGTTGAAATACTTTTGCAAGCACCCTTACATGGCAACTTGAATTCAGTGTTTTGTAATGCTGCTTAATGACATTAGGGGATGGTACATTTAGGTTTCCATATTCCTAATAGAACTATTGACTCTTAAGGTGCTGCCATTTAGAAAGGTCCAGGTGGGCACAGGAAATTGTCTTTAATAGAACTGCACTTTAACCAGCGTGACTGATAGACTCACCAGTTAAAGCGGTCCAGAACGGCACTATCCTCAAAACCTGTATTTAGTGTTTGTAGGTTTTCTTCTCCAGATAAATAATAGAATGGAGATATTATACACTTCCTTGCGTTTTCCTGTTTCCAAAGTAGGGAAAACAGTTTGTAAGACTGTATCTCATTTTCCACCACCTTCTCTCACATCTGTTTCTGTAGCTTTGTCAGATTATCACCAGCTGATATGTACAGAATTATTCAAATTTCACTGTTGAGTTTTGGTCCTGGACTGCAGGGTATGTGGAGCATCCACGAGTCCAAGGTGCAAGACTGCCAAAGTTGCTTCTAATCAGAAACAAATGTTAGAATTTTTGAGGATACAAAAAGAAAACGTTGCTTTAACTTTAGTTCTAAAAAGCCTTGCATGGAAACTACTTTAATCTATTTTCATATACATACATTTATGTAAAATGTGTATGTATATATAGGTGTATGTGTGTGTGTGTATATATATAAATAAAAAAACCCCAACGGGCTGCTTCTCCTGAGCTGATGAACTAGTCACTTTAGAGAACTGATTGTACACAATTTGCTAAAAACAGCCAAGAGATTTTTCAAGCGCCCTTTCCAGACTTGTTATTTTTCATTGTCCAAAGGTAAAAAGCTTATTTGGGAGAAAGAAAAAAGAAAATTAGCATGTTAGGTGTGAGCCGGCCACTTGCAGAGCCTGGCTAACTTGGGGAAAGTGCACTTTTCCCCCTTGGCGATGCGGCCTTTCGGTGGTGAGCGAGATGAGCTTGCTGGTGTCTCCTCGGTCCCTAACGAGCGGGTTTTCATAGGTCAGAGAGACACACTCAGATGAAGGCAATTGGAAGTAACTGCTCAGAAGAAGATGCCCAAGAGTAAGTTGCCATGGAGATGGAAAGGCTAAACACCACCGTACTCCTGACCTCTGCGGCGGCTGATTTCTCCAAATGACAGCTGAGGTTGCGGGGGCATGGTGAGAAGCTCATCCTGCCGGCTCCGGCTGTGCCTCTAGCCTATGGATAAGTAAAGAATTACTGCTTCCAGTTTAAGCAGTCCATTAACCTTCACAAGCCTGAACTTTCATTCAAATAATTGTAAAATAAGTATAGGTGGTGAAACCTGAGCAGAATCACTGCTATTTGTATGGCCTTTGGAAAGTTTAGGGACCCAACCCCGAGCGTGGATCCACTGGTATTTTAAATAGTGAGATATCTTTCCAAGCTTTTTGCAGTAATTAGAAAATGTTAGGGCCCCGACTTACCAGCAAAACCAGAAAGTCATTCATTGACTGGCAGCCAAACGAATGCAAACAGGATGGCAATGCCTAATGTCAGCGCTGGCGCTTTGTGTTCGCGAGGGAGATCAGCTTCTCTTTCACCTGTTCGCATTACTGATGAGTTCTTTTAACTATAAACTCATCCCACGAGGTGTGTTAGAATAAACCACTATACATCAGCTTTGCCATAGCTCACCTGGGATCTGTTGTAAGCACAGAAGGGCGGTGAGTGCCTGCTACAAACTTCCGTAACCCACAGCCTCCCTCCGCGTGCATGACTCCCAGGAATACAGTAAACCCCGATTTAAGTGCCGGCAGAGAGACTGGTAAGTACAGATTGTCTGACAGAATTGATCTTCCACTCGAGGTGAATAACAGAGCTTTTTTTTTTTTTTTTTTCCAAACCTCAGCACTGCTTCACAGCGGCTTCTTATGACATGGCTTATTGTGGGTGAGGTTAGTGCTGCAGGTTCGGGCGCAGGTAAATGGCTAGTTGCAGAACCAAAATGACTTCAGAAATAAGTGCTTACCGGTGTTATTGTGAGGAGCAGCTTGTTGTTGACTGTTCTAAATGCCAAAAGCTGTTAAATTTTATTGTGATTTTGTGGAGTGGACCCTGCATTAGGAAGAAATAGCTCCTGTGAAACGTACCACTTAGAGCCAGAAATGTTTTTCAGCAAGAACAACTTGCAAGTCTAGTTTAAATCCCAGATGGCTCTATGAAATAAGTTCAGATAAACTCTTTGAATCCAGTGAAGTCCTTACAGTGGGGGAGCAGGGGGAGCCTGGAAAATAAATGTGGTTGCTGCAGCTTTGATTTTTGTCCTGTCGTCAGGAGGAGGGCAGCCCCCCCAGAGTACATCTCGCCACCACCCTCTGTCTACCTACTTAATTCTTGACTTCCTCCCAAGTCCTGAGTCTTATCTTTAATATCCTGACTGGGGTAGGGGCTGCCTGTTCTATAGGAACAATGCAGTTAATAGTATTTGGTTCAACATTGCGCTGGTTGAGATCTTAATTTTTTCTGTTGTGGAAAATATCGCCATTGCCTACCTCATTGAGGCCAAAGCAGCAGTACAAAACCCCGTGCAAGACTCCTACATTTGAAGAGATGGAACAGAGTAGCACGTTTTTCCTTTCTGTCCCAGCTCCTGGGTGTTAACAGCCAGGCAGAAGGGAAAGAAAGGGACACGAACACATAAAGAAATGTCCTAACTGGCGACCATTTATGTGTAAAGTGGATTGGGATCACTGTTTCTGACAAGCTAAGAATTGCACAAATACTGACGTGTGTTGTCCCATTTCCACACTCCACTTACTTGTCTCATTGACCTGTCGCTCTCTGTGACCTCTTTAAGGTTATTGTGAGTACAGTGTGTTTGTGCAAACCCCCTAATTAACGACACGCCAAGCGGAATTAACATTGTGGCTCATGTATTATTGGGATGGGGGTTCAGGTGAGTTGAGGGTCCTGTCCTGCCTCTCCCGCAGGCGTCCTGTGTGACTCTGTCCTGTGTCTCAGACTCTCATCTGCAAAATGGCCTAATAATCCTTGCTGGTCTGCTGAAGGGATGCAGAAATTCAGTACTTAAAATGCACTCGCCTCAGTAGTGACAGTCCTTAAAATAAACTCAGAAAATCCTCATGAAGGAAGCAGCAACAGTATTTCAATACTGCAGAAACTGGGAACGTCAGAAAAGTGTGCAAATAGTTAACAGTGCTAAAAGTAGTTTGGTAACCCTGTTCCACTGTATCAGAACATATAGATGTCACGTTCATAGACTCCAGACAAATTTCTGAAACTTTGTAGATAGAAGTGGCTTTGCATTCACGGGCCCTGGTCCTCGTGGGGGATTTCAGCCACCCTGACATCTGCTGGAGGGACAACACAGCAAGGCACCAGCAATCCAGGATGTTCCTGGAATGCATTGATGACAACTTCCTCCTCCAAATGGTAGAGGAACCAACAAGAAAAGGTGCCATGCTGGACCTCGTTCTCACCAACAGGGAAGGGCTGGTGACCAACCTGAGGCTCAGGGATAACCTTGGCTGCAGTGACCACGAAGCGATAGAATTTAAGATCCTCAGGGCAACTAGGAGGATGTATTCCAAGCTTATGACCCTGGGCTTTAGGCAAGAAGACTTTGGTCGCTTCAGGGATCTGCTGGCCGAAGTGCCATGGGACAAAGCTCTAGAGGGAAGGGGGGCCCAGTAGATGGTCAGTATTCAAGGATCACCTTCTCCGTGTCCAGGAGCAAACTATACCGACAAAGAGGAAGGCAGGAAAGAATGCTAGGAGACCTGCCTGGATGAACAAGGAGCTCCTGGACATGCTGTCACACAAAAAGAAACTTTAAAAGAGAGTGGAAGAAAGGACAGCTGGAATGGGGGGCATATAAGGAAGCTGTCCGAACACCAAGAGACCTGGTGAGAAATGCTAAAGCTCAGTTAGAATTAAATCTAGCCAAGGAGATCAAGGGAAACAGCAAAAATTCTATAGATATATTAATGGTAAGAAGAAGACTAGGGAGGGTGTGGACCCCCTCAGAAAGGAAACGGGGGAGCTGGTGACAAGTGATATGGAGAAGGCCGAGGTTCTCAACGACTTCTTTTCCTCAGTCTTCACTGGCAAGGGCTCCAGCCACACTCCCGGAGTCACAGAAGACAATGGCAGGGGTTGGACAGAACTGCCCATCGTAAGTGAAGACCATCGTGACCATCTGATGAACCTGAAAGTGAACAAGTCCATGGGACCTGATGGGATGCACCCACGGGTACTGAAGGAACTGGCGGATGAGGTTGCTAAACCGCTCTCTATCGTATTCCAAAAGTCATGGCAGTCTGGTGAGGTCCCCACTGACTGGAAAAGGGGAAACATAATCCCCATTTTCAAAAAGGGAAAGAAGGATGAACCAGGGACCTATAGGCCAGTCAGTCTCACCTCCGTGCCTGGTAAGATTATGGAGCAGATCCTCCTGAAAGCGCTGCTGAGGCAGAAGAATTACAAAGGGGTGATTGGGTACAATCAACACGGCTTCACCAAGGGCAAATCGTGCCTGACAAACCTGGTGGCCTTCTATGAGGAGGTCACAACATTAATAAGACAAGGGGAGAGCAACTGACGTCATTTACCTGGACCTGAGCAAAGCCTTTGACACTGTCCCGCATGGCATCCTGGTCTCCAAGCTGGTAAAATATGGGTTTGATGGACTGACAATTCAGTGAATAAAGAACTGGCTTGACGGACTCACCCAAGGAGTGGCTGTCAATGGGTCCATGTCCAAGTGGAGGCCAGTGACGAGTAGAGTGCCTCGAGGATCAGTACTGGGACTGGTCTTGTTTAACATCTTCATCAGTGACATGGACAGTGGCATAGAGTGCACCCTCAGCAAGTTTGCCGGCGACACTAAGCTGTGTGGGGCGGCTGACACGCTGAAGGGAAGGGATGCCATCCAGAGGGACCTGGACAGGCTGGAGAGGTGGGCCCATGCCAACCTCATGAAGTTCAACAAGACCAAGTGCAAGGTCCTCCATCTGGGTCAGGGCAATCCCAAGCACCCATATAGGCTGGGCAGTGACTGGCTTGAGAGCAGCCCTGAAGAAAAGGACTTGGGGATGCTGGTAGACGAGAGGCTCAACAGGAGCCGTCAGTGTGCACTAGCGGCCCAGAGAGCCAATCGTATCCTGGGCTGCATCAGGAGAAGCGTGGCCAGCAGGTCGAGGGAGGTGATTCTCCCCCTCTACTCCACTCTCGTGAGACCCCACCTGGAGTACTGCGTCCAATTCTGGAGCCCCTACTACAAGAAAGATATGGATGTGCTGGAACGTGTCCAGAGAAGGGCCATGAGGATGATCAGAAGGCTGGAGCATCTCTCCTATAAGGACAGACTGAGAGAGTTGGGGTTGTTCAGTCTGGAGAAAAGAAGGCTCCGAGGAGACCTTATAGTGGCCTACCAGTATCTTAAGGGGGCCTACAAGGAAGCTGGTGAGTGACTTTTTAGGATGTCAGGTAATGTTAGGACTAGAGGGAATGGATTAAAACTAGAGATGGGTCGATTCAGACTGGATGTTAGGAAGAAGTTCATCATGAGGGTGGTGAGACCCTGGAACAGGTTGCCCAGAGAGGTGGTGGAAGCCCCATACCTGGAAGTTTTTAAGGCCAGGCTGGATGGGGCTCTGAACAACCTGATCTAGTGGGAGAAGTCCCTGCCCACAGCAGGGGGTTGGAACTAGATGATCTTTAAGGTCCCTTCCAACCCTGACAATTCTATGATTCTAGATGCAGAAGAATGTTTCGACAACTGGTGACAGCATTAGCAATACTAGTATTGATTCATTTACTGAAGCTTGAAGGGGAACTGGCTCTGGCACCAGGTTTCTTGGCCCCACCAAATCTGTATTACGCTGGATACTATAAATACATAGGTTAAATGCTTCCATCTGAAGGCCCTGTATTATATAGACTTGTTCTGGTTTGAGGTAAAACAGGACCAAAAACAGGACCAACTGTAAATGAAGTGGCTAACAAGGTACGACAGTATGAAGACAGTCTCTCTCATCCCCTCACCCTGCTGCCTTCTGCACCTTCCTTTCTCAGTGTAAATCTGAGAAACTATGTCCAGATGCCCCAAAAACTGGCATATCATGAGACTGAGCCTTCAGCTCCTCATCCTTACCAGAGCTAATTAAATTCCCCCATGACTGCCATGCTTGTTTTGCAACTCTCCATCCCTTTCTTTGCTCCCTCCTTTTCCCCTGGGCACTCTGTTCTGTGCTTTGGTTTTTTTTTTTCCTCTTACCACCATCAGAGCATGGGGGTTTTGCAGAAGGGAATATGACAGCTCTGCATGCAAGTAGCCAAACAACGCTTCATTTCCCGGGGGGAACTTGTGCTTTTCGTTTGCTTCCCGTCCACTTTAGTGAGTGTGGACAATTATATATGGCATTCATCATTCATCCTGCCAAAGCGAGGGCTGAAACGGAGACTGAGCTGCATTAATGTTGTGATTTCAGCCCCTGCTCATTAGTACTGTTACGAACTGGTTTTCATTTGTGTTCTGTCTCCGGTCCAGAGCAGGCCTGCGGGGAGGGAGAGAGGCTCTTTTTGGGGGTGACACATGTGTGTGCATGTGCCTGCACTGTGTTTTGCCTAATGCCCTAGACAGTAAGGACCATGGGCGGTGGAGGTGGGGGGAGATAGAAGCTCTTGGGTACTATAGAAATACAAACTACTGATCACGCTTGATTAAAAAACAAGGCAATCTCAGGATACATCCTTGTAACAGTAGTCATCCTGAGCCCAGGGACGGTGTCTTGGTGGGCTCTGGGGGTCAGTGCTACTTGCAAATGTAAAGCTAAATAGAAGCTGCTGATCGTTAACTGGTTTGCAGCCATTTCTCTCAACACTTGCCAAAGAGACAGCAAAGGTGGGGGAGCATCTGGTTTTTATCTGCCTAAGAAAATACGGTGTTTGCACTCTCCTGGAGAAGAAATCAGACTTGAAAGTAGGAGAGTTGAACAGGAGTTGATTGCAGTGATTTCTAATGGCTCTGTTTGTGTTGTCCTGGAAAGGTTAAGAATGTCCTGGATGTGATTCTGGAGATGCTTCCCGAGGAGTTCAACATGGCAGAAATCATGCAGACAGCTACTGCCTGGAGCCCCTATGTCCTTGTTTGCCTTCAAGTGTGTGAGAGGATGAACCTCCTTTCAGAAATCCATAGGTCTCTTAAACAGCTGGACCTCAGTTTGAAGGCAAGTGTCTTTTTTTATTAACGGTATTGTTGCTCCTCTGTGCAATGTGGGGATTTTTCTTGCTTTTTTGTAAACAGAAAGAATAGCTATTCTTTTCGATGCCAGTATGCTTTTTATTGTTCTCCAATGGGGGACTTGATGTTTTCTCCTCACGTGGAAGAGCTGCAATCCACACTCTTCTACGATGCTGTGCCAGACACGTGGACTAAACTAGCGCATATCCATCCGCGTACAGCCTTGCCCACTGGAGAGTACGCTACAGTAACAGGGTTTAGCTGCTATGCACAGAGCTATTCCAGTGATTTAAAACCAGCAGTTTTGTTCCCTTTATTTTTTTTGTCCAAAACTTGTCTTAATGCAAATCAGTTTTACTTTGAAGTGAGTTTTGCAGAAATGCTAGGCACTTTGCTCAAGCAAGGCCTCGTCACCTCCCTTGTCACAAGAGCTGGGGGGGGTCCAGCATCTTGCAGGATTCCTTTTCCCCTACCCTGCCACCAGCAATATCCACTTCCAGGTGGTTAGATATGGAAAAAAAAATATGCACTGTTTTTGGAAATTCCTTTGATATCTCATGGTAATGTGTGCTGTAGTATGCCATTATTCAGAGCCTCTGTCAGCTGCCTTTGTGCTCGTAATTTGTACTTTGCTCTGTCTCATTGGAAGTTTAAATGCACCACTGAAGATGGTATCAGACAATTTGCATCTAAGAAGCCATCGACTGTTGTTATCAATTTCTGACAATTTCTGAAGGTGTGTTAACGTTAGTAATGGTGATGTCGTCCTGGGGAGAAACCTGAGCAAGTTTTGCAGGACTGAGCATACTCACATTCTCTGTTGCCAGCAACCTGTCTCGTGCTGATCACCTTCTACAATTGATTTCATACATCAGGGAAAGAACGAATTCCACTAAACCCATGACCTTATGCTACATAAGCATAAACTTTCTGGTTACTTCATCCATGTACCTTCTCTGTAGACAAAAGGACTCTTACACTTGAAGTCTACAATTTATTTTCTCTAAAAAAAGGCAGAAGTTATTGCTGCTTCCCCTTCAGTGTTCCTGATCTTCTCATGAGATACAGAGAACTTGAGATCTGGACACAGGACCTTGCGCTGCCAGCATTGGTGTGGCTTTCTGGCTTGTTCAAGCCTCAGTCCTTTCTGACGCATAATGGTTGTCAGGAACAAGGCATATTATCACTGCCAGACATTTATTTTTTCACCACTGGTGTTATTTACGTTTGTCATGCTCTCTGGAGAGTTAAGCACAGTTTAAATAAAAAGATAAAAATTGGCCAGATATTAGAACAACCATCTCCTGAAAGCAGGGGGAGCAATCCAAGCTTGCCTTCAGTCTCCTCAGAAGCATGAAGACAAAGCAGCTAAGGAAATAAATGCTGAATTTCATAGTTTAAAAAAGGTTAAGAATGCAGGTCTTCCTGCCATTATTATTTAACCAATTCAGTGCATATGTCATGGTACTATTCCCGTTTATTCCTTAGTATTAACGCACTGCTACCAGGCTAAGCAGAAAAAAATAAATCAGTCTCCTAGTCCTCTTTGTGTAGCTGTTGCCACAGTAGGGGATGAAAAATCTTCAGCAGCGTACTGATGTCTCACTTCTTGCCACGGTCACAGCACATTATGTGCGTATTTATTCTGAAGACCACGGTGATGCCACATGAGAGCCCAGTGACAGGGCATCTCAAATTCTGCACGGCCACCAATGGCACTCAGATAATCCTTTGCTAACCTAGCAGAATGGTGGCCAGGAGCTCCTCAGAGGACACGTTGGCCAGGCTGACATCGTTCCCTGGAGCAGATGAGCAGTGGGGGCCCGGGGAGAGTTTGCAGCCCAGACGCGGGAGCGCCTCTCCCTGTACGTGGAAGCAGAAGGGGGTGGCAGCACGAGGGCTGGCAGGCAGCTCCTCTTCTCTCTGCTGCTCATGTTGAGGTCCCCAAACGGTGCCCGTTTTGTGCCACAGGCACAGAGAAACCCCCACTGTATTCTTCACTGCTTTTACTGCCTCTCTCCAGGCTTTCTCTTCTGGGCACTTGTTCCTGTTAAGGGCTGGGGGGACGTAAGGACCGTGCAGGCTGGAAGAGATGTTAGCACGCTCTGAACGTTAGCTTGTTCTGAACAGGGACTCGGCGGGAGAGAAGCGGTGTCTCAGCAATGCAGTGCTGCTCCCCTGCTGGGCTGGGGGTGGGGGTGGGGGCGGTTGGTTTGTTCTGTACTGTGGAAAATGTTTTGTTTCCAAACAATTGCATTCATGCAGCTTTTTAGCCTTACTTTAAATAACGGCCAAAGGAAAAAAAAAAAGAAAAAAAACAAAAAAACCCAACAAAACAAAACAAAACACCAGTCAGTCTCATGCTTAAGCACAGTGGCCCAAGAGGGGCACGCTAACACTTCTGACAGAAAAATTACTGTCTGGATATTGCATTATTGAAAGTATTATTTTTTTGAAGTTGTAATGCAGAACATGGCATGCAAGAAAACGGGCCTTTGGATAAGGTGTGCTTCACTGCAGATGTTACCAAAAAGACCAAAGAAGAGTCTGGCCACCCACCAAGGGAAGGAGCCTGTATCTGTGGGCTTTTCATGGAAGGTAAGAAGTAAATTTAAATTGCTTGATCTCAGTAGCCTAGTTCAGGGACTCGATTCCTTCATTA
The DNA here is from genome assembly GCF_963924245.1 of Chroicocephalus ridibundus. NCBI lineage: Eukaryota > Metazoa > Chordata > Aves > Charadriiformes > Laridae > Chroicocephalus > Chroicocephalus ridibundus. The sequence continues at coordinate 35,201,818 of NC_086285.1, forward strand.
GGTAGGTAAGTTCCATCAAGGGTTGGACCACAGGGTGTTGTGACCTTATGAACAGCACCAAGGACGTTTAGGAATGGTGGTGGATCGCTGACGTGGGTCCACTGTAACTTTAAATTTCATACCAGCTTGGTCTATACTTAATGCACTTAAGTAACTGTTAACTGAGTCTGAACAAGGTCTGCATTGTAATAAAGCAGCAGCTCTAACCTAGTTGAGGTTCAAAAGCTTAAAGACTATTCCAGAGGCTTTAAATTTCACCCCGATACTGATCACCTAGACATTTTCTGCAGCTATTAGAGGTGTAGAATAGGATTAGTCACTACCAGATGTTGGTAACCTGGATCAAACCATCTACACAGTTGTAATTAAAAAACAAGAACCAAAACCATAAAAAAACACCCCAAAACAAAACAACCAGAAAACCCAAACAAAACAAAAAAACACAAAAAAAGCTAATTTCAAAATCATCTTTCTCATGTTTTTTTTTCTTCCACCTTGGCAAGAAGTTGCCAGTTCTAAATAAACAGATCTAAAGAACTCTGAATTTTAATTTGCTAGGCCGTAACACTTATAAGCCGTTGGGGAGGCATACCAAGAAGCACGGAAATACTTGAGAAGCCCTGTATTAGCATGAGGTATAACGACACACCTCAGTGGGTGATGTGTAAGTACGACACGAGTAGATTTTTCATCTGGGTTTCCAAGCGGTCAATTATCGCAGTAGCTGTGATATGGTTGCAGGCTGTCCCTGAATGGGAATCGTGCTCATCTGTTGAGCTGCAACCCCTCTTTTAACAACTTTCAGAGGATAAACATTGTACCTTGCTCTTTTGGTATTGTGTTTTCCCGAGACTGAAGTTATCTGGTTTAGGAATGACATTTGAGGCCCGCAGTCAAAATGAGATTTTAAACTTAGAAAGGCTATCAACCAGGTTACAGCTAATTAGAGGAAAGGTGAATGACTCCAACAAGGCAATTAAAGAAATGTCATCATTACTCGTACGCTTCCCTAGACCTGCATATAATAAAAGGAAAGCAACTCCTTTGGAAGGGAGTCACTACTACAGCAGGTAAGTCAAGTCCCAAGGGGAAAGTCAGGGTGGGGGACAGGAGCAATGACAAGCATTTCATTTGACTGTTGCTTTTTGGAAAGGTAGCCTGAATTTTTCACAGGATTTTTTTTTTTTTTTTTTAAAACATCTGTCACTCAGAGGGCAATGCTGTTCATTCCTCCTCTGGGTATGAGGAAGGTATCAAGGAACCTTGTGACCTGCAGTTCCTGCGTTTCTGTGTTTGTGTTGGTATTTGCTAATATAAACTTTTGTGCTGCTACACAAACAGTCCTAAAATCCACAACAAACATCTGCAACATTTTAGATGCTGGTTTATGTTAGAAGAACACACAACAAACTTAACAAATCCAGCAGCTTTCACAAAGTGCACGGTCCTTCAGCAGCACAGAACTCATCTGTCTTAACTACACTGAAGTACCTCTTTGATACCTCACTATACAAACATATGCTGAATACTCCAGTGTGGTTCACCACCTTTTGGACTACTTGTCCGTAAACTACTGCAGAATTAGGAGAAAATCTGAGCACTTGACTTTGACAGGCACGTTCAGAGTCCCAACTGTAAGTAGTTTCCAGTCCCTGCTTTCAATAAAAGACCATGCAGATGAAACCACAAGTCCAGTCCAGGCAGATGCTACGTACTCACCTCCTCATTCACATGATGCACACCAGTCTACACTAAATCAGTACATTCATAGAATGGTTCAGGTTGGAAGGGACCTTAAAGATCATCTAGTTCCAGCCCCCCTGCCATAGGCAGGGCCACCTTCCACTAGACCAGGCTGCTCAAATCCCCATCCAGCCTGGCCTTGAACACTTCCAGGATGGGGCATCCGCAGCTTCTCTGGGCGACCTGTTCCAGTGCCTCACCACCCTCACGGTGAAGAACTTCTTCCTAATATTCAGTCTAAATCTAGCCTCCTTCAGTTTGAAACCATTACCCCTCATCCTATCATTACACTCACTGATAAAGAGAGCCCCTTCCCCATCCTTCCCATAGGCCCCCTTTAGGTACTAGAAGGCTACATCTTCAAATGTAGCTTTAAGTATGTAGCAGTATGCAACTGTTTAAACACAAATTATTCCAGTCTTGCACTACAAAACACCCTGTAAGCCATGTGCCTATGTTTATTGCAGGTGCCAGGTGGGACATGCAGGTGGGGAACCATAGCCAAAGCCTGGCTCAAGGAACTGACTCCAGCAATGCCAGTCATCTGTGAGGGCTATTCCCGAGGATCAAGGGGAAACTAAGAATGTTTATGAATGTCCAGTATGTAAAACAAAAACCAGAGGGCCAACTTATGTTTGGACTTACTTCCGCTCTGAAAAGCAAGGAGAAGCTAGCTAAATGGGTTCTGGCAGGAGCAGCTTTACTCTTGGCAGTTTACTACTAAGTTTTCAATAGTACGTGCCGCTTTCTCAATCTGCCTTGTAGCTAAAGCAAAAGGAGATAAATATTTTTCACAGTCAGCTGGAGCAGCAGATTTGCCTCGCTAAAAAGTGTTCTTTAGCGTAACACTTATGTGCGCTACGTTGTTATTTCCTCATCCCTCAGTGTTGTGTTTGTGTGTTTCCCCATATAACGATTATTGATCTGCAAGCATTCCTTCATTACACCAGCTATGGCAAAGTAAATAAGAAACATCAGCATCTGGGCATAGTCTGATTCACAAAACGCTCCTCTTGATTATTCTTTATTCTCTCTACATAAAATGAAATGTGTATCTTACAAAAAATGTTAACATAATCATACTGCAATACAAACAGGTTGCATTTAAACAAAGTTGTTTGAAAGCTTGGTTGTACATACAAAAAACCATCTAAGTATGAACTGTATTTAAGAAAAATAATCCTGGACTTTGTGATTTAAACCAGTTAACCAGTTATGATTGCTGTAAGGTAGCTGGTTCAGGCAGCAGGTGCATCACACAAGAACTGCTGCACAAGTCCTCTTCTTTATTGGGATGATGATTAAAGTTTTTAAAAATTTGAAAAAAAAAACAAAACACTCTTTCACTCCCATGTTTCAGTGATTAATTGCACTTCGGAATAAAAAAAAAAAATCATCCTCCCACTGGTAGATTGCATCAGCTTTTGCTGGAAGATAATGGCATTCAGGTGAAAGTACACTTCCCTTCTTTTCAGGTTCCATGAACTACGGGTGGAGGAACAGGTTTAGAAAGCAAGGGTTGGAAAACTGAATCTTTGTGGTCAAGTTGGAACACAAAGAGGGGGTCTGTTTCTTTAAAGACAGGGTATGCTTTACAGGTAGTTGTTAAATACCCTTTCAGCAAACTTGCACAACCATATAAATAAAAATATTGCTCAAATCGACCGAGTTCTCCATCATGTGGTTGTGTAGCTCTATTAAAAATTAACCACTCAAGATTCAAGAGTGCCATTTCACTTAACATATAGGTCTGTGCATGTAGATTTCTCTACCAAAATATTTTCCTGAGAGATCTTTTGCATAAGACCACATCAATCAAAGAGTTTCCAACACAGAAATGCATACACTATACTCTACAATTCTATCTTATATAAAACATAGTAATAACCTTTTGAAGTCAACACTTGTCAACATATCAACCAGCTGCAGGCCCAGCTTGAGTTCAGTGTTCTCAATTGCCATCTGCCAGTTGTTTCTGTAAACTGTAAGACGTGAGAAAACAGTGTTAGTGCTTTTTAGGAAACTCAGGTTCCCCATAAATAGGAGCATTTCCATTTCTGAAGACGACAACTTCCAAAACAGCACTTCTATACGCTTAAAGCAAGCAATACTGATCTCAAAATAGGGAAAAGCATTTCAATTTAAGAGTTGTTTACCCAGACAATACGACTCACTTCAGTGAAGCTGCCTTCAGCCTAGGAGAAATCTCAAGTCCAAGAGACTTCTTTTGCATAGGTCCAGGATCTCCCCGGGCCCCAGAAGTCAAGCATTATTTAGAGGGCTGCAAAGGTTTAAAAAGGAATGACCACGGGGCACTGCCCTCACCTCTCCAGGTACTCCTTGACGTTATCGTAGCCGCAGAACTTGGCCAAGTGGATGAGCATGCCCGTGGCACAGCGCCCGTCCCGCCGGCGGCAGTAGCTGCAGTTGCACACCCCACGACAAGGAGGACAGATCCAGGCCTGCAAAGGGGGGAATGGGGGGAGGGAGGGTAAAGGCAAGCTATGAGTAAGGTTATATTCACCGTCTCGGTACTCAGACAGACAAGAGTACAGCTTCCTTACTGCACGATTGTTCAGGGCAAGGTTTTAATAGCCTGAATCAGCCAGCTAAAAAACCTTGTTAACACTTTCCAAATTCTGCAGGACAGAACAGAGAAAAGGGGAACCAATCCTAAGACTTTTCAGTATCCTCCTTTTTTCTCACATTAAAAAATTAGAATCTAAACCAAGGAATTTGCTTTGCGTGCCACACTACTGAGAGCATTAAAAAAGGGTATGTTTTTGGCATTTTTCTGAAAGGGGACAGATTCCTATTCTTAAAAGCTCTTATGCTTTCCCTCCACTACCTGGTAAGCAAGTGGAGCTTCAAAGCATGAAGACAGGTGGATTGTAACCCTGGTCCAGCACCTTCCACTTGAGTTCCAACAAGATCATTGTCAGTCACAACAGTACTGAAGATCTTCTCATGGCAAAAAGCTTGGAACCCCATGTTACCATGAGCATTATGCTCATCACAGCTTACTAACAAAACCGTATTTATTACACTTTCTTTGCAAGCCCAAGAAATGATACTTACTGGATCAAGCAGTGCTGATTTCACATCTTCCCCATACCGATTTCGAAGACATGGTCCACAAAACTGCCCTCTTACTCCTCCACAGCCCTGATTGCGACAGATTGTCTTTGTATCAATTGTCTTTTGTCGACACTGGTGGCAAGTACTACCCTAAAGTTGGAAAGGAGAAGAAACGTATGTTTGAAGGGCATCTTAAATGCTTGTTGATGAACTTTCCTGATATATCTGCTGATAGCAAAGCACAAACTTCAAATCCAAGTGAAATTCAGCAACGAATATCTTAGTAAGAACCATAAGGTCTGTTATTATGAAAAATCATACAGTTATCTGGAGAGATGCTAGGAATTTTACAGAGAGTGCCCAGCCTCGGTTGCATTGGGAGTCTCAAACTACATGAACCTCACATTGCAGTTCTGATCCTTTCCTCTCTCCAGGAAAAACCTAAAGCTATTTAGAAAATTACCTTGTGACTCATCTCTCCAAATACAATGAAGCATAAAATATATAGTAAGCTGATCATCTAGATCTTTATGACAATTAATAACAGCCAAAACCAGTGAAGGAAAGAGAGGAGTTCCATCAAGAGCTTTGGAAACTACGCAACCAGTACAGAACTGTCATTTCCAGGGGGTAAAAGGAGCAGCAGTGACCACTATTATTTAATGGCACAATCACCACCACCACCACATTTATATTAAGTGAGAATGAGAGATAAAAGGGATGTCAGCTTTTATCAGTGTTGAGTCATAGCTATAGCAAATTCCCCTTAATAGCTCTATGGCAAGAAAGCACTTCTTTGCAGAGGCAAAAAGTCAGTGGGGCGCATCAACCAGCACGGGCAAGCCCACGGAAGCCTGACAAAGCTTTCAAGTTGTGCTTGTGTAATTTAGTAATGCGGAGCAGCACCCTACAGATCCCTCATGAAAGCATACCTTTTGGCAAACACTAGATGAACTATTAAGAGACTTTCAGGTGCATGGCACACAGTGAAGAAAACAGCAGCCACTTACTAGAACTTTGTCGTAGATTTTGTCTTTAACAGTGATTGCAATGTTGTCCAAGTCCTCCTCAGTAATATCCTCTACGGGACGGTGAGATGAATACTTTGATGACCTCCTCCTTTTGCGCACTCCACAATCCTCCTGCTAAACAAACTCATCTCAACACCTTTTGTCTGGTGTCATGAAGACTCTGTCACCACACTTGGTGACAAATTCTTTCATTTATAATGCGTATGCAGTCTAGAGGGGGTGGACTACAGGCTCATGGAACACTGGAAAAACAGGGAATAGAGTTTCCAAATCATCACCGCCTCTTTCTTTCCCTCTCCTCCCTCATCTTTTCTCTACTCCATTTATTATTCATTCTGTTGATATGTTCTTCCTTCCCATTGTTGCTACTTCTATTCCCACAAATCCCTAACATGTTTTTCCGTTACCTCCTTTTCTTCGCATTCCCTGCACGCCTCCACTGTAACTCTTCATACTCCATTTCTTCCTTCTCAAAGTAACTAACTATAACCATCTCCCTCCTCATGCTTTGCTTCTTCCATCTCCTAGCATACTCTCTAATTGCTTTCTCCAAAGACAGTCTCTAACATCCTACAAAAAACCTCTACTGGAGTTTTAGAAAGGGCTGGGTATGGCAGGACTAACCTTATTATCCCGTTTGTTATTTGGAAGAGAGCCCTCCACTCACTATTAAGTGCTTTTTTTCCTTCCAAGTATCATTCTCTTTGACCCCAATTCATGTACAAGTCTCATCTGATCCTTAGCCTTCCCCCTACCCCACACTCTTTAACACCTCATTAGTCCTTCACCCTAGATCAGCTCTGTTCTCTCCAAAATAGTTATTTACCAGCCCAGGTTCTCATTCAGTGCTACTCCACTTTTTTATAGCCACGTTCCCTCTATAATGCTTCAACTGTGCCCAGCACTCATTCCTATAAGGAGAACTGGGATCCAGCCCGTGAAGATACAAACTTAAGAGTGTCTTCTTCGTAAAGACTATACAGTAAATATAACCAAGACAAATGACCACCATAAGCCAAAGGAGAGAAAAATAGATGGGGAAGAATAAAACCTGCAACTTTGGAATAGCTAGACAGCATGTCAGCAGTCTGTTGGTGCAGATTCCCTTCATTCATTCCCAGTTCAGCTATATCACTCCTCTCTGTCTTCCCTCTGCTATTTCCAGAGAGGGGTTTTTGCTAATTTTTCCCGAGCCTGAAGACAGAGAAGATCTGCTTTGTCACCTCCACCAGCCCCATTGCCTTGCCATTCGAAGGCCTTCTATATTGTAGGCCCTAGTAATTTTCAGATAATAAATAAGTAATAGACCATAAGTACACTTCCTTGTTATGTTTAGACAACACAGGTCACAAATAGAACCCAGTTAACAGATGAAAGATGAGGCAGGAAGGCCTGAATACAACTTCTTCTGTAGCTAATCCCAAACCAAAGGTTCTCATTAACTTTCTGTAGGATGTGATGTCTGCTCTAAGTGCTGGCCAACAATTTAAATGTTTCCTAATCCCTGACTACTGGAGATATCAAAGTCTGGCAAGTACCACGCTGAGTCTCTTCTTCAAGAGGTTTTGTTGTCTATAGCTACGGAAGTGTTCTGCAAATTTGACAGCCGACACAGTAAATTTCTCCAAGGCAAATTTCTCTGGTGGACGAGCATTTCTGGTTGGGTTCATGCGACGTGCTATCTGGCCTTCAGAAAATGTCCTCCTTGGGATTTTCTTCTGTTTCTAGAAAGAGAAGATAATTCCAGTAACTGTCTTTTCAGTTATGTTTGTAAACACCAGAAATTATCTCAAAATGTCTGTACCACACTTGTACTATCATGAATTAATCTGTTCTGCTCCCACTCCTCCTTCGTTAAGCCAAACCTCACCAATTTATAGCATTAAGTGTTCTCCCTACATGCTATACCTTTTCGCTCCTTTTAAAACACCACACTTTCACAGTCAAAAATTATATTCCAATTAACATCACAGAACTGTACCAACATTTTTTGTATGGCGTATTAAAGTAGAAGTTCTCACTGTTCTTCAGCAGCTAAAGGTTCAGATTTTCCCACAAACTGAATACATCTTCAAGGAATAATCTGAATTCTAGTTTATTTTCTTTACTATTTTTCAAATTGCAAGAGCATTAATAAGTTTCTTCTCCTACTTTCAGATTTCTAGATCTGGCATTACTAGGAAGCCCAAAATAACCCTTTTCCTATCGTCACACCTGCCAATTACTGCATGATTGAAATCACACAACTGAAGACGTGCACAGACACCCACCATAAAGGCATCTACTAAATCTGACAGGATAAACAAGATATAGGACGCAAGCCTGCTTGCTACTGTACTCTTTAGTTATTTCCTTTGAAAGAAGTGAAAGGCACGTCCCAAGGAGACAGGCTGGAAGTGAAAAACCAAGCAGAAGAGATAACCAGAGTATTCCTGATGCCCTTTCCCCTCCTCAAGTAAAGATACTAAATAAAAGTAGCAGGCTTATGTACGTATTCAAAGGATGTTTAAGCTTCTGTTGCATTTAACTAGACCTAGCAATGTTCCAGCCTCTCAAAGACTGTATAATTTGGCTTCACCTTTTCACTTGACAAGCATTTCTACATGGGCTTCCCAAAGACACGGCCCTTCAATTTTTCCTCAAATCTTTTCAGTTCATAATACACATGGGAAAAACATCACTCTAGAGAGAGCCTAGAGGGGTTGACAGTTCTCTGCTTGTAGCCAAGAAAAGCCAGTTGAAATAACTACAGTATCATCCCGGTTTCACATTGAAGTGGTTGAATTTCATCAGCATAGCTCTACCAGGAAATGGATTTTAAAAGAAAAGCCTGCAGGAGGGAAATTAACAGGCACTAAACACAGAGGGAAGCAACTACTCTTCCTTATTCCCACCTACATAAACATAGATTTGTCTAGCATCTCGAAAGTATTTCTGGGGCAAAAATGATAAAGTAGGATCTCACCTTAGTCTCCATGTTTCTTCATAAATGATCTTATAAAATTCCATTTCTTTACATAACGCTTGGTACTTAACTGCTGACCAACAGCAAATCCATTCAAATAAAGTGACCAAATCCAAAGAAAACCAGAACAAACTTGGTGAAAGTGTTTCATCAGGAAACACATTAGTTGTAACTCTAGGAAAAACATCTGTCACCTCTAGCCAGTACCGGAGACTTACCGGAGGAGTGGAGGTGGGTGTTTTCACTGGAAACAGGCCGGGTATGGAATTCAGTTCTGCCACCAACTGGGCAAGCTGAAATCAACAGTGATGCCACATTGAAAACTCACTGCAAACTTGCAAGTAAGCAACAAGTTATCATCCACACTTCACATGCACTCCGTGTATGAAACCTTTCTGGAGGCACTTTATTTAAGTGGGGGTCATAAAATGAGCTCATTTACCCCTGAATGAGCAAATCTCTGTAGGCAATACTAACTTCACAGCTCCCATTAACTCTTGCTGGGAATTAGAATTAGCTAGAATTACATACGATTTTGTTGAAACAGTACTGAAGAAGTGCATTCCAACGTGGTTACAATATCTTATGACCGATAACGAGAAATTCACAGTTCGTATGACAGGAAGGAGAAAAGGAAGACAGGGTGCCCTTGGCAGCAAGAGTGCTCCAAGCTCTACTAGAAGATTGTAAAGTGTTCCCTGTGGGCTAAATGACTGCTGATACACCTCTGCTTTTTACCAAGGAACCTGGCATCCCCTTAAGTAGTGACACTGCAGCAGGGAAACTTTGCTCGTCATTTTTCAGTGGTCCCTAGTAGCAATGATGAGGAACTTCCCTTTTTCTATCACGAGAGCTAGCGCTGATTTCACAAACGCTGCAACCACGGCCAGAAACCCTGAATACCCATTGCTTTCTGCGGATACACATGGGTACACGCTCATTTGCAAGTCGTTAAACAACTAAGCCCTGCTAGCAGTTCCCCTAACCATGGCATATGCAGTATCAGACGCACTTCAGCAGGACCACCTGTTGTATCGTGTAGATGTCCGGGAGGTGCATTTCAGCAGAAGTAGAGACTGACAGGTAAAAACAATAAGGACCTGTTCTGGAAAGCCAGGATGAGGCCATCTTCTGAAAAGCCAGCAGTAGCGGTGATGAGCCAGGCTGTAGCTGTCTCTGAGACCGCCACACCAATCGTGAGATTAAAAGCTGGGTACAGCATCTCTCGGTAAATACTTCAGTGTGGCATTTATTAAAAGCTATTTAATGTCATTACCATACTGCAACTAGGATGCTAATGAATTTCATGCTGGTTGAACTGGAAGGAAAGCTGGAAGGTGGGAAAGAAGAGCAGCAAGATCAATGCAACAGCAGTGAGGAAACACGACAGATTAGAAACGCAGGTACAAAACTAAAGCAAGTTTTTATGTGTGAGCTGTAGACCCACACACCCAAGAGGTGTACTTGAGCTGCAAGATTGCTTGGAGGCTGCAACATCTCCTGGAATACAATAAAATTGAAGGAGGCACTGAGGACCCAACATCTACTTGGATTTGTACAGCAGTGCGATAATTGAAAGAGCTGATGGGATTTTGGACGACACGGGCAAAAGTGTTAGGGAATGATCAGTGTCTCCTTTTTCCCCACCTACACACACACATACATACTTTCAGTAGTTACACGGCAAAGCATAACTGTAAATATCACATCCCACACAGCTGAAAAATTACATTTATCATCCTTAGCAGTTTTTAGCTGGCTTTCCAATCAGTAACGGCAGCAGATCTCTCAGACACAAATGAAAAGCAGAAACTCTTATCATGCAAATGACACCATGAACCACCTGAAGGGGCCAGCTGGTTTTCTGACACGTTCTGAGTACCAGACTGCGACTTGGGCATCTGTAATTTTGTTCACATCCACATACAAAATGCTTGGTTCAACCTTGCTTTTAAACTGGAGCAGGCTAGTCCTACTTGAGGCTATTTGAACGGTAAATGTGCGAGTGCTGATGGTCCCCTAGGGTATTGCCAGGTAGAAAAATTCAAACACAAACCACCATGAGATTTTCCCAAAGTCCCAGCACAGCACCAATGAGGACCCCAAAATTCAAGTGTGCTGAAGCCACGTACTCGGATATTAATGTCAGAGCACAAAGCATTGTTCGTAAGTCTTACCATGGCTTTATTTTCTTTAATATTCATGGCTCTCTTAAGCAGAGCACTGGAACTTTCCTCCTGTGTTTCTTTAATGTCTTCTTCGGACTCTGAAGCAGAGCCCTCTAGTTTATCCCACCGCTTGCAGCTTATTTCTTTTGAAATGGGTGTGAGGGATTCACTGTCCTTTAAAGGTAAGTTAGAAAAAGCCTGTTCAGGCACTTTCTTCTCAGACGACTTTCTGGTGGGAAACTGCAAGGCAACACGAAGACCAAAGCTTCTTCTCTTGGGGGAAACTTTCTTCTTTGCCTCTTCCTCCTCTTCTTCCTCACTACCCAATAAGTTATCGCGTTCTTCATCACTCAAGTCTGACTCCACAGCCTAGAGGCAGGAAGAATCCCATGTTACATTATGGGCTGTGACACAAGAAGGGTCATTTTTAAATCACTAATGCTAGGCATTAGTCTTACCACCTGAAGGCACTGTCATAAATTCACCTAAATCAACAATTTTTTTTTAAAGTTCAGAGTACATGACTTCCCCCTGTGCAGAGACCGACACAAAATTTATATATTAATATTGTCTGGGATACAGACACGGCTGTCTTCAGAGGAACAATCTTGCCCAGCACAGTCAGTCTACAAGAAAGGGAAGAAGTTCTCATTTCTAATATGTGAGGTTACATTAAATAAAGCCTTTTTTCTCTTTTAAGATAACACATGTTTTTCTTCAGCAGGAGCAAAGAACATCACAGTGTATCACAAACACCTCTACCAGAACATGAGGTTTTACACAGAAGAGCCAGACAAAAAAAAAAAAAAAAAAGTCAACATATACATTCATGGCTGCCTTTACCAGAACTCCTTTCTTGTTCACATCCACCTCGCTTGAAGCGAAGCCTTCAAACGCTTCCGTTTCAGAGTCAGTGTCTTCAGTGAAAATCCTCCGCAGCTCTTCAGTGAGGTATCTCGACTGAAACCGAACCCCCTGTAAAAACACCAGCCCGTAGCTGTGAGAGACGGTCAGATACAGAGTAATCACACAGTCACAATAAACAGGTTCTGAGGTTCAAAAGCAGGTACCAACTAGATGGCATGTACTGTAAAAGCACTTTGCAGGCAAAGCCTGTCAAAAGAAAAAAGCAGAAGACATTCAGAATTTCAGCATTGAGTTATTTTAACTTAGCAGGATTTCTTTTTTTTTCCCCTCATTTTGAGCACAGGGCTTTAACTGAGCTGCTTCCTGTGGGCGAAACTTTCTTCTTCCCCTCTTCCTCCTTCCTCTTCACTACTACACAATAAAAATAAACTATCAGCTTTCTTATGTGTGAATTATCATGTTGTTTTGTATGTTTTCTTCTGGATGTAAAAAAACAGGCCTTGAATGGAAGAAAATACAAGCCACAACCAACCGCAGTAAGAAAGAGACCTCCTTTTTTTCACTTAGCAGTAGAGACAACACTCTCCTCTGGGCTTGCTGCAGCCGTACTCAAGGCTCCTGGAGATGGAGTCTGCTCCTTCTCATGCTGTTACACCATCACTGAAGTGACAGATACCAAACACAAAACCACAGAGTTTTGAACAGCCTGACCAACATCCCTCCACCTTCCAACTGATCAACTCTCTCTGTTTTAATGGTGCAGTTTATCATTCAAAGGTGTTCTAGGGCAGACAGATTCCAGACTTCTTCGTACCAACTAGGAAGTAAAAGTCAGCCCGTGAAAAATAAACTAAGATCTCATCAAAGCACTCTTCACGATGTGCACATTACATACCAATTAAACACAATGCATTTACTAAATCAAAAATATATTTCCATACTTCTAATCAGAATTACTAGAAGACCATCTGTCACCATGTCTCCTGAAGGACTCGTTCATGGTGGGAATAACCCGTGTTCACACCACACCTGCCTCCTGAAAGTCAGCAACACTCACTTAAGTTTGTTTCCCCAATTTTCCTCTGCTATTTCTTCCTCCCACACAAGATATAAAAATGACCTTTCATACGATGCACTTGCTAAATATCTTTATTCTTCCTTTCAATTCCCTCCCTTCCCTGACTTTAATTACATGCTTCTTTACATTAAGATAATATCTGGTGAAAAACAGATACAATAGATGAGTGGAACAGGGGAATGGGAGGGGGGAGCTACAGCATATGCTGTTTCTTTACACTTAAACATCTCCTACAAATTATTATGGGTAATTGGAATGAGTTTTCTCTGAGCAAAATTACTTTATTCTTTTGTTGGTAGCTGCAGTGCAGCTGCTTGAGAAAGGAACAAACACAATAGGGAAGTTATGTTAAAGTTAAATTGCATTTCTTGGAGGGAAACTGAAGTTTTTATGCATTCCGTGTTTTCATGACATTCCACAAAGAAGTCGGGCGGGGGGGGGAGCAGAATAAGCTGTTTGTTAGCTAAAGTGACTAAAAATAACACACCTCGAGCTATACTGTTACACCTATGAAGAATGATCTACACAAGGTAAAACAGGCATCAGGGATACCTACAGGAGAAATGTCTGAAACTCAGCACAAGTGCAGAGATTACGCGAGTAGGGCTGCAGAAAGCTCTAAGGAAAAGCAGACACGCAGAGGTCAATACTTGTTGATGCGTTTGCGCATCAACTTCCAAGGGACCACCTGACGCACTGACATCCCATTCCCGACCCCAGCCGGGCAGTGGCCTTGCCTCCTCTCCCATCAGCTGCAGCGTTTTTCTAAACTTCCCATCATTTTGCTCTTCACACCAAAACCTTTTAGTCTTCTGCACAAGTACCCACGTTTTTTCTCAGCAACGGTGGCATTTGGCATCATAAGTGGATGAAACTCAGGATAAGAAAGATGTGTTTTTATTGTACCATTTAGCGGTAAAGGAGTTAAACTCAATACTGTCAGAGATTTAAAGTAATTCTCAGCCGAAGGGAAACACAGGAATGGTGAGGAAGGCTGCAGTGCCAGCTGTAAATTTGGAGTAAGTCTCATGGGGATTCCCAGCAACACACATTAAATTAACAGCACCTAGCTCTTCCACCCCATTTTTCATCAGAGGATTTTAAAACGCTTTCCAGCAAAGACCGTTATTGTAATCTCCATCTCTCAAGTCGGGAAACCAAGGCAGAGAGAACTAAAGTAAGGTGCCTTCAGTCCCCAAAGAGTCAGCAGAAGCAGGACCTCAGGCTCCCGCACAAGGCTCCACCAGCAGCAGCAGCTCTCCTCGCTGAACCTTCTTCATGCTCCATGCAAAGCCACAGTCACAACAGCAAGTTTCCCCCTGATTTTCTGAAGTTACTAGCACCGCTGTCTAGCAACAAGATGACGAGGCAATTTAGAACCAAGCTCATTTCGTTACTTTTAAGCCGCCACCTTTCTCCATAGCACAGACTTGAGGCTCTGCTCCCAAACAGCTCCTGCACTTTGTACAAGCCTTTCTGAGGGCGTTCGCCTGCAAAGGCTCAGAAATGGCACATACTTGTACAAGCCTCATTCTGTCTGTTCCCTTTGCTAATACTAGTCATATTTCTCGTCCTCATCAACTCTTAACCAGGTGCTGACCTGGTGAAATAGGAAAAGAAAGACATTTTCATTTTTTTTATTAATGGAAATGAGGGATGCTTTGGAGAGCACAGCTGACAAGGGTATCTTTTAGCACATTAGCCCATATCTATTAAGTATGTAATTACAAGCTTCTAAAAGACTAACAACTATATTTTCTGGCAGCCAAGACAGCACGACAGTTTTCCTCCTTTCTTTTGAATCCAGCTGGTACCTCCAGCTACCAAATCAAAGAATGAAAAATTATCAAATCATTAAGCTGATCCAAGCTACTTCACCATGAAGAGAGCAAAGAACCAGCAAATCTCACAAGCGTGGCAGGAGCTGATGGTTTCTCTGGGTCACCACCACTTAAAACACAATTTTAGTGCAGAAACAGTACTGATACAAATTTCTGGAAGAAATACCTTGAAGTCTGCATGCTCACAAAACCCATCTATTATCATGCATTTGCACTCTTATTGTATCCGGAGCACACCAGCCCAGGATGGCAATTCTCTCTCCTGTTTACCTGCTTCACTTAAATCCATCTTCTAGTGAAACCCATTTTACTTTTATGTCATGAAAGAGTTTCGAAAAGCAATCATTTAAAAAGGGTGGCAAGTTCGTCTACACTTATTTTCAATATGAGGAATGCAGATTATAGATTTTACTGCAGGTTATGGCTTGCACAGCCTTCACACAGGCTCAGAGTACTACTGCACCCAAAAAAACATAACCGGGCCACGGCAATCCGTTCCTACCTTTTTTCCTGACTCCAGGGAATCAAAACTAACATAGCTGTCCTCTGACAACAACCTCTGTCTGGAAGCATCATCTTGGAACCCCATAAAATCTTCATTGTCACTGGCGGCATTGAAAACATCAGCCACGTCCTTCGGTATCTGTTTCTGATTCAAACCGAGACAGAAGATACGAGTCAGACACGCCAACTTAATAGGAAAACTCAAACTGGCAACAGTACAAGTTATTTTTATACTCCTATGCAAGTACAAATCTGTATCATAAAATATGCTATGCGTAAACTATACCTCATTTAGCTAAACTCCAGGAAAATCGGGTACAGGCTGTTTTCATCCCTAAATACAGATTCCAGATTTGGGGCCAGGGAGGGGATGTGATGTGCAGGGTGTTTAACGCCACAGCACGGTACTTCTCAGATGTAAAAATGTGTGTGTGCCTCATCTTTGCAAACACGTGCTCAGGACACCCTTTATCCGTAGTGAAACCCACCACTGCTCCTCCTCTTAGATGGCTCAGAGGCGAGGAACACACCTTCAAATATAATGCAACGTTAAACAAGCATGAAGCAACCTCACCATTAGATCCGGTACCAGCACTGTTACCGATTTTATCGGACGCTTACCGAACTCCAAAATTAAAACCAATGCCAACTCACTCTCCTTTGTCAGCACTGCCACAGAGCTTTTTCGACGACACTTGGTAAGAAAGTGAAAACCCATCTGAACTGAGAATATGTCTCGTCTGCTAGAAGCCCACAGTGTAGCCCGCCAGGAGGGAGCACTGCCAAGGGCAGGCAGCGGCACCTTCTGAGGTGACCAAGGTCACAACTTCAGAGTTCAAGAAGTCCAGTCCCTGCATGGAAGGAGACTCATACCGCTAGAGGCACCCATTCCCCTGGCCACATTCTTCACCAAGCACTTCAGATAAGCCTCTCAATGTAACAGGCCAGTAGCTCCCACCTAGGCTGCTTTAGGATTCAATGTGTGGAAGGACGGGATGAAGAGATACAGCCTTAAAAACAGAGGCAGAAGGCATTTTGCCAAGTTTCAGAACATGGCTTTACACATCCCAGTGTAATTTGCAAAACCGTTTCGCCATTCACAGAAATGCTTGGGAAGAAGCGTCTGAATCACCCACCAGCACTCAGATATTTATCTTCTACAACCCCAGGACCACACGTACACGTCACGCACGCTACTCTTACTTGAGGCTGTTTGCTGTGTGCTAAAGCCGCACACGGATTGCCCACTGCTCTCATTAACTCTCAGGACTGAGAGATCAGCAGCTGCCTGGTGATAAGGGCCAGTTCCTCATCGGAAGGAGATGGTCTTCAGCCCTGAATGTTCAAGAGAACATCCTGAGATGACCTCCATAACGGAGAGCAGCCTGCCCTTGCCTGCTGCCATAGACAACAAAGGTCGCTCATAGAGGGCCCCATATAATGATTATGTTTTTATTAGTATTTTATTTTATCTTTATTCATTTGTTTGTGTCAAGGCCCAAAGGAGGCACATTCTCCAAAAACAACGTTGCCAATAAAATTCCACTTCTATTAAGAGACCAAGCAGCACCTCGACCAAAGCTTCGCTGTCTGAAATAAGCTACAGGAAGAGACATACATGGGCTTAATTTTACTCTTGCTCTGCTTTTCTAAAGCTGATGTAGACTGATGCAAAACTGGTTTACTGTTGCTTGAGCAAGAGCAGAATTCACTTCTGCACAACCAGCCCTCGCAGGCACAGAACGGCATGACCCAATGCACAAAGTCGTGTGGTCCGTGTTGGAACCCCTCTGGATATTCCCTCACCCCTTGCCCCTTACAACGAACGGCCAGGATCCGGCTCCGTGGCTGTGATGGAATTCACTCAGAACAAAGCAGTGTTAAAAATGAAGCATTATGCATTTTAATGGAAAAACATACAAGGAGCTGTGAGGTTGCTATGAATAAATTGCTTCCAGGAGGCACTGCATTAGTCGTTGCGCTATTGTACAGGCCAGTTAGCCACTGCTGGGATTGCTGTATGCCTAACTAATTTCTTCTTCTTCGTCGTCTATTACTTCTGCAGCTGCACCAGAGGAGCCGTTACGGGGGTGTAATTACTGATGTTGAACAAGGTTTAAAAAAAAAAAAAAAGTCTTTCCCAGTAGAAGACCTTTTTTGATCTTTATGCATTCCCAAATACTAAGGTACCGATTTAAGTAACTTACTGCAGAACTTTGGAGATTTTTAGTTTGTGACTTGCTCCCCACAGCCTGACTACGAAGAGTCCTATTCAGTCATTGATGAGTCCCCATTTCACCTTAAGGGCTTAGGTTAATAATAGAGAACACCAAACAAACAGAAGGTGGACATACTCCAGGAGTTTAAAAAGAGCACCCTCATCACCAAGCTTGCTCACTGCTGGTCTTTCTACACCTGAAATCACAAGTTTATTCCCAGCAGAAGTCCATTGCCGTCAGCAGAGAGACATCAAAGACAAGCTTGTACCAAATACCTCTGCCGTGATGGGCTGGTTCACCGTTATTTATTGTGTAGCCCTGGGAGCCACGGGCATTTCCATTTTTACCTTTCAATTAAAATACATTCAGAAACTGATTCATAATCAGCATCAGAGCCTAGCATTTTAACTCCACCAATAAGTAGCATATACCAAGAAAGAAAATACATATTTGCCTTAACACAAATGTCAAAATATTAATCTATTCTAAACACTTGAAAGGCACAGGCACTTCAAGAGAGGACCTTTTTGCCACTAATCCCCTAAAAAAGGCAGGAAGGTGATGAACATTTCAAGCTCGCTCAGGGAAAATATTTCAACATGAACAGACCACGGGTTCAGACACAATGATCTGCTGAAATGCTGCAGAGAGGTGAGAAATACTGTCTTTTACAGATACCAGTTGCAACAAGCTAAGTACCAAAAATTCAGTAAAAGCCGGAAATAATTCACAGCTGCTGAAAAAGTCAAAGTCTTACTTCTAGTAGGAAATTTTGTACTTCTTGAGCTTGGTTATTTTTGCACATGAAACACACTTGCTTGTTTAAAACACCCACAAGGTACTTTTCAAAAGCAGCAGAAAACATTTCCCACTACAAACAGCATACAATCCACCAACTGCCAGCATAACCAACCCGAAGTATGTTTTATCAACAACAGATCAAAGTTCAAGATATTCCCATCTCTCAGTTTCCCCCTTCTCTCCACGTGACAAAATACCGCCAGTCCACACCACATTTGTCGGGCTATGCGGAAGAGAGCTACCATTCCCACAGAACTGGGAACAGGCAGCTCATGTGTGCCGGTGTCAGATCTGTCACCAGGGGACAAGGGTAGCAGAGACAGAAAATGAGGCCGGGAGGGATGTCAGACCTGTTCTGGCGATGCCCCTGCAACTCACCATGCGAGTGATGGGAAAAGTAAGGCACCTGGGGTCCCCATCAGTCAAAACAACATTTTTCCAAGTGCTGTCACCACAAACTCCACCTGCCACATTAGGCAAGGAGAAAAACAAAAGCCTGGGGTGAGATGTTTTACCTTCCATGTCAACAGGGAGAATTCTCATGTCCCAAGTGAAAAAGGAACTTTATCAATACCCAAGCCAAAACAGATGCAACCTGCCCTTCTGCAAGGCTGCGAGGAGAAAACGCTCACCTGCATGCACACCCTCGGCTTTGGTGGGAAGCATCAGAGTTATTTGTACATCACTATCAACCATATGTACAAATACCTCTTAGCAATTTGAAATATTGCTTTCATTGCCCATCCTCATATTAGCACATTCTTCTGGGACAACACCGTACCAGGAGAACGTAACGTGTGAGAAAGCAGGGCTAGATGTAATTCTCTGGTTTTGCTCCTGCCATGAAAAAAAAAGAACAAACAGTTGGACTGTTTCCTCCTCATTCAAGTTGGCACGACGTATGGACATTCCTATTTGAAGCAGAGGACAGGTAATTTTGGTAACGTTCAAACTTGCTGCTTATTCATTTCAGTCAAACTGAAATAATCCCAGTTTAATCTCAAACGCATACTCGCACAAACCAAACTCCTGCAAAACCTCACCGTCAACACACGCTGGAAAATCTCTTGGCTTATCCCAGGCTCAGCACGCAGCAAGCCCCAGGAACACCACCCGAGGGTTACAGGCACTGGATCTGGCACATAGCCCTGAAATTACAACCAAACAGGGAAGCGCTCCAAGGCTGACAATTATGGGCAGTGCTACAAGAATAGAGGGCCCCAGCCAGAATGCCGATAGGTGCCAAACCAAAAACCCAAAACTATGTACAAGTCGAGATCCCGGTCTTTCCACTGCAATCATAAAGGCGAACAGCATTGTATGAAAGCTTGATTTTAAACATCATAGTGTGAAAGACATGGAAGGCAGAGAGAGGCAAAGACACGGTGCAGAAGAATCATGCAACTAGACGCACGGTCAAATGGGACGGTCAACACCATCCAACCAGCCTGAGACTCAAGGGCAACAACGAAATCTAGGGAGGCAAGGAAGATCCCAGATGATCTCGGCAATTTCTCAACAGCATCAGAGCACAAAACCTTGAAACCTTCTGGATGATGAAGTATATTCCTGGTACAAGTGGCACCAGAGTGAAAGGCAAACGAGTGTTACGAGAAAAGAAGGAACAAGTGATAAAATGAGCAGTCATTACGCAGTTTTACAGTCTTTGCAGGGATACTTTGATTCCACCGAAGATGGATGATGCCTGAGCCTGTAAATCTGCCACAGCAACAACTCCTGGCATTTTCAAGGTGGTTCTCCCTGCCCCCACGAAAAGTTATGGTAATTTTCACCCCAGTCAACCTAACGGTAAACCCAACTAGTGCACGGAATTTTAGTAAATTCAGCTATTTTCAAAACAGTAGAGTATGGTTTCTACATTGCTTTATTTAAACTTATAATTAAATAAGCTAAACCCCATCAAGCTACGTAATCCTAAAATAAAGAATGCCCAACTACCATAATCACATGGCAAGCCATTTAAAATGTTACCTTCCACTGGCAACATCTACCTGTAAACAATCCCCCAACTTTTAAAAAGCCCTGATAATAACAGGAATGCCAGCATATGAACGCGGTCCAAATGCTCTGTGAACTGCTACCATCTCTTCTTTTATAATATATAACCTTTTGCCGATCCAAACAGTAGTAAAAGCTATTTATGAATTAACTCTGCGTAATTCAAGAGCATCCCTTTCATCTGTGGTGGTGCCTAATTGCTTTCCGAGCCCCAGCGTTCCAAGGAAAACACTCCTGTATCATGCCACAGGCAAGCAACGCATCCGCTGTTCACATCTGGAATGCCACCGTCCAGGCTTTCTGTGTGCAAAAGCTTTGTCAGCCTGCACCCCTGTAACAAGCTCTGTGTACTGAAACTGCTGTGCAAAGACCTCTTAAACGAGACCCTGGGATGGAAAATGGAACTGCGGATGTTGCAATTCAAAACAATCCTGTACCGATGCCTTCCTTGGCAATTGCTTACAATGGGGGCATGTACTTACAAGGGCCATGGTTTAGGCTGGGCTGGCCACCAAACAAATGACAGATGTTCTCTGAAAAGAAAACTGGTTCTGTTCTATCTCAAACCAAGACAACAAGCTAATTTACCAGGCCAGCAGACAACCTGTGACTTCAGAGACAAGGAAACCTTACCTGCCACGTCCTTTTGGCTAGGCCAGGACTGAACCCACTGCCCACCAGCATGTCACAAAGAGGAGCAAGAGCCAGCAGAAGGCCTTGCTCAGCCAAAAGCAAGCTCCCCTGAGACAGACCATGTCCTTCTCCACTTTGCTGAGCCTTAATGGAAACATGATGCACATACACCCTTGTAGCTGCGCAGCAGAAGGGTGACTGTCAGACAGTAAAAGACTCTTCTTATAGCACCAGTAGTGAGAAGTAAGTGCCCTTTGCTTCCATTGTCCTGTGTCAATCAGGTTTCTCCCAAACTGTTTTACAGTGCCCTTATCTCCACTCTGAGGCCATATACAGTCCCTGAGAGGACCGAGGTCCTAATGAATGTTTCAGTGTTTCTACAACTCTTCTGCTCCACAGAAACCCATGTAACTCCCTAACCTTCCATCGGCAAGAGCTGACTGGGATCACAGAATGGTTTGGGTTGGAAGGAACCCTAAAGATCATCTAGTTCCAACCCCCTGCCATGGGCAGGGACACCTCCCACTAGACCAGGTTGCTCAAAGCCCCATCCAGCCTGGCCTTGAACACTTCCAGGGTTGGGGCATCCACAGCTTCTCCGGGCAACCTGTTCCAGTGCCTCACCAACCCTCCCAGTGGTGAGATGCTGACTTTCTCACGCCTCCCACCACCCGGGAGACTCACCACACCACCTCTCAAGACCAGAACCACACAAAACAGCCGGATGCATCCAAGCGCACGGGCTTGGCTGGATGCATGGATCAAAGCACGCTCGCGTTTGTCCCTAAAGCCTCCAAGCCCTTCTGAAATACTCACGTGTGCAGGCGACTCAAATAAATGTTTGTGGCACCGCGGCGTTTCAACAACAACAACAACAACAACAACAACAAAAAAGAGATGGAATTACACACACCCCCCCCAAAAAAAAAAAAAACCACCCCAAAAAACCAAAACAAATTAGCTATTTCCCACAGTGACACCCCCAGCTTTACAGAGGCCGATTAACGAACAAAGCTCCTCCCCAAACAAACAAAGCTGCGGGCAGCCCCATCAGCCTTCTCCTTCAGGGACCCGCCGCCGCCGGAGTTTCCCCACCCCCGATGGGGCCGCCCCGAAGGCGGCTTCTTCCACCACCATCACCGGCCCCGCAGCCACGTGGAGCGGGACCGTGGGCCGCTGCCCCTCAGCGGGACGGCGTTCAGCGGCACCGGGGAACCGCGGCGGCGGCGCGGGGGTCGGAAGAGCTGCCCGCCGCTGTCGGCGGCGCCGGTCCCGGCGCCGCCGACAGCGGCGGGCAGCTCTTCCGGCCCCCGCGCCGCTGGTCCCCGCGGACAAAGGCCGCCGCTTCCCCCGGGAAGGCGGCAAGCAAGCCCCGCCGTCCCTTTCCCCCCGCGGGGTGGGGGGGTCCCGATGGTTGGTTACCCGCTCGCCCGCCCGCCTCACCTTGCCGCGGGTCGCCGCCGGGCCGCCCGCCGCCGCCCCCCGGCGCCGCCGCCCGCGCCGCGCCATGGCGCGAAGGAGCCGTTGGTGGAGGAGGAGGAGGAGGAGGAGGAGGAGGAAGGAGGGAGGGAGGAGCGGGGGGCGGTGGCGGGGTGGAGCCGGACGGCGGCGGCGGGAACGGCGGGATGGGGAGGGGGCACCCCGTGTGGCCGGCATGGGGATGGGTAGCAGGTCTGAGGAGCTGCTGGTCCTCGGGTGGGAGAAGAGGGGGTGCTCCCCCCACCCCCCCGCAGTGGGCATCCATCACTGTCGGTTCGCCCCTTCGCACCCCTCACACGGCGGCAGCGATTAGTCCGAGGGAAGAGGACTTCTGGCCAACGGAATTCTGGGCTGCACAGGGAAGAGCGTGGCCAGCAGGTCAAGGGGGGGTCATTCTCCCCCTCTGCTCTGCACTGGTGAGGCCACAACTGGAATACTGTGTCCAGTTCTGGGCTCCCCAGTTCAAGAGAGACAGGGAACTGCTGGAGAGAGTCCAGCATAGGGCAACAAAGATGATTGAGGGATTGCAGCATCTCCCTTATGAGGAAAGGCTGAGAGCTGGGACTCTTCAGCCTGGAGAAGAAAAGGCTGAGGGGACACCTTGTTAATATTTACAGTGGTTCCCAGTAACAGGACAAGGGGTAACGGGCACAAGCTGGAACATAGGCAGTTCCGATCAAATATGAGAAAAAAACTTCTTTACGGTGAGGGTGACAGAGCACTGGAACAGGCTGCTCAGGGCGGTTGTGGAGTCCCCTTCTCGAGACTTTCAGGACCCGCCTGGATGCAGTCCTGAGTAATGTGCTCTAGGCAATCCTGCTTTAGCAGCGGAGTTGGACTAGATGATCTCTAGAGGTCCCTTCCAACTCTGAAAATTACGTGATTCCGTGATTCTGTGAAGTGGTCTTCATAGAGTCATAGAATGGTTAGAGTTGGAAGGGACTATAAAGATCACCTAGTTTCAACCCCCCTGCCCTGGGCAGGGACACCTCCCACTAGACCAGGCTGCTCAAAGCCCCATCCAGCCTGGCCTTGAACACTTCCAGGGTTCCAGCTTCTCTGGGCAACCTGTTCCTGTGTCTCACTACCCTCACAGTGAATAATTTCTTCCTAATAACTAATCTAAATCTACCCTCTGTCAGTTTACAACTGTTACCCCTTATCCTATCGCTACACTTCCTGATAAAGAGTCCTTCCCCATCTTTACCCCCTTTAGGTATTGAAAGGCTGCAATAAGGTATCCTCAGAGCCTTCTCTTCTCCAGGCTGAACAACCCCAATTCTCTCAGCCTGTCCTCATAGCATAGGTGCTCCAGCCCTCTGATCATCTTCATGGCCCTCTTCTGTACCCGCTACAACAGCTCCCATGTCTTTCCTGTGCTGGGGGCTCCAGAGCTGGATGCAGTACTCCAGGTGGGGTTTCACCGGAGCGGAGTAGAGGGGCAGGATCACCTCCCTCGACCTGCTGGCCACGCTGCTTTTGATGCAGCCCAGGATGCGGTTGGCTTTCTGGGCTGTGAGCACACGTTGCTGGCTCATGTTGAGCTTCTCATCCACCAACACCCCCAAGTCCTTCTCCTCAGGGCTGCTCTCCATCCATTCTCCGCCCAGCCTGTATTTGTGCTGGGGGAATACGCTTTCAGCCTCCAAATAATTTAAAATATTTATTTACATGGCACAAGTATTAAGTGTAAACCATTTAAAAAACTTTAAAAACAGGGGAATGGAGATGAGTAGCATTCTCCAGCTTCATGAGTCAACTGTCCTTAACTGCAGAAGTGTAACTGCAGAGCTGTTTTCTTTCAACAGCAAGTCAAGTGTTCAAATTTCAAAATATCATATATGGTGGAAAGTAAGTCAAATTAGAGAAATTTAATTGAAGAAATGGGAATATGACAGTTTTTAAAGCCTTTTTCCTCCAAACAATTTTCTGTTGTATTATATTCTTCCTATATTCAGCAAGCAGGAAGATAAATGCACACAAAGACATGGAAGCTGTTTTTCTGCTTTCCTCTGAATAACCTGTATTCCTCAGTTTAGAGGTTTAATTGTTATTAAAAACTTACCACATCGTATGTGTCCCTTTATTAATCAAGGGGGGAAGGGGATGGTACTAGATTAGGCACTTTATCTTATGATTACTCAGTAATTCAGTTAGAAAAGCTGCCCTTTGAGCAGAGACCTGCTCCCAAAGATGGATGATCAGGTGGATGGAGGTCCATGCACAGCTTTCCCCAGTCCCACTGGCACTGTGAATCTTCACTTGTCCAATGCAATGTAGAACAGTGTCATGGTTTGATGAACCCACAACAATTTATTGTCTTTTAGACAATTATTCTGTCATCTGATGACCCCTCCTCACCTGGGAAGGGGAATCAGGAAAATAAGGAAACATGAGGGTTGCAATGTAAACAGATTTAGTGGAATAAGACTAAATAATTAACATTAATAATACTAAAGAACCAGTATTGATCCCGATACCAATATAAAATATACAAGGATTAAACTCAGCCCATTCCATCAGCAGGAAGCTGTGCACTCCCAGCTGTGGGCAGCCAATGTGGGACACTGTGAGCACTGCGGCTTCAGGAGGAAGGGAAGGGCTCAGGGGTCCGGCACCGGGGCAAGAAGTTCTCTGGCTCACAGCCATCATAGCAGAGAGATACTCCTCCGCAAAATTTCTAATTTATATTGAATGTGATGTTCATGGTATGAAATAACCCTGTTGTCCAGCTTGGGCCAAGTGCCCGGGCCTTGCTCCTCCTCATCCGCACACCTGGCAAGCTCAAAAACACTGAGACCTTGAAACTCACATACCATAGCTGGCTATAATGTCAGTATTTTCACAAATTCAGACTCTAGAGTCTTCTAAAAGCACAGTTTCCCCTAGCATTAGAAGAGATCTTAGTGAAAAGTAAAATTATTGAAAGAGAAATGAACCCTGTGTCACTCAAACCAGCGCAAATGTGTCAGGCAGAAACCTGTTGAGATGATATTTTCCTGCTACAGCTTTGGTAACAGAATGGTGCGCTTTCCAATATGGCTGAAATTAAGTTAAGTCTTGTGATGAGGGTAAAGTTCCTTTCCTTTTTCCCACTCTTGGGCCTGAACGTTTCTCCCTTGGTGGGCCTGAGAAATGTCCCCCCCTCTTGGCAGTATTGCAGGCGCGTGTGTCCTCTGATGGGGCTGTTGCCAACTGCTCGTCATCCGTCTCAGCAGGATGGCCTCTGCAGGTGGCTCACAGGTAAAGAGCCCTCTCGGATCAGCAGTGAAGTACCTTCACTGTTTGCAGTGCCATAAAATAAATGTGTGTCTTTACCGTTCTCTCTGGCATTTGAGAAAACAGGAGAACACTCAATGGCTACGTCTGAACTGCGGGATGCCAGGATAAGGTCTAGGGGCATGTTCCACACCCAGATTTCTATCTAGCAGTGTGTGGGTGAGCTTCCACAAGCCCTCTAGTCTGGATAGTTGGACCAGGACAGCAAGGAATTCGCTTGCCCACATAACCTGGCTGAAATAAAACCATGATAACCGTCTTTATGGTTTTTGCATTGATAAAAGCAAATCAGATGAACCAACTGTGTTCCTCTGTAGCTTGCCATCAAACTCCATAGTGAATTGTCCTGCTAAAAATAAATTCAGATTGTTTTGATTATTTTAAAACTTTCTGGATGCCATCAAATTAAGTATTATATGCATGTTTTATTTTAGGGGACAACTCCAAAATGCGTTGTGCAGCCTGTCTACTACAATGAGTTCCCAGGCCTGACTGGGTATTTTAAATACTGTACTGTAAATATTGACTTAAAAGTCAGAGAAATGTAACATTTTTGTAGGAAAGTGAAGGACAGATGAGAAATGGTCATCTTCTTCCCCTCTCCAAACAGCCACCCTAAAATGTGGAAGAAGAGCTTCTCCATGTACCATGGTATCTGATCCTCAGTGTAACACGTGGTGGACTACCCGCTTAAATACTTCCAAGCCTTTATATTCCAGACATATGGAGAGTGTTTGTTAGACAGGAATGTGAGGAAAGTAGTTACATGCAAACAAAGAACCGTTCAGCCAAAGCAGGGCATTTAAATACTGGTTTGCATTGCAATATCCGCAATAGAGGCACCTGCGGTTGTCATTCAGGCTGCGGAAATAAGCTTTGGGGATGAGGTGGGGAGGAGGGAATTCAGCAGAAGACAAAATGCGGGAATTATGTATAATATCAGCAAAATTGAAATGCAGACTTCTTAAAATACGAAAGAATAAAGATCTCTTGTGTGATACGTTCCTGAAAGACATGTATTTTATGTATTCCACTGCTGACCCTGGGTTTGGTTCTTTCACTTGTGCCCAACAGTCTACGTTATGAAGCACGTTTGTTAAAAGCTGTCAAGATGCTATCTTGGATTGCGAACAACAGATTTGAAATGACGGTGTTGACTGTCCTGTGCTAAATTAGAGTGAATAAAATTGCATTCCGTTACAATAGAGATGTCCGGCTATTATGCTGTTACAAATACATTGTGAATCGCCTGATAATATCTTGTGCTATTTTATGCAAATTATTGCTTTGTTTCTCTTTTTTCTGTTAACTTTCCACTTCATTTTGTACTTTCACAATCGTTCTCCTTCCCAGCATTTTCAAGCTCTTTGTGTCAGCTATTGCTCTTCATGTTGCTCTAGTAGAAGCGGAGTTTTTTTTAAAATTGCGTTGGTTAAAAAACCCTATTTTTAAAAAAATAGCTGCTCTACCTCGAATACTTCTCAGTGTGGATTGTCCATTGCTGAATTCCTGCCCACTTTCTTTGCCTCTTTTCGTTTTACTTCAAAGTTTGTTTTTCTAATCCCAAACAGCTTTTGTGTTCTTGCCTTGTCAGTAGGATCTCATCAGCCTCTCAGATGAGGTTCAGCTGGATTCTGGATACTCTTCAACTTCAGCCTTGTATATTAAGCCTGAATTATTTTGCAATGACTGGGTCCAGAATAGTTTCTGACCTGGCTCATCGTCCCATGAGAGCGTTGCTGATAATGTCTCAGCCCAGGTCTTCGGACTCCAAAACCACACAATGAAACTCATGACAATAAGTTCTGTCTTGGGCTCGGTGTGACCGTTACAATTGGACTATAACTTTCCGAAGAGAATAAATGTGTCCTAAAGGAATTATGAGCTGCTCAGAGTATGTATCAGATATAGCATCCATCGGTTTATGGGGACCACCTCACTAACACGCCGATGCAGAGCAAAATTACAGGACGGGACCACCACCTCTCTGCAGTGGCCTTGTAAATGCAAAATTTGTTTGCTGTTAGTTTCAGACGAACAAATAACATTCTAGGTTATAATTCTGGACTTTAATGCTGTGAATTTACCGAGCTGGATAAACATTAAAATCAATCCTGAGCTCTGTTTTCACTGCTCCCTCCAACAGTCGCTAATTTGGGGGCCATAGTAAGCACAACTGGGGGCTTTGCTCCCATCTTCCTGCCACCACGTTTCTCTGAGACCTGTCAAGCATTTTAAGTAGCACGCACTTTCCCACACTTCTCAATGAATGCTGACATACCTAACTTAAAAGGATTACTTTCTGCTGAGAGGAATTGTAATCCTCTTTTCCTGCTCTGCAAATCCTCTAGTAAGCGCAAAAGAAAGGCCAAGATCTGTTCTGCTGTGCAGGGCAAATCACCATCTCAGAAGGTATAGAAAGAAAACAACGAATCTAAGATTTACTTGTGGTCACGCTTGTCCAGGAGCTGTGTCCCTGACTATTAACTCATTGGCATCTTCCGTCACTATTTTTGGTGCCTTGATATTTTCTGGTTTAGTTTCTAATAGCTGTATGAATACATGCACAATTGCTACGTCAATGGTGCTCAGGACAAAACACTTCTCTCAAAGGTATCTACAAAGACCTACAGATGCTGCATCGCCTTAACTTGAACCCAGCGTAGAATACTATGTATTCTGTTAACAAACCCCAGAAACATACTTTTATATACAAAAACTACTGTTTTTTCAAAGTGCCAAAGGTCAATTTGGAGAGTATTTTCAAAAGCTGGCGCCGAAGATGCTGCTGCTGGTGGTGAAGGTTTGTGCTCCGAGGGTGGGGTGTCAGTGGTACCCGACACAACAACAAAAGCACAAAGGTTCCTGCTACCTTGATTTCCAGCCAGCCATCTCAAAACCTTTCCTCACACGTGGTGGTCATTGCGACAAATTGGCTTGTGGGTGAGGCTGAGGGCAAAGTTTGAGTGATTTTACGCTACCAACTCAAAATGAAGTGTCTTGCAATAGTAGCCTGAATGGCATCGAAGAGAGCCTTCCCCGTGCTCTCTCATAGCTCCCTTAAAAGAGCTGCAAGGGAGGAGGAGGGTTACCAGTAAAGCTCGCATTGCTGAAAATTCCATGTTCTTGTTTCATATTGCAAACAAATATTTTGTTTTCAGTCATTCATAAAGTAGATGAACCAGGATTAGTGTCCTCTCTGCCTTTCCATTACACTTACTAGACAGAGCTGTACTTACAAGGTGGATGAACACCAGCTTCCTTGCAGGAGGTATTTTCCTTTCCAGTATGCGACTGCTGCAGCAAAAAATCCACACTCCAAGTTTATGAGAGGATCCTTGGCTTTCTGTTCTTTATCTAATTCTGCAAGTCTCAGGTCAAGGCGAACAGCCATCCTAAAATTCCTTGTTGATATTTGGAGGTGTCATGTTTTTATTCATTCTTGGCTGTATTTCACCCCACGCTGATGGATGGCTGCTTCCAAACTGCCCGTGAGGGGGCTGTGTTAGTTTTAGCTAATTCCTCCTTGGGTAAATTCTGCAGCATCAGCGGAGCTGGACCATTTCAGTTGGATATGGGAAATGCCTTTCTCTCCCCTAACTTCCCAGCCATTTGTCTGGGACAAAACAGTCTTAGTGTTTCAGAGAAATGAGCTTTGGATTTTCTCTTCAGAGGAAGTGTTGTTCTGTATCCCGTGAGCTAGGATCATCTGACCTTTCTCCTCCTGCTTTCCATGGATGAAAAAAAAAAAGCTAGGAAAATATAGCAATGCCCCATTTCACCCACATTCTCCAGGTGGTTCACTTCCCAATTCTTTCTCCTATGTCATCCGTTTAATTTCTTTCTGAGGCTGATTTGTCAGTTCTGTAAATCCTGCCAAAGACCATCACCGTTAGCAAACTCAAGACTCACCAAAGATTGCCTGTCATAAATTTCCTCAAAAAATCTGCTATGTCCCTACCAATTGCCGGTCCACTTTGACATTGGAAACTGGGAGAGCAATCTGCTCTGACTTCTTGTACCCAACAAACTCTTTGCATCAGAGCTCTGTTCTTGTATGAAAGGTCGCCCTTCATGACTTCTTGGGATACTTCAGGCTGTTGTTTTCATTGCTTTTGCCAAGTTCAGTTTCAGTTTCAAATATATTAGTCAATATTTGAGTTTTGCAAGTACTTCTGCTATCTGACATAGGAGTTTCTTCCACTCAATTACATCTTGACTCAATGGGTTTTTCTCCTGGGCATCTGGATCTCCCTTAGAAATCACCTGCATGATTTAAGCAATGAGTCCAGGAAGCACAGGAATTAAGCACAGGAATCACAACTTGTTTCATTCAGAAGTAGAAAATGAAGGTATGTTCTAGGTATTTCCTCAGTGCATTCCAGTTTACTTCAACGCACTTAAAGACCCTTTTCTGCAATAAAACAGGAAAAAGAAAACCAAAATCCAGAATCTCCAAAATCCAAATTATATAATGTCTTGCTGCTTTCCACAGCCACCAAAATGAAAGTGGAATTAACTTTTTAGCAGGAGTTGCTAACAGTGCGCCATTTACTAAACCTGTGTAGCAGGAGGAAAAGGAGCCAAGGCGACATGCCAGAGTGGATTGAACAAAGTGCAAGCTGAAGCTGGAAAATCGGGTCACGACAGCACGGATCTGGAGGTGAGGAGAACTGGGAGAACGAAGCCCAGAAGCAGAGAATAGGCTCCTGCAGCCTTTGCCTCTCCTCCTCTCTGGCAGCCGAAGCAACACATCCCTTGGTATATCTAAAGAGGATTCAAGCCTTGCCCTGCCCATGCCACCACCTTTCTGCTTTGTTATGGCAGCCAGCTGGAAACTCATGCTAGAGGCAGCGCTGCCCTGTCTCGGAGGGGACGGTGTGAGGTTAGACGTTCCCAGGAACCCCAGTTTCCCAGTGGAAAAGAAGGGTGCCCAGTGTACCGACAGCCTGCAATACTACCCCATGGGCCATGGCACTCTACTGTCCCAGGTCTCAAATGGCTTAGGTACTTTTGCCCATTTGCCTGTGATTTATCTTCTGGCAGCTGGGCCATGCCTCAATAAATGCCTCTGTGTGAGACACAGTCTCTTAGATAAATCATTTTATTACTGGTTCACATTTAGCTCTAGCAGCTGGGACTAAGGTGACTATACTCAGCAGTGAGAAATTCTGACCCTCACCCAGCTTTTCATGTACCTCCTAAATTAATGTACACAGAGTACAGAAGTGGTACTTATGCTAAGGCACCTTCTCCTCATAGGCCAGTCTTGTGGGAACAGCCTTGTTTCCCCAGTTCTCCTGGATGTAGTCTAAATCCCTGAGGTGGATTTACTGCTGGCACTAGTCTAAAAAGGCAGCATGGCTTTCCCCTTTTGCTCCTATAGGTTGGGCAGGATCGTCGAGTGATATTCTGCCAGCACCACACATCTGCTCAGGCCATCCTAAAACCTTCAGCTGGATGTCTGCAATTCAAGCTGATCGTTGTGCCCCAAAGAATTAGATGGTGGAAGACTACCAGCATGCAAAGAAGCTGTGTCTCAGGTATTATTTCTTGGCACTTGGAAGCTTCTGATGGTTAAGTGTCCATAGACTTCTCTCAACCCTCTGCCAACTCCTGTAGAGCATCTGAGCGAGGTCCTTTCGTGCTGGCACACTCCAGAGGCAAGCAGATAACAGGCTCCTGTGTGCCCTGAGAGGCCCTATTGCATCTCACTGAAAACCTGCAATTATTTTGGGAACACAGCCCTTCTTTTGCCAGTTGTAAGTGAACTGAAGCAATAACTCCCCCCAGCAAGCATCCATAACTACGAGTTTAGTGAGTGACTCACCACTTCCAAACCGATTAGCCAGGGAACCTTAACAATCTGGCCAGGCATCCTCTACTTCTAGCCCTTTCCACCGGAGTCTGTTAGAGCCCTGTGGGACAAAACAAGCTCCTCGCACAGCTTCAGAAGTACCATCTACTCATGCAAAATGTCTAGGCTCATTGCCGGGCATCCCATGTCTTGCTGAGGGTGCAGTCTGTGACTGCGGTGTGATGGGCTTTCCCCTCAGCGAGGGGTGTTGCCTACATCTCCAGCTCAGCAAGGAACCATACGCGCTCCCTCAGGAAGAGTCAGCTGGAGCCGTAGCGCTGAAGAAGCATTTACCATCATCTCTTCTACCTTGTCACTGGAGAGAATGAGACTCGTGCTCAGCGTCTGGTAGATGCGACTGCCTGTGTTGGATCTGTCTATGTTTTGTCACTGGCTGGAGCACAGATTGCAAACACAGGGCTGGGGAGTGCCCCAGTGGGATTAGCTTATTTGAGTGAACTTTTTCCCTGGGCTTTATCCACCCTTCGCTTCTAAAGGAGCAGATAAGTCTTCTCGCAACACAGAGGAAAAATTATAAAGAAGCAGTGCATTTCACTAAAAACGCAGGTTTGGGGAAGTAGATATCCAGATGCTTTTGTAGTTAACCATGTTGTACTCTCTCTTTTAACATGCTGAGTGAATCCCACCATAAAAGCATCTTCCTAGAATAGTTTCAAAATCTTATAGCTTTCATGGGACGGAGTACCTGCCTGACGGGAGCACGTTAGAGAATTTTATCCTTTGCATTTAAAAGTTGTACAGGTCAAAAGAATTTATCTTCTACTATAGAAAACCTGGAAAATGTTGCCTACTATACAAATTAATTTAAATCCATCTTATATCCAGCCCATGGAGCTGGAAGTGCCTCCACTGATCACTTCAAATCACTTTAAAGTTAAATCAAAAAGCTCCTACAAAAACATATCAAATTTCTTTGTTATTCTATCAATGTTTTAGGAGTAAGTTTTCAAAGGCACTAACAGCACTAAATGCCAGGAGCCCAAACCCCTGCAAGATCCCTGTTGCTGGATGCCAAGGGGTAATTCTGTCCCTCACAGTCTAAGAAAAGGAATTTGTAGATGTGATAATCAATAAGTGGGAATGAGAGGAAGAGTCGTAGTTTCAAGAGATGTCCTGATTGTATTTGTGCTCCCAAACCACCATGACTTCCTTTTTGGGGCAAGGAGAGGATGTGTGGTGCACGGGAAATCTTTTGATACATCTGTCACATTGCATCTGGCTTTCTTTTGATCCTGAGCACTAGGTACCTAACCCGGGGCACTGCTGCTGTTCCCGCTGCTGACTTTACTGGTGGGCAGGATCCTGTAGAAAAAAATTTGTGGGTGCTTTCTTTGACCAAAACATGGGAATGCAGTGGGACTCTTCACCTTGTCTTATAAAGCACAAAAACAAGCTCCCCATAATGTGCTGTGTTTTTAAAATCTTTTCCTGCTCAACCAGTAGAGTACTGTGGCTCAAGAAAGTCAAGAAGTAAAAACAGTCCAGTATAGGAATAACGCCTCTCCTTTCTTTTTATTTTTATCCTCTCCATTGTATCAGTGCAAAGATGCTCTTGATCAAACCCTACCTTTAGTAAATGTAAACAGTTAATCCATTAGTCCAAAGACTTAGGGGCATATCCATTAGAGAGAGATAGGTTTGTATCACCATACAATTAAGAGAGTAACCTATATTTAAGAGTCTTTATGTTGTTTGTTAAGATAGCTCTCTTTTTTTTTTTTTTTCCAGTTGTTACAGGAGTGAACTCATTACAAATAAAACTTGCTCCACACTTCAGAGGAGAGTAAGGTGGTAATTAAGTGAATTGTACACACCTCTCACCTGCCTTCACTAAAAGTATAGTTCAAAGTATAGTATAGTATAGGACTGGGGAGGGAAAGCCACATCCCCCACAAACAGACAGAAGCTCCTGCATGCTGCTGGGGGACAAAACGTCGGTTCCAGGACTCCCTGTGCTGTTGTAGCATCCGTTCTTCCTTGTGTCTTCTGTTGAGCAGCTGTCACCCGCAGTTTGAAGAATACATCCCCTTCTCCAGAGGAGAAGCAATAAAGGAGGCAATAAGAACAAGGAAGATTTGCAGATTCAAGAGGTGTCACGACCTCACTTATGCTCTCAAACCACCAAGTTTTCCCCCATAGGAGCAAGGGATGGATGCACAGGACAGGACAAGCCTTTTGATACTGCCAATCTTTTTCCAAGCTTAATAACACTCAGTTGTCCTCAGTGACCCCCTCTCCCATATGCACACTTGTTACACCAAATGTATTTTTGATCAGCTCATAAGGCAGCAGGTACTGGCTGGGCCTAGTACAGAGAGGAACAGACAGGAAGGAGAACAGTTTGCGGGAAATTAAAACACAAGCAGAAATCCAAAGAGAACAGTTATGTATCCTTGGTGGTCGGCTCGTGCTTTGCCTAATATTATTATGTCAGGTTATTTAGAGAGCTCCTCGCGACAGGGGCAATACCTCCTATGTGTTTAAACAAGCCTAACAGGATAAGGCCTCAAGGCAACTGGGAACAGAGTTAAAAACCATATATCCAGGTTGATTGACAGACCGTGGGGAGACAGATCACTGTGCTTAGATTTCTTTCCGGAAGCTCCTGTTACAAAATCAGTCACCAAATCCACTAAATCACTCAGGACAGAAGGCAAGCCCTTTGCTAACATGCCACAGCGAACAGTGACGAGAGCCTGAAATTTTTCCATGGGGAAGCATGCCATGAAAAGGGTGGTAATGCCTGGTTTGGCTGATCTCCGGGACAGGCTCTGCACCTACGCTGCTCAAAGAAAGTGAGGACCCAGGTGATGGCTGAGGAACAAACGCTTCTACCGTCTTTGTGGAACCCAAACACTTGGCTGACATCAAATATTTATTCTCAAATATTACCTCCCTTGGAAACAGGCAGAAAAGAAAGCTTGACTATTTCCCTGTAGTCACATAGAGAATGCAGGAATGGGGGCAGGTTTGCGTGAGCACCAGCTTTGTGCCTTA
The DNA here is from genome assembly GCF_963924245.1 of Chroicocephalus ridibundus. NCBI lineage: Eukaryota > Metazoa > Chordata > Aves > Charadriiformes > Laridae > Chroicocephalus > Chroicocephalus ridibundus. The sequence goes on from NC_086285.1 coordinate 35,236,398, forward strand.
CCTTCCTCTCCTTATGCGGTTTTGGTCCTATTCCAGCTTGGCTTGCCCTCCTCTGTGTGGCTGGCAGGGCACTAGCTCTCTCCTTTGGTAGCATGCAAAGAAAATGGGGGCTGGCATAGCCTAGCTGGTTTTTCCTTCCTCTGTCCACTGATCACCTCCTCACCTGCAGAAACTCTGTGGTTTCTGCAGAGGGCAGGGCCCTGTGTCCCTCCCCTTTCTTCTCTCATGGGTTCTTGATGGCAATTCTCCTTTCATCATCGGGAGGGTAACTGGTAGAGCTGGACTGGGAAAGTGGGACTTTGGCAGACTGCGAGGAAGCTGAGAACTCACATCTCAGCAAAGAGGAGACGGTGACAGCCACAGCAGTGGTAATACATCCCCTCAAAATGGCTTGGCACCAGCAAAACCGTGATTTGAGGAAACTCACATTTGTCAAATTTGTCTACTGGGATTTGTCTCACTCACAAGAGAGCTCATCGGGGGGAAGATTTCCTTTAACATCACCAGGTGATGAGGCAACCATCACTAGTGCATACATTTTCCCTCTGGTCATTGCAGTGCTAAGGTGTATTTAGAGCAAAGCTTGTTGAGCAGCGAGGGCACAGGGTGGTCCCCAATGGCAAAGTTATGTCACGGCTGTGCCTAAGACATTAGGCACAGTCTAAAGAAACACGAGTTCCAGCTCTGCTGGAGCAGAAGAACCAGGTTGCGTGGGTGCAACCTGCCAAATGTAGGGAAGTGAAAGGTACGTTTAGCAGGATATTGAAAAGGTTAGGAGGCATGAAGATTCATATGGGCCTAAACATAAGCATGTTGAACTCACATACTCTAGCCACCGTCTCCATCTTCTACCTCCTGCCCATTTCTGGGTGAGTTTCACTAGTTTGTTGAAGGGTACCGCTTCTTTTTTGGAAGCATCATGTTTTATCTGCTTTTGATAGCCCAGCAGAAGGGATGGCGCATTGCAGCCACCACCACCCATTGCTGCATCTCCCAAGAGATGGTCATTTTGTCAGCTTCTTCCGCGGCAGGGGGTGAGCTACGAGGAATACCTTCAAAGCTCTCACTAGCGTGCTGCATCTCCAGCATTATTACCACACAAATATTTTCCTATGAAAAAAGAGACCTGAAACCAGTTCTGTGCCTGTACATTACTGCCTGTACTTTGCACCGGAACATGGGTTATAGAGAAATGTGAGCAAAATGTATTTGCTTGTTCAGTCTAGCAAGCAACTACCTCGAGCCAAACAAATAAAACACATTTTTTAAAAAGCCTTTTGCTTCCTGTAGAATACCGCTTTGTTTGCCATCATTGTTTGGCAAATAGGAAAGGGCTTATCTCCCCTTCCCAGAAACTAGTGCAGCTATAGAGGAGCTCCAGAAACTTGTCAGTCTTTACTGAGAAAAAAATATTGGTTTAAGAGCCTTTGCCAGGAAATTATCTGAACCTTCAGAAAGAAAGAAGGTGTAAAAATTAGTTCACTGGGCTATGCCATTCTTTCCTGATTTCTAGTGTTCAGTTCCAATTCAAGGATCTTATCAGGTGTATTTTCAAAGGCGAACTACAGTAACCCTTAGCATTAGAGCGTTCCCATATTAGATATTTCTTGGTTAGCTGCAAAATTAGTATTTACCCCCCCAGTGCAAAATGTGCCGTGTATTTTTTTGATTAATTTGTAATTAAAATATAAGCGAGTATGTCTGGTTTCTAGCAGATGGAGGCAAAGGCATAGCTTTGACCCTAGTTACAGTTTTGTTTAACCCCCTCCAGAGAAACATAGTTACTGTGCATTAATATACAGCCTTTCACCACCAGACCTGTTAGTGTACATTATGGACTAATAATAATAATTATATTGTCAAACAATTCAAACCGCGTAACAATACAAGCTCCTCTGAAAAGTGAAGCACGATAGGTAATGAAACCTGCTTTTCTTTATACAGCCAGCTCAAACCTCTTTTTGAGCAATCTGGTGTTAAATAAATAATGGGCCTGGTTGCCCCCTCCTCCAGGAGAAACCATAGGAGGGAGCAGAGTGGCAGGAAACCTCCAGGAAGTTTTGCCTTTTCGGGGCTGTGCCTAAGCTTTTTCCTGAGTTGCTCATTCCTTACGGTGCCCTCTCCTCCCATGCGTGTGAATGGGGGTGTAAAAAGACACCCCACCTGGAGGAGATTTTGGTGAGGGTCTCAGGCAGGCCAGGAGAAGATGGGTGGGCTCTTCTTGACACGGCCGTTGTGCTTGTGGTTTACTGGGCATGCAGAAAGGGCAAGCTGGAGGGACAGCATCGCTACTACAGCAACATCCATTCTTCTTTACGGGGGTCGTGGGTTTTGACGTCCATGCAGTGCATCCTTTTGGCTCTGGGGCCATGGCCCAGGCTCTGTGGTAGAACAGGGACCCTGTTTTGACTTTGGTGTTAGTAACCTGCCCATTTCCAGGGCACAGTTGTGTGATTCTCTATGCCACAGATCAACTCAGTTTATCTAGGTGACTTGCTCTCACTAGCACTTTTTGTTAATTAAGTCCCTCATTGTAAACTAGACCTGTAAGAGCAGGTGAAGCTCAAAGTCTCCTGCGATTTTGATACAGTAGAAGCTGAAGGAATCTGGTAGGTGTTTTCCTAATTCTGAGCATATGCCCGTGCAGAGTTCACGCTATGAGCAGAAGACATGGGGTGCAGCGCTGCACTGGCTTGCAGGTGAGTGCTTCAAGAGGCTTTGTTGGTAGCTCTTCATTTCACACCTTTTGTTCAGAAGTTGTTTCCCCACAGGCAAGACACTGCAACAGTTACAGTCCATGCCAGCTCCCATAAGCTGCTGCAGTAGATGGGGTGACCCTGCCCTGGACCTGGGCGGGAGCACACACAGGATTTGTGACGGTGACTGCTGGGATGACAACTTCAGCAGCGATGCAGTAACAAGCAGGCAGAAACAGTAATGTCTTAAGCTGCTTCTGCTGCCTTGGGCACTGCCATGTGACTGAGGACACTGTGGAAAGCAGGCATATACAGACAATGATGGGGTATCGGCAGGTATCATGGGGCGGGAGATAATCCATTCATGCTCCTCGTGCCTTGTGGAGTGACCTGCGTCAGATACAAACCCTCTCTTCTAGAATCATGGAATATAGAATGGTTCGGGTTAGAAGGGACCTTAAAGATCATCTAGTTCCAACCCTCCTGCCATGGGCAGGGACACTTCCCACAATGGTTCTAGGTCAAAACCATGTGTGCTACAACACCCAGAATATTCAACTACTTTTTCCACAGACATTCCTTAACCCTTTTCCCCATGAAACTCCCCTCTCAGTTACACCCAGAAAATTTCGTGGCACCTGCCTTTTTTTTTTTTGCTTCGGTCTTTGGACTCACCTGAAAACAGCCCTCCCAAGGAGGCGGAAAAAGACAAGCCAGATGCACCCAGCATCTCCCGCTCCCAGCTTGCGGCGGGCCGGGGGGAGCCGGCGGGGGCCGGGGCCGGGCTCCCCCCACCCCGGGGGGGCTGCGGGCTGCGGCCGCGGGCGGTTGGGTGCTGCAATGGTGCCATCTCCTGGAAGGAACCCGAAGAGCAGGGTCTGTGCCGGTCATCGGGCGATTTGGCCAGCGGTTGTCCCCGCTGCCGCAGCAGTCGGCGTGCGGAGAACCGGCCCGCGAGAGGCCGGGAGGGGCGGCGGGTACCGGGGGGCGCCGGGCACAAACCGGCCCGGGGACACATCCCTGGTGATGCTAGAAAAGGTAGTGTGTGCAGGACCGGGGGGGGCACAATGGAAACTGTTAGCCAAGGCAGATCCCAGGGGCGAGCAGGCTGGGTTCACCACCCTGAACCTCTACTGAAACGCCTACGAGGAAGCCTTGGGTCTGAGATGCTCAGTTGAAAACCCTGCGCAGCTGAACTCCTCTGCCATACGCTGGTGTAACTCCTTGGGTTTTGCTGGAATGGGTCCTGTGAAACAGAGAAGAAAGCGAGGCCCAGAGCTGACCACTGGAATCTAATTTATCATGCTGAAAAAATCTGTCTAAGCCATCCCAGCTGGGGCTGAGAGCTTTGGTTACGGAGAGTAGAGGTCCCTCCTACCTGGCCTCTGGTCCCTGAACTACTTCTACTACTTCTCTCCCCTCTCTCCGAGTTGCTTGTTGCTATAGCAATACTGCTTCAGGGAAGGATGGAAAGCCTTCAAGTAATGGTCAAACCAGGCAAACTTTCCCTCTGTTCTTCCCAGCGCTAAGCAGATGGAACAATGATTAGTACTAAGGCAAGAAAGTAACTGGGATCTAAAACTTTCCTAAGAAAAAAATAAAAATCCCAGAAAACCAGAGAGACCTATTAGTTCATTCCGTCTGCCCCCCAGCAGTCAGAGCAACAGTGGGCAACAATTGGTCCTATAGCATAATGTACCCTACTGTATGGGTCCAAATTCTCCTCCTACTTATATTGGTATAAATCAAGAAGCCAGAGGAGTTACACAGGTACAAAACTGGCATTATCAGTTCCTGGGTCTCTTGAAATATTACTGAACCCTACTGCTGATTCTTCTTTGTTTGCCTGTTAGAAACGATTGTTAAAAAGGCACATGCATTTATCCATAGCACACTGTATCATGCAAAGGGGTTCTTTTATTGGCTTTGATCTTTCTTTTTACTTTTATTATTTCTTTGAAGAAATGCAGGATTATTACCTCAATCTAGCCAGCTGGCCTGCTGAGGCTCCCTTTGCTACATCAGGGGGTTCTCTTTTTTTCTAATCCTCGCTTTGTGGATAATCCTTCTCTACCTTCTAATGACTCTTGGCTAAGGAGCGTATTTTGTTATTACTACCTGTTGTTTAGAAATTCATTTTATTTGGTGTAGGTGTTGCTAATTGTTTGCTAATGAAAACCTTACTACAATCAATGTGGCCAGGATTATGTTGTTCTTTGTGATAATTAACACTTTCTTCCTATCTGTTCTGATTTAGATTTCCCCATGCACTTTTCAGTTTTTAAATATCAAGCCTAATTCTGTTTTTTGGGGCCCAAGGTAGAGGTTTCTCTGCACTTCCAGGTAGCACAGGGAACATTTATTTCCCATGAGAGATTTAAAAAGGCAAAAGTCGGCATTTTGTAATCTGCAAAATGTTTGTATATGCAAAGTCAGTGATGTCTAAGGTAAGTCCTAGATGAAAATGTGTAGAACAAATCTACAGCTTAGCACAAGGAATGGAGATCATTCTGGTTTACAGAAATGTGGATAATCTCAAAGCAGGGAAGACTGTATACTCTTGTATTCCTCTGTGTCACATGCTATTTAGACGCAATATGTATCCCCTTTACACACAGAGAATGAAGAATAAGCCCCGCTTTGAAGAATTTACAGTTTAAAAAGACAAAGGCAGATCAACAGCATTAGGAAGACAAAGAGCAACAGCTGCATACAACGTAATAAAAATACAAAGCTTGTCTGTTACCATTCCCTCCTCCTGCTTTGTGCCGTTACCTCAGCCTGACCTCATATCTCACAAGTTGCCTTACAGCCACCTTATCAACAGGAATAACGGATTCAGGCAGGTGATGCCCCCGCCCACACACCGCCCAGACTATAGGATCTCTGAATATTGAAGTACGTACCAAGATCAGGGCCTGCAGGAGGAAAGTGTGATGCAGGACACATCTCCTTGGGCAGAGATGCCCAAGAAGCAGCATTCCCTCTCTGTCCATACTTTGGAGACTGGACTTTAGCGTCCACTTCCAAACTGTTGGAAAAAGGATGAAGTTCCGGATGCATAAAGAGGAACCTGTCTCTGTCACCATCCCTCTCTCCCTTAGGAATGGAGAGGGGAAGGAGCCAACAGCTAATGTGGGTCCACGTGTATGGCAGGGCCCTGTGTGGGCAAAGCAGCAGCCGAAGCCCTGGCCTTTCAGCCTGGAAAGCTCAGGGGACTCTTGCTGATTGATTCATAAATCTGATTTCTGGCTCTGCCGAGGGCAATCACAGGTACACATCATTCCCACACTGAGGAGCCTCAGGGCCTTTTTGAATTAGTTTTATGTCAAACGAGTTTTGTTTTTAAAAACCTGAGTCTGAATGTCTTCATGGTCTGAAGTATCTCCAGTTTGAATACCACGGCTCAGAACAGTCCTTAGCTTCATGCTCTGCGTGCCACATACTGCCTTAGCTATTGGCATGTGATGAAGAATTTGGCACTGTGAGGTACCAAAGTAAAACCAGGAATGCTCCATTATTGCTGCAGATAACAGCTGGGACAAGCAAGGAAGAAATTAATATTGAAAAAAGAGAGGGAGAGAAAGGGTCATATCTTAAAGGTCTAGATATCTTTTGCTTGTTTGCTTCAGTATTGTCCTGGTTGCTGAATACTAATGTGCTTTAACTCCATTTCATCAGAGTCTAGACCTTTCTGATTTCCTCTGACAGCCAAGGCATTATGGTACATCACCAGGATGTTATTCAGCTGATCTCTCCATAATAAAAATATAAATGTCTTTATTATTTTTCCCAGTCACCATTGCCAATTTTGCAGGGTGCCAGACAGCCATGCTACTGTGTGTGACTGATGGCACACGGCCAGTCTTGTGTAATCATATTATTCACTTGCTCATTTAGGCTCAAAGCGAAAACAGGTTGGCACTAGCTTTTCAAATCTGGCTTCAGCAAATACTCCTTTCTGTGAGCAACCAGTGAGCAGAAGGGGAAAAAAGAAGGGTAGGAGGCCTGGGGCAGACCAGGAATAAAACTGAGCAGCCCAGAGAGCAGCATCTCAGCTTGCTCAGGTTACCTTTCTGCTACCTCTCCGGGAGAGCGAGGGAGTGAGAAAAATCAGGTAACCTGGATAATACAACAGACCTGAGCTGCTGCTGTGGCAGCTTGGGTGTTGCTCCTCATCATCTCCTGTACAGCTCGTGCTTTTTTGCCTCAGGTACGGGCACAGCACCAGCACAGGTCCAGGGCCAGCCGAGCTGCATGTTCCCTGCACTGACCCCAGGCTAAAGACCCTTCTTGGAAGCAGGATTGCAAAGCGACAGTGGCCGCATGGCTGCAGCCCAGCCAGTGCTGAGGCTGCCCTGAGACAGGCTTAAGCACTGGCAAAGCTTCTTCCCTCGGGCTTGATGCCACACAACGGCAGGTGACTGCTGGCTTCAGCAATAGCACCGTGGCATTTGCACGGCAGCCTCAGACATAAGCTAATGGGTCTGGGTGGACCCAGGCTGGTTTACCTAGAACCATCACGAACATCTCTGCACCCATCAACTAAAAGGACTAAAAGCGTAGGACAGGACACATTTTGTCTTTGGGTGTGAATATAATATATATAATTCAAAGTGTGAATATAATATATAATTTGGAGTCAGATTTAAAATCTGGGTAGAAGTTTTCTTTCGTCTTTCTCGCCTTTCCCCACCATGTTCAAATCATCTCTCTTGTTCTTCTGCCCATTCAGCTCTTCATTGCTGGGGACAGATTCTGCTCCTGCCTTCAGCCCAGCTCATCTCCGCACACTTTCAGAGTAAGCTTTGGAAACCAGACAGCAACTGCCACCGCCACCATGCCCTAAGACCAGACAAACATCCTGTTTCGGTCTAACTGCTTCTAAGAGCAGAGGGCTTCAAAGGGCTCGCGGGTTTTTCTTCTTACAGCTTGGGCCTCTTCACCCAGCTCAGCTGCAGCCAGAGCATGTCTGACAGACACCTGGAGCTGTGAAAGCTCAGTGAAGGGGAACCAGCTCGTCTTTTTGATACAGGCTGGTGTTGGGGGACAAGGGAAAGGCAGCTCAGTGTAATGGCAGTGAGAAAATGGTAGTGCAGAGAGCCAGAGGCAAAAGGCCAGCCTAAGACTTAGGCTTTGGTTTTGTCTTTAAAGATTACTGAAGCAGCAAAATCTGTAGGTAAGAGGTTAGTTCAGGCCTAGCTTGTGCACACTTCTGTGATACTGAAATTCTGTTCGCTTGAACGGTAATTTTGGCACATGAAACTTGTCTCCTTCCTCGCACCAGCAAAGCTGCAGATACATTAGGTTACCTCACCTCACCAGCCATACCTTTATGAACATACACCAGTTTTCTTGCACTAGAAACGAGTTGTTCACTTTTACTGAGGCAGGATCTTGCTGTCAGGATGCTGAAATCTTTGAGGGTTTGGGTTATTGTTTCTTTTTTTTTAAAGAACCTAGCTTAAAGGTATGATATGCTCTGCAAGGTGTAACATAAACTCCTGAAATCACATCACTTTTTACCACATATTTTCTTTTAGCTTAAAACAGTTCTCTAGCGTCCCTTATCGTAGCAAAAGTTGCTGCTTTAGCAGAAGTTAGTTTGATATTCTTCTAGCTTAGAGAATATGACTAAAATATTTGTCTTTGGATGCTGTCACAGTGCATTTGTCTGGATTGAATTTGAGTCCTTCTTTTTCATGACTGATGGTGCAGAGCAAATTGTGTCATACTCTACCTTATTCTGCCAGATGTGAACTCTCATATGCAGTTTCTGCAGGTCCACGAATGTCCAAAGAGGTGTAATCCATTTCTTTGAGCATGAGTTAGACCTGAGACACATGACCAGTGAAATCCGTGGAGCTTCAGGCCATGCACAGTGGCCCGGAGTCTGTGCTTCACAGGTTCTTATAAAGATCCATTAACCCCTTACTTCTGTGAAGTTTGAAGACTCATCGTGATAGATGACTGTCACGTGCTTTTACCTGTTCTTTTTTGTCCTCACTGGAGAACTTTGCAGTGCATCATTTTGAGATGGTCCTTGGAAGGTCCTTACGTGGTTTTACACCTGAAGCTGAGAAAGATTTGTCCCAATATCTGTACTGCGGACTTGACCCTTATAGAAAAAATGCCATTTGGATCTCAGGAGTTGTCAAAGACAGTCCTGAACTTTGGGGTGACATTGGAGCTAATAAGTGCCTTGAAAATGAAATCTCAGGACTTTGAATTTGACTTGAGCAGAGCACTGCAGGGAGGGTGAGGGGGAGAACTTAGGATGTTGGCAAGGAGGTGCTTGCAGTCTTTTATATTAGGTCTACATTTATTATGGATCAGTTTGCTGCTCCAGAAAAGTTGGCAGTGCCATCATGTTGTCTGCCTTGATGATTACCTATTTTTTCAAGTGTCTTTTCACAACCTTTTGCTCATGTTGTAACACTGTGGCAGAGAGCAGTCTATATTTGGGGATCTGTTGCAGTAGCAAATTTAGTCTTGTGTACCCTAGAGGAGCTATCCTAATCCATGAAACACTGCATTTTTCCATGAGGTCATCTGGCTTCAATCTTGCCAAGTTGTCACTATTTATTTGTTCTCAGTAAGATCAGCCCTTCTTTGAAAACAATTTTTGTTTTTCAATGGAAAACTTTCAATATGCTACATATTTTGTTTCAGTGCAAGTTCCTTGAATATCCAATGGACCTCAAAATGCAGAAAAAATCAAAAAATACAGAAAAAAAAATTGCCCTCATATCACCCGTGATTCCTTTTTTTCTTGTCACATGTAGGTAAAATGCATAATGAAGTAACTCTCAGACCCCAAAGGGCTAAATGTAGAAGCTGTCCTTTTCAATGTGCAGTTGCCTAAGCTGGGTTGCCTTTTTGTGTTTCTTCTGGTTTGCCTTGAAAGCATCAAACCCCCACCAGAGTTGATAGAGCTGATCTTTTATGACACAACACGCTTTTCTTCCTGGCAGCAATATATTGAGGTTTTTAGAGTTCTAGCTAGTACGGTAGTGCAAAATCAGAGATCCAGCCTAGGAGGCAGGAGACGTGAGTTTAAGCTCCGCTTCTGCTTAATGAAAACCTGCCCTGGGCCCTGACACTGGAAACAAGGAACAAACTGCTCCTCCCCTGCCTTGTTTAGTATTAAGCTTGAAAACACTCTGGGGACAAGGGGCAAGTCCTGTTGTACTGGGCATCGCTGTGTCCCAAGGCCACCTGGAACAGAGAGCACAGCTACAGTAGAAATAGTCGGCTTAAGCAGCCATTTCATTAAACCTGTTTGAAGACTGACATGTGCAGCATTAAGCTCGTGTATGCATCCGCCACATAAGGGTGAAATTCAGCATGGACCTCAGTGGGTTCTTCACCTTGGGCGCAAAATCAGGCGTTCACAGAATGAAGCTGGAGTTGTATTCATAAAATGTGATTTCCAGCAACTTTGACTAGACATATGGAGACAAAAAAACCTAACAGCAGAGGTGCAGGAAATAAAATGTAGCTAATTTAAAATATCTTTTTAATCACATAGCTGGCTTTCCTACATTAACACAAAGGCTTCTGAATGGGGAGACTGTGTTTCCCATAATAGTAATTTTTTTTGCTATAAAATGCTTTTTTTATCCTTCTCCACTTCTGCACTAAATGAATGATGTGGAGACACATGACTGGCTTGGTGAACTCAGCCACTTAGCAACACTAGGACCAGATGCCCATGCAATACGGTGCCAAAGCAGAGCGCTGGCGTCCTCCACGGCTTGGACAAATGTCTGGCTCTAATGACTCCACGGCAGCCCTGTCTGCAGAAACTTCAGGGGCACGATCGCAGCCCATGGAGAGCTGCACCCAGCGGCAAAGCCTCGGGCGGCAAATTTGGGTGGCTACCGTATGTCATCCAGCCTTTTGGATGACATTCTGCCATTCTGGCAAAAGTATTGGAGACTTTCTGCAAGTGTTCCGGCAAAAAGCACGGGTTTTGCATGCTTGCCCCATTTCACTAATGGGGAAGATCAACCCCCAAAAGAAAGACATCTAAAAGAAGCAGTATGCCTACAGTCATACTGGTGACAGCACAGAAGTAATATTGAGCAACTTGTGCCTGTTCCATTCATTCTTATTTCGTCTTTATTTCGTCTTTGTGGGGATTTCATTGTTTACTCCATAACAGAAATCTGCTTCATGTAGCAGCTCAATAGCTTAATGTGATTGCACTGCAAACCACTTATTTAAACAAAAAAGTAAACTCCCAGCCCTCCTTTCTGGGGAGGGAAGACTGAAACTGTGGCTAAATCAAACACATGTTTTCCAAGCAGAAAGGAAATACAAAAGCTCAAAAGATATTTTGTTTCTAAATTCATGGCTTAAATTCATGATTTTTGGTGGCTGAGAAATTTTTTTTGAACATTTGATGGCAAAACTTGTATTCAGAGCTACATTTAGTGTTAAGAAAAATTGTCATATTGCTAAGAATAATTCTTAGCAGCCAGTCAAGCAAACCCTCTGCATGGATGCTCTGGTTATCGCCTTAGCGTTCACAGGCCCGTCTATTCTATAGTGACTGAAGTCACCTGAAGCTCTGAATAAACAATCGTTTGATAACAAATTTTTGTCACTGATGCCATGGGTTGATTTGAAGCATAATCCACCTGGAAAGGCACAGCCTGTGTGGTTGCATGAATTTTACATTAGTGAAATGTTCAGAGAAGGGCTACAAAGCTGGTGAGGGGTCTGGAGGACAAACCTTATGAAGAACGACTGAGGGAGCTGGGGTTGTTTAGCCTGGAGAAGAGGAGGCTGAGGGGAGACCTTATCACCCTCTACAGCTACCTGAAAGGAGGTTGTAGAGAGACGGGGGCTGACCTCTTCTCCCTGGTGACAAGTGATAGGACGAGAGGGAACGGGTTCAAGTTACGTCAGGGGAGGTTTAGATTGGATATTAGGAAACATTTTTTCACTGAAAGGGTTATTAAACATTGGAATAGGCTGCCCAGGGAGGTGGTGGATTCACCATCCCTGGAGGTGTTTAAAAAAAGGGTAGATGGGGCACTGAGGGACATGGTTTAGAAGTGGTTTTTGTCAGGGTAGGTTAATGGTTGGACTTGATGATCTCAAAGGTCCCTTCCAACCTCAACAATTCTATGATTCTATGATTCAATTTTCCAACTTGTGCTGGTTAAAGAGTCAAAGCAGCGGCGTGACCTCTCGTCTTCCATTACTGCTAGGTGAGAGGAAGAGAGATGGGCTTCATGATTCAAGCAGCTGGCTGGCACTGAGGAGATGGGGGATGAATTTCCAGAATCTGCTTCAGATTTTCCTGCCTGTCAGTGAGCAAATCTCTGACAGGATATCTGTGTAGGAAATGCTTCCCTACATCTCAACAGGGTGCTCGGTACTTCTGGTTTCTTAGACTCCATGAGGAGATGTAGCTGGGTGGCTAAATCACGCTTGGGAGCACCACAGGGACTAGGGGCAACCAGGACCGGGCTGCAGCAGGCAGGGATCAGAGCAGGAAAAGAGGTAAATGCAACAACTGTACCTGGAGCTGCCTACCACGAGGAAGAGATGCTGGATCCTGAAGGTCAGGCCTGGGACATGTGGGGAAAGCTGTGAAGACGCGCATTGTTGGAAGCTCTCATTGCCACAAACGCTTGTCTGTCACTTATTAAACTGTGAGGAGAAACCTAAATTGCAGCTGAGTGGAGTTACAATGGCTGATTATAATACAGAGCAAAGTATTTCTAGCAACAAAGGCCCTAAGCATATTAATTCATTCAGCTCATTGCATTGTGTGTAATTCTTGCTTACACTTGCTGTCATGCAATAGAGTTAAAATTTACAATCTTATTGATGTGAGAAGATATTTTTATATATACTACTTCGTTAGCCATTTTGGTTCCTAATAATTAATCAAATCGCCAAAGAAGTATCATGTTGGGGAGTGCAGATTTATTTGTGTTATTAAGCTATTCTAGCAGAGCGTTTCTGTGTGGTAACAGCTCTGTTACAATATGGCCCACTTGTTTTATGACAAGTTACAATTTTCTTGTAATGTTAGCTGCAATTCATCTCAATAATTATGCTAAATTAAGTACTCATGCACATATAGAAATAAACATTAAATACATTAAAATAAAGTGAGAAACATAATTTAATCGCTCTCAAGCTAAATAGAGCGAGGATTGCTTAGCAGTCCTTAACTCACCCATCTAAACCTGGCTGAAGAGCCCCAGGGCTTTCAGATTTCTGGGACGGGAGGGACACCATGGGTCTGGGAAGGACTTTGTGGGTCACTGGTTTCTTCCACCTTCTAGCAAACCTGCAGCCCTTCCTGCTGTTGGGGGGCTCAAGCTCTGCCCTTATCCAGGCCCGGCTGTGTAGCCCCACAGCCTCCCCGAGGGCTGCCCCAGAGCCTCGCTGCTCGCACGGCTGAAGGTCTCCTTGACCTTCACATCCAGAAGCCGGGAGATGTTATGGTCATGCCTCTGCCTGGGGAGGCTGCCTCTACATCTCTGGAGAAGTGGGTCTGGGGAGAGCCCCATGCTGCAGCCCAGGGGTTGCTGCAACTCCTGTCCCGCTCAGCCAAGCCGGGCACTTGGATGGGGACTTGGGAAAACTAATCAGAAAAGCAGTGGCAGTGCTAGGGACTGACCTCAGCTTCTTGGTAGACTCCACCTCCTCAGCCACAGGTCCATCCTCTGCTACTATTTCCATCCAGTAGTAAAAGCTCCTGGGGAAGGTTGCTAGTCCTACATGGGTGGGAAGAGGTACTAAGAACCCAGGGGCCATATGTTTGCCCCACATACGTGTCTTTTGTCCCTGGTGCAGAAAGTTAATTGCAGAGGGAAGACAACACTCTGCTTACTTTTAGCCAGCAGAGTTTTGGACAGAGTTCTGTTGCCACAAATGGCTAGAAAAGTACAAAATATTGTGTCCCATCAAGGAATGTGGTTTTACTCATCATGCCCGAGGGCTGAAAAGCAAAGATGTTTTTGCTCACTACCACAACCTGCACACTCCACGGGGGGCTTGCAGGCCCACCCAGGCGACGGACCTTGTGTGGAGCTTGCAATTAGGAATTACTACCATTAGGATGACACCAAGGACTACTAAGGCCAGTGCCACCATGCTAGACTCTCTGCAAATGTGTAGCGCAAAAGGAATCTCATGGAATCTACTGGAATACACCCAGCAGCAGAGAGCATTGGGCATATCCAGGAGGACTCCCAAGGCACCAGCTGTGTGCTCAAGTCCTAGGGAGGCTTGGGCACAAAGCACCCCTCGCCCCCTGTGCCTTCCCTTGGGCACAGCAACATGCAGTGGAAGCTGTTTGACTGGGAAAAAGGGTGGCAAGGAGCGTGGGAAGGAAGCAGGAGGGGGAATATGTTATCCTATTGCTTTGAAAAGTTGCTTAGGCGTCCAAACAGGAACTGTTTAAAAAGCCTGGATGTAGTTATTGAACCCACTGTCAAATCCTTTGTAAATGGGATGCATGCTGCTATCTTTTTTCTTTTTTTTCTCTCTTTCTTTTTCATCACTGTTGAAAAGGCTTGTATTAAAAAACTTTCAGAGAGGATTACATTCAGGATGGCACCTCTTTAAACACCAGTCACGAAGCACGCCTCAGCTGAGGGTTAGACCTTCGAACCATGCACAGCCTTTGGAAAGGCTACATCTTCCCCCACACACACCTCCACCCGAGAAGGAAGGTGGTAAGGGAAATGCACAGGAGACCCTCACCTGCGGCAGGTCTGCTGTGAGCCATTCTAATGAACAGCACGTTTTTCTTCCCTCTCTTTTGAACAGAGAAGAGGTTTCCCTAGAAACCATTTTTCTGGGAAATAAAGTCACTGTTCATACATAGATTTGCCTAATACTGCTGAAAACGCTTTAATGGCCTTAAAACGTAATGATAGGTTATATGTACCTCTGACTGTCACCATGGAAAGGAAACAGTGGCAGAAAGGAAACAGGACAAAGACCACTGGAAAAGCAAAATACTTGGAGATAGAGATTTTCCAAGATCTCTTGCTTCATGCAGGTTTCCATTGTCGGAATTACCCAGCTGGCCAGCTCTACACCCAGCATTCGCTAGAGTCACAAAGCCATGTCTAGTGACTACATGGTCACCAGTCACAGCAAAGCTGCATTGTCCCATAGCTATGGCTGGGACTACACTATTGTCCCAAGAGCCGCAAAAGAAAGTGGAACAGTGCTTGACAGGATACCTTTTCCACGATACAACACTTTCTTCTATCCATAATTACAAGCTGACATATCATCAATATCTTCCCAAATAAAGTAGGGACTTCAGGAGAAAAAAATATTTCATAGTCATTCACTTTTCCAGAAAAAAAAATCTAGCCAAATGTCTCTCCCAAACATCTCTTCCTCATTGCCCCGCCAAACGTAAATGAGTGTTTGCTCTATTTGCTTGCCTAGAAGCCAAACTAACCCCTCAGATACAAAGTACCCTGCGCTGCACAATGAATTATATGAACATATTTGCATGAACATGTACTGGGTTTTTTCATTGCTGCTTTTTTTTCTTTTTCCTTCCTTTAAGTGGAAGAACCATTGCTGTGGCTAAAAAAGACCAATCCTCAGGGTTTTTTTAAGCAGCTATATTATTTTGATACATTTTGTCCTCTAAGAACAGAAACACCATCAAAGAGAAAGCCTTGGATGACTTCAGGGCCACAAATGGACATGTTTGAGATTGCTGCAGCCTGTGACTCTGAATCTGGGCTGCCTTACCTGATTTATTCATCATCAGCTACTAGGAAGAGACCAGCAGGTGTGTTCAACATCTGGGAATTATTTTTCACTACCTGATTTTTGCTGTAAATCCATTTTCTGTATGATCTAAAGAAGTAACAACATCTTTAAGAAACAGGCAATTGCTTGGAGCCAGGCTTGGTCATAAGGCACCAAGAGGTTCATGCGCACAGCCCTTTGCCTACCTATGCTCTGTTGCCATAAGCATTAGTTTAATTGGGTTGGGGGTCAGACTGATTCAACGCCATACCCAGAGCAAAATCCTACTAAATTCATTTTTCTTTCATTGCCATTCCAAAGTTTTAGGTGTATGAGGAGTTTGACTGATACCAGTTGAGGCAATGGCTTAACGTATTGCATTATTTATTTATTCCACCCACCCTTCTCAACTTTTTTTGGTTGTTTACCCAGGTAAAGGCATAGTCTTAATTAAGACTGAATTAGGGGCAGAACAGATTCCTGCAGGCTATTATACAGCGTGTGATATAAAGCAGCAAATAAACAAGCATGCTGCACACCACGTCTGTAATCACCGTGCTCAGCTGTAGAAGCGCAGGTGAATTGGCTTTGCCTTCCCCACATCTGTTCTCTGCAGCATCCCTCCTTTCTCTGCTGCACTGTAGGATCTGGAAACCCTTCCTGAGATGGGTGACTCTTTTCAGGGGACTCAGTCAACACAGTTCCAGTTGAAAGATCTTTCTCCCTGATGACTGTACTGGGTGGGAGCTGGGCAATGGGCTGGTGCCAGCCACCATCCTGCTGGGAGGACAACCCAGCCTGGCCGACAGGGAGAGCATATGGCAGGAGAACATACGGCACTTGTACATCCGTAAACCACATGTCATTGCTCAGGGTGTCCCTTAGGAGTGCAGGTTCAGCTACAGATACTACTGGTGTGACTGGTTTTGCTTCTGACAAACGGCAACTGTTTCACTCTTGCAGTTTGTGCTCTCATGCAGAGATGCTGTAAGACCAATACTCCCTCCCTGGCTGAGAATGTCTTCCATTTCACATTTCTGTGGGAAGCATCATAACTCTTGGTTTGATCTTGACTGTTTTGGGTACAGCCTATACCACACACCTTTCAGTTGTAAACATTTCTTGTGTCAAATTTCATGTATTGCATAGGCGAAGAGAACTTCTCAGGGATATGTTGCTCTACAAATAATGGCATACGTAATTATAAGCATCTTACTGCCTTTGAGCAAGTAGCCAAGTATTTCAGGCCCTGAATTTTATTTTCAAGATTGACCCTAGTAACCACTGGTGCTTCACATTCAAGAATTCCTAACCAAGTTCTCAGATGACTCATTTTTGTTTACTGAATTTGATTATTTTGTTTTCCAAACTGAATTTGACTTAAAATTGAAGACACCTTTGTCCTGTAGGCATTCATGAGAAAGGAGCTCTGAAATGTTTTGAATC